>NC_133331.1:174218529-174818529 GCF_042186555.1 Aquarana catesbeiana | reverse complement strand
AAACTGGGATGTATAAATATACTGATTATACAGCAGCTAGCAGAATGCCTGCCTGTGGTATTAATAGGATCAGAAGAAGCACACCAGCAGTTGTCTTCAGGTAGCTATAGGTGCAACTGTGCAGGGTACACAGTAAACTAACTGTAAATACTTCAAGAGCCTGCCTGTGGTATTAATAGGATCAGAAGAAGCACACAAGCACTTGTCTTCAGGTAACTATACTGTAGGTGCTACTGTGCAGGGTACACAGTACACTAACTGTAAATACTTCAAGAGCCTGCCTGTGCTATTAATAGGATCAGAAGAAGCACACCAGCACTTGTCTTCAGGTAGCTATAGGTGCAACTGTGCAGGGTACACACTACACTAACTGTAAATACTTCAAGAGCCTGCCTGTGGTATTAATAGGATCAGAAGAAACACACAAGCACTTGTCTTCAGGTAACTATACTGTAGGTGCAACTGTGCAGGGTACACAGTACACTAACTGTAAATACTGTAAAAACGCCTGCCTGTCAGTATATTAGGAAGAGAATAACAGGAATGGATCTAGCTAAACTGAATACAGTGTATATATATATATATATATATATATATATATATGCCTCAACACCTGGGATGCATATATATATACACAATACACTGTTAGTGCAGCTAACTGACTTGACCTGCCTACTCTATCTAACAAATCAAATGACACTGTCTATCTGTCTATCTATTTCTTTCTGCCGCCTCAACACACTACACAAGGCCGCCACGCAAGCGGCCTTATATAGTGTGGGGAGTGTACTAAACCCCCTGAGCCATAATTGGACAAAGCCACCCTGGCTTTGGCCAATTACGGCTCTCTGTAAACACGGCGCTGTGATTCGACGAACGGTCCAACAGGCGATGTTCAAGTCGAACATGGGTTCGACTCGAACTCGAAGCTCATCCCTAGTCAACACATTAAGTGTAATGCCGCATACAGACGATCAGATTTTCCGACAGGAAATGTTAGATGTGAGCTTGTTGGCTGAACGTCCGATCGTGTTTATGCTCCATCGGACGTTTGTTGTCGGACTTTCCGCCAACAAATGTAAGCTAGCAGGTTCTCAAATTTTCCGCCAACAAAACTTTGTTGTCAGACCTTCCAATTGTGTGTACACAAATCTGTCGCACAAAAGTTCATGCATGCTCAGAATCCAGTGCGAGCCGGAAGCGATCGGTCTTGTAAAACTAGTGTTCGTAATGGAGATATCACATTCGTGATGCGGCAAATTATGAAATCTCTCAATGCAGTGCATTCTATTCTTCTTTATAATAGTATATTAATGAAGTTGCTTTGCTGCTGATATTCACAGAGTTCTGACAAACGTATTTTTTATTATTTCTAGTGATCTCCTGAATAATTTTTTTTTGTGTTTTTTTTCTAGTGATCTCCATAATTTTTTTTTTTTCGTTTTGTGTGTCAAGTTGCCACAACACCATTATTATCTTGTATTTTTTAACCTCAAAGATACAACTATGTTGATGTCACTTGTTAATTTGACATTGTATTTTTGAAATGTACCTGCCTACTTACAAACAAACTGCTCCTTTTGAAGTAAAACACATAGTCAAGTATTTGTCCCTTAAAAAATATATCATTTAATAGAGAGCACAAAATAAAGAGGAAGGCAACGATGGAGAAACAGTTGGAATTGGTGAAGCCTTTGTACCCCAGGGCAGACATCAATTATTTGACTGTCAAAATTGGTAACCTGAGGAGTCCATTTAAAAGGGAGCACAATACGGTCCAGGACTCCGAGAGATTGGGAGCAGCAGGTGATGACTTATATGTCCTGAGGCTGTGGTCTAACAACAGCCTGCATTTTTTTGCCAGACCACACCAAACCCAGGCCATCACTCTCAACACTTCCTTCCACACTTCGTTCCATGCTGCTGTGGTGGGTGGGGTGGCTGTGGTGTTGGTGGTGTTGGTGGAGGTGGTGGAGGAGCATGGTCCAACTCAGAGGTGTGTTTGAGGTGTGAGTTTGCTCCTCGTCCCCTTGTTTAGGGCCTTCAGAATAATCTTTTTCCATATAGTAAAAGGGAGGTCCTAGTGCTGAAGTACCTAATATACAGGGTGACTCTGTAGGTACTTAAAGGTCACTTGTGCCAACGTCCCCAAAATTGTATTAGAAGCATCAAGGGACTAAAAATTGGGACTTTTAAGGCACAACTATAATGGACTACAAAAGATATATAAAAAAGTTGAATTTTATTAATAGCATACAAAGAACATAAGGAGTGGACATGGACATTTAAAAAACACATCAGATATAGGCATACAACACATGTAATAGCACCATTGAGGATCCTATCCTGCAGTCTCCTATGTAATTCTATATACTCTTAACAATACAATCAAATTGCAGGTAAAAGAAAACTGTAGACTTCCCCTAGAGAGTTTAGGATTGAGGGAGCACTGCAGGTCTGGTATTCCAAAGTGGTGTGTTCTCCAATTGCTCTACATGTTTCACGTTAACAAAGAACGCTTCTTCAGGAGCTAGAGGTTCTATTAAAAAATACATACAGACAAAAAAAAAAAAACATATATCAAAATCACAAAAAATTGAAAATTGTTCTCAATAGGTATGCTGTAGGAAAAGTGCGAGTAACCACTTTATTAGAGAAGATAGAGAAATCCAACCCCTAGTGGCGAGGCATGGCAAGGGCCCTATAAAAGATTAAGGTCTCAGATAGAAGGACAGCACAGACCAGCGGTCCAGGACAGCCCATACAAAGGTAATCTATAGAAACATTTGTTATCATGATTAAAATTGGGCAGATAAATGATAAACAAAGAGTGACGGTAATGCACCTGTCCGGTTCCCATCTTCACAGTCTCTGCAGCTTGCGCGTTGCCGTTGCCTGGTCCCCCCGGGCCTTGCTTCGGCGCATGCGCGGAGTTCCCATTGCCGTGCCTGCGCCGTGCGGTCCGGGCGACGGCATCGCTCGGCGCACGCGCAGTTGCCTGCTTTGAGGCCGGGAGACGCCGCTCTGATTAGACCGGCTGCTCCCGGTCTGGATATCCCTATATATGGGGCTGTTTTTTGCACCTTGGTGGGACATACAACAGGCAGCAACCCAGCAGAGCGGTGCATTCCCAGATTCTTCTGATACCTATCATGGGGTAAGTCTGGCTGATGGCTGCCTTCCCTGGCAAGGCTACTGTACACAAACATACATTGATTTCAGCATTGATGTTTGACCGCCATTTGTATCTATGTTTCTTTTTTTTTTTTTTTTTTTTTTTTTTTTTAAATTTAAAGCTTTATTAAAGAGCAGTGCAGTACAAAGATGAACATAAGTTACAAAGGGATATTGGAAGAATCCCCCATTAGTAAGGGATAGTAGTTATGCATGGATATCGCAAGCAAACAAAGGTTCAAAACCGTGAACTGTAGCCTTTGATACGTTAGGTAAAACTGATGTTGATGTTCCCCGTGTTGGCGGAGAATCCCAGCACCCCTGACGGGAACTCACTGTGCTAGGACTCCGCCCTCCACAGGGAGAGCATTGAGGCTGATCCAGAAAACCTACCGTACCCACCCCCGGGGACCTACCATCGCCCGAGAGGTGGAAACATGGGACCCTTAATAAGGCCATAATTCCCTCCCTTCAGAAACCCCCCAACAAGCCGAAATCCGTTCTGAGTTAAGAGCTAAAACTTGTTGAAGATTATCTGAAGGTGGCAATAGAGGTTATACTATTATGTACACGGATAGTAAAACATAACTTTTACACTGCTAGCTTGGAATCAATTCGTTGTACATACCAAAAAGATATGGAGAGACAGAAGAGAGGAAGAGAAGGCGAAGAGAGGAAGAAGAGAAAGAACAAGATAAGAGAATTCACTGTCCTGGGGAAGACGTTTGTAACCAGTCCAAGGACCCCCTTTATTTTTTTTTTTTTTTTTTTTTTTTAATATGAATAAAATATTCAACTAGGCTGAGATAATGGAATTCCTGTGATAAGGGAAATGCCTAGGTGCCTAGCCCAGGGCTCCCATGTCGCCTCAAATGACCTAGAGGTGTCCGTCATAGAGCTGACTATTTTTTCAAGTGACATGATCCAAGAAATCTTTCTTTTGGCAGCCTGGAAAGACACTGTGGGTTGCTTCCAGGCTTTGGCTAACGTAGTCTTAGCTCCTAGTAGCATAAAGGAAATTAATTTTTGAGAGTGTTTTGTTGTTTTAGGGGATGAGGCATTGAGTAAGGCCACTTGGGCTGATTTAGTGATGGGGAGTTCCGTTACTTTACGGATTAATGTGAATATTTTGTTCCAGAAACCTCTTATTTTCGGACACTCCCACCAGATATGGATCATAGAGCCCTGGGCTTGACACCCTCTAAAGCATAATGGGGAGGCAGATGAAAACACAGTTGCAAGTCTGGAGGGAACTAAGTACCATCGCATAAGCACTTTTATATTAGTTTCTATCAATGCTATATTTAGAATACCTTTAAAGGCTGTGGATCCTCTCTTATGCCATTCCTCCAGGCTCCAGGTCTCCCGCAGATCCTTTTCCCATGAGTCCATGTAAGAGAATTTTGTGGTGGGTTCCACAAGGGACGCATAAAGGAGAGATATACCCCCCCTTGTGTCAAGTGCTTGACCGCACCAACGTTCATAAGGAGTAAATTCCAGAGGGAGATCTTGTCCCTTCATTAGGGAGGCAAGAAAATGGGATATCTGAGCGAATCTAAATCTCTCTGACCCAGGGAGTTTGAGTTTAGTTAGGCAATGCTTTAGCGTCAATGGGCCAGATGGGGAGAGAAAGTGGCCTATGCGGTACATCCCCTTGTCTAACCACCATTTGAATGACTTAATGTCCAGACCCGGAGCAAAGCGAGGATTATGGAAGATGTGCTCCAGAGGGCGTAATGGTGAAGTTAAAGCTGGGGAGCATTTCATCGAGTCCCATAATTTAAAGGATTGAGACAGTGTTGGAGCTAAAATGGTAGGCCTTAATTTCATAGGGCACCAGAGGAGGTAGTCTAGGGTATATGTCGGAGCAGCTTGTCTCTCTATTTCTATCCAATCGGGTTTCTCAACTTTGAAGTATACCAAAGATAGTTGGGCCAGCCTTGCCGCTTGAAAGTATCTGAACAGATCTGGAAGGCCCAGGCCCCCTTTGGTTTTGGGGCTAAGAAGCACATTCCGGGCTATTCTATATCCTTTTTTACCCCAAACGAATTTGATTATCTTCCCTTGTAGTGGTTTAAGATGATGTTTTCTAATATCTATTGGGAGAGACCTAAACAAGTATAGAAGCTTGGGCAAAAGAGTCATTTTGATAGAATTGATTCTGCCCAGCCAGGATATATTAAAGTTGGACCACGTTTGGATGTCAGATTCTAATGTGCGGAACATGGGAGGGAAATTAGCCTGGAAGAGTTGCTCAAACTTAGGGGTTAGATTAATTCCTAGATATCGGATTGAGGATTCGCTCCATTTAAATTTGAAGGCAGACTTGAGCCTATTCACATCTGCGTCTGAGAGCGAAATATTTAATGCCTGTGACTTATCCATATTGACCTTTAAGCCCGACAAGGATCCAAATGCCCTCAAGAGGTTGCAAATATTGGGAAGAGAGATAGTAGGGGAAGTGACAAATAAAAGGATGTCGTCCGCAAAAAGGGCGCATTTGTGGGATTGCGCTCCACACTTAACCCCTTTGATGTTTTGGTCAGTCCTGATCGCAATTGCCAGGATCTCTATGGCTAAGGCAAAGATCACTGGGGAGAGGGGACACCCCTGTCTGGTTCCCCTGGTTATTTGAATGGGATCTGAGTAGAAGCCGTGCATTTTTACCTTGGCGCTCGGAGTGGAATACAGTGCTTTCAGGGTATTTATAAAATTATTCCCAAATCCCCATCTCCCCAGGACTGCAAAAAGGAAGGACCAAGATAAGGAATCGAAAGCTTTTTGGAGGTCCAAAGACAGTAATAAGCCTTCCTGCTTTGGGCCTCCATCCCATCCCGTCTGTAGAAGAGATACTATATCGACCGCCCTTCTGACCTGGTCCGGGCCTTGTCTTCCCGGCATGAAGCCTACTTGATCTTTATGAATATATTGGTTGATGAAGGAGTTGATTCTATTAGCAAGGATTTTAGTGAGTATTTTCAGGTCGTTGTTAATCAACGAGATCGGTCTGTAATTTTCGACTAGAGATGGATCCCTGTCAGGCTTGGGTATGACCGAAATGAAAGCTAAATTTAAATGTGACTCAAGGGGAGACCCTTCTCTTTTGGAATTGAAGAATTTTGTGATGTAGGGTGCCAAAGTTTTCTTGAATGTTTTATAGTATTGGTTAGAAAAACCATCGGGGCCAGGAGCTGAGTTCCCTTTTAAGTTTTTAATGACGTCTAATGTTTCTTCCGTGGTGAAGGGGGCTTCCATAATATCCTTATGCTCTTTACTTAGGGTTGGAATGTTAATGTTATCTAGGAAAGCTTTTAAGGAGGAGTCAGACATTGTGTCATTTTGCTGATACAATTTAGAGTAGAAAGAGTGGAAGGCTTGCAGGATTTTAGGGGGGTTAAGGGTAGAGGTGCCATCCTGAAGTCTAATATTGGGGATGGAGAAGTTAGTGATTTTGGGAGATAGCTTTCTTGCTAGAAGGGTACTCATCTTATCTCGCTGAAAATAGAATTTTGCATTATTCCATTTCAGGTGTGTCTCTGCCCTCACTGTGTGGGCCAGATTTAATGCTGTTCTGGCTGCATCTAGTTGGGCTATGGTGACCGAGGTAAGGTCCCGTTTATGTTGCTTGCATAGAGCCTTGAATTCCCTCTCTAGTTTCTCTATCTCCGCTTTTTGCTCTTTCTTTTTCCTGGAAGATATTTGAATGAGTTTCCCCCTTATGGTCGCTTTATGAGCGGCCCATAGAGTCTCGGCTGAAATTTCCTCCACATTGTTCCGCAGAAAATAATCTTTTAAGTCCTTCTCAAGTTCTATGACTGAGATATGGTCATTAAGAATGTTATCGTTGATTCTCCAATGGGTATTGGGTGGTTTGTGAGAGCCGCCCCTTAGTGTTACGATCACCATAGCGTGGTCCGATAGGGCAGAATCCTTTATATAGGCCTTAATCACATAGGGTATATGTACTACTGACATTAGTATGTGGTCGATCCTGGAGTATGTTTTGTGAGGGTTTGAAAAGTGTGTATAGTCACGCTTAGTGGGGTTGAGTTCTCTCCAAATATCGGATAGGCCTTGTTGATATATTATTTTTGCGATCTTGGAGCTTGTTTTTGTGGGGCGAATTGATTGAGCTTTTAAAGGTTTGGATTTGTCTAGGCCTGGGTCAAAGGCCACGTTGGAGTCACCTCCGAAAATTACCGTTCCTTCCAATAATGGAGTTAGAGTATGTAGCATTGCTTGGAAGAATTTTGTTTGGCCCTTATTGGGGGAGTAATACGAGATGAAGGAATAGAGGCTTTCATCTATTTTACCCTTGACCAACAGGAATCTGCCTTCAGGGTCTCTGTGCACTAAATCGGGCTTAAATTTGCACTGTTTTGCGAATATAACCGCAACACCTCTGGTCTTATCCTCTGCATTCGCTAGAAAGAATGTGGGATATTGAGCATGTAGAAATGTTGGGTTATAATTGGGTGGGAAATGTGTTTCCTGGATCATGACTACCGCCAATTTTTGTGTGTGATAAGATTGGAATAATTTACGCCTTTTGACCACTGAATTTAGTCCCTGGGCATTATGGGAGGCTAGTTTAAAGGAAGGGTGAACCAAATTGCCACTAGACATGTCGTCTAATTGGGGGAGTTGTGTGTAGTGCGGTATCTCTTACCTCCTCTGGGCGCGGTGGAGCATAGTTATTCAGATCGCGAGGTAGGACCTGGAGCCTGGAGGATAGTGGGCTGTTCAAGCATCCTGTGGACTGGCACAAGCAAAAGAAAGGGTTAGAAAATAGGACAGAAGAGGAAAAGAAAGAGAAAGAGAGTAAATGCAAGTGTTTTCGAGAGATTAGTCCCAAAAGGAACCGGTGGCATCGAGGGGGAGCAAAGATCCCCTCCATGCCACCCATCCATAAACAATAATAGCCCTCCGAAGAGGTCATCAGTCCATCTCCCGACCATGGAGGTTCCATTGTCGAAAGATGGATGGAGGCGCATGACTGCTATCCCAGTCAGAGCCAACCCAATTGGTAATCCTAAAAAATGAAATTAACAAAATCCAGTAAGGACAACCATGGCAACAGAAAAGCATTTAAGTTCAATTGTAACAAAGCCAGCCGGCTTAATAAAAAATAAGACAAAAATAAAGTCCTGCTGAAGGCCAAAAAGGCTTGGGGGGATATGTTAAGGGTAGGGGGGATGGGAGGGTGGAGAAAAAGGGAGGGGAGGGGGATGAGGGGCAGGGATGAGTTCAATAGGGGGGGTAGTTGTGGGGGCTGAAAAATACCCCAGTAGGAGCTGTCCATTCCTAATAGGCTCGTGAGTCGTCGTGTCCGTTCCCTGGACCACCAGAACACCAGCCGGTGAAAAGGCGGATCCGCAGGAGGGAAGTCCCGATAACTTGTTCTTCAGTGTACGTTGCAATGTTGATTGTGGTAAATCTAGGCTTCTTCTGTGGGAAGGGGTGGAATCCAATTGTTAGCGAGTCGCTTGAGAAGGAACAGATGTCCCATTGGTAGTGGTCGTAAGACACTGCGATTCTTATTCTAGGTGTGGAGTGACCTAATCGGTCAGCCGTGTCGAGACCTGTGAAAATCCATCTGGACGTGGGAGTTCAGTGTCCCTAATGAGTTCAGAGATCGTGCATCCTGATCCTAAGTAGTTCAAGATGGACTTTTAGGGTGGATGATGGCTTGGAAAGTTTCCTGAGTAATGTGTCCGGGTACTGTCCGGGCGCAACCAGATCATTCAGGATGGCATCGGTTCTCTTGTTCGTCTACTCTTTGTGGTTTTCCATAAAGGGGAAACTGGGCTGGTTGGTGTCTGTCTCTTATAAGATCCGGGTTGCATGTTTGATGTGTCCATCTCCAGTTCTTGGGAAATAAGCTTCAGAGACAGGAGAATCCGCTCTCCTTCAGGTAGAGTGGTGAATGAGTGTGTCTTGCCTTTGTAGGTGAATTTTAAAGCAAAGGGGAAAGCCCACCAGTATTTTATTTCTTTTTGTGTCAGGACTAGAAGTAGAGGTTTAAGGGCTCGACGTTTTTGGATCGTCGTGGGCGATATGTCGGCAAATATTTGAATTTCGTGTCCTTGGAATGATATGTGTGGTTGCTGGCGGGAGAGCTTCATGATGCTCTCTTTCACTCCGTAGTGATGCGGCTTCACCACGATGTCCCTGGGGGACCCATCTTTTCTGGGGGGACCCAGAGATCTGTGGGCTCTGTCTAATTCCAGGTAGTATAAGTAAAAGAGAACAGATGCGGGACTTTGAATGAGGCACAAGGGGGCAAGAATGTAAATTGGAAAAAAATGCGATTTATTCTTGAGATAATACATAAATTGCAAAATTACATATCATTACATACATATTAAGGCACAAGGCTCTATATATGCTGGCACATAGCTCAATAATAATGATTAAAAACATTTCAACATTGTATAAGATTCGACAAGAATTATTAATGCAAGAAATGACATACAGTAGGTAGGAACGTTCATACGTTTGTGTTGAATCATTATGTATACAAAACGGTGGATCTGAGCTCTACGTCGTTTCGGGGCCTTATAGCCCCTCATCAGGAGCGTAACCGTTGTATCATCTATGTGTTAAAGAAATAGCAATCATGAGTATAAATAAAAAATAAAAAATAAAAAATAAAAAATAAATGGGTAATGGTGGAACAGGGCAAGATGTTATTTTCTCACCGGAAACATGGACTCGCAACACGTATGTACGGAGGCGTCACGGCCCCACATGCCACGCCAGCCCGTGTGCCGGGGTCCGAAGCTGAGGGGGTGTATCTCAGCGGCGCCAACCACACAGGTGACCCTCCAGGTTAGGTCGGTGTGGGGGATGAGGATGGATGGGTGAAGTGTACGACCCCATGAGGGGGGGGGGGGAAGAGTGATGCACTGCCCAACCTGTAAGAGACAAGTATGGGGGGTAGTGTGTAACTATTAAAAGTGTGACAAGAAAACAAACATATAAACATGAAAACTCAAAAAGAACAGCAAAAAGGTGAATATGTGGGTGAATTGGAAGGAACAGAAGAGAGGGGAATACGAGGAGGAAGGGGGAGAGAGAATGGGAGGATAAGAGAAAAGAATGGTGGGGTAGGGGAAAGGAAGGGAGGAGTGGGAAGGGCCATGGGTGGAGGTATGTGGACAAAGAGGAATGGATCTGGGAAGGGGAAGGGGAGAGTGGGAGATGTATGGAGGAAGAGATGAGAAAGGAGAATAAGAGGGTGAAAAGATAGGGAAAGAGAGAGTGTGGATAACCACTGAGGAGAAGCTAAAAGAGGTCAGGGAAAAGACCAGAAAGTGAAGAGGTGAGTGGGTAAGAAGTGAGAAGTGGACATACCTGGTGTAAGGAGAAGGGCGGATCAGCCAGGGAGGTGTTGATGGTGCAGGAGGTGGATGGGTGAGGACCTGTGCTGGGAGGGAACACTGCGGGGGGCACCACCGAGAGGAGAACCCCCAACGTCCAGCACCAGCTGCCCAAAAAGGTGGCCGGGAGGTGCCCCGATCCCGCCAGCAAGGACCCTAAGTAGGTCGGCGGTGGTGGTGCCTCCAGGCTTGCCGAGCGCTGGAGAGTGTGAACCTCAAGCTGCCGTTATATGGCGTCTCAGGACGCCATACACCCGGCGCGGGATGCGTGACGTCGATGCACAGTGAGAAAGGCCCCGCCCATCCAGGGGAAGGGGGGCGGGGGGGACCATCCTCAGTCCGCATCGCAGCTTCGGACCGAGGCAGTGGTGGCCAACAGGACAGGTAGAAGCCTGAGCCGCCACAGCGCATACAGGAGGAGCACCCATGCGACAGGGGATGGAACCAGCACTGGGAACACCCACATTTAACTTGATAGAAAAATGGCAGTGGATGACAAATAGGCTTGATGGGTTTAAGGTAAAGTGGGCACTTGAGATGAAAGAAGTTAAATGCAAGAAAATGGGAAAATTATATGAAAAAATGGGTATCCATGCATGCCACCTTGTGCCTCCATCCCTATTAAATTGGTGAATGTAACAAGATACTAATTGGGACTTTGCGTGAGGACAGTGGGGCCGTCCAATACCCCTCCTCCATCCCGGCTCTATGCATAAGTAAAAGAGAACAGATGCGGGACTTTGAATGAGGCACAAGGGGGCAAGAATGTAAATTGGAAAAAAATGCGATTTATTCTTGAGATAATACATAAATTGCAAAATTACATATCATTACATACATATTAAGGCACAAGGCTCTATATATGCTGGCACATAGCTCAATAATAATGATTAAAAACATTTCAACATTGTATAAGATTCGACAAGAATTATTAATGCAAGAAATGACATACAGTAGGTAGGAACGTTCATACGTTTGTGTTGAATCATTATGTATACAAAACGGTGGATCTGAGCTCTACGTCGTTTCGGGGCCTTATAGCCCCTCATCAGGAGCGTAACCGTTGTATCATCTGTGTGTTAAAGAAATAGCAATCATGAGTATAAATAAAAAATAAAAAATAAAAAATAAAAAATAAATGGGTAATGGTGGAACAGGGCAAGATGTTATTTTCTCACCGGAAACATGGACTCGCAACACGTATGTACGGAGGCGTCACGGCCCCACATGCCACGCCAGCCCGTGTGCCGGGGTCCGAAGCTGAGGGGGTGTATCTCAGCGGCGCCAACCACACAGGTGACCCTCCAGGTTAGGTCGGTGTGGGGGATGAGGATGGATGGGTGAAGTGTATGACCCCATGAGGGGGGGGGGGGGAAGAGTGATGCACTGCCCAACCTGTAAGAGAAAAGTATGGGGGGTAGTGTGTAACTATTAAAAGTGTGACAAGAAAACAAACATATAAACATGAAAACTCAAAAAGAACAGCAAAAAGGTGAATATGTGGGTGAATTGGAAGGAACAGAAGAGAGGGGAATACGAGGAGGAAGGGGGAGAGAGAATGGGAGGATAAGAGAAAAGAATGGTGGGGTAGGGGAAAGGAAGGGAGGAGTGGGAAGGGCCATGGGTGGAGGTATGTGGACAAAGAGGAATGGATCTGGGAAGGGGAAGGGGAGAGTGGGAGATGTATGGAGGAAGAGATGAGAAAGGAGAATAAGAGGGTGAAAAGATAGGGAAAGAGAGAGTGTGGATAACCACTGAGGAGAAGCTAAAAGAGGTCAGGGAAAAGACCAGAAAGTGAAAAGGTGAGTGGGTAAGAAGTGAGAAGTGGACATACCTGGTGTAAGGAGAAGGGCGGATCAGCCAGGGAGGTGTTGATGGTGCAGGAGGTGGATGGGTGAGGACCTGTGCTGGGAGGGAACACTGCGGGGGGCACCACCGAGAGGAGAACCCCCAACGTCCAGCACCAGCTGCCCAAAAAGGTGGCCGGGAGGTGCCCCGATCCCGCCAGCAAGGACCCTAAGTAGGTCGGCGGTGGTGGTGCCTCCAGGCTTGCCGAGCGCTGGAGAGTGTGAACCTCAAGCTGCCGTTATATGGCGTCTCAGGACGCCATACACCCGGCGCGGGATGCGTGACGTCGATGCGCAGTGAGAAAGGCCCCGCCCATCCAGGGGAAGGGGGGCGGGGGGGACCATCCTCAGTCCGCATCGCAGCTTCGGACCGAGGCAGTGGTGGCCAACAGGACAGGTAGAAGCCTGAGCCGCCACAGCGCATACAGGAGGAGCACCCATGCGACAGGGGATGGAACCAGCACTGGGAACACCCACATTTAACTTGATAGAAAAATGGCAGTGGATGACAAATAGGCTTGATGGGTTTAAGGTAAAGTGGGCACTTGAGATGAAAGAAGTTAAATGCAAGAAAATGGGAAAATTATATGAAAAAATGGGTATCCATGCATGCCACCTTGTGCCTCCATCCCTATTAAATTGGTGAATGTAACAAGATACTAATTGGGACTTTGCGTGAGGACAGTGGGGCCGTCCAATACCCCTCCTCCATCCCGGCTCTATGCATAAGTAAAAGAGAACAGATGCGGGACTTTGAATGAGGCACAAGGGGGCAAGAATGTAAATTGGAAAAAAATGCGATTTATTCTTGAGATAATACATAAATTGCAAAATTACATATCATTACATACATATTAAGGCACAAGGCTCTATATATGCTGGCACATAGCTCAATAATAATGATTAAAAACATTTCAACATTGTATAAGATTCGACAAGAATTATTAATGCAAGAAATGACATACAGTAGGTAGGAACGTTCATACGTTTGTGTTGAATCATTATGTATACAAAACGGTGGATCTGAGCTCTACGTCGTTTCGGGGCCTTATAGCCCCTCATCAGGAGCGTAACCGTTGTATCATCTATGTGTTAAAGAAATAGCAATCATGAGTATAAATAAAAAATAAAAAATAAAAAATAAAAAATAAATGGGTAATGGTGGAACAGGGCAAGATGTTATTTTCTCACCGGAAACATGGACTCGCAACACGTATGTACGGAGGCGTCACGGCCCCACATGCCACGCCAGCCCGTGTGCCGGGGTCCGAAGCTGAGGGGGTGTATCTCAGCGGCGCCAACCACACAGGTGACCCTCCAGGTTAGGTCGGTGTGGGGGATGAGGATGGATGGGTGAAGTGTATGACCCCATGAGGGGGGGGGGGGGAAGAGTGATGCACTGCCCAACCTGTAAGAGACAAGTATGGGGGGTAGTGTGTAACTATTAAAAGTGTGACAAGAAAACAAACATATAAACATGAAAACTCAAAAAGAACAGCAAAAAGGTGAATATGTGGGTGAATTGGAAGGAACAGAAGAGAGGGGAATACGAGGAGGAAGGGGGAGAGAGAATGGGAGGATAAGAGAAAAGAATGGTGGGGTAGGGGAAAGGAAGGGAGGAGTGGGAAGGGCCATGGGTGGAGGTATGTGGACAAAGAGGAATGGATCTGGGAAGGGGAAGGGGAGAGTGGGAGATGTATGGAGGAAGAGATGAGAAAGGAGAATAAGAGGGTGAAAAGATAGGGAAAGAGAGAGTGTGGATAACCACTGAGGAGAAGCTAAAAGAGGTCAGGGAAAAGACCAGAAAGTGAAGAGGTGAGTGGGTAAGAAGTGAGAAGTGGACATACCTGGTGTAAGGAGAAGGGCGGATCAGCCAGGGAGGTGTTGATGGTGCAGGAGGTGGATGGGTGAGGACCTGTGCTGGGAGGGAACACTGCGGGGGGCACCACCGAGAGGAGAACCCCCAACGTCCAGCACCAGCTGCCCAAAAAGGTGGCCGGGAGGTGCCCCGATCCCGCCAGCAAGGACCCTAAGTAGGTCGGCGGTGGTGGTGCCTCCAGGCTTGCCGAGCGCTGGAGAGTGTGAACCTCAAGCTGCCGTTATATGGCGTCTCAGGACGCCATACACCCGGCGCGGGATGCGTGACGTCGATGCGCAGTGAGAAAGGCCCCGCCCATCCAGGGGAAGGGGGGCGGGGGGGACCATCCTCAGTCCGCATCGCAGCTTCGGACCGAGGCAGTGGTGGCCAACAGGACAGGTAGAAGCCTGAGCCGCCACAGCGCATACAGGAGGAGCACCCATGCGACAGGGGATGGAACCAGCACTGGGAACACCCACATTTAACTAGATAGAAAAATGGCAGTGGATGACAAATAGGCTTGATGGGTTTAAGGTAAAGTGGGCACTTGAGATGAAAGAAGTTAAATGCAAGAAAATGGGAAAATTATATGAAAAAATGGGTATCCATGCATGCCACCTTGTGCCTCCATCCCTATTAAATTGGTGAATGTAACAAGATACTAATTGGGACTTTGCGTGAGGACAGTGGGGCCGTCCAATACCCCTCCTCCATCCCGGCTCTATGCATAAGTAAAAGAGAACAGATGCGGGACTTTGAATGAGGCACAAGGGGGCAAGAATGTAAATTGGAAAAAAATGCGATTTATTCTTGAGATAATACATAAATTGCAAAATTACATATCATTACATACATATTAAGGCACAAGGCTCTATATATGCTGGCACATAGCTCAATAATAATGATTAAAAACATTTCAACATTGTATAAGATTCGACAAGAATTATTAATGCAAGAAATGACATACAGTAGGTAGGAACGTTCATACGTTTGTGTTGAATCATTATGTATACAAAACGGTGGATCTGAGCTCTACGTCGTTTCGGGGCCTTATAGCCCCTCATCAGGAGCGTAACCGTTGTATCATCTATGTGTTAAAGAAATAGCAATCATGAGTATAAATAAAAAATAAAAAATAAAAAATAAAAAATAAATGGGTAATGGTGGAACAGGGCAAGATGTTATTTTCTCACCGGAAACATGGACTCGCAACACGTATGTACGGAGGCGTCACGGCCCCACATGCCACGCCAGCCCGTGTGCCGGGGTCCGAAGCTGAGGGGGTGTATCTCAGCGGCGCCAACCACACAGGTGACCCTCCAGGTTAGGTCGGTGTGGGGGATGAGGATGGATGGGTGAAGTGTATGACCCCATGAGGGGGGGGGGGGGGAGAGTGATGCACTGCCCAACCTGTAAGAGACAAGTATGGGGGGTAGTGTGTAACTATTAAAAGTGTGACAAGAAAACAAACATATAAACATGAAAACTCAAAAAGAACAGCAAAAAGGTGAATATGTGGGTGAATTGGAAGGAACAGAAGAGAGGGGAATACGAGGAGGAAGGGGGAGAGAGAATGGGAGGATAAGAGAAAAGAATGGTGGGGTAGGGGAAAGGAAGGGAGGAGTGGGAAGGGCCATGGGTGGAGGTATGTGGACAAAGAGGAATGGATCTGGGAAGGGGAAGGGGAGAGTGGGAGATGTATGGAGGAAGAGATGAGAAAGGAGAATAAGAGGGTGAAAAGATAGGGAAAGAGAGAGTGTGGATAACCACTGAGGAGAAGCTAAAAGAGGTCAGGGAAAAGACCAGAAAGTGAAGAGGTGAGTGGGTAAGAAGTGAGAAGTGGACATACCTGGTGTAAGGAGAAGGGCGGATCAGCCAGGGAGGTGTTGATGGTGCAGGAGGTGGATGGGTGAGGACCTGTGCTGGGAGGGAACACTGCGGGGGGCACCACCGAGAGGAGAACCCCCAACGTCCAGCACCAGCTGCCCAAAAAGGTGGCCGGGAGGTGCCCCGATCCCGCCAGCAAGGACCCTAAGTAGGTCGGCGGTGGTGGTGCCTCCAGGCTTGCCGAGCGCTGGAGAGTGTGAACCTCAAGCTGCCGTTATATGGCGTCTCAGGACGCCATACACCCGGCGCGGGATGCGTGACGTCGATGCGCAGTGAGAAAGGCCCCGCCCATCCAGGGGAAGGGGGGCGGGGGGACCATCCTCAGTCCGCATCGCAGCTTCGGACCGAGGCAGTGGTGGCCAACAGGACAGGTAGAAGCCTGAGCCGCCACAGCGCATACAGGAGGAGCACCCATGCGACAGGGGATGGAACCAGCACTGGGAACACCCACATTTAACTAGATAGAAAAATGGCAGTGGATGACAAATAGGCTTGATGGGTTTAAGGTAAAGTGGGCACTTGAGATGAAAGAAGTTAAATGCAAGAAAATGGGAAAATTATATGAAAAAATGGGTATCCATGCATGCCACCTTGTGCCTCCATCCCTATTAAATTGGTGAATGTAACAAGATACTAATTGGGACTTTGCGTGAGGACAGTGGGGCCGTCCAATACCCCTCCTCCATCCCGGCTCTATGCATAAGTAAAAGAGAACAGATGCGGGACTTTGAATGAGGCACAAGGGGGCAAGAATGTAAATTGGAAAAAAATGCGATTTATTCTTGAGATAATACATAAATTGCAAAATTACATATCATTACATACATATTAAGGCACAAGGCTCTATATATGCTGGCACATAGCTCAATAATAATGATTAAAAACATTTCAACATTGTATAAGATTCGACAAGAATTATTAATGCAAGAAATGACATACAGTAGGTAGGAACGTTCATACGTTTGTGTTGAATCATTATGTATACAAAACGGTGGATCTGAGCTCTACGTCGTTTCGGGGCCTTATAGCCCCTCATCAGGAGCGTAACCGTTGTATCATCTATGTGTTAAAGAAATAGCAATCATGAGTATAAATAAAAAATAAAAAATAAAAAATAAATGGGTAATGGTGGAACAGGGCAAGATGTTATTTTCTCACCGGAAACATGGACTCGCAACACGTATGTACGGAGGCGTCACGGCCCCACATGCCACGCCAGCCCGTGTGCCGGGGTCCGAAGCTGAGGGGGTGTATCTCAGCGGCGCCAACCACACAGGTGACCCTCCAGGTTAGGTCGGTGTGGGGGATGAGGATGGATGGGTGAAGTGTATGACCCCATGGGGGGGGGGGGGAAGAGTGATGCACTGCCCAACCTGTAAGAGACAAGTATGGGGGGTAGTGTGTAACTATTAAAAGTGTGACAAGAAAACAAACATATATACATGAAAACTCAAAAAGAACAGCAAAAAGGTGAATATGTGGGTGAATTGGAAGGAACAGAAGAGAGGGGAATACGAGGAGGAAGGGGGAGAGAGAATGGGAGGATAAGAGAAAAGAATGGTGGGGTAGGGGAAAGGAAGGGAGGAGTGGGAAGGGCCATGGGTGGAGGTATGTGGACAAAGAGGAATGGATCTGGGAAGGGGAAGGGGAGAGTGGGAGATGTATGGAGGAAGAGATGAGAAAGGAGAATAAGAGGGTGAAAAGATAGGGAAAGAGAGAGTGTGGATAACCACTGAGGAGAAGCTAAAAGAGGTCAGGGAAAAGACCAGAAAGTGAAGAGGTGAGTGGGTAAGAAGTGAGAAGTGGACATACCTGGTGTAAGGAGAAGGGCGGATCAGCCAGGGAGGTGTTGATGGTGCAGGAGGTGGATGGGTGAGGACCTGTGCTGGGAGGGAACACTGCGGGGGGCACCACCGAGAGGAGAACCCCCAACGTCCAGCACCAGCTGCCCAAAAAGGTGGCCGGGAGGTGCCCCGATCCCGCCAGCAAGGACCCTAAGTAGGTCGGCGGTGGTGGTGCCTCCAGGCTTGCCGAGCGCTGGAGAGTGTGAACCTCAAGCTGCCGTTATATGGCGTCTCAGGACGCCATACACCCGGCGCGGGATGCGTGACGTCGATGCGCAGTGAGAAAGGCCCCGCCCATCCAGGGGAAGGGGGGCGGGGGGGACCATCCTCAGTCCGCATCGCAGCTTCGGACCGAGGCAGTGGTGGCCAACAGGACAGGTAGAAGCCTGAGCCGCCACAGCGCATACAGGAGGAGCACCCATGCGACAGGGGATGGAACCAGCACTGGGAACACCCACATTTAACTAGATAGAAAAATGGCAGTGGATGACAAATAGGCTTGATGGGTTTAAGGTAAAGTGGGCACTTGAGATGAAAGAAGTTAAATGCAAGAAAATGGGAAAATTATATGAAAAAATGGGTATCCATGCATGCCACCTTGTGCCTCCATCCCTATTAAATTGGTGAATGTAACAAGATACTAATTGGGACTTTGCGTGAGGACAGTGGGGCCGTCCAATACCCCTCCTCCATCCCCCCTCTATGCATAAGTAAAAGAGAACAGATGCGGGACTTTGAATGAGGCACAAGGGGGCAAGAATGTAAATTGGAAAAAAATGTGATTTATTCTTGAGATAATACATAAATTGCAAAATTACATATCATTACATACATATTAAGGCACAAGGCTCTATATATGCTGGCACATAGCTCAATAATAATGATTAAAAACATTTCAACATTGTATAAGATTCGACAAGAATTATTAATGCAAGAAATGACATACAGTAGGTAGGAACGTTCATACGTTTGTGTTGAATCATTATGTATACAAAACGGTGGATCTGAGCTCTACGTCGTTTCGGGGCCTTATAGCCCCTCATCAGGAGCGTAACCGTTGTATCATCTATGTGTTAAAGAAATAGCAATCATGAGTATAAATAAAAAATAAAAAATAAAAAATAAAAAATAAATGGGTAATGGTGGAACAGGGCAAGATGTTATTTTCTCACCGGAAACATGGACTCGCAACACGTATGTACGGAGGCGTCACGGCCCCACATGCCACGCCAGCCCGTGTGCCGGGGTCCGAAGCTGAGGGGGTGTATCTCAGCGGCGCCAACCACACAGGTGACCCTCCAGGTTAGGTCGGTGTGGGGGATGAGGATGGATGGGTGAAGTGTATGACCCCATGAGGGGGGGGGGGGGAGAGTGATGCACTGCCCAACCTGTAAGAGACAAGTATGGGGGGTAGTGTGTAACTATTAAAAGTGTGACAAGAAAACAAACATATAAACATGAAAACTCAAAAAGAACAGCAAAAAGGTGAATATGTGGGTGAATTGGAAGGAACAGAAGAGAGGGGAATACGAGGAGGAAGGGGGAGAGAGAATGGGAGGATAAGAGAAAAGAATGGTGGGGTAGGGGAAAGGAAGGGAGGAGTGGGAAGGGCCATGGGTGGAGGTATGTGGACAAAGAGGAATGGATCTGGGAAGGGGAAGGGGAGAGTGGGAGATGTATGGAGGAAGAGATGAGAAAGGAGAATAAGAGGGTGAAAAGATAGGGAAAGAGAGAGTGTGGATAACCACTGAGGAGAAGCTAAAAGAGGTCAGGGAAAAGACCAGAAAGTGAAGAGGTGAGTGGGTAAGAAGTGAGAAGTGGACATACCTGGTGTAAGGAGAAGGGCGGATCAGCCAGGGAGGTGTTGATGGTGCAGGAGGTGGATGGGTGAGGACCTGTGCTGGGAGGGAACACTGCGGGGGGCACCACCGAGAGGAGAACCCCCAACGTCCAGCACCAGCTGCCCAAAAAGGTGGCCGGGAGGTGCCCCGATCCCGCCAGCAAGGACCCTAAGTAGGTCGGCGGTGGTGGTGCCTCCAGGCTTGCCGAGCGCTGGAGAGTGTGAACCTCAAGCTGCCGTTATATGGCGTCTCAGGACGCCATACACCCGGCGCGGGATGCGTGACGTCGATGCACAGTGAGAAAGGCCCCGCCCATCCAGGGGAAGGGGGGCGGGGGGGACCATCCTCAGTCCGCATCGCAGCTTCGGACCGAGGCAGTGGTGGCCAACAGGACAGGTAGAAGCCTGAGCCGCCACAGCGCATACAGGAGGAGCACCCATGCGACAGGGGATGGAACCAGCACTGGGAACACCCACATTTAACTAGATAGAAAAATGGCAGTGGATGACAAATAGGCTTGATGGGTTTAAGGTAAAGTGGGCACTTGAGATGAAAGAAGTTAAATGCAAGAAAATGGGAAAATTATATGAAAAAATGGGTATCCATGCATGCCACCTTGTGCCTCCATCCCTATTAAATTGGTGAATGTAACAAGATACTAATTGGGACTTTGCGTGAGGACAGTGGGGCCGTCCAATATCCCTCCTCCATCCCGGCTCTATGCATAAGTAAAAGAGAACAGATGCGGGACTTTGAATGAGGCACAAGGGGGCAAGAATGTAAATTGGAAAAAAATGCGATTTATTCTTGAGATAATACATAAATTGCAAAATTACATATCATTACATACATATTAAGGCACAAGGCTCTATATATGCTGGCACATAGCTCAATAATAATGATTAAAAACATTTCAACATTGTATAAGATTCGACAAGAATTATTAATGCAAGAAATGACATACAGTAGGTAGGAACGTTCATACGTTTGTGTTGAATCATTATGTATACAAAACGGTGGATCTGAGCTCTACGTCGTTTCGGGGCCTTATAGCCCCTCATCAGGAGCGTAACCGTTGTATCATCTATGTGTTAAAGAAATAGCAATCATGAGTATAAATAAAAAATAAAAAATAAAAAATAAAAAATAAATGGGTAATGGTGGAACAGGGCAAGATGTTATTTTCTCACCGGAAACATGGACTCGCAACACGTATGTACGGAGGCGTCACGGCCCCACATGCCACGCCAGCCCGTGTGCCGGGGTCCGAAGCTGAGGGGGTGTATCTCAGCGGCGCCAACCACACAGGTGACCCTCCAGGTTAGGTCGGTGTGGGGGATGAGGATGGATGGGTGAAGTGTATGACCCCATGAGGGGGGGGGGGGAAGAGTGATGCACTGCCCAACCTGTAAGAGACAAGTATGGGGGGTAGTGTGTAACTATTAAAAGTGTGACAAGAAAACAAACATATAAACATGAAAACTCAAAAAGAACAGCAAAAAGGTGAATATGTGGGTGAATTGGAAGGAACAGAAGAGAGGGGAATACGAGGAGGAAGGGGGAGAGAGAATGGGAGGATAAGAGAAAAGAATGGTGGGGTAGGGGAAAGGAAGGGAGGAGTGGGAAGGGCCATGGGTGGAGGTATGTGGACAAAGAGGAATGGATCTGGGAAGGGGAAGGGGAGAGTGGGAGATGTATGGAGGAAGAGATGAGAAAGGAGAATAAGAGGGTGAAAAGATAGGGAAAGAGAGAGTGTGGATAACCACTGAGGAGAAGCTAAAAGAGGTCAGGGAAAAGACCAGAAAGTGAAGAGGTGAGTGGGTAAGAAGTGAGAAGTGGACATACCTGGTGTAAGGAGAAGGGCGGATCAGCCAGGGAGGTGTTGATGGTGCAGGAGGTGGATGGGTGAGGACCTGTGCTGGGAGGGAACACTGCGGGGGGGCACCACCGAGAGGAGAACCCCCAACGTCCAGCACCAGCTGCCCAAAAAGGTGGCCGGGAGGTGCCCCGATCCCGCCAGCAAGAACCCTAAGTAGGTCGGCGGTGGTGGTGCCTCCAGGCTTGCCGAGCGCTGGAGAGTGTGAACCTCAAGCTGCCGTTATATGGCGTCTCAGGACGCCATACACCCGGCGCGGGATGCGTGACGTCGATGCGCAGTGAGAAAGGCCCCGCCCATCCAGGGGAAGGGGGGCGGGGGGGACCATCCTCAGTCCGCATCGCAGCTTCGGACCGAGGCAGTGGTGGCCAACAGGACAGGTAGAAGCCTGAGCCGCCACAGCGCATACAGGAGGAGCACCCATGCGACAGGGGATGGAACCAGCACTGGGAACACCCACATTTAACGGTTACGCTCCTGATGAGGGGCTATAAGGCCCCGAAACGACGTAGAGCTCAGATCCACCGTTTTGTATACATAATGATTCAACACAAACGTATGAACGTTCCTACCTACTGTATGTCATTTCTTGCATTAATAATTCTTGTCGAATCTTATACAATGTTGAAATGTTTTTAATCATTATTATTGAGCTATGTGCCAGCATATATAGAGCCTTGTGCCTTAATATGTATGTAATGATATGTAATTTTGCAATTTATGTATTATCTCAAGAATAAATCGCATTTTTTTCCAATTTACATTCTTGCCCCCTTGTGCCTCATTCAAAGTCCCGCATCTGTTCTCTTTTACTTATGCATAGAGCCGGGATGGAGGAGGGGTATTGGACGGCCCCACTGTCCTCACGCAAAGTCCCAATTAGTATCTTGTTACATTCACTAATTCCAGGTAGTGTTTAGATATATCAGGGATAAGGGATTTAATTAATTCTTGTACTGCTGCGGGTATATCCGTGCACGATTCTGGGATGCCTCTGACCCTGAAGTTCTCCCTTCTCGATCTGTTTTCCAAATCGTCGATCCTACTTAAGGCTACATCCAACTGCTCCTGCACGATCTGTAAGTGATCAGAATTTTGATTGGTTCTGGAGACTGTATAGTCCAGTTTTTGTTAGATCGCTTCAATTCTGGTTCCCAGATTCTGGAAATCTGATCGGATGTCATTTGTTATTTTTTGAGCTGTATTAGCTAAGCCCCTTTCCAGTAAGTCAGATAGTTTGAGGAAAAGGTCTCCCGCATTCTGGGGCATATCTGTGCCTGTGCTTCCCATGCATTCAATATTATGCTGAGGAAGAGGAGAGTGTCCCATAGGAGATAACAAGGGGGCTGCCAGGGGGCTCTCATTTAGGAAAGCCGAGTTGTGGCCTGAGGGGGATGAGGTGGGATGAGCATAGGAGCTTGCAGTGGAAGGGTAGGAGAGAGTAGCAGGAGCGATCACTTGCCTGGGTTCTTGTATCCCCCCTGATGCTGCCTGTGTCTGAGGCGCTGCTTGTGTCTGAGGCGCGGCCGCCATCTTGGATTCGGCCTGATGTTTCTCAGCCTCAAAACGGGGTCCCAGGTCCTTCTTGACCGCTGTGGATGGCATGGGTGGGGAACCGCTGTGTTCCCCTTGCCGAAATTGCTATGTGCGGGCTGGCTGCGGCTTCCAAAACGGCGCTAGGGCGGCTGGCTGGCTGGGGTAGTGAGGAGCTCCCGGCTTACGCGGCCATCTTGGAGTCCCTCGCGCATGCGCCTCCTGTATCTATGTTTCTTTTATACACCAGAACTGCAGCTCATACAAGCTCTCCCCATACCTACAACTATCTGATGTGATAACTATCTGGGATGCCTTGGTCTCTGTCTGCTGCCAGTCTGATCTTTTTCAGAGACACCTTTACTTCTGATCGTTCTCAGCGATCTATTGACTAATTCCACCTTTGTGAATACATTTTTTCCTTTTTATATTCAATCGGTAAGCCCATTTTTTGTTTATTAATTTCGCTAACTTAGTCCCCCTCTTTCCTTCCTCCTTTCCTCTCCCCTCTTTCCAATCCCCTTCCCTTCTTCCCTTCCCTCCCTCTTTCTTTTTTTTTGTTGTGTATGTACGATGTACGATCTCTTCCTCTTTTCTTTAGTTCTGCGTTCAAGTATCTAATTCCTTGACCATGCATTACCGCCACTCTTTGTTTATCATTTATCTGCCCAATTTTAATCATGATAACAAATGTTTCTATAGATTACCTTTGTATGGGCTGTCCTGGACCGCTGGTCTGTGCTGTCCTTCCATCTGAGACCTTAATCTTTTATAGGGCCCTTGCCATGCCTCGCCACTAGGGGTTGGATTTCTCTATCTTCTCTAATAAAGTGGTTACTCGCACTTTTCCTACAGCATACCTATTGAGAACAATTTTCAATTTTTTGTGATTTTGATATATGTTTTTTTTTTTTTTGTCTGTATGTATTTTTTAATAGAACCTCTAGCTCCTGAAGAAGCATTCTTTGTTAACGTGAAACATGTAGAGCAATTGGAGAACACACCACTTTGGAATACCAGACCTGCAGTGCTCCCTCAATCCTAAACTCTCTAGGGGAAGTCTACCCTTTTCTTTTACCTGCAATTTGATTGTATTGTTAAGAGTATATAGAATTACATAGGAGACTGCAGGACAGAATCCTCAATGGTGTTATTACATGTGTTGTATGCCTATATCTGATGTGTTTTTTAAATGTCCGTGTCCACTCCTTATGTTCTTTGTATGTTATTAATATTCAACTTTTTTATATATCTTTTGTAGTCCATTATAGTTGTGCCTTAAAAGTCCCAATTTTTAGTCCCTTGATGCTTCTAATACAATTTCGGGGACGTTGGCACAAGTGACCTTTAAGTACCTACAGAGTCATCCTGTATATTAGGTACTTCAGCACTAGGACCTCACTTTTGCTATTCATTTTGGGGGTGGCAGCATCCCATTTATTTTCCTAGCAAGGTGACATTTGTATTTTGTTAGTTTACTATTTAGGTTTGTACCCATTTTTTCAAACGGTTTTATTCATTAGGACTCTAGGGGCCAGTATACTGACCTGAGATGGATTTCGTAGGCAATGCTTGGTTGGGCTACATCAATGATGTTCAAGCAAGTTGCTCTATAGATACGGGACAAGAAATCAGGCTTAATCACTATATTACCAAAATGAAAAAATTACTGAAGAAAAAGTCCAACCTGCACTGGCACGTGGACTTTCTCCAACAGTACACACGTGAGAACCTGAGCCCTGTGGGCTTGAGGGTTCAGGTGTTTCCATCTTTTCAAAATGTTGGCATCGAGTTCAAGACTGCGTGGGAGAAAATTCTTACCCAATGCAGCACTGACCTTATCAAACTCCTGATATCTCATTACCAGGATGAACTTGGTCACCTCGATGAAGAAATAATTACATTTCAAACCAAAAATGACAACCTTAAAAATCATGAACAGTTCAATCAGAAATGGCAAGAGGTCAAGGACTATATTACCAAAATTAACAAGGATATAATTTTTAAAAAACAGAATAAATTCATGAAGGATAAATCAGCCTTTGTGGAAGGTTACGCCTATCACTGGCACTCTCCCTCTCATAATCGCAGATTTAGGAAAACGACTCCAAAAAAATGATCTCCAGATAATGACATGATGTTTACAGATGATGACATTGAAATTGACTCTGATTCCTCTCTATCCATTCTCTCCTCACAGCCTCCCTTGGGAAGAGATTTGAAGACCACATCCAATGACACTGGTGCACGTAAGAGACAATATGGTGGCGGGCACTTTACACCCTATCCTAAAAAGAAAGTAGACAAACAGGACATTAAACGTATGGAAGGCTCACTGCGCCAAGGGGCTCTTCCGGCCAAAGGTGGTGGTACCAATTCACAGCCCAACTATATAGGCCCTAACGCACATAAGGCACTACAAATTTTAAATTCACAAGGTCGAATTAACTACGCATCTACGACACCCCAATTTAATGCGGGAAGTGATACCCAAGCACTAGCTCTCTCAATAGCACACTCACTAATATGACAGTCCCATCCAACTTTCCTAATCCCCCAAACTTAGTTAATTCATTTTCTCTTCGCAAATGTGCAAAAAACAAAGCACACTTGATTCCCATGTCATTTCCAACGTTACACCGACCCCAAATTTTCCGATACCTGGGATAGCACCGCCCCACACCTAGAACTTGATGTCGTAAATCTTACCCCTTACTATTTTTCCGATCAAGACCTTAATGTACTCAAATTAGGATTGAGTTTTTGTCCTACACAAAAAATTGATAAATATGAGACAATTAAAGATATTTACGACCATTTTTCAAACGAATCAGAGACCATATAAAACCCATTCTTAAGAAACAAATGGACACAGCCATTGCCAGGCATGTGGGTCTGTACCACAACTTTAACCCTAGCACTATCAAGTTCCAAACTTTGGAACATGTTCCACTGGATGAAAGAGGGGGCTGTGTCGACAGGACATTGCTCCAGCTCGAAGCCCGCTGGATTCATGTTCTTAAAGCTACTCATTTCCCAGGTCTGAATGAAAGCCTAAGTTACAGGTCCTTCCTCTAAATGATTGGCCATCCATGTATGACCTTAGTTGCCATGGCTAACTATCATTCCCTTTGCTTTCCCCCCCCCCTTTCCAATTTTCCTTTCCCTCCCCCCCGCTTCCCCCTTCCCATTATTATCTTTCTTTGGTCATTTGTACAATAATGTCTTATTTTTCACAAATGTATGCAATTATCTGTTTTGTAAGATTTTATCCATGAATTTAATGTTTAGATTTGCAATTATACTACTCATCATATATGTTATCTTGTTCTCTTTTTTATATCATTGTATTTCCCTTCAATGGGAAGCGCCTTGTCTCTCTGCTGTGCCGATCGAAGTCGGAGGGTATATGGTCCCCTCCTTCCCGATCGGCTATCTCCTTGGCCCGCCCTTGTCAGACCGCATCTGGCTCATACTGTGTTGGGGCTTAGCAGGGACCACCGCATCCACACGGACGCCCGGGGCACATTTCAGATGTGCCCACCTCGCGCTGTGCCTCCCCGCAGAGCCAATCCATCTTAGGGCACTTTGCGTTCCCTCCCCCTGCCCTCCTATCCCATGATACAGCTTCAGCGTCAGCATGGGGGGAGCCGCTGCGCGATACACTGCGCATGTCGGTCCCCTCGGTTGCCGCTGTGATCTATGGGAATTGGAGTCCGGACTGGGAATTGGCCTTCCGGGCATGCGCACAGGCGCCCTCACGTCCGCATCGAGCCGGCGACGTCACACGCCGGCTCGATGGGGAGCATTATTTAACCGGCCTCCCTGACAGTTCAATCTGCCAGGACCGGTAGATGGAAGCCAAACTCGAGCAGAGTGAGTGACTAGTGAGTACATCACACTCTGCTCTCTAAAAATGTATATCTTTATTTCACAATCCCAGATTCCTCACTGCACTTGTATCCAATACTATTTATTGTTACCATCTTATAATACTTGGAGACCTTGTGGTCCTAAATAGCAATTTAAATATACCATTATGAGACTTTGTATCTAAAAAATCTTTAATTATAATCATAGCATTAGTTTAAAGGATTCAGTGCAGCCTTTCCCTATGCAGTAACTAGATCTTCTGCCTTATTAATTTTTCAGCTTGACTCATAAGCCATCCTAACCATCATTTCACTGGTACTGATGCATTTTGCACTTATGTTTGCAAATCCTTTACCTATTGATGTAAGTGTTGAACTTATTAGTTCTTGAACCTAAATCAATCCTCTACATACAATTTGATTTATACTGAATATTTGCCAACTTTTTTATCCCTATACTAGCTCCATCTTTTTGCTCCCTGTGGTTGCAATTTGGCCCTTTTGCCGTCCCGTCGTGGTTGGGCCTGATCATGCTGGTGTTGTTAAGGTTTTACTGGGTCATTTTGGGGGTAAGCCATTTTTTGACTCTTCAGAGCGACAATGCGTTTTGTATATATCTTTATAGTCATCTATTGCAGTGATAACATTGAACATTATGTCTGTATATATGTAAAAACCCTTTTTTCTCTCTTTTCTATTTTTGTAGAATTGCTAAAAGTATTGGATGACTCACTTAATAGTTGCATATCCCTTGAAAAAGCGACAATGCGAAACATGTCGGGTTAATATGCAACAACTACCATCTGTGAACTTGTAGTATAAATTCCTTTTTTCCCCTTTTTTGACCATACTGTGTATTGTATTTTATATTGTCTGAAAAGAAAAAAGAAATTTTGCCTGTTGTCATACATATATTATGTTCTTTTAAATTGATTGTAAACAATAAACTGTTTTTTAAGAAAGAAAAATTGCACCGTTAAAATCCCTTTAGCTTCCTCTCCATGTTTACAAAGATATTTACATGTTTACTCGCAACCTCACATACAAATTTCTTTTTGACCCAGATCGACTTAGAACTAAAGAGGAACGCGAATTCTCGGAGAGTATAAAACACTTTAAAATGGATGAGTTCAGGGCACTTCGCGATTTAATACTCCTCTTAGAGGAAAACGACCCTACGTCGCACAATGATACCTCTACATCAGCACCTGGATCCTCGCCCATACCTACAAATAACCAATTTAAGCCCAAATCCCGCCAATTCCCTGATCTCTCTCAAAATCCTCAGATCTGGACATTCTTACAGAATGTTGTAAGTGATATTAAACATATGGACACACCACTTAGACAAAACAACTTAACTTCGACACAGCGCCAGGCCATTTCCAGAATACATAACCACCTGGATGTCATTGTAAAGGCGGCAATATAGTCCTTTTAACAAGATCTTTCTACGAAGCCATGTGCATGAGGATCTTATCCAATAAAGATTGGTACAAAAAAATCCCTTCATCTTCTACTTTATCCCATAAGAACCAATTTTTGGATATCATTGGAGATGCCTTTCTGAAAGGGCTGATAAATAAGGATATTTACGAATACCTGAATGTTCGGTCTCCCAGGGTGGCGATGTTCTATGCACTTCCCAAAGTGCATAAGGGCCCCTTGTCGCCCCCTGGGAGACCGATAATTTCAGGTATTGGAAGTCTAACAGATAACGCCAGCAAACTTGTAGATGCCACACTCATGCCCCATGTTACGGCTTTGCCGTTGTACACTTAGGATACTCTAGACCTTTTGAAGCAGATTGAGGGGCTACCGGTCCCTCCCGACTCCCTGCTCGTGACCTTAGATGTGGAGGCTCTTTACTCCAGCATCCCTCATGAGCAGGGGGTCGGGACGGTCTGTACCTTTTTATATGAGGAGCATCACCATCGGTGGAATTACAACGAATTTATCCTTAAGCTACTTCATTTCATCCTGACTCACAACACTTTTGAATTTATGGGTTCCCACTACCTCCAGGTGCAGGGCGTAGCCATGGGCACCTGTTGTGCCCCTGGCTACGCCAATCTGTACCTGGGGGGGGGAACGTTATTTGTTTTCTCGAGATCAACTCTCAGAATATCTAGACCATATTCTGATTTGGAAACGCTACATAGATGACATTTTTATGATCTGGACGGGTACCATAAACTCCCTGCAACAATTTATGCAAATATTAAGTGTAAACCACTTTAATTTGAAATTTACCCACCAATGTGATGTAAAAAGTATTAGCTTTCTGGATCTCGAAATATACAAGGACGTCAATAACACCTTGTCCACCAATTTATACTGGAAAACAACAGCAGGAAATACACTGCTACATGCCACAAGTGCACATCCACCGTCCCTCATAAAAAAGCATACCGTACGCGCAATACATCCGCCTCTGGCGAAACTGCACCCACATGACAGATTTCCAACACCAGGCGAATCTGCTTAGATCTCGCCTGTTAGCCAGAGGATACAGCCGGTCACTGTTACGAAAGGCCTTCAACAAAGCTAAAAATAGACCACGGAATGAACTACTTTATACTTTATCCCACCGTTAAACTGATTACCAGATTTTCTGCCCATTACCAAGACATCCATAGCATTCTTAGAAAGCGTTGGCATTTTCTAGCAGAGGACCCTATTCTAAAGAAATATGTTAACCCTCATCCAGGGATAGTTTATAGACGCACGGTGTCCCTAAAGGATCGTCTTGTATCCAGCCAATACAAAACTTTCAATCCAACTTCTCCTCGAGAACCAAGGGGCACCAAGCCCTGTGGTAATTGTTCTTTTTGTCCGTGGATATCCTCTGAATATCCAATATTGCTCCCAAACGGCGAAACCTATTACCCAAAATTTTCAGCAACATGTCAAACACAGGGGGTGGTCTACCTGATGACCTGTACTTGTGGGGTTTTTTATGTGGGGAAGACGGCCAGATAACTCAGACAAAGAATTAACGATCATGTCTATTATTCCGGGAATGGGAAGATGCTCACACCTGTGAGCAGACACCTTGATCTTTACCACCGGTTTGATACATCCAGTGTTTCTTTCACTGTCCTGGCCGTCGTCCCCAAGAACCCCAGAGGGGGTGAATGGGAAAGGCTCATTTTACAAAAAGAATCCCTTTGGATAGAACGTTTAAATGCCATCAAAGCACCTGGTTTGAATGAATCCCTCTCATACAAACCGTTTCTTTGAGCCTACCCCAAACCCCCCCCCTAATAACCCTTACTATCCCCTTTGTTTGATCATGGTCTGTTTTCTGCCTTTCGTAAGCTTAAAAATATATATATATATGCCCAACAACGCACTAGGCAGCATTAACAAAAAACAATAGACTATTAGGACTTTATTTGGTACCTTCTTTCCTAGTTCAATGTGCCCATGTATTCGATGGCCCCTAAAAATATTTCTGATGTTTACCCTGGCAGAATTTTGTCTCTGTCATACAATATTTAACCTTATTTTATTTACAACCCTGTTGAGTTTATTGTATATACAAATTGTAAGTTGCTTATCCTTTGATTTCTCCGCCCCCCTGTGGTGATGTATGGTATAACGCCCTTAGTGCTTGGTCTCGCATGGATTAGGCTGGCCATCACACCTGGTGGTTTCCATGGCACAGCGCCGCACATCCGGTTCAATCCTTTGACTGGATGTGCGGTGATTGACGGGGGCATGGGGACCGGTTCCGGTTCCCATCTTCACCGTCTCTGCAGCTTGCGCATTGCCGTTGCCTCGTCCCCCTGGGCCTTGCTTCGGCGCATGCTCGGAGTTCCCATTGCCGCGCCTGTGCCGTGCGGTCCGGGCGATGGCGTCGCTCGGCGCACGCGCAGTTGCCTGCTTTGGGGCCGGGAGACGCCGCTCTGATTAGACCGGCTGCTCCCGGTCTGGATATCCCTATATATGGGGCTGTTTTTTGCACCTTGGTGGGACATACAACAGGCAGCAACCCAGCAGAGTGGTGCATTCCCAGATTCTTCTGATACCTATCGTGGGGTAAGTCTGGCTGATGGCTGCCTTCCCTGGCAAGGCTACTGTACACAAACATACATTGATTTCAGCATTGATGTTTGACCGCCATTAGTATCTATGTTTCTTTTATACACCAGAACTGCAGCTCATACAAGCTCTCCCCATACCTACAACTATCTGATGTGATATCTATCTGGGATGCCTTGGTCTCTGTCTGCTGCCAGTCTGATCTTTTTCAGAGACACCTTTACTTCTGATCGTTCTCAGCGATCTATTGACTAATTCCACCTTTGTGAATACATTTTTTCCTTTTTATATTCAATCGGTAAGCCCATTTTTTGTTTATTAATTTCGCTAACTTAGTCCCCCTCTTTCCTTCCTCCTTTCCTCTCCCCTCTTTCCAATCCCCTTCCCTTCTTCCCTTCCCTCCCTCTTCCTTTTTTTTGCTTTTTTTTTTTTTTTTGTTTTTTGTTTTTTTTTTTGTTTTTTGTTTTTTTTTGTTGTGTATGTACGATGTACGATCTCTTCCTCTTTTCTTTAGTTCTGCGTTCAAGTATCTAATTCCTTGACCATGCATTACCGTCACTCTTTGTTTATCATTTATCTGCCCAATTTTAATCATGATAACAAATGTTTCTATAGATTACCTTTGTATGGGCTGTCCTGGACCGCTGGTCTGTGCTATCCTTCCATCTAAGACCTTAATCTTTTATAGAGCCCTTGCCATGCCTCGCCACTAGGGGTTGGATTTCTCTATCTTCTCTAATAAAGTGGTTACTCGCACTTTTCCTACAGCATACCTATTGAGAACAATTTTCAATTTGTTGTGATTTTGATATATGTTTTTTTTTTTGTCTGTATGTATTTTTTAATAGAACCTCTAGCTCCTGAAGAAGCGTTCTTTGTTAACGTGAAACATGTAGAGCAATTGGAGAACACACCACTTTGGAATACCAGACCTGCAGTGCTCCCTCAATCCTAAACTCTCTAGGGGAAGTCTACCCTTTTCTTTTACTTGCAATTTGATTGTATTGTTAAGAGTATATAGAATTACATAGGAGACTGCAGGATAGGATCCTTAATGGTGTTATTACATGTGTTGTATGCCTATATCTGATGTGTTTTTTAAATGTCCATGTCCACTCCTTATGTTCTTTGTATGTTATTAATAAAATTCAACTTTTTTATATATCTTTTGTAGTCCATTATAGTTGTGCCTTAAAAGTCCCAATTTTTAGTCCCTTGATTTTTCCATATAGTGCGTTGGGCCTCCTCCATCTTTTCTAATTTACTGGCAGTGACGCATCCAAATGCTTCGTGGCCAGCAGGAGTCGTGGTAATTTCCACAGTAGCCTGTTTTAGGAAAGCAGCCATGGTTTCCTCCAGGTTCCTTGCCTTCCTGGTCCTTTTGGTTGGAGGGTGAAGGGGAGGAACCTGGGATTCCGTCAGGCTGCTTGCCATGGCCTCCTCCTGGCTGAGACTTTCCTGTGTATGAAAATGGTACATAGTTTTAGTTTTTTGGTCATCAATCACACACAATTTTGAGCACATGACTATGCAAATTGAATATTAACAAATAGAAAAGCCTATCATTCTGACCCCAGCGTTTTTCATTCTTGTCCCAATCATTTTTGGCTACTACTTTGTAAACCACTTTGTTAAATCAGAAATTTGTTATCAATAACATCTAGTTAACATAATTCAATTTTTAACAATAAATATCTTCAACAATGCTATACCTGGGTTAAGCTGGGTTTCTCCACATCTTGTTCCTGTGTGGAAGGCCCAGATTGGACCTCAAGAGCCTCAGCTAATGTGGAAGGAAGTGTTGATAGCGATGGCCTGGGTTCTGTCTGGTCGGACAAAGAACGCAGGCTGTGGTATTACCACAGCCTGGGGACATATACGTCATCTGCTGCTGCTCCGGATCTCAGGGAATCCTGGACCTTCTTGTGCTCCCTATTATATGTGCTCCTCAGGCTACCAATTTTGGCCTTTAAATAGGTGATGTCTGCAGTAGGATACACAGGCTTCACTAATTCCAACAGTTTCTCCAGCGCTGTCTTCCTCTTTAGCTTGTTAGAATAGTCCCTGCGTTGGACTTGCCAGAGACATGACAGCTCCCTGTATTTGTCTATAAAGTTGGGCAGGAAATCAGGGGCTGTGAATTTGTCAACCATTTTATCTGCAAGACACAACACAAGACAAACCCTAATGTCAGGCTAAACTCTCCTAATCTTGTGTCAATATAGGCCTCAATCTATAAGCAGTATAGGCCACTAATCACTGATACCCCAAGTTACAATTGTACCTTTCTTTGAATGATCGGCGCTAACAGTCCTCCACTCACAGATTGTACTTACGTCGCCCGCATGTTATGCTTTGACTTACACTGTGCTTGTGTGAAACTCCGCCCCTGTCATTCTTTCTAATGTATTCCCCGCCTCTTCTCTTTTGGGTCAGTGGGAGAGCACATGGCGGAGACACAGCAGGTGTGTGCTGAGAGCAGCAACGACGAGGTAAGCCCGGAGCAAGGCAGTTCCACATCCAGGAGGAAATATAAGGCCTCAAATATGTCCTTTGAAGAGATGGTGGAAATGGTGGGCATCTTGAAGAGGACAGACTATGATGGGAAGCATGGACCGTACAGAAACACTAATGTGAGAAAGGCCAAGATCATGGCTAAAGGTGTCAGAAGTCTGCCCAGGACTTTTGGGGTATGACGATCCAAGGAGAAATTGAGGAAACGCTGGTCAGACCTGAAATTGAGGGAGCAAGATCAGTATTGAAATATCAGGAAAGTGCTGCAAAAAAGTAAATATTTGTCGTCTGTTTCTATTATTATTATTACTTTTGTGCTGGTACATGTGCTTTTCTTTACTGTTTTACAGTTTAAAATGCCAAGTTTGAGGTTCCTGGGCACAGGAATCGTTTGTATTAAACATTGTTAGTTCGACCACTAATACAATGTTTTTGGCAGATGCAGGTTTACATTTGTTCATGCCTATTTTGATTAAAATAAGTTTATTACATTGTTGTCTAGATGTGTTTGAACTATAATGAAATGAAACTTGATTCAGTGTAAGGAGAGGACTAGGGATGAGCCGAATGGACCCCTGTTCAGTTCGGACCAGAACTTCCAAAAACAGCGAACATTCGGACCCGAATAACGAACCCCATTAAAGTCAATGGGACCCGATCGTCAAATATCAAAAGTGCCCATTTTGAAGGCTTAAATGCAAGTAATTAGGCATACAATGGTTATAGGGGTCCGGGTCCTGCCCTGGGAGACATGGATCAATAAAAAAAAGTTTGTGCAAAATGTAATTTTTAAATGAGCAGTGATTTTTTGATTTTTAAAGTGAAAGCCTAAAAATGAAAAATTCCATCCAATATAGTACCAGGGGGCTCTCCTTAGTTTAAATGTAAAGTGGCAGATCTGTACCATGTCTAGAATCTGCTGCAGCAATAATTGAATTTATAAAGCCAAAAAAATGACATTTTTCCTGCAAGCTGCCTTTATTTTGCTCAGCAACAACTGGGGAGCCAGTGTGTATGATGAGGCCACAATGTAGTGCACTGGGAACAAGTTTAGAGATTTTTTGGATACATTCTGGTGTCACTTTGACTTTGGATAGAAGTAACGGGTGCATTAAAATTGGTCTTTGGTGTCGGTGGTGCCTTCCCACCGTAACCCTATAGAGGTACTCTTGATGTAAGCAAGAATTTGCCCTTCTGTAAAAAATTGCAATGATATGCACCTGTCAGACAGGTGCAGAAAAATTGGTCTTTGGCTGTCGGTGGTGCCTTCCCACCATAACCCTATAGAGCTACTCTTGATGAAAGCAAGAATTTGCCTTGCTGTAAAAAATTGCAACGATATGCACCTGTCAGACAGGTGCAGAATTGGGTGTTAATTGTGCCCATGAAACCTATACCAAAAACATTCTTCTAGATGAAATGATTGAATACCCTCAAAGCTAGGCAGCCTCGAAGTCCTGCAGTGATTCCACATCCCAAAAAGGCTTAATCAGTGACATCGGCATCAGGGGCTTCATAGCTGGTAATCCAGGACTGATTCATTTTTATAAAAGTCAAATGGTCCACAGAGTCTGCAACTCAATAGCATACTGGGCAAGTTCTAGCCAGTGGTCTGTTCTCATGACCCAGTAAGCCAGTGGATTGTCAGCTGGAAAGCTCTCCGCCTCTGTTTTGGCCCCAAGGTAATCGTCCACCATGTGATGCAGACGTTGCCGTTGGGACGTGGAAGGTGACAGCCCTGGGCGGCGAGGACTACACAAATTCCGAAATGCCTCACTTAGGCGGATGCCTTCTCCAACGCTCCTTTCTTGACCAACGGAAGACTCAAAACGAAATTTTCCACCACACTGTAACCTACTAGAGTCAGTAAAAACGTTCAAAAAAACCCTCTTTAATGTGTCCTCAAGAGATTTTATCCTCTGCACTCTCTGTGGGGACGGGATGAGTTCAGAGACCTTCCCCTTATAACGGTGGTCAAGGAGGGTTGCCAACCAGTAATCATCCTTCTCCTTAATGTCACGTATTCTTGGGTCCTTTTGCAGGCTTTGAAGCATTAGGTTGCCCACGTGCCTCAAATTTGCAGAGGCTTGAGAAGCAGACTCCTCGGGGTCACTCAGGATGACAGCATCTGGAACTTCCTACTCCTAGCCACGTACTACTCCCAAGGGTCCTGGGGTTGGAAAGCCATCGCTTACAGATTGACACATGTATTCCTCTTCTTCAAAGCCTATGAAAGTGCTAGAATCCTCCTCCTTATCCTCCTCCTCTCTCTCCTCCTGGTGTGTTCTGTGACATAGGAATGATAGTGTCTGCATAAAGTGGGCCTTGAGAGGAAAGGAAGTCCTCCTCTTCCTCCTGCTGTTCTGCCTTCAGTGCCCTGTCCATAATGCCACGCACAGTCTGCTCCAGCAGGAACACAACAGGGATTGTGTCACTGATGCATGCACTGTCACTGCTCACCATCCTTGTGGCCTCCTCAAATGGTACAGTGCATGAATCCTTAATGATCAGCCATTGGTGTAGGGAAAAAAAAGCAGAGCTTGTTGTCGTGCCGTACTGACACAAATACTCATTGACGGCCCTCTGCTACATATATAGCCGCTGCAGCATTCTCAAAGTTGAGTTCCACCTGGTGGGCATGTCACAAATCAGGCAGTTTATGGGCAGGTGGAATTCCCGCTGAATTTCAGCCAACCGAGCACTGGCTGTGTATGACCGCCTGAAATGGCTACAGACTCTTCTGGCCTGCTTTAGTACATCTTGCAACCCTGGGTACATACTTAGGAAACGCTGCACCACCAAATTGAGGACATGTGCCAGGCATGGCACGTGTGTCAACTTTCCCTGTCTAAGGGCGGATAGGTGGTTTGAGCCATTATTGGACACCACCATTCCTGGCTCCAGCTGGAGAGGTGTGAACCGCCTCTGGGCCTGTCCTTGCAGAGCTGCAAGAATCCCTGCTCTGGTGTGGTTCCTGTCCCCTAAACACACCAGCTGAAGCACTGCATGGCACCTTTAAGCCTGACTCTGAGAAAAGCCCTTTGAATGCTTAGGGGGTACCTGATGTTCATAGAACAATTCTGCAGAGGAGGGCATGGAGGTGGCAGAGGAGGAGGAGGAGGAGGGGGTAGAGCTCACCGGTCTGGCATCATCACCACAGCTATATGGAGACATGGGGGCACAACAAGTTGCAGCACTGAGCCCTGTCCTGCATCCTTTCGAGTTGCAAGCAGTGTTACCCAGTGTGCTGTGAACGAAATATATCGTCCCTGCCCATGCTTTCTGGACCATGTGTCAGCAGTAAGGTGGATTTTACGGCTGACTGCCTTGCCCAACGATGCCAGAACATTCCCTTCCACGTGATGGTAGAGAGATGGAACGGCCTTACGTGAAAAGTAGTATCGACTGGGAACCTGCCATTGTGGTACAGCACATTGTGCGCATTCAGGGAAGGGGGCAGAATCCACCAGGCTGAAAAGCAGAAGTTGGAGAGCCAACAGCTTTGACAAGCTTGCATTCAGGCGCTGGGCATGTGGGTGGCAAGAACTGTTTTTTTTTTCCGCTGCAGAAGATGGGGCAGAGAAATTTGCCGGCTACAGTCTACAGCTGGGGGTGTGCTGCTGGTAGATGAGCTGCTAGGACCTTGGACACCCTGTGCTATACCATCATCCCTGTCAGTGGAGGCTGCTGAAAGGTAATGACTCGTTATTGCAGGGTCAGACTGAAGTGGGTAAGGAGGAGAAGGAGGAGGGACAGATTTGTGCCCCTTTTGTGTGGCTTTTAGGTGCACTTGCCAACGGGCTGAGTGGTTGGACGTTAAATGCCTTGTTAGGCATGTGGTACCCAAATGGTTGGTGTTTTTGCCACATTTGATGTGCCTGTGACACAGTTTGCAGATAGCAACAGTGCGATCTGCTGCAGATGTGCTGTAAAAGGCCCAGACAGCTGAGCTGTGGGGAGTGGGCCTGGAGATAACAGCTGCAGAATGTGATGGAATAGGGTGGCTGCTCTCTACTCTTTCTTGATGCCAACCTCCTTGGGGTTTTGCCACCTCACCGTTAGTTTCCTCCTCTGCTCTATCTGGCACCCAAGTCGCATCAGTGACCTCATCATCATCATCATCATCATCATCATCTCCATCTCCTCCATCTTCATCATTACCACTGGAGACAACTTGACAATACGCTGCGTCTTGGGGAACATAAATGCCAATTTGTCTACCAGTGTTCCTCCCTCTCTCTAGGCTCATGTTCCTGTCATCCTCAACCTCAGAACCAGCATCTGAATCCAGTAATGGCTGGGCATCATCAAGAAGCAAGTGCCTGACGCTGTGGTCAAATAACTCTGCTGACTCCTCAATGGCTGATGTTAGGGCTATGGCAGGAATAGATGTGGACAAGGAGGCAGGTTTATCCACTCTGGAAACTGCACACTTATCTCTGCTTGTGTGACAGAGGATGAGGAGGATGAGGAAGGTTTAGTAAGCCAGTCCACCACCTCTTCTGCATGCTGTGGCTGGATAGCATGGGCAAACTCAGTAAACAGAGGAAATGATGCCTGCCTGAGGACTGACCACCACGTCCACCTTTGCCTGTGGACACATTTGTTGCTGGCCCCCTTACAGTGCCAAGACTGTTGTTGTTGTTCTCCCAGACATTATTGGGAGGGAGGGGGTGGTGCTTATAAGCAAATGTAAAGGAGAAGTTGAAACCTGTACGTAGATCCACTTTAATCAATGTAAAGAGTGTTTGGTGCCCTTTAATTTGAGTACTCACACTACACAGACACACTCCACGGATACAATATAATATACTGCAATATAATGCGCCAAATGTACAGTGATTCACAGAACTATATGGCGTTAAACTGGCAGTATTGCACACAGAACTATATGGTGTTAAACTGGCAGTAACGCACACAGAAGTAAATGGCGTTAAACTGGCAGTAAAGCACAAAATGATATGGCGTTAAACTGGCAGTAACGCACGCAAAACGATATGGCTTAAATTGGCAGTAACGCACGCAGTATGATATGGTGTTAAACTGGCAGTAACGCACGCAAAACTATATGGCGTTAAACTAGGCAGTAACGCACACAAAGCTATATGGCATTAAACTTGTAGTAACGCACACAGAACTATATGGTGTTAAACTGGCAGTAACGCACGCAAAACTATATGGTATTAAACTGGCAGTAACACATGCAAAACTTTATGGCATTAAACTGGCAGTAACGCACGCAAAACTATATGGTGTTAAACTGGCAGTAACGCACGCAATACAATATGGCGTTAAACCTGCAGTAACGCACACGAAACTATATGGCATTAAACTAGCAGTAATGCACGCAATATGATATGGCGTTAAACTGGCTGTAATGCAATCAAATAGACGGTGTTCAACACGTCACTATACTGAAGCTATCTGAACTATCCCTACTCTAGCTATATACTAATGTCAAGATTACTGACACGGTCTCACTACACTACACTGAAACCATCTCAGCTGTCCCTACTCTAGCTGCACACTATGAAAAGCTGAATGATGGTCCTCCTCACTACACTCACACTATCCCTAGATTGATACTAAACTAATATTCTACACTGACAATTGAAGCAAAATAGCACAGAATAGCACAATAACTAATAGCACTGAACAGAGCCCTGTTCTACCTCTCTCCACACCGAAATCACACTGAAAATGGCTGCCATTGAAAAATTACTTTTATACTGTGGGGCGGAATGAGCCATGATTGGATAAAGTCATGATGACAGTGTCCAATCATGACTCTGACAGTACTCTGTGCTCTGATTGGCTGAAGCTTTCACTGCTTCAGCCAATCAGGGCTTGCAATGCACTGTTCAACGCCACAATGCATTGTGGTCGGTTTGGGGGGCCGAACAAACGGTCGAACGACCCATTTGTTCGGCTGTTCTCTGAACGTCTGAACAACGAATGTTCGGCCCGAACTTGTGCTCAGGCCAAACCATTCGCCCATCCCTAAAGAGAACACTCAGCAACTGTTTACACATCTGGACGCAGGAGCACTAGTGTGGGACAGCATAATGACCTTATTATGGTGTCTCACGCAGGTGCTCTAGTGGATATTAGGGGTCTCTCCATGTGTGAAACTTGCACAAAACAGGTAAATATTCTAGCTTTCGAAAGTGAAAAAATCATGTCTTCAGCTTGGAACTCTAGCAAAACAGACAATTGGAAGACACTTCAAAGCAATGTTTCATATTACTATTTCTAGCCTAAAATATCTGTCTGCTAAGTATACATTTTTTGTATTCACATAGGGGACATCTGAGGACACCAGTATCCCACACCTAATGAACAAAGGGAACTCACCACACAACATGAGGATGTAGATGCAGAGGTTCAGGAAGTGCTGGGTGAAGTGGTTGAAATGGTGTCAACAACAGGTCAGTGTCTGAGACCACAGCTTCAGGTAATAGATGGATGCCTGCATATTTATAATACATGGTGTGTTTTTTATTTTTAGGTGATGTGGATGTTGTGGAAGAAGAAACTCACTTCAGCAGTGCAAGCGCACAAGTACTCATTAGTGAGATCATGGTGTGCGATCGTGATTTGGAAAAGATGAAGCAAAATATCCATGATGTTCAAAAAAAGGCCGAGCAACATCATTGATATTTTAGGCAAAATCTAAACCAAAAACAAATTGTTGTTATTGTACAAGTTTTTACAGTTTTAAATGAATTGCAAAGCCAAGTTTTGAAGCTGCACACAGTGTGTCAACATGTGCTATCTGCCATCATGGGATATTAATGTACGCGTTTTGTGGGTGCAACCCCTTCCTCCAAACTAAAGTAGGTGAGTGGAAGGGGTTGCACCCCCGAAACACGTCCATTGATCCCCCATGATGGGATCTAGCACATGTTGACACACTGTGGCTTATTTAAAAAAAGCAAAACCACTTTGCACTACAAGTGCAATGCAAGTGCACTTGAAAGTGCACTTGTAGGGCAAAGTGGATTGTGCTTTCTGAAATAAGGCCCAGTGTGACAACATGTGCTAGCTCTATCATGGGGGATCAATGGATGTGTTTCGGGGGTGCAACCCCTTCCTCTCACCTACTTTAGTTTAGAGGGAGGGGTTGCACCCACAAAACGCGTACATTGATATCTCAAGATGGCAGATAGCACATGTTGACACACTGGGGTTGATTTACTAAAGGCAAATCCACTTTGCACTACAGCTGCACTGCAAGTGCACTTGGAAGTGCAGTCGCTGTAGATTTGAGGGGGACATGCACTGATTTCAGATCTACCCCTCAGATCTAAAGCGACTGCACTTCCAAGAGCACGTGTAGTGCAAAGTGGATTTGCCTTTAGTAAATCAACCCCACTGTGTTTTATGGCTTTAGCAAAATAGATGTAGGGAAAATACACACATTTTAGGCATGGGAACATGAGTGAAATTCAAATTTTGAGTCCCAATTTGTGTGCATCTTCAAAATGTGGCTTTTACAGGGGTGAGATCACCCCATTTGATGAAGGCAAAATCAACACAGTTTTGACATACTAATGTCTCAAATGGCCTTCATTTAAGCAAAGTTGAACTTTGTAAGTTCCTGAGTTGGGGATGTGTATGCTATGTTTTTAAACATGCCTGTTTAGCCCCAAAAAAGGCAAATTTATGTCAAACATACATGTTATACACCAAGATGTTGTTGTTTTATACTCAACCATGTGTGGTTTCTTCTTTCAATGCTCAATACCAGTTTATTTTTTAAGGTGGTGTAGTTACAGTGACAATGGGGGTTATTTACTAAAGGCAAATCCACTTTGCACTACAACTTGCAGTGCACTTGTAGTGCAAAATGGATTTGCCTTTTGTAAATAACCCCCACTGTGCTGTAAAATTTGCCAAAATCAGGCCATTTTAGGGACTCCAAGCAATGAATTCATGGAGTTGAAAAGGATGATTATTTTTATCATTATTGCATTACATACATTAACAACAATAACACTGTGTGTGTGTGTAGCAGACCCACAGCACAACATAATAGTTAGCTGAAGAAGAGATTGTCACCCCATGTATCAAATAAATTACGTTTGCACTATTGAAGAAAATGGCCAAAAATAAAAGGCCATTTGAGAACCTAGGAGACAGATAAGAAACACAAACAGTAAGTCAAATGAAATATGAGTTTAGTTTTTGAAAAAAAAATTATTACACAGATTCAAAATTTTCTTGTAAATCAATTGCCCCCCATCCACGAAGTACTCGACATAGTTTTGCCGTACTTCATGGGCGCTTTGGAGGGGGCAAGCCAGGACGGCCACTTTCAAGCGCCGTCATTGTTTGGTCAGGTGAAAAGTCGGCCTCAGTCGCAACTAAGACCAGATAGTTGGCTGCATTTTTCTGAAGCTAATTGTGAAGAATGCAGCAGCTCAAGACAATGTTATTGAGTTTGTATTCGGCCATGTTGATGGCCGTAAGGAATAGCCAGAACCGGCTGCCCATTACCCCAAAGGCATTCTTGACCACTCTTCTGGCATGGGCCAGTAGGTAATTAAAAACCTTCTGCTCTGGGGTCAGGGTCCTCATGGGGAATGGCCTCATCAGATGTTCCCCCAGAGCAAAGGCCTCATCCGCCACAAAAATGAACTTGAGGCCTGCAATGTTATTCTCTGAAGGTGGCAACCCCAAGGTGCCATTTTGGAGACGCCGGTAAAATTCAGTCTGGACGATCACTCCTCCATCAGACATATGGACATTCTTCCATACCTCCAGATAAAGGAATTCATAATTCATCGTCACCACTGCCAACATCATGATACTACTGAACCCCTTATAGTTAAAGTAGTGTGACCCCGAGTTGGGTGGTGGGATGATCCGGACATGCTTCCCATCGATCGCACCACCACAATTGGGAAAGTCCCACTGGTAGTGGAATTGGGAGGCCACAGTCTGCCATTCCTGTGGGTTGGAAGAAAACTGTGGAGTCAAACAAGAAAAAAAAAACTTCACTTTTGCACATAACATTGCAAGCAGATTAGACACAAACATGCAATTACCTATCAAGATAATAGGAGAACTTTATACAGTACCATTTGAAAGTATTCAGGCAGGCACTTGCACTACATGCTTTGGTGAATTCATCCATAAATATGACCACAAAAGAGGTAGGTATAGTGTGTATGGGTTTGGCAAAGTCAGCAGATAGAGTATTGGTATTGGTTGACTTAGCAGTTGGGGTGGAGGTAGGGTTCCAAATGAGTTTTGGCCCCCCAAAAAAGCCTCTTGCACTCTGCCTAAATTTAAGGATAACAATAAAATTTGGACACATTTTAGGGGGTGTTTAGAGTAAGCACTACAATGGAGCTAACAAAACACATTGTTAAGGACAGCATGCGGGGGTAGTTAGTGAAAGCAAATATGCATGAAGGACAAAAAGGAGCAGTAAAAGCTTACAGCGTGCATGAGGACAAAGGGGGAATTCACAGCATATTACAATCATGGTAATTATGGAATGATGAAATAAATACAATACATTAGCAAACATTAAATACATAGAATGTGATTTGAAAGGATAAAACTTACCTTAATATAGTCCTTCTGCAGGACCTGAATTATGGCAGAACAGGTCTCTGGAATAATGATTCCCAGAGCCTGGGGGGAGATTCCAGTCGTGAACTTCAGGTCCTGGAGACTTCTCCCCGTCGCCAGTGATGGCTTGCCGCATGCAGGTGTCCTGCTTCATAATATAAGGGGTCAGCAAAGCCAAGAGACGGTGAAAGATGGGGTCCATCATCCAGAGATAATTCCTGAAATCATCAGGATTATTCTCCTGGAGCTCCCGCAACAAAGGCATATGACAGAATTGGTCACGATTAAGCAACCAATTCTTGGTCCAAGAACTCCTCCTCTCCCTGTTCATGGACTGGACTTGGGTCAAAGCAATAACTCCAACACCAAGCCCAACAACAGCACAAACTCTACAACGAGTATATAACTGCAACATGGCTAATAAACAAACGGCTGCTCAGAATGAACTGACAGAATGCACTGAAAATCAGAAAGGACCTGACAAGAACGAGCTATAAATCAGAAATGACCGGACAAGCACGCACTGAAAATCAGAAGCAAACTATAAATAGAACGCACTTAAAGACAGAAACAAACCGACAAGCACACACTGAAGAACATATACGAACTGACAAGCACAAACTGAAAAGCAGAAGCGAACTGAAAATCACGAGGCTGAAAAGCACGAATCGTCTCTCACCAAACTTCTACTAGCACAAAATAAACACAAGATTAGCAGAGAGAGACCAAAGGGTGGCGCACTAGCTATTGAACTTCCTTTTTATTATACGTCTTGTACGCCACTACGTTCGTAATTGTTGGTCAACATTTATGTGTATGCAAGACAAATTGGAGCAAACACCCTTCGAACAAAATTCCACGCTTTTGTTGTTGGAAAGTCAGATCGTGTGTACGAGGCATAAGAATTTTTGGGTTGCTGTAAAAAATGTTTTGGTAAGTTTGTCCGTATTTTAAGAGGAGCTTCAGTCATTTGTGTTTATTAAAAGTCAGCAGCTACAAAAACTGTAGCTGCTGACTTTTCTGTTTCAATAGTGTTTATTGTTTTTTTTTTTTTTTTTTAAATCAAGTAAGATAAAGAAAAAGGAGATTGTATATTGGAGCATCAAACAATCCTCATCTGCTCCAAGCATGCATCAAGAAAACATGCAAATACAGGTTTAGGTAGAAACTGATGGGGACCACAGCATCTTGATAAGAACTGCTGTGGGGCCTTTTAACGTAAGTAAACTTGAGTTTAAGGAAGATATCAACTTTTTATGTATTACTACTAGAGTGTTTAAGTAACATAAATGCAGGAGGTTCACCATGCGGATAACACCTCGATGAAGCATTTATACATACGAGAGGTCATGGACTTGGGAGCCTAGCATTACAATAACTTAATTCTAATGAAATAGTATAAGTAGCAATAATGCCTCCTACTCAGATTATGCAAAAAAAACTATCCCATATGAGGGATCAAATAGCTGCTGAATTTTATATAAACACACACTCACCTGTCCCAGGATCCAGCATTGTGCTTACCTCTTCCTGGTTGTGCTTCTCTTCCTGGTGCTGGCATCTCAACTGTGGACACCCGGCTATGATAGTTTGCGGCTTCACAGCCAGGTGCCAACTGTGCATGCGCGAGACACTCTGCACATTGTGAATGGTCCTGCAGTCTTCGGGGACCTGTGATGTGTCACAGATGACTGCAGGGAAGGAGGGGGAGAGATGAACTTCTGCTTGGATTGCCTAGCTGATCCCAGTGGAAGTGGGAGTGAGTACCTTTCAAAACCAGGTACCTGCCCCCCCCCCAAAAAAAAAGTGCAATTAGGAGGAGAGGAGAGGAGGCAGGAAGCTTTAAAGCAGAACTTCCCCATCTGGGAGGTTGCTCTGCTTTAACATAGAACTGTGTCCAAGCTATGGACAGTCAAATATTTACATAATTTTTTTTTTTTTTTTTAATCTTTATTTAAGTTTTTTAAATATCCATACAAATAGTGAAACAAAAGAAAGAAAAATAGACAAAAACATACAATGATCCCAACATCCTATCTCTAAAACCTCCCCTCTACCCACCCTCCCCTATCCATTCCCCCCCCCCCCACTTCCCCCCCGCAGACGTCCGATACTGTTTTTCCACTAGGGTAACACACCTGTATTCCCCCTTGGGGTCGAATTAACTCAGCATCGTTTCGACATAAAAGGGAGATTTCCTGAAGGTCGCCCACACTGCCCATCTTCCTCCCCCCAACGTTTCCTCTTTAAATAACCAGTTTTTCTCCCCTTTCTCTAGAATATGTGTTTCCTGTATTTTAAGCAACCAGTCCCTAATCTTAGGGCCTTCAGTATTCTGCCAATTCTTGGGAATTTCACTTTTTGCTGTATTTAAAAGTACTGGGATTATGGACGTATTATACTCCCGATTGCCTCCCTCCGAGCTATGAAACAAACATATCCAGGGGGTCATATGGTATTAGTTTGCCCGTTATCATCTTGATTATTTGAATTACTTCCTCCCAGAACTTTTTAACCACCGGACAGCTCCACCAGATGTGAGCCATGGACCCCGGCATCCCGCACCCCCTCCAACAGTTTGGCGACCTGTCTGGTTGGTATTTATTGATCTTTACGGGCATTGCATACCATCTGGATAGGCACTTATAGTTTGACTCTATCATTTTTGTGTCAGTTGCCGTGCTATGTATTGCCTTTAGTATGTTACCCATAGCATTTTCTTCTAATGGTGCCCCCAAATCCTTCTCCCATTTCTTAATGAATGGTGGCAGGGCCGGACTGGGAATGAAAACCAGCCCTGGAAAAAATGTCATACCAGCCCCATAGCATTATTATACCAGCCCAACAGCATAACGTCATTATTTTCTTGTTCATAAAATGGAAAACCATGCATTTTAAAGCACATTTAAAGAGTGCATTATATATAGATAAGACACATATAAAAGCACATAGGGCTTTATATATATATATATATAAAGGGCATCGGGCATCTGAATTACAGCGGCGGGGGTGTTTTTAGAAGTGCCTGATTAGAGCCGTCGGCTCTAATAGGCTTCCAAATTGGTAAACAGCGGGCACACTGCTGTGTGTTCGCTGCTTACACAGTGCTGTGTTAGGAAATCAAATAAATCACTTCCCTAACACTGACCCGCCTCTCAGCCAATCAGGTGCACTGGGTCTGGTTACCTGTCACCTGATTGGCTGAAGCGACAGGCGCTGTGATTGGATGGAGCGTGGAGCAACGTGCTGACCTGAGACAGGTAAGTGCCGGGTGGGGGGGGGGGACACTGGCAGGATTTAATGGGCAAACTGGTGGCAATTGATGGGGCAAACTGGCAGCAATTGATGGTTACAGTGGCTGCGTTTGATGGGCACAGTGGTAGCGCTTAATGAGCACAGTGGCGGCAATTTATGGGTACAGTGGCTGCATTTGATGGGCACAGTGGCTGTGTTTAATGGGCACAGTGGTGGCAATTTATGGGTACAGTGGCTGCGTTTGATGGTACAGTGGCTGCGTTTGATGGTACAGTGGCTGTGTTTGATGGTACAGTGGCTGTGTTTGATGGTACAGTGGCTGCAATTGATGGGTACAGTGGCTGTGTTTGATGGGGCACAGTGGCAGCAATTTATGGGTACAGTGGCTGCGTTTGAAGGGCAGGGCACAGTGTTGGCAATCTATGGGCACAGTGGCTGTGTTTGATGGTACAGTGGCAGCGTTTAATGGGCACAGTGGCTGTGTTTAATGGGCACAGTGGTGGCAATTTATGGGTACAGTGGCTGCGTTTGATGGTACAGTGGCTGCGTTTGATGGTACAGTGGCTGTGTTTGATGGTACAGTGGCTGCAATTGATGGGTACAGTGGCTGCGTTTGATGGGGCACAGTAGCAGCCATTTATGGGTACAGTGGCTGCGTTTGAAGGGCAGGGCACAGTGTTGGCAATCTATGGGCACAGTGGCTGTATTTGATGGTACAGTGGCAGCGTTTAATGGGCACAGTGGCTGCAATTGATTGGTACAGTGGCTGCGTTTGATGGGCACAGTGGCAGCAACTTATGGGTACAGTGGCAGCATTTAATGGGTACAGTGGCAGCGTTTAATAGGCACAGTGGTGTCAATTTATGGGTACAGTGGCAGCGTTTAATGGGCACAGTGGTGGCAATTTATGGGTACAGTGGCTGCGTTTGATGGTATAGTGGCTGCGTTTGATGGGCACAGTGGCTGTGTTTAATGGGCACAGTGGCTGTGTTTAATGGGCACAGTGGTGGCAATTTATGGGTACAGTGGCTGCGTTTGATGGTACAGTGGCAACGTTTAATGGGCACAGTGGCAGCAAATTATGGGTACAGTGGCAGCGTTTAATGGACACAGTGGCTGTGTTTGATGGGTACAGTGGTTGCGTTTGATGGGGCACAGTGGCAGCAATTTATGGGTACAGTAGCTGTGTTTGATGGGCAGGGCACAGTGTTGGCAATCTATGGGCACAGTGGCTGCGTTTGATGGTACAGTGGCAGCGTTTAATGGGCACAGTGGCTGCAATTGATTGGTACAGTGGCTGCGTTTGATGGGGCACAGTGACAGCGTTTAATGGGTACAGTGGCTGCGTTTGATGGGGCACAGTGGCAGCAATTGATGGGTACAGTGGCAGCGTTTAATGGGCACAGTGGCTGCAAGTGATGGGTACAGTGGTTGCGTTTGATGGGGCACAGTGGTGGCAATTTATGGGTACAGTGGCTGCGTTTAATGGTACAGTGGCAGCATTTAATGGGCACAGTGGCTGCGTTTGATGGGGAGAGAGAGAGAGAGAGAGAGAGAGAGAGAGAGAGAGAGAGATTTTTTTAATACCTTAACTTAATTCTTGTGCTGCAGCTGGCCGGCTATTCACTTCTATTCTCCTCGTGCAGTTAGTGGGCGGTGCTGAAGCAGCACGACGTTCTCCTGCTCCTCCCCCTCAGGCACAGGCATATTACTTTAGGGAAACACTGCTCTAGATGATGAATGTGGTGGGCGGCGCGCCGGAACGGAGGACACACAGACAGTGATTGACCAGTGACACAGCCATTTGCATACTGCGGCGGCCGCCGCTGCTCTTTAGATTGCTGACACAGGCAGCAAGCAGCCCCAGTGGTACTTAGTGCAGCCAGCCTACCGGGATATTTCCCGGTATCCCGGTAGGCCAGTCCGGCCCTGAATGGCGGCATTTCCAACTCCTCTCTGTTCAACAGCATTTTGTATATGGCCGACATATACCCTTTGGACTTATTGCTGTTAAATATCTTCTCTATTGGTAAGAGGTTGTTTTCCTCTCTTATAGGTGCCGGGAGGCTTTTAACAAAGTGCAAGAGTTGGGCATATCGCCATCCATTCAGTCTCATTAAGTCTCTACGTGTATTTAAGTGCTCGTAGGTGCCTATTTTCCCTTTCTTCATTATGTCTTTTACTTGTGTTTTATTGTTTAAGATCCAGTTACCCCTCACTTCCTCCATCCCCGGGGGAAACAGCTCATTGTTTTTTAAATAAATCAGTGGTGAATTATACTCCCACCCATTTAGTGTGTGCATCCAGTCCCAAATTTTAAAAGTGTGTTGTGTGATGATGTGTGTGTTTGGTCCTAGCGTTCTACAACGTGGAGGATTCCATAATAAATAATTCAAACGTGCGCCGCTTAATCCTATTTCCAGACTGACCCATCTTTTGTCAGTTCCTCCCTTAACCCAGTCTACAGCCCGTGCGATTACTATTGCATTATAATATTTTTTGAAATCGGGGAGGGCCAACCCCCCTTGTGCTTTCCCTCTACATAATTCTTTGTGTGCAACTCTGGGTTTCTTATTATTCCAAATAAACCCCTTTAATATTTGTGTCAACTTTTTAAAATAAGTTTGAGGCAATGGGATAGGCAACATTTGCATCTTATAGAATACTTTTGGGGCCAGCACCATTTTCACTGAATTGATTCGCCCTATCCATGAGATCGGGCAGTGACTCATCCTTTTTACTTCTGCGCGAACTTCGTCCAGAAGAGGTACAAAGTTCAGGGCATATGTCTTCTGCACGGAGTTCGACAGCTTAACCCCCAAGTATTGGATATAATCTCTTACTGGAAAGTGGAAAGTTTCCTTAATCCATACCTCCTCCTTCTTTTCCATGCTGATATTTAATGCTTCGGACTTTCCCAAATTGATCTTATAATTTGATAACTCACTATATTTCTTAACATCCGATAGTAAATTAGGGATCGAGATCCTCGGGTTTGTGATATATAAGAGGACATCGTCGGCATATGCAGCCAGTTTATGTTCCTCCTTCCCTACTGTACACCCACTTATATCTGGATTTTTTCATAAGGTGGCTAGCAAAGGCTCTAATGTCAACACAAACAAGAGCGGGGATAGCGGGCAGCCCTGTCTAGTCCCGTTTTTCATTTCAAACTGAGCTGAGGGGATGTTGTTAACTTTGACAAAGGCAGAGGGATGGTCGTATAAAATTTTAATCCACTTTAACATTTTTTCTCCCACCCCCATAGCTTCCAACGTTTTGATCATGAAACCCCAGTCTACTCTGTCAAAGGCCTTTTCGGCGTCAATTGACAGAAATAGACCTGGGGTTCCGTTGCTCTTAAAGGCCTCAACCATGAGCAAGGACCGCACCCCATTATCTCTGCTCTCTCTCCCGGGGACGAAGCCCACCTGGTCCGGGTGGACCAGGTGCGCCATTCTCCTCTTGAATCTAGATGCGAGCACTTTCGCATACAATTTAATGTCTGCGTTTATAAGCGCTATGGGTCTATAACTTGAGCAGAGGGTGCGGTCCTTGCCCTCCTTGGGGATTAAGGTCACTGCCGCTAGCAGAGCGCCTTCGCTCAGCTCACCCTGCGACCCGAGCTCGTTCCAAAGCCTACACATCTTCGGGATCAGCGTTTCTCCAAATGTTTTGAAAAAAACAGCTGTAAAGCCATCTGGGCCTGGGCTTCTCCCAGAGGGAGAGGATCTCAGAGCGAGACGGATTTCTTCCTCTGTTATGGGTTTGTCGAGATCTTTTGAGTCCTTTTCGGACAATTTATTGAGCCCTGCCACTGTAAGGAAGGCCTCGGCCCTTTCATTATTCCCTCTGATGCAACCTTTCTTACTAACTGAGTACAGGGATGTGAAATATTGTCTAAATTCTTCTCCGATTTCTCCCGAGGAATATTTCAGTACTCCATGTTTGTTTTGAATCCTGTCAATAAAATTGATGTCCCTTTTTTTCCTCAAAGTATTAGCCAGGTGTTTACCTACTTTATTACCCCACTTGAATTTTTCTCTTATATGTCTGTTCATTATGTGTAGAGTCTCCTGTTCCATTAAGTCTTTTAGTTCGTCTCTCTTGATGGTTAGCTGCTTCAGTAGTGTCTTATCTGGTCCTCTATAGGCTTTGTGTAACTGCTCTATTCTAAAGATTTCTGCAATGAGAGCTTCTTTTCTTTTTATTCTTTCTTTTTTCTGCCCTGCACCCATCGAGATCAGTATCCCTCTTATATATGCCTTGAAGGTTTCCCAAACCATCGCCCCCTGCGTTTCACCCATATCATTAGTTAGGAAGAAGTGATCTATTTCCTGCTGGATTCTTTCTGCGCTTTTGGGGTCTTTAATTAGGTTCTCATTTAGGCGCCAAGTAAACGGGGGTTTTTGCACTTCTTTTAGTTTTATTTTCATCATAATAGGGGCGTGGTCTGACAGTGATCGGATCCCAATCTTAGTTTCTACTACTGAATCCACCAACCGATGATCCACCAGGAGATAGTCCAATCTGGAATATGTATTATGCACGGGGGAGAAAAAGGAATAGTCTCTGACCCCAGCATGTTGAATCCTCCACATGTCTAACAACTGACATTCGTGTAGCTTTTTCCCCACTTTTCGCAGGGTGTCTTTACTCATCCCCCGTGCATTTGATGAGCTATCAAGTGGTGGGTCAAAACAGAAATTGAAGTCCCCTGCTACTATCATCTCCCCTTCTCTGAATTCCAATAACTCATTTAGGACCCTCATCAGAAATTTTGACGGGTCTCTATTCGGGCAGTAGATATTGGCTAGGGTGATGGTTCTCTCTCCTATCCTAATTTTCAGAAATAGGAATCGCCCCTCAGGATCTATTTTCCTATCTATCAAGAGGAATTTGACATTTTTCGAGAAGCCGATTGCCACCCCCTTTGCCCGTTTTGTTGGAGAGTCACTGTAGTACCAACTTGGGAGATTTTTAGAATAGAGTTTTATATTTGTGTCCCATGCAAAATGGGTTTCCTGTAAAAAAACTACCTCTGCTCTATAGTGGTGCAGCTCTCTGAGTAGTTTGTGCCTCTTATTAGGGGAATTTAAGCCCCTAACATTGTATGTCAGAACTATGAAATCCATTTGACCCAAACCTTGTGCCTTATTTGCAACTCCATGGGAATATGGAGAACTCTATATATAGTATGTCTGCAAGGGGAAAAACCCCACCTAACCCCCCCTCCTCCCCCCAACCCATCGCTCCCGTCCCCACCTCCCCCCTCCCCTCCATGTCACCCTCCCTCCACCTCCCCCCCTCCCTCTCCCCCCCGCCACTTCCAGGCAATTGGATCGCAGGGCGGCCATTGCTGAACTCCTGCACTGCGTCCGTTGTGCCCTGGGGTGGGTCCCGGTGAAAGGCAGCAGCGGTGACTTCTCAAAGCTCTACTATTTGCGCTTATTTCCCCCCCTCTTTTACCCCTCCCCCCCGCCACCCCCCACCCCCCGGGCCCATCCCCCCACATCTCCCCCCCCTCCCAAGAACGTAATGTAATTCTCAAAGCCCTTTGCTACGGGAAGACACTTTTAGGGATATTAGGGACTCTAATTTCTAGTTTCTCGCAAAAGTCCTGTAAGTCCTCAGTTTGTCTCAATTTAAAAGTCCTGCCCTCTTTTGTCACGTTCAAGGACAACGGGAACCCCCAACTATACTTTAGGTTTGCACCTTTTAGCAAGTCCAGCAATGGCTTCAACTGTCTTCTCCTTGCCAAAGTACCGGCGGCTAGATCCGAAAATATCTGTATCTCTTGATTGTTGAATTTTACCGGCCGAGCCCCTCTTAGTTTACTCCAGATTTTGGCTTTGTCCTCAAATTGATGAAATTTCACAATGACATCTCTGGGTTCATCTTCTCTTATGTTTTGAGGTTTCCTGATCCTGTGGACACGATCGATTTTCAATTCACTATCCGGGTTTCTTCCCAAGAGGGAGTTGAAAATCTTTTTGCTAACTGAAAACAGATCCTCATCTCTCTGTTCTGGCAGCGATCTTATTCTTAAATTTTGTCGTCTGTTTTGGTTTTCTTGTTCTTCCATCTTGTATAGCAGCTCTCTGTGTCCCCTCTGTAGTGTTTTTACTTGTTTTTTTAACATGGCTATTTCTCCACCCCCCTCTCCACTTCTTCCACTCTTGTTAGGAGGTGTCCCATGTCAGTTCTTACGTTAAGGATTTCTGCTTTGATTACCTTTTCTAGATTTTCAAACATATCTTGAATCTCCATTTTTGTGGGGAGCGCTTCTCTTGCCAGATCTGCCTCCATAATAAAAGCTGGATCACCTTCAGAAAGTGCCCCTGTGGTAGCTGCTCCCCCCTGGGCCCCTTTGCTTTTGGTAGCGGCCTTTTTTTTATCTTTTGATTCTTTTGACTCTTGTTGTTTGTTGTCCGTACTTGGACTCTTCAAGAATTTTTGGATAGTACTAGAGTTCAAACTGTCTCTGGTTTTGTTGGGGTCTGCAGATTTTTGGGGACGCCCTCTCATGTTCATCCCCACTCCCCCCGGCCGCCTGAGCCTTGTTTGACCTAGTTAGATACCAACTCCTGTTGTCTCGCTCTAGTACAAGACCCAGCTTCTACCAGTGAAGAGACTTTTTCACAGGGGTAGATACTAATACCGGTGTCCTTCACTTTAGAAAGGACACGATAGCGCCCCAAACAAGCTTGCAGCGGATCAGGTAATCTCAGCTATTGGGTAGTTATGGCCAGGTCACAGCTTACGCTTAGTAGCTGAAAGACCGTCTCAAAGGCGCTTACACAGTCTGACCACTAGAAAGGCAAACAAAAAAAAAAAAGAGAAAAGGGGGAAAGCCCCTTTAGTACCTTCAGGATTTTTGGTCAGGTACCCCTTATTTTTTGCCAAAATCCCCTATCACATGTGGATTGCACAGGTGTTCAGTTTAAACTGGCTGATCTGACCCGGCTCTTTGCATTGCTCTTCATTGGGGAGAAAGCCCACACATCCTCGGCAGCGGTCTTGCCTTAGACCCAACTTGAGCCCAGCCTTGAGTGAAGTGTAAAAATATTGTGTCCTTGGGGGGTACCTATGATGAGTTGTCAGGAGGCGATTGGGCTGACAATGCACCTTCTAAGCAAATACAAGTGTAAAACATATCCCCACTTTTCATTAAGTATTGTCCACTCTGTCCACAGCAACGGTAAATTGTTTTAACATCCACTTGCACCTTTTACATGGCTTTACTTGGCTTTTCTTCCACAGATAGTTTTATTTAGCATTTGGAACAGTTCATATGGTATTGGTATCAGCCAGGCTGATCCTACCTGTCTCCATAGGGCCTCCAGGGGGCCTCTTGCAGAGAAGTCTTCCACGTTCAAAGGAGGAACCTCTACCAGCGCCTGTGCTGTGCTTAGAGTAAAGGAGCAAGGGGGGGGCCCTCACCCCACACAATTCAACGCGTTGTCTGTCTGCCAGGGAGTCCTGTTTTAGTAGGACCCTATTCCGTCATTCTCCTTCAGGTTGTCCCAGCACGAGTGTTAGGGTGGTGGAGAGAGTGCCGTGGAGTCCCGGAGCGACAACCGCACGGGGGGGGGGACCGGGGGGTATTGAGTGCTGCTGTAGTGTGCCTCTGTTCCGTCTGCTCTCCCAGCCGCTCAGGATGAGGCACCAGTCCGCAGTGCTTGTAAAGCGGCTTCTCCTGCTCACTGGAACCAGCTGACAAGTGAGCCCGCCTATAGCTGCAGGGGAAGGGGACAAACAATCGTCGGCCACGGTCTCTCACCCCGGGCTTTTAGTACGCTGACATCCAGCGGCGTGCAGCTCGCACCGCTCTCATCGCCCCCGTCACCGAGCCCCGCCCCAGATCTCCGCATGTTACGTCATTTCTCCCCCTATTTACATAATTTTAACAACCAATAAGCAAGATTTAAAACAAGCTTGGAGCAATTCATACTCAATTTTACAATAAACAGTGAAGTTATCCAAGTTGGGTCTTAGCATTCTCCCCTCTCTCAATGGACCTGCTTTTTTGTTCATATTAGAAATTAGAAAGCCGGCAACTCACTGCCGGGAGGAACAAACAGAGTAGCTACTTAAAGAAAATGAAAGTGTATTAGCAGAAATTTTGAGGATAAAATTATCAACAGTGCCTGTGGCTACAGAAGTCAGTGTGGGATTAAAGTGTAACTAAAGGCAAAGCTTTTTTTTTAGCTTTGGATAGAGTGGAGAGAGATTAGAACACCTGTCAATTTTTATTGCTGTCTGTGCCCCCGGAATTCACCCTCTCTTGTTTGTCCTGGTTAACGTTATCATTGAAAGTAAAAGTACATTAAAATCCCAAAATTTGGGTTGTCCCCAAAAAAGTAGTGGAGGGGCAATCTTCCAATGGGGACTCTAGGTCTGATGACCTGGGGGTCCCCAAGGAATTTTCTTAATTTGCATGATTTCATCACACTTCCTGTTTGTCGTCCCTTACTCTATCCAAAATGAAAAAAAAACAATTGCCTATAGTTCTACTTTAAAGATTACTTACTACTAGTAAAGAATGTATAAATATATAAAAATCCTTAGCCTTTCCACAATTCTACATTAAAGTGGTTGTAAACCCCAGACTTGAAATATGAACAAAGCATATACCTATATAGTGAGTTGTCTCAATCAAGAGCACTAAGTGTCATTTCTATCTGCTTGTTCCTCTGCTATCAGCATGAGTCACTTCTTACAAGTTTTCCTGACACCAAGAGAAAAAAGGTGACAGGGGAGGGAGCTCCAGCTGATTGACAGCCTCAGCTTTGTTCCTGTGTGCTGCGTGGGGGGGGGGGGGGTCCCTTTCCTCCAATCAGCTGTCAGAGCTCTCCTCACAAAGTTCTGTAATGTATAACTTCAGCTCTCTGCCCCCTTTTTTTCTGACCACTTAGACAAGCTTTATAAATTATGCATTTTACACAGATGTAGAGAAGACCCACAGATAAACAGGTACATCTTCTGTAAGAGGATTTGTTTAATATGTGTATAACCTGAGGATAGTCACTTCTCTGGGAAAATGTAAGGATCTACAACCACTTTAAGCATTATAACATTTTCTGAATCATAACCCACTCATTTCAGACATTAAATGTCTGTTCAACAAATACTGTCAATTAGACAACAATCAATTTTCCAGTATAGCTGCTTACTTTAACCACTTCAATACAGGGCATGTTTACCCCCTTTCTGCCCAGACCAATTTTCAGCTCATACTTTGAATGGCAATTACTCAGTCATGCTACACTGTACCCAAACAAAATACTTATTTTTTTCACACAAATAGAGCTTTCTTTTGGTGGTATTTAATCACCACTGGGTTTTTATTTTTTGCAATATAAGTGAAAAAAGAGTGAACATTTTGAAAAAAATAACACTTTTTTTTTTAGTTTCTATTATAAAATTTTGCAAAAATGTTTGTTCATAAATTTAGGCCAAAATGTATACTGCTACATATCTTTGGTAAAAATAACCCAAATTAGTGTATATTATTTAGTCTATGTAAAATTTATGGCATATAGACATGTACTCATTTATTAATGGGGCAATCGGGGGAACAGTACTGCAAATGGGTTAACAGTTAACTCACTGTTCCAATGGTTTGTTTACATTTGTGGCTGACTGTGATTGGACACAGCCGGTCACATGGTAAAGAGCCAATTTCATTGGCTCTTTACCCTAGTCGGGGATGGGCTATGTCCGAGGGACATGCCTCATTCCCAATCACCACGCTGCATGCCCCCAGGCGACTCATGGGGGGGTTCCCGCCGGTGTCACCTTTCCATAGGCCGGGCGGGAACTGGTTAAGCAAACATTAAGTTCCTCTCTTTGCTCTATATGCTTCTGTTTTATATATTTAAACATTCGTGTACTAGTATTTTAGCATGATACCTTGGTAAATTGTCATATACTCTTGTCAAAGAGTAAATTGTCATATACTCTTCCCAAATGTTCAAAACTTGTAATTTATTTTTTCCTAGATAATGAGATATTGAAAAATTTTCCACAAATTCCTAATGTACATATGTTTTCATTGACAGCTCTAAATCCAATGACTGCTTGTTTGTTTGCTTCTCCACTACAGGTTTTGTTCCAAAAGTATTATTTCCATGTCCACTATAAAAAAATAAAACTGTATAGATACTATGATATAGTGCATTACAGCATTTCCTTTTTTCTTCTTGGATAATTGTCACCTTGGGATGTAATCGGTGTATAAAAACTGTGTACAGCAGGCACAGACTTTCAGAACAATAGCTTGCTACTCTTTATTGTTCTCACACATTTGGTAAATAAACCTTTGCTTTGCATAATAAGAATTCTTTGTTCCTTTACAAAAGGGTGAGTCCATCCTGGACAACTTGTGCCACTACTCTGCTATGCACTAGGGATGAGCCGAACACCCCCGGTTCGGTTCGCACCAGAACCTGCGAACGGACAGAAAATTCGAACAAACGTTAGAACCCCATTGAAGTCTATGGGACTTGAACGTTCAAAATCAAAAGTGTTTATTTTAAAGGCTAATTTGCATGATATTGTCCTAAAAAGGGTTTGGGGACCCGGGTCCTGCCCCAGGGGACATGTATCAATGCAAAAAAAACTTTTATAAACTGCTGTTTTTTTCCGGGAGCAGTGATTTTAATGATGCTTAAAGTGAAAAAAAAGTGAAATATTCCTTTAAATATCGTACCTGGGGGGTGTCTATAGTATGCCTGTAAAGTGGCTCATGTTTCCCGTGCTTAGAACAATCCCTGCACAAAATGATATTTTTAAAAGAATAAAACGGAAAATTGTATCATACTTACAGTAATTTTCCTTTCCTGGTGCCTATCCATGGTAGCATACCTGTGATAAGCTCCGCCCCGGACTCCTCCCCTCAGGATAGTTAATACATTATAAAAAAGACAAATCTACCCCCCAATAGCATTCTTCTATTACATCGAATACCATTGGAGGGCATGTATGCTGCCATGGATAGGCACCAGGAAAGGAAAATTACAGTAAGTATGATACAATTTTCCGTTTTCCTGGTGCCTCCATGGAAGCATACCTATGATAAAATGAATGTGGGCAATGCTCATAAGAAAATTTTAATAAGGCAACACAAGAGCTAACTCAATCACCTTTCTTCCAAATTCCACTGAAGTGAGTGCCCCTGGGTCAATCCTGTAATGTTGTATGAATGTGTTTGGGGATGACCATGTGGGTGCTTTGCAAATAGTTTCCAGAGAAACGTTGGCCCTTACCGCCCATGATGCAGAAACTGCCCTGGTTGAGTGGGCCTTCACCGCCTGAGGATTCATCCCTCTAGCCCTATACGCCTTTTTGGATGAACTTGCAAATCCAGGAGGCGATCGTTCTTGGAGCGGCTTCCTTCCCCCCATTTCTGCCCCAAGGCAGAATGAACAATCTGTTTGATGCTCTAAATGGACTTGTGGCTTGTAGGTAGCATTGTAGAACTTTGGCAATGTCCAGTTCTTGCAGATCGCCTGAGAGTGGATCCGTAAAAGTAGGTAGCGCCCAAGTTTTCGAGAGGACCGAGAAGAAACTTTTGGGACAAAACCTTGTATTGTCCGTAGTTCTACTCTATCTGGGAAGAAAGAAATGTGTTCATCTTCTGACCCTAACGCTTGCAACTCTGAAGCCCTTTTTCCTGAGGTTATTGCAATTAAAAACGTCTTGAGTGTTAAGTTCCATAGTGAAGCAGTCTCTAGAGGAACAAAAGGATGAGACATCAGACAGTCCAGGATAAAGGGCAAATCCCAAGCTGGAAAAGATCGCCTTACTGGCAGACACATTTTTTTAACTGCTCTGAAAAATTGAACGAGGAGCGACTCTTCTGCTCTTTTTTGGGTAGCTGCCAAAATAGCTGCCACTTGAACCTTGAGTGAACTTAGACTGAGACCAAGGTCCAGGCCAGATTGTAAAAAATCCAAGAGGAGAGCAGTAGATGGATCTGTGGGGGCCGAACCCCTGCTTTCCATAAATTACTTGAATTTATTCCAGATCTTTGAATACACATAAATTGTGGAAGGTTTCCTGGCCTTCAAAAGAGCTGAAATGACACTAGAAGAGCATCCTAAAGACTGAAATCTTTCCCTTTCAACATCCAGACATGCAGATTCAGTTTGTGAGGGGCTGGATGCACAAATCTCCCTTGTGAGAGAAGTTGAGGTAGAATTGGAATCTTGAGAGGCCGACACGTACTGAGGGCTATTGTCCAGGGAAACCATGGCCTCCACGGCCAGTATGGTAGAATCGTTACCACCTTGACTGGTTCTTTCGACAACCTGAGTAGGAAGCTCGAGATCAAGAGCCTGGGAGGGAAGGCATATGCTATCTTGCAATTCCATGGACTGGAGAGGACATCCACTGCTTCCGCCTGAGGATGAGGTAGGCGAGAAAGAAATCGTGGTAGCTTGGCATTTATTGCAGAGGCAAACAGGTCTATCTCTAGAGGAATCTTTAGATTCAAGATCCAGTCGAAGACTGCCGGGTGTAGAGACCATTCGTTGTCATCTTGAAAATAACAAGACAGATGATCTGCCTCTTTGTTCAGATGGCCCGGCAGGTAGACCGCCTTCAGATCCAGCAGATTTTTTTCTGCCCGCAACATAATTGTAGTGATCGGGTTTATATTAATGTATATTGGGTGATATGATGTAGAGTGGGTATGATAATTAATTAGTAAGTATTATTATAATGATGATGATGTAAGTACTCTTCCGCAGCAACCCAATTCTTCCAGAGAGATGCACTTTATTGACTTCCAACACAGAACAAAGTCCAAAGTCCACAGATGACAAAGAAATCCGACAGAGGAAATATAATTCAGAGACCCATATTATTCAGTCTTCCCATATAATTCAGTCTTCCCAGCCATGCACAGACAAGCCTCCCTCATACACAGACAAGCCTCACTCACTAACCTATAGACTGAATGCCGTGTTATATTCACTAAATATTGAATGGCTGAGCAATTTGATTGGCCGTTTCAATTTAGGACTTTGATTAGCTTTAGTCTTTCAAACAGACAACAACCCCCAACCGTGAACAGCCGTGAACCACCTCAATTTGCACTCCCGCATATCAACATCAACAAGTCCCCTTTAGATATGTGTAATTAGATTAGATTAAGAGATACCACCTGAATACCCTTTGAGATGTTCAAATAGACTTGCATAAGATTAACACATCAAAGAGTCTTCAGCTGTTGGACAAAACAACCATTCTGTCATTGTCATTCTGGCCTGGTCAACATTGACTGCATGTGTACATACACACAACAATGTCCCACATAAATCGGTGAACATTACAACATATTACAACATATACCCCCACTTGGGTCGGTTCTAACTACTAGAACTGACCCATAAATCAAACAACAAAAAATATCATTACGATTTAAGGTACTGGATGCTTTACAATGGCTCATATAAAATATGAAGTTGAAACGGGTTACATCTCTCTTCGCCAGCCTCTAAAATATCCCCATGAAACAGTTATTAGATAATATAACTTTTAGACCATGACTGGAAAAGGATTTGGTAAACATCAGTGGCCCATATAGCTGTTAGGCCTTATATCACATCAAGATCTTGAATATTGCGCAAAGACGAGCTGATGTCACAGTCCATTCTTCGGTCTGACTTCATCACATCTCTCACCATCTCACTGAAAGTAAACTTGGTATGCTCTGGGAACTCCAATCCACATAAATCCAGGATTTTTTTTTTTTTTTCCATCTCCAGGCTCAAGCTTTCCATTTTTAAAGATGCTTTCACGCAAACACTCTACTTTCATCTTTATAGTAAGAAGAACTATCAATTTACCAGCACTCACTTTCAAGGTCAAAAGGTTTGGATATGGCAGTAAAAACTGTGCTTCAAACTATTTTCTTGCACTTGACATTCATGAGTCCATCTTGCAAGCATTTTACAATCCACATCTGCTTCTTTCCATTTCCACAATTTGAACAAAGATGACCGGGTTGTGTACCTTTCAAGTACCAGAATTTGTTGATTGCCAGCCACAATTTGCTTTTGTAATTTGCTGTAGACCGACCCCTCATTGCCTTCAATAGAGCAGGTACTTGGATCATTCAGTCCATAATTACACTTGAATGGTATACCAACATATACATATACCCCCACACGATGGTTCAGATAGAATCAGCTTGACATCAGTGTTTATCAGATCTTCTATCCAGACAAAGCGGCAGTGGAAATTCTTGCCAGTATCTACACCATGAAAGGTAGAAAGGTCTTTTCCATCCATATATGTCATAGCCTTTAGCATATTATAAACAACTGAATCAACAAAGTTTCAAATCATGACTAGAGTGATGAATTTCACTCACCCCTCTTATAAATTTAGGAAAACCACCCAACATACTAAAATTTATGCAAGCCATTGTGCAGCATCTCACCTTAGATGTCAAATATATTGATCAATACGCATTATGTAATATGTACAGATGTTATGAAAATTATTTTAGGTTAAAATGCCTCTCTTTGGTTTTAAGATAAAGTTCAAGAAATAAAACATAAAGAAAATTAAAAAATGAAAAGCAAAATATATCAGGAAGAGGGAGAAAAATTAAAAATTAGGGCGTTGAAGAAAAAAGAAAAAAAGGTCCATTGCTTGATGAATTTCGAGAGAGTCCATGAATACTTTATAATTCCTTGTTGTCTATTCAGCATTTCTCCCATAATTCTCCCCCACTAGCCAGCAATTTCAGACTGTGCTTCTGCTATTCACATGCAAACCAGCATTTCCAGACGTACCTGAAAGACAAAACTCTCCAACAAAACTAATTAGCAAGGTCCTTAAACATTGTTTGAAGTTAAAACAAAACACTATTTACACGTTTACAGTTTGGAGCTAATTCACCCCCACTGCTAGAGAAGTGTCATCTGCATTCAAAAACAGATCTGGAGAATATACATCTTGTACATTCATGACACCCTGTACCCCCTTCAACTGCTCTAATAATTTATCACGTTCCCCTCTCATCTTGTCATACTCAATTTTCAGCTGGTCATATTTCTGTTTTAACTGAGAAAACGGTATCCAAGTCTTGGACCTTTTCTTATTATTATTTTGTTCAGCTCTGTTTTTCATATTAATATCACCTATGTTTGACCCGGAGTGTCCTCTCTGGGTGTTATCATAGGATATTATCTTCTGATCTTTATGTTCAGTATTTGTCCTAAACAATGTGGCTAAATCAATTTTGACAGCCTGCTCATTTGACTTTCTCCATAAATGGTCTGCTCTCAACAATATGTCTTTTAAATCATGAGGATTTGGGGTAACTAATAAAATATTTTGTTTGATATCTTCATGCAACGCATCTAGAAACATACTCATATGTATCGAGCCACCACGCTCAAATGCAAGATGATTACCGACCAATAATTCCATAATAGTTGCTATCCTGTGTGACAATTCATAGGGAGATTCATTTTGCATTTGTTGGATCTTTCCATGAATAGTAACATCAGAATGTACACCATACAAAACACATAATAATTCCAGTAATATGTCCCTTGTCCTCAGAGGCTGAATACAGATATGTTTAATTCTCATCCAAAGACCACTTCCTACAGAATGTTGCAAAACTCTTTCTAAGTCAGATGGGTTGAGATTGTACATATCTCTGACTTGCTGCACGTCACAAAACCATTTTAAAAATCTGTTTAAATCACGGTATGGAACCATTCCTATTTCTTTAAGAATTGCATCTAATAATTTTGATTTCAAAGGCTTCATTACAAGCTGAACTTCACCTGTATTATTATTATTGTTATAAACTGTGGTAGTCACAGTGGGGGCAGCTGGTAATGAATTATCAGATTTAATATGAGGTTCTGTTTGCTGCAGATTGCTGAATCCAAGATTTGATGCATATCTGCATTTCTGAGATCTCTTCTCTAATTCCATAATTCTTAATTTTAATCTCTTATTTTCCTCTGATAATTCATCACAACGTTTAGATTTCTCAATTAAAGCTTCTCCAATGGTAACCGCATGCAATTTTAAATTTACTGTCTCAGTGTCTGATTGGTTTTGTAACCACTCACAAACATTGTTGCTATTATCAACTGCCTTCTGTAACTGGGTAATTTCCTCAACCTTATAATTCAAAGAACTTTCCATTGTTAGACAGCAAGATAACAAGCCCTGTATAATACAACCTTTTCTTTTACTTTCTGAAATTTTGCTATCAAAAACATTTTTCTCTAAAAATTCCTTCATCATCGTCCACGTCTGCTTACATTTTTCTGGAATTTCATAAGGACCGCCATGGTGCTTAATACATTTTAATACCCATCTGTTAACTTTATCAGAACTGACACTAGCTCCACACTGAGTAAGCATTTTGACTATATTACTAATAATTTAAAAAAAGGAAATATTTTACTCACCGCATTAGTTACTCCTTCAGCTTCCACTTCAGGTCTTCTGGTACACGACACAGTCCTTTTTTTGTTGTTGTTTCCAGTCTCCAGAGAATAATTCTGGGGTTCCCAACTTGTTTAAATTTGTAGATCAGACTCTCTTATGTCACAACCAGACATTAGAGTCACAGCACAGCTCTTGGTTCTTCATCAGACTTCTGTCCACCTCACAGGATAGTTGTCACCACCGACTTCTGTTACTAAGTCCGAAAATGCTCTTCTGGTCGCTTGAACGGCACCAATGTAGTGATCGGGTTTATATTAATGTATATTGGGTGATATGATGTAGAGTGGGTATGATAATTAATTAGTAAGTATTATTATAATGATGATGATGTAAGTACTCTTCCGCAGCAACCCAATTCTTCCAGAGAGATGCACTTTATTGACTTCCAACACAGAACAAAGTCCAAAGTCCACAGATGACAAAGAAATCCGACAGAGGAAATATAATTCAGAGACCCATATTATTCAGTCTTCCCATATAATTCAGTCTTCCCAGCCATGCACAGACAAGCCTCCCTCATACACAGACAAGCCTCACTCACTAACCTATAGACTGAATGCCGTGTTATATTCACTAAATATTGAATGGCTGAGCAATTTGATTGGCCGTTTCAATTTAGGACTTTGATTAGCTTTAGTCTTTCAAACAGACAACAACCCCCAGCCGTGAACAGCCGTGAACCACCCCAATTTGCACTCCCGCATATCAACATCAACAAGTCCCCTTTAGATATGTGTAATTAGATTAGATTAAGAGATACCACCTGAATACCCTTTGAGATGTTCAAATAGACTTGCATAAGATTAACACATCAAAGAGTCTTCAGCTGTTGGACAAAACAACCATTCTGTCATTGTCATTCTGGCCTGGTCAACATTGACTGCATGTGTACATACACACAACAATGTCCCACATAAATCGGTGAACATTACAACATATTACAACAATAATGGGCTCTACTTCCCTCACCAAAGGTATGCTGCGGGTCCCCCCTGCCTTTGAATATACGCCACTGCTGCCCTGTTGTCTAGGCATATTAAGACCGACTTCTGTCGAAGATTATCTTCCAGATTCACCAGGGCTAGAAAAGCTGCTCTTAACTCTAAGATGTTGGAGACTATTCCCTTTGTTGGGAAGTCCCATTTCCCCTGTATTGCAAGGTGATCGCAGTGTGCTCCCCAACCCAACGAGCTTGCATCGGTGGTTAGGATGGTCCAAGATGGACATTGAAGTAGATGGGGTTTTGAGATTAGATCTTTCTTCGACCACCAGAGGAGACCTCTCCTCATGGATACTGAGATCAAGATCCACTGGCACAGTGACTTCCTCTTCCACTGGGCCAGAAAGCCCACCTGAAAAATCCTGAGATGCCAATGAGCCCAGGGTAGTATCGGAATACAAGATGACATAGTCCTGATTAAACTCATACAGTTTGACGCTGACAGGTGAGACAGTGTTCTTACATGGGACATCTTCTGGACAATAGCCACCACTTTCTGGGGAGGAAGGCATACTGTTCCGGCTGAGGTATCGAAAAGGGCGCCTAGATAGATCATTACCTGGGTTGGAGTCAGGAGACTCTTTTCTGTATTCATTAACCAACCAAATTTCTTCAGGGTGGACAGGAGAACCTCTCTGTGCTCCAGAAGTTGTGCCGGACTGGGGGCTAACAGCAGGATTTCGCCCAGGAAATGGAAAACTTACAACCCCCTTTCCCCGACGGGTGCCAGAATTGCGATCAGTACTTTTGAGAATATCCTCGGGGACGTGCACAGGCCAAAGGGAAGGCACTGGAACTGGAGGTGCATGGGACGCACTGCCACTCTTAGATATTTCTGGAAGGCAGGCAAAATGGGAACATGAAAGTAGGCGTCCTGAAGGTCCACCGAGACCATCCAGTCCCCCGGTTGGACCATCTGGATTATGGTGTGCAAGGACTCCATTTTGAAGGATTCCAGGTGAACGTAAAGATTTAACCTCTTCAAATCCACTATAGGTCTTCATTCTCCACTCTTTTTGGGAACAAGAAAAAGAGGAGAATAGAAACCGGTGAATTTTTCTGAAGGCGGGACAGGAATTACCGCTTTCTGCGTCTGTAGTAGGCGAAGGTATTTTTGCAGAGCCTCTGCTTTCTGAGAAGAAGTAGGTAGTTTTGTTGGGACAAAAAGGTCTCATGGAGGGTGTTCTAGAAATGTCCAGAAATGTCCGAAGCAGACGGTGGATACCACCCAGGGATCCTTGCATTGACTGGACCAGACTTCAGCAAATTTCTTCAGCCTGGCCCTGACTGGGGGCGGCTGGAGTGACATTCTGTCAAAAGGACTTTGTTCCTTCCTGGGGATTGGGAAGACTTCTTTGTTTGTTTGACTTTAAAAAAGTCACCTGGGTACTTCTCCAATTTTTTTTGGTATCTCTGCCTTGTCGGAAATGAGAAAAGTTTTTATTTCTTGAAGACTGGAACTTAGAGGCGAAGACTCGAGAACGCCTAACCCTCCTGTCCTGGGGGAGCAATCCCGATCTTCCACCAATCACCCGAGAAATTGCCTTCTCTAGCCTATCCCCAAACAGAGCTTTCCCGACAAAGGGGATCTTGCACCAACTCTGTTTGGAGGCTGCGTCAGCTGCCCAAGGCTTCAACTAGAGAGCCTGCTTGGCCATAATCGCGTGCAACATTGCTTTTGCTAAATACCTTACTAAATCAATTGCTGCTTCCCCCACAAAGTCTGCAGATAACTTGAGTTCCTCCAGTGCTTTTATGATATCCTCTTTCGGAACATCTTGATGAATGGCCACTTCAATGTTCTCAGACCAGACCCTGATGGCATTAGAGACTGCAGCTAACGCTATGGCTGGCCTGCAGGCTTCTCCCGCCAACTGGTAGGCCTTCTTCAGATCTGAGTCGATGCGCCTATCCAGCGGATCTTTAAAGGAGGCTGAGTCCTCCATAGGAAGGGTGACATTTTAAGCTAGGCGTACCACTGCAGCATCGACCACCGGAGGAGTGTTCAAGAGAACCGAGTCGGACTCTGCTAACGGATATAATTTCTGCAGAAAGTTCAGGGAAAGCGTTTGTCCATATTTTTCCATTCCCCTTTTATCAGATCCTTTATTTCTTCCATAAATGGAAAAAGGGAAAGTTTTTTCTTTAAAAACATAAAAAAAGACTTGGCCTTCTTAGGTGGCTCTTCCGCCTCCTCCCAACCGATGGCCTATTTGACCGTGGAGACAAAAGGTTGTACTAGAGAGAAGCTGAAGCACGAAGGCTCTGATTCCTCTGCTGAATCCTCTGATTCATCATTCTCCCCTGTTGTCGGGGAGGTGGCACTGATGCGACCACTGCTGATAATGGGCCAGGCAGGGATGGCTCCGAAGGATGCACTTGATCACTTGCTATGACCTGCGAGGGAGATGAGTCCATTAGCTCAGCTAATGAGTCTTTTACCACTTTCTTTATTAAGTCCATGACCTGCTGGACTTCAGCTCTTTCTTGATCAGCATAACCTCGCAGACAATCTTTCCAGATTAGTTCATCTGGCATCGGGGTTGCACCACAAGTTCGGCATTTTTTTGAACTTTCTCGTCTGGAAGGACTAGGTGACCGACGTCTTTTAGATGCCGACCTTCCATCAGACCGGTGTCGGGAACTAGTCGACCGACTGTGACTGGAGCTTGCCGGGACTGTCCACTGTGATGGCCAGAAGTCTTATTAGACATGTCTAGGTGTAAAGGGCTAAAACGAGAGTAACAGCGTAAGGCACTCTTTTTTGCTCAAAAATAAAAAGTTCTTTCTTTTTCCCTTTTTTTTTTTTAATTATGTGCGAGCCCTTACCTAAGAAATCAGGGGTCTTGATCTGACGGTGGCTGACTCATGACTGTGGGGGCAGGCTAAGGGTGATAAGTAGCAGAGCAAACACTAGAGAAAGGGAAAAGGGAAAGCTAATAATGAATGGGAAGAAGACAGCCTTTCCCCCCAAATGCACAAAAGAAAAAAATTCCCTCATTATAAAATTCCCCCTCTTTTTTTTTTTTTTTTAATGAAAAAACATTACTACCACCAGACAAATATAACCCCCCCCTTATTTATTATTACAACTATACAGCTTCCAAAAACAAAACGAGTACTCACCATACAAGGGATTGTACTGGAGGAGCACTCAAGAGGCTGGACCTGCTGGGGAAAGCCTAAGGCTATAATGAAAACTGGAGACTTTAAAGTGTGTAAGGAGGGGCAGGAACACCCGTCCCCCTGTCTCTAAGCCACCTCCTATACTTTTACCTAACTAAGGGCAAACTTTCATATAATTGCCCATAACTAAGATGGCTCAGTGAGCGTCAGACTCCTGCGCATGCGCCGAGCGGCCGGGAACGCCGCCCGGCCCATCGACAGCTACGCTGGAAGAAAAAAGACAGAGCACATCAGCGCGTTCGCTCCATGGTGCTCACCATCCTGACAGGCACAGAAGGTGAAGGGACAGGACTAGCACAGACAGTATAAGCGAATAATAAGGTAAAAAAGGAAGCCCTTACCTGCCCCCACTGAGACTTAAAGCTTAGCCATTAAATGCAGAACTGTATGTTCCAAGTTAGGAAACGCTGCTGCCCCAAAAGACCCTGTGAAAGGGCTCCCCTCTTTTCAGTGCTGTTAGCAGCCCAAGACAGGGGACCGCGTCTGGGAGAGGCCTGAACCCAGACGGAAACTACCAGAGGCAGAGGTAAAGGACCCGCACTGACTATCCATCAGGTATGAGGAAAAAAAGGAGAATGCTATTGGGGGGTAGAGTTGTCTTTTTTGTAATGTATTTACTGTCCTGAGGGGAGGAGTCCGGGGCAGAGCTTATCACAGGTATGCTACCATGGAGGCACCAGGAAAAGTCATTTAAAACGTCTTACAGCTTTAATGTAATGTCGGGTACAAGTAATATGGATGAAAATCAGTGAGAAAAACGGCATGTGTACCCCCCAGTCCATTACCAGGCCCTTTTGGTCTTGTATGGATATTAAGGGGAACCCCGCACCCAAATTAAAAAAAGTCGTGGGGCCCCCAGGCCCTATATACTCTGAACAGCAGTATACAGGCGGTGCAAACAAGACAGGGACTGAATGTTTGTTCTTAAGTAGAATCTGTTTGTAATTTTGAACTGGTACATTTTTAACGTGTTTAGCTCCAGCCAAAAAATCTATTTTAAGCTTTTTGGAAAATATAGGGAAGGGTTATCACCCCTGTGACATTTGTTTTGCTGTCTGTGCTTCTCTTCAGACGATTTCACCTCACTTTCTGTCCCAATGACAAATGTTTTTAGAAAATTTGGGGGTTTTAATTGAAACAAGGATTGGTGATAAAGCATCAGTGGAAATGAGAAACGTTTTTCCTATATTAACTCTTACAGGAGAGAATTTCCCTTCCTAGGGGTAGATTCCATCTTACTTCCTGTTTTCTCCTTCCGTTTGCAAGTAGGAGTCGTTTGTAAGGTGGATGTTTGAAAGTAGGGTCCTGCCCTATATACTCTGCAGAAATTTGGGCCTTAGGTGTTGGTGTTGCCACAACACTGTAAGCCCTCACAGGGCCCTGCTGTGAAATATTAGATCAAGAATTGTAATTACATGCACCTGTTGAACAGGGGCAGAAAAATTGGGCCTTAGGCACTGGTGCTGGTGCCACAACACTGCAACCTCTTACAGATACTCTAGTTGGAGTGCAGGAAAGAGCCCTGCTGCAAAGAATTGCATCAAAAATTGTAATTACACGCCCCTGTTAAACAGGGGCTGAAAAATGGTGGCGGCACCCAGAAACAAAAATATTCTTACAAGCTATCAGCATGATCATTGAGGAGGAAGAGGATAGTCACTCAGCATAACAGGATAGTCACTCAGCATCAGCATAGGCAGTCTTGAAGGGATCTGACATTTCAAAAAAATGTATTCGGTTACATCAGCATCAGGTGTTTTGTATCTGGTGGTTATCCAAGACTGATTCATTTTTATAAAGGTCAGTCGATCGACCGAGTCGGTGGACAGGCGAACCCTGTGATCGGTTACAAAGCCTCCAGCAGCACTGAATGTGCATTCTGAAATAACGCTGGATGCAGGACAGGCCAGTAGCTCAATTGCATACTGCGCAAGCACTGGCCAGGGATCCATCCTCAAGACCCAGTAACCCAGAGGATTTTCAGTGGGAAAGGTGTCCAAGTCAAATCTTGCCCCTAGGTATTCCTGCACCATGTAAAACAGACACTGGCGATGGTTGCTGGAAATGATCATACCTTGGGGCTGCGGACTAAAAAATTGTCTGAACGCATCGTCAGATGGCCACCTTCTCCACCACTCCTTCTTTGACTGACCGAAGCCTCGGCAACACGTTGTCCAGGAACAGGAGTTTGTAACCTCCCAGTTTCTGGGAACGTGTTGCACAGACCTTTCTGCAAGGCCTCCCAAAGATGTTTCATCCTCTGCTCCCTCTGTGACAGCAAGATAAGGTCTGCAACCTTACTCTTGTAACGTGGATCAAGGAGGGTTGCCAGCCAGTAACGATCCATCTCCTTGATAACACGAATACAAGGATCCTTCCGCAGGCTTTGCAGGATCAGGGAGGCCATGCAGCATAGGTTTGCTGAGGCATTCGGTCCGGATTCCTCTGGGTCACTAAGGATGACATGATCTGCAGCCACCTCCTCCCAGCCACATACAAGTCCATGGGTTTCTTGGGACTGTAAATGATCCCTTAAAGACTGCTGCTGATGCTGAGTGCCAGGCTCCACCTTCACGCTGACACAATCCTCCTCCTCGTCCTCTTCCTGTGTGATCGGCGGGCACGCAGGAACACTGTCTGGATAAAGGGGGTCTTGAGAGCTAAGGAAGTCCTCCTCTTGCTGCCTCTTTTCTGCCTCAAGTACCCTGTCCATTATTCCACGCAGCGTGTGCTCCAACAGGTGGACAAGGGGGACAGTGTCACTGATGCATGCACTGTCACTGCTCACCATCCTCGTGGCCTCCTCAAATGGTTACAGGACAGTGCATGCATCCCTGATCATGGCCCACTGGTGTGGGGAAAAAAACAAGCTCCCCTGACCCCGTCCTAGTGCCATAGTCACATAGGTACTCATTGATGGTCCTCTGCTGCGTGTGCAGCCACTGCAGCATGGCCAACATTGAGTTCCACCTGGTGGGCATGTCACAGATTAGGCGGTTCTTGGGCAGGTTAAATTCCTTTTGGAGGTCAGCCAGCCGAGCACTGGCATTATATGACTGGCGGAAATGCACACAGACTTTCCTGGCCTGCCTCAGGACATCCTGTAAGCCCGGGTACCTGCCCAAGAACCGCTGCACCACTAAGTTAAGGACGTGAGCCAAACAGGGCACATGGGTCAATTGTCCCTGTCGGAGGGCGGAGAGGAGGTTGGTGCCATTGTTGCAAACCACCATTCCTAGCTTAAGTTGACGTGGCGTGAACCACCTCTGAACCTGCCCCTGCAGAGCTGACAGAATCTTTTCCCCAGTGTGGCTCCTGTCCCCCAAGCACACCAGCTCAAGCACCGCATGGCATCTTTTGGCCTGTGTACTTGCGTAGGCCCTTGAAAAAACCTTTCCTATCCCTAGGCAGCAAGACGCTTTCTATCCAGCCATCAGCTGCCTCAAGGACACCTCCTCCCTCCTCTCCCCCCCCTTCTGCTGCCAGGATCACACGGCTCTCCACTCCAAAGGATCTCTACAGTTTACAGCTGTGTCTACACACTTCTCCTGAGACAGGCACATCTGACAGCCTAACAGGACCGCAAAAAGAAAATACAATCTATTTACATTCTAATTTCATCCATAGAACACCTGGGTATGGAACTTGGAATAATCAATTGTCCATCACAGGACACATCCTCCTACTAGCCACACCACCTCTCCCCATGTACACATGTCGGCCTACCGGCCCATACAGACTGTGCTCCAGTTCTCCTGGCTCTGATGAAGAGGTTTTCCTCGAAACGCGTCAGCATTTCTTAAATACCTGACTCAATATGGGCACACCCCAATTTTAACTTCCTAGTACTTATTTTGTTACCTGTTTTTCCTTTTTTTTTATAATATTATGTAGTATTTGTATGATTTTATATCTATATGACTATATGTCTGTATTCTTTTACATAAATAAACCATACATTTCCTGATGTAAGCGTCTGATCACGCGCCTTCCATCCACTTCCTACTAAACAGTCCTTTGCAGACCACCCCTGGTCAGCTAAGGCAGCGGGACACGCTCCTTCATCTCCCCCAGTCCTATCTCTGACTACAATACTACCTTTGTTTTACAGCAAACGATCTCACAAGCGCAGGAGTATTTTTCACCATATCTTGTTCACACTTTTGCGTAGGCCCTTGATCACCTATGGAGCACTGCTGGTTCCAAGGACAAGGCACAGGAAGAGGCCATGGAAGAAGAAGAAGAGGAGGGGATGGAAGAGAGAGGTGTGTCAGAATCACCAGTAGGGGCATTTTGGAGGCGTGGTGGCAGAACAACCTCCAACACTACTGCACCTTGTCCTGCATCCTTCCCAGCTGCCAGCAGAGTCACCCAATGAGCCGTGAAACTTAGGTAACGTCCCGGTCCATGCCTGTTGGACCATGAGTCAGCGGTAATATGCACCTTACCGCTGACCGCCCTGTCCAGCGAGGCCAAGACATTGCCTTCCACATGCCAGTAGAGAGCCGGAATCGCCTTCCATGAGAAAAAGTGGCGTTTGGGAACCTGCCACTGAGGAACCGCACATTCCACAAACTCATGGAAGGGGGCAGAGTCTACCAACTGAAAAGGTAGCAGTTGAAGTGCTAGCAATTTGGCCAAGCTATCATTCAACCTCTGGGCATGAGGATGGCTGGGAGCAAATTTCTTTCTGTGTGCAGCAGCTGGGGCAGGGAAATTTGCCTGGTACAATCTGACGTTGGTGTACCGATAGCAGATTGCCTGCAAGTACTTGGCTGTGACACACCTAATTCTACACCTTCATTCTTCTCAGTGCAGGTCTCAGAGAGGACTGAAGGTATAGTGGGGTTGGAGATCCCAGCTGATGAGGAGCAAGGAGAGGTCCTCTTTGTTCTTTGGTGTGGGTCTTTTAGGTACGCTTGCCGATGAACTGCATAGCAGGTCAACATATGTCTGGTCAAGCATGTGGTGCCCAAGCGGGAGATGTTTTGGCCACGTGAGATACTCGAGACATTTTGCAAATAGCAGCGGTGCGATCTGATGCACTCGTCTAAAAAAAGGCCCACACCAAAGAACTTTTGGAATAACGCACAGAGACAGCAGTGCCCTGCACATGCGGAGCTCTGTTGTGTGATGCAGTCAGTGTGCTGCCCTTAGGCTGGCCCCTGGAGGGCATCCTGCCTCATTGGTGATGTGCCTCCTCCCCCTCCTCCTCTCTCCTATCAGGCACCCACATGGAGTCAGTGACCTCATCATCCCCTCCCTCCTCATCACTGGAGCAAACCTGGCAGTATGCTGCAGCAGGGGGAACATGCCAGATTGCTGTCCTTCTTGGGCACCCCCTCTGCCTGGGCTCACATTACTGCCTTCCTCTAGCTGAGTACCATCATCGGAGCCTTCAAAACACTGGGCATCCTCCTGGAGCATGTACCCAACACTGTGGTCAAACAGTTCGGGGGACTCCTCAGGAGGACATGGTGTCAATAGGGAAGGAGTCACTGATGGCATTGAGACGAGGGAAGAGGCCGCGTTGGCAGCTGTTTTGCCAGACAAAGTACCCTGAGCCTGGGTGAGAGAGGATGAGGAGGATGAGGACGGCTTGGTCATCCACTCAACCAAGTCTTCGGCATGTTGTGGCTAAACATGGCCAGCTGCCGAAAAAAAGGCCAAGCGTGTCCCACGGCCATGTGCTGATGAGGATGCACCATGTCCATGACCAGCACTGTTGCCTCTAGACACAGAGCCTGCTTGCCCTCTTTTATTGGCTTGTGACTGTCTGCCTCTCCTTGTTGGCCTTCCAGACATACTATTCGCCTGCAGTGAGATGTAGCTGCACAAAACTGGGATGTATATATATACTGATTATACTGCAGCTAGCAGAATCAATTGCCTGCCTGTAGTATTATTAGTATGAGAACACTTGCACCTGGCTTCAGGTAGCTATACTGTAGGTGCAACTGTGCAGGGTACACAGTACAGTAACTGGAAATACGTCAAGAGCCTACACAAGCACCTGGCTTCAGGTGGCTATACTGTAGGTGCAACTGTGCAGGGTACACAGTACAGTAACTGGAAATATGTCAAAATCCTACACAAGCACCTGGCTTCAGGTAGCTATACTGTAGGCGCAACTTGCAGGGTACACAGTACAGTAACTGGAAATATGTCAAGAGCCTACACAAGCACCTGGCTTCAGGTAGCTCTACTGTAGGTTCCACTGTGCAGGGTACACAGTACAGTAACTAGAAATACGTCAAGAGCCTACACAAGCACCTGGCTTCAGGTAGCTATACTCTAGGTGCAACTGTGCAGGGTACACAGTACAGTAACTGGAAATACGTCAAGAGCCTACACAAGCACCTGACTTCAGGTAGCTATGCTGTATGTGCAACTGTGCAGGGTACACAGTACAGTAACTGGAAATACGTCAAGAGCCTACACAAGCACCTGGCTTCAGGTAGCTATACTCTAGGTGCAACTGTGCAGGGTACACAGTACAGTAACTGGAAATACGTCAAGAGCCTACACAAGCACCTGGCTTCAGGTAGCTATACTGTAGGAGCAACTGTGCAGGGTACACAGTACAGTAACTGGAAATACGTCAAGAGCCTACACAAGCACCTGGCTGCAGGTAGCTATACTGTAGGAGCAACTGTGCAGGGTACACAGTACAGTAACTGGAAATACGTCAAGAGCCTACACAAGCACCTGGCTTCAGGTAGCTATACTGTAGGTGCAACTGTGCAGGGTACACAGTACAGTAACTGGAAATACATCAAGAGCCTACACAAGCACCTGGCTTCAGGTAGCTATACTGTAGGTGCAACTGTGAAGAGTACACAGTACAGTAACTGGAAATACGTCAAGAGCCTACACAAGCACCTGGCTTCAGGTAGCTATACTGTAGGTGCATCTGTGCAGGGTACACAGTACAGTAACTGGAAATATGTCAAGAGCCTTCACAAGCACCTGGCTTCAGGTAGCTTAACTGTAGGTGCATCTGTGCAGGGTACACAGTACAGTAACTGGAAATATGTCAAGAGCCTTCACAAGCACCTGGCTTCAGGTAGCTATACTGTAGGTGCAACTGGAAATACTGTAAAAACACCTGCCTGCCTGTCAGTATATTAGGAAGAGAATAACAGGAACGGATCTAGCTAAACTGAATACAGTATATATATATATATATATACACAACACCTGGGATGCATATATATATACACAATACACTGTAAGTGCAGCTAACTGACTCGACCCGCCTACTCTATCTAACTTAAATCAAATGACACTGTCTCTCTGTCTATCTCTCTCCAGTCTCTGCTGCAAACACTGGAGGTAATATCAGAACCCTAGTATAAATATGCAATAAAAAAATAGTGCTGCGCTGTAATAGAACAATATGATAAAGTAGTGCAAATGTGCAAAATAAAGTGACCAAGTGCACAGTGCTAATAACACATAAATAGAGGCAATTCCTGTAGCTAATCAACAATAGGTGTCCTTAAGTTGTTGAGAAGAACGAAAGGTATATAGAAAGAAAGATATCATGTGCTATCCTAATACTTTTCAGGTGAAAGCAGTGACAATCTCAGACTTCAATAAAATAAATTAATAAAAAATTAATAAATCCATATAAGTATTATGTACATGCGAAATTATCTTTTCCATAAAATGTAAAAAGTGAGCTAAAGTGCTGATGTACATGTGATAGTCTTTTTATATATAAAAGTATGGAGTAGATGGTGACTGAATATCTTCAGTGTCAGCAAAAAAATATAAGGTGCGGGTGACCACTCTCTCGAATGGAGTGAAAGTAACTGGTGACTTCCTGTCTTCAGTGTAACGTGGTGTGTAGATGTCCCCTTACCTTACTGCTGTAAGGTAACAGCATATAAGTATATCTTTATAGGTAACCAGTGTGTTCCCTGTGGATGTAGATGTCTGTCAGCCTCCCAGTTTGGCGTCTCCGGATCTGCTGGTGTATATCTGTATCTGCAATCAGAGTCCCCTTTCTTGCCAAGCACGGCTATATCAGATAAGCCTTGTAAGTGGGCGTGGGGAGATGAACAGGAGGGATGCTCGATAGTGTAGTAATTTTTTAAAGATTTATTGGTAAGAGCAAGTTAAAACAAGGTACTTACATTAAAATATTTAGGAACAGGCAAACAAACAAACATGCAGTGAGCTCGCCGATGTCACTTCCAGTGCCTAACGTCCCGACGTGTGTTTGTCACAGTTGACTCAATATTGAACCCTACGGACTAAGACTGGGATGCCATTAAAGTTCATGTGGGTGTAAAGGCAGGTGTTCCAATACTTTTGACAACATAGTGTATAAGCACAATTAACAACACCCTTTATTCACACCATTCATTTAAACAAAAATCTTCCCATAAGTTTATATCCATTTGACTTATTTTACATGCGTTATTTACCAGTAAAAGCCTCTGTTGTGTAGACATCCTAAAGCTTTAAAGTAATTGTAAAGTCTTGTAAAAAAAAAATATATATATATAAACATGTTATACTTACCTGTTCTGTGCAGTGGTTTTGCACAGGGTAGCCCAGATCCTCCTTTCTGGTCCCTCTTCGCTGCTCCTGGCCCCTCCTTCCTGTCGAGTTCCCCTACAGCAAGCAGCTGCTATGGGGGCACCCGAGCCGAGTTGCAGCCCCATGTGTCCATGCAGACACAGGCCCGGTCCCACCCTCTCTCTCTCTCTCTCTCTCCTGAATGGCTAACTGACTTTGATTGACAGCCATGGGAGCCAATGGCGCCGCTGCTGTGTCTCAGCCAATCAGGAGGAGAGTCCTGGATGGCTAAGACACTCCTGGACATTGCTGGAGAGAGATGGGGCTTAGGTAAGTATTAGGAGGTTCTGGGGAGGCTGCTACATACAAAAGGTTTTTTTCGTAATGCATAGAATGCATTAAGATAAAGGAGTTGTAAAGACAGAATGTTTTTTTTAGGAATGCTTCTAGGTATCCCCATCTTGGATGTGATGTCAGCAGCCCCAGAAGGCTCAAAGCTTTCACTCAAATGAAACTCTGTAGTATTCCCCTAAATGCCTTCCCAGGCAGGTGAAGGAAGATGTGTAAATTCTGGGTCAGCACAAAGAGTAATTAGACACTCATTGAAGAGGAGAGATCTATGATGTCCAAGTAGGGAGAGGGCTGTGCTAGGAACTACAAGAGTAGTCAATTTTTTTAGCAAGTTCAAAGGCACATGGCTTGACTAAAAAATAATAAAGAGGAAAAAATACTGAAATTAATGTGTTACTAAACCCACAACAGTATAATCAGTCTGTATATGCAGTAAAGCATGCTTGTTATACTTAATTGGGAACTAAGGGGTTAATCCTCTGCATTGTGTAAAAAGGCATTTTGATTCTGTTTTCTCTGATCCTCCCCTTCTTCCACTGTCCCCAATCCATCTGCTGAAGGCTGATAAGACAGAGCCTTTGGAGTCAATCTGCACATGCTCAGTTTGGTGTGTATTGCTAGAGAGTTTTTTTTTTCTTGGGAGGGTGCATGTGATCATCACAGGGTCAATGTGCACTGTCCAGACAGAGGGTCAGGGGTCCTCCAGCCTCATAGGACAGTCAGAGTACAATGAAAACCGTTCCTACAAGCTTTAACCAGACATTGATAGAAGTAACAAGACTGTTATATGCTGCTGATCATAAAAAGTACTTGTATCTACAATTTTCTTTAAAGTTGGTAACATGGTCTCTTCAAGAAGTATTCAGCAAAACTGCCAATTCCAAGCCCTTTCATTGTTCAGTTATTTTAACTTTTTTTTTTATAATACAGATCACTGCTATACAAAGGTTTTAATAACAATATAATAATAATAATAATCACAAATACTGGAACGAACAATGGCACTACATACAAATTTCAGATCTATAGTACAGTTTATTTTAGACAACTTCAAATAACAGCCAAGTAAATAAAAAGAAAGGTGTTAAAAGACATAACAAGCAGCAGTGGAAATGTCATTTATTCTCCATTTTATGATCAGTCGACACCAGTAATTTACAAGTGTGCAATGGTCTGTACAAAGTCAGGTCTCAGGTTTATGCAAATATGTGTAAATTGCAGATCAGTTCCAGCCACTGAGCAACTCTGTATAACTTTGATATGATGAGCTGCGTGGTATTTATTACTTTATGCTTGGGCTTTCACGGCCAATACAATTCTGTGTATTAAATACATTTCACATGCTCTTCTGAAATAAACTTGTTTTACACTAATGAAAATGCATATTTCCTTTGAAAATCCATTACCAATAAGAACTAAAGTATGTTGCTTTCTTTCAGTAAAATTGACTTGCACAGGTTTGTATATATTACAAATGCAAGAGAAAGAAGGATTCCTGATTATAAGTCTTTTATTATATATTTATTGTGTTTATAGAAAATCACATTTCATTGCTGAGGTCTGTAAAAAAAAAAAATCTACCTTTCTTTTTACATATTGTTGATTATTATAATTTGTTATATATATATATATATATATATATATATATATATATATATATATATATATATATATAAAACAAATAATATATATATATATATATATATATATATATATATATATATATATATATATATATATATATATATATATATATATATAAATTCCTATGGAAAGGAAGAATGTATTGCCATAGCAATCACTCAGAAGTCACCGGCAGCAACAAAGCAAAGCAATGCCTGTATGTACTGGGTTCACACTAGTGCATGATGGGAAATTGTGACTGGCTCTCTATGGAGCCGGTTCACATATCTCCAGGAGCGGATTGCACAGGGGTCCGTTTCAGGCAAAAATTCGGGTCTGATTTGTCCCTAAACGGAAAACAGGGACGCACCGGACCCCTGCTGCGAGCCGCATGTGGCTTAGATGTGTGGCTTAGATGTGAACCCAGCCTAAAGGATAAGTTTGCCTTTTGCCTCAGGTTACATGTTAGGGTGTAACATGCAGCATAGGAGCATACATGACCCCAGAAAGCTACTTGTATTTGCCCTATTAACAGAATCTTAGGGTGTCTCGTATCTGTTTCTTTTTAGAACTAGCATGACCATGCATCCCTACACTTCACACAGTCAAGTCCTATTTGCCGTCAGTCTTTTACAAAAACTATACTTCCAATCTGCCACCTCGGAAGATAGGTCTACAGAGTGGGCACATGTTCCCTCCTCCTTCCAGGGCACAATAAGATGCTTTATGTATGCTCTCTGGCTCACAGCCTGCCTCCTCCCATCACTTCATTCCTCCCTCCCATTTTCCTAAAGTTGTATCATCGCATGTGTGTCCGCTGGTGAGTGGCGGTCAATAACGTCACTCTCTGGTCGTACACATATGCAATTACACTGCTTCCCTTGAAAGAGAGCCCCTGCGACTGACAGTTGTCTTATGTCCCTATTTGGTTAATGATGTGACTTATCACATTAATTAATACTTACATACATTACTTTGAAAAACAAGCCCTCTCACCCCCCACCCACCCCCAATTGAATAGGGTGAGGGCACTCGTTAGAACCTTCTATTAGAGAGAAGGATAGCTGGCTGCAGTCTGAATTCAGCTGACTGCTTCTTAATAAATACTGTATAGAGCAGACAGCGGTAGCAGCCCAGACTGGTTACTTTGGTGTGCTGTATATGTGTGCAGCCGGGGAGACAGGGCTTAGTGAAGTGTCTATGTCAGAATCCCCAAACATGCTCTCGAGAAACATACCCATGTGTGTTAGGTTTCAGAAGGATGGCTGAACATAGTAGTGTGGTGATGTCAGATGCATTTATAGTCCAGCTGTCCTTCCTGAAAACTCCTAACTGAAAGTCCATACAGAGGTACAGACCTCAGCAAAGTAGCAGAGTTTGAAGAAACTTCAACATTGCATCCCTAGTGCACTGACCAATACTGCAATTCTTACCAGACTTCAAGTATTACATTTTATAAATGTATTTATTTTATAGTACTATTAGTGCATTTATAACATTTAGGAAAAAGGTGAACTTAGCCTTTAACTTTGGGTGTGCTTACTGGTTCTTCAACAGGGTTTGAGTTGTGTGCTTGTTACAGGAAATGAAGGCATACATATAGCCTTCCTGAAATGTAAAAGGTAAGAACATATTGCTGATAGAAATAACACCACTTACCACCTCACCTTTAGGACTAGGTACTGGCGTGGAGCTTTACAGAAACCTCACATTGTTAATTGACCTAAATTAACCTTCCATCACTTATTCATTACCTATTGCCGTCCAGACATTTTCGGAACCCCCGGTTTGACATTTTATTGACTCCTTGGATAGTCCCATGGACCCTTGGGAATAATGCCCTGTACACACGGTCGGATTTTCCGATGGAAAATGTCCGATCGGAGCGTGTTGTCGGAAATTCCGACCGTGTGTGGGCTCCATCGGACATTTTCCATCGGATTTTCCGACACACAAAGTTGGAGAGCAGGAGATAAAATTTTCCGACAACAAAATCCGTTGTCGGAAATTCCGATCGTGTGTACACAAATCCGACGGACAAAGTGCCACGCATGCTCAGAATAAATAAAGAGATGAAAGCTATTGGCCACTGCCCCGTTTATAGTCCCGACGTACGTGTTTTACGTCACCGCGTTTAGAACGATCGGATTTTCCGACAACTTTGTGTGACCGTGTGTATGCAAGACAAGTTTGAGCCAACATCCGTCGGAAAAAATCCTAGGATTTTGTTGTCGGAATGTCCGAACAAAGTCCGACCGTGTGTACGGGGCATTACAGTGTTGTGAAAAAAAAAAAATATTTTAGTGACACAATAAGTATGGCTAAACTCTTTAAGCAATCCAAGAATTGTTCTTTTAAGTCTGCCTTTAAGGCTAGGCACTCTTGGGTGCGTGAATCCAGTAAGTTAGCACACATTTTAAGATCTCAACTTTCAGTGTGTATGCAGATTTGTTTTAAAAAATGCAGAATGTATTTCTATTACTAACGCATTACAAAACTGCATTGCGAGGTGCTCTACACAATACACTGAACCGATGCTTTAAGAAACTATTACACAACATGATCATCTACCTTTTTGCAAAATGTTATTTTTCTCAAGGATCCAGCAAATAGCATCTTATACAGCCTATCTTGTTCCAATAAAAGGCACTGTACAACATTTTCTGATGAGACTTTCTCTAACTCTGTCACATATAGTAAAAAAGTATCTCCATGGTTACAATGTAATAGGTCTATTATAGTCACTAAAGTTATTCAAGGTTTTATTAGAAAGAAACAATATGGCTTGTGGGCTCGTATATCAAAGTGTTTGACAAAAACTGTTTTCTGGTGCAGACATGAATCAGAAATTGGCCCATTGTATATTCTCTATAACCTAGAATTTATGGACACCACACAGACATGCAACAAGCAGATTCAATTTTTTGTAACCAAGCCATCAGAAAGTCTTGGCTTATAGCCAAGCCATAAGATCTTCCTGCTGGGAATTTTCAGATGGCAGGAATGACCTGACTGGGATCTGTCCATTTTTCATGTAGTAGTATGTTGTGTGAATCTTTGCTGAACTTGTGGCAAAACCTATACATTTATATGCAATACTTCAGGAAAATAAATATTCAATTGCTAAACATTATTTATAAAAGAGGTTTGGTCTTAAACTTTTGAAAGACATAGAGGCTGGGTTCACACTAGTGCAAATGGATGTGCTTTTTCCGCATCCAATTTGCAATAGCAGAAGATTGTGACCGGCTCTCTATGGAGCTTGTTCACAAAGCTCAGCTGTGAATTTGCACCAGGTCCTGTGCGTCTTTTGGTCCATTTCAAGTCCGAATTCAGCCAAAAATTTGGACTGAAATTAGACCTGAAACTGTGAACGGGGACGCACTGGACCCCTGCTGTGAGCCGCATGCGGCTTAAATGTGAACCCAGCCTGAAATTTGAAGCTGTTGCTTTTGTGTACATTGCTAGGCTAACATCATGCAGCTGCCTGAGATTACATGTGAAGGAGCACAATTAGCTGTGAGAGCCAGCAGCCTCCCATGTGGCTGCCTACTCACAACTTATTGTGGGAACCCCCATTAGGGTTTTTGCATCTAACTGGAAGCAGGGGGCATTCACAGGTGAATGCACCTTAACAGAGGAAATAAACTTTGGAAGCTTTACCCAAAAAAATGCAATTGGGAAAATAACTAGTCAGTGTATTGCTTGTTGTATAATCTACCTTTAAATATAAGAAACCAAGAAAGCACTGGAATTGTTAAAAAAGTATTTAATAAAAGTGGTAAAAACTACTAACAAATTGTAGGAATAAATCCACTTTTGGAAAAAGAAGTTGATATTGTACTATGTACCATATAGTAGAGGTTAGTTCCAAGATATGAACAGGGATTCACAACACAGCTACTACTCCACAAGCCTGTGATTTCACTGAAGCTGATCTGTCTTGTTCTACACAGTTTTATGTGTGGTGGCAGCCATCTTGGTAGAGGCAGGGTTATGTTTTCTTTTAAATGTGTTATTAAATTTTAACAATAAATTGTAGTACAGATTATCAATCCACTATCAACGACATCCAAATGAGATGCTCATTTAAATAACAATGCAACCCTTGCGAGTAAGTAACATATAGGATAAAGAAATTGTAATGGAAGGACGCTTCAGAGTCACATAGGTATACAATAGTTTTCAAAATGAACATGAAATTCAAAGCATGACTTAGTATGAAACAGTCATGTATAGTGATTGACTATAAGCAACAGACTACACAATGTAGGGTATAGCTATCATGCATCAAAGTACAGCTTAAAGCACTATAACACAGTAGTTTATGATCCCTCAGAATTAAGTGCATTTCTACATATTCCACAGCTCCCATCTTTGATGAAAATTTTCAGGTGTACAATCTTTATATGGCATCAGTTGTTCATAACCATAAATCATGTCTATATGCTTTCAAATTTCAGATACTGTATGTGCTTGGTAGGGATGAGTTTGATGTTCGGGTTGAACATAAGTTCACTCGAACATCGGGTGTTCACGTGTTTGCTGAAGAATGAACATTATGGGGCATTCACAGGAAATTTGAGCGTCAAACGCCCCATAACACACTGCGAGATCATAGTGCATTGCTGTATGATGATTGGCCAAAGCATGCACCTGACCTGCATGCTTTGGCCAATCACAGCGCCCTCTGCTAAGAGAGCCATAATTGGCCAAAGGCAGGGTGCCTTTGGACAATCATGGCTCAGGAGGACTAAGACCATGCCCCACACTGTATAAGGCTGCTTACACAGCGGCCGTGTGTAGTGTTGTTGGTGTGAACAGAGAGATAACTTGATTTAGATTAAGCAGGTAGGTTATTCAGTTAGCGGCAGTGTATTTGATATACATATACAGTCAGTCTAGTATATATACAGTGGGGACGGAAAGTATTCAAGCCCCCTTATATTTTTCACTCTGTTATATTGCAGCCATTTGCTAAAATCATTTAAGTTCATTTTTTTGTCCTCATTAACGTACACACAGCACCCCATATTGACAGAAAAACACAGAATTGTTGACATTTTTGCAGATTTATTAAAAAAGAAAAACTGAAATATCACATGGTCCTAGGTATTCAGACCCTTTGCTCAGTATTTAGTAGAAGCACCCTTTTGATCTAATACAGCCATGAGTCTTTTTGGGAAAGATGCAACAAGTTTTTCACACCTGGATTTGGGGATCCTCTGCCATTCCTCCTTGCAGATCCTCTCTAGTTCTGTCAGGTTGGATGGTGAACGTTGGTGGACAGCCATTTTTAGGTCTCTTCAGAGATGCTCAATTGGGTTTAACCACTTGCCGACCGCCTCACGCATATATACGTGAGCAGAGCGGCACGGGCAGGCAAAATCACGTACCTGGTACGTGATTGCCTTCCCGCGGGCGGGGGGTCCGATCGGACCCCCCCCCGGTGCCATCGGCGGTCGGCGTTTGGCTGGGAGAGTTGAGAGACGAGGGGGAGACCATCCGATCGTGGCCCCCCCCTCGCGATCGCTCCCAGCCAATGAGAAACATCCCCTGCCTCTGTATAGTACACAGAGGCAGAGGATGTGATGTCATCTCTCCTCGGCTGGCCAGTTTCCGTTCCAGCACCGAGGAGAGAAGACATGTAAGTGCACCAACACACACACACAACACAGTAGAACATGCCAGGCACACTAAACACCCCCGATCCCCCCCCAATCACCCCCCCCCCCCTATCACAAACTGACACCAAGCAGGTTTTTTTGTTTTGTTTTGTTTTTTTCCTGATTACTGCATAGTGTCAGTTTGTGACAGTTAGAAGTGGTAGGACAGTTAGTATTACCCCCCTTTAGGTCTAGGGTACCCCCCTAACCCCCCCTAATAAAGTTTTAACCCCTTGATCACCCCCTGTCACCAGTGTCGCTAAGCGATCATTTTTCTGATCGCTGTATTAGTGTCGCTGGTGACGCTAGTTAGGGACGTAAATATTTAGGTTCGCTGTCAGCGTTTTATAGCGACAGGGACCCCCATATACTACCGAATAAATGTTTTAACCCCTTGATTGCCCCCTAGTTAACCCTTTCACCACTGATCACCGTATAACTGTTACGGGTGACGCTGGTTAGTTCGTTTATTTTTTTTAGTGTCAGGGCACCCGCCGTTTATTACCGAATAAAGGTTTAGCCCCCTGATCGCCCGGCGGTGATATGCGTCGCCCCAGGCAGCGTCAGATTAGCGCCAGTACCGCGAACACCCACGCACGCACCGTACACGCACCGTACACCTCCCTTAGTGGTATAGTATCTGAACACATCAATATCTGATCCGATCAGATCTATACTAGCGTCCCCAGCAGTTTAGGGTTCCCAAAAACGCAGTGTTAGCGGGATCAGCCCAGATACCTGCTAGCACCTGCGTTTTGCCCCTCCGCCCAGCCCACCCAAGTGCAGTATCGATCGATCACTGTCACTTACAAAACACTAAACGCATAACTGCAGCGTTCGCAGAGTCAGGCCTGATCCCTGCGATCGCTAACAGTTTTTTTGGTAGCATTTTGGTGAACTGGCAAGCACCAGCCCCAGGCAGCGTCAGATTAGCGCCAGTACCACTAACACCCACGCACGCACCGTACACCTCCCTTAGTGGTATAGTATCTGATCGGATCAATATCTGATCCGATCAGATCTATACTAGCGTCCCCAGCAGTTTAGGGTTCCCAAAAACGCAGTGTTAGTGGGATAAGCCCAGATACCTGCTAGCACCTGTGTTTTGCCCCTCCGCCCGGCCCAGCCCACCCAAGTGCAGTATCGATCGATCACTGTCACTTTTTTTTGTAGCGTTTTGGTGAACTGGCAAGCGCCAGCGGCCTAGTACACCCCGGTCGTAGTCATACCAGCACTGCAGTAACACTTGGTGACGTGGCGAGTCCCATAAGTGCAGTTCAAGCTGGTGAGGTGGCAAGCACAAGTAGTGTCCCGCTGCCACCAAGAAGACAAACACAGGCCCGTCGTGCCCATAATGCCCTTCCTGCTGCATTCGCCAATCCTAATTGGGAACCCACCACTTCTGCAGCGCCCGTATTTCCCCCATTCACATCCCCAACCAAATGCAGTCGGCTGCATGAGAGGCATTTATATGTCCTCCCGCGTACCCCTACCCAACGAACCCCCCCAAAAAAGATGTTGTGTCTGCAGCAAGCGCGTATATAGACGTGACACCCGCTATTATTGTCCCTCCTGTCCTGACAATCCTGGTCTTTGCATTGGTGAATGTTTTGAACGCTACCATTCACTAGTTGAGTATTAGCGTAGGGTACAGCATTGCACAGACTAGGCACACTTTCACAGGGTCTCCCAAGATGCCATCGCATTTTGAGAGACCCGAACCTGGAACCGGTTACAGTTATAAAAGTTACAGTTACAAAAAAAAAAGTGTAAAAAAAAAAAAAAAACACAAACAAAAATAAAAAAAAATAGTTGTCGTTTTATTGTTCTCTCTCTCTCTATTCTCTCTCTGGTGTTCTGCTCTTTTTTACTGTATTCTATTCTGCAATGTTTTATTGTTATTATGTTTTATCATGTTTGCTTTTCAGGTATGCAATTTTTTATACTTTACCGTTTACTGTGCTTTATTGTTAACCATTTTTTTGTCTTCAGGTACGCCATTCACGACTTTGAGTGGTTATACCAGAATGATGCCTGCAGGTTTAGGTATCATCTTGGTATCATTCTTTTCAGCCAGCGGTCGGCTTTCATGTAAAAGCAATCCTAGTGGCTAATTAGCCTCTAGACTGCTTTTACAAGCAGTGGGAGGGAATGCCCCCCCCCCCACCGTCTTCCGTGTTTTTCTCTGGCTCTCCTGTCTCAACAGGGAACCTGAGAATGCAGCCGGTGATTCAGCCAGCTGACCATAGAGCTGATCAGAGACCAGAGTGGCTCCAAACATCTCTATGGCCTAAGAAACCGGAAGCTACGAGCATTTTAGGACTTAGATTTCGCCGGATGTAAACAGCGCCATTGGGAAATTGGGAAAGCATTTTATCACGCCGATCTTGGTGTGGTCAGATGCTTTGAGGGCAGAGGAGAAATCTAGGGTCTAATAGACCCCAATTTTTTCAAAAAAGAGTACCTGTCACTACCTATTGCTATCATAGGGGATATTTACATTCCCTGAGATAACAATAAAAATGATTTTAAAAAAAATATGAAAGGAACAGTTTAAAAATAAGATAAAAAAGCAAAAAAATAATAAAGAAAAAAAAAAAAAAAAAAAAAAAGCACCCCTGTCCCCCCTGCTCTCGCGCTAAGGCGAACGCAAGCGTCGGTCTGGCGTCAAATGTAAACAGCAATTGCACCATGCATGTGAGGTATCACCGCGAAGGTCAGATCGAGGGCAGTAATTTTAGCAGTAGACCTCCTCTGTAAATCTAAAGTGGTAACCTGTAAAGGCTTTTAAAGGCTTTTAAAAATGTATTAATTTTGTTGCCACTGCACGTTTGTGCGCAATTGTAAAGCATGTCATGTTTGGTATCCATGTACTCGGCCTAAGATCATCTTTTTTATTTCATCAAACATTTGGGCAATATAGTGTGTTTTAGTGCATTAAAATTTAAAAAAGTGTGTTTTTTCCACAAAAAATGCGTTTGAAAAATCGCTGCGCAATTACTGTGTGAAAAAAAAAAATGAAACACCCACCATTTTAATCTGTAGGGCATTTGCTTTAAAATAATATATAATGTTTGGGGGTTCAAAGTAATTTTCTTGCAAAAAAAAATAATTTTTTCATGTAATCAAAAAGTGTCAGAAAGGGCTTTGTCTTCAAGTGGTTAGAAGAGTGGGTGATGTGTGACATAAGCTTCTAAATGTTGTGCATAAAATGCCAGGACAGTTCAAACCCCCCCAAATGACCCCATTTTGGAAAGTAGACACCCCAAGCTATTTGCTGAGAGGCATGTCGAGTCCATGGAATATTTTATATTGTGACACAAGTTGCGGGAAAGAGACAAATTTTTTTTTTTTTTTTTTTTTTTTTGCACAAAGTTGTCACTAAATGTTATATTGCTCAAACATGCCATGGGGATTTGTGAAATTACACCCCAAAATAAATTCTGTTGCTTCTCCTGAGTACGGGGATACCACATGTGTGGGACTTTTTGGGAGCCTAGCCGCGTACGGGACCCCGAAAACCAAGAACCGCCTTCAGGCTTTCTAAGGCCGTAAATTTTTGATTTCACTCTTCACTGCCTATCACAGTTTCGGAGGCCATGGAAAGCCCAGGTGGCACAAACCCCCCCCAAATGACCCCATTTTGGAAAGTAGACACCCCAAGCTATTTGCTGAGAGGTATAGTGAGTATTTTGCAGACCTCACTTTTTGTCACAAGGTTTTGAAAATTGAAAAAAGAAAAAAAAAAAATTTTTTTTCTGGTCTTTCTTCATTTTCAAAAACAAATGAGAGCTGCAAAATACTCACCATGCCTCTCAGCAAATAGCTTGGGGTGTCTACTTTCCAAAATGGGGTCATTTGGGGGGGGGGTTGTGCCATCTTGGCATTTTATGGCCTTCAAAACTGTGATAGGTAGTGAGGAGTGAAATCAAAAATGTATGCCCTTAGAAATCCTGAAGGTGGTGCTGGGTTTTCGGGGCCCCGTACGCGGCTAGGCTCCCAAAAAGTGCCACACATGTGGTATCCCCGTACTCAGGAGAAGCAGCTGAATGTATTTTGGGGTGCAATTCCACATAAGCCCATGGCCTATGTGAGCAATATATCATTTAGTGACAACTTTTTGTAAATTTTTTTTTTTTTTTTTTTTTTTTGTCATTATTCAATCACTTGGGACAAAAAAAATAAATATTCAATGGGCTCAACATGCCTCTCAGCAATTTCCTTGGGGTGTCTACTTTCCAAAATGGGGTCATTTGGGGGGGGTTTGTACTGCCCTGCCATTTTAGCACCTCAAGAAATGACATAGGCAGTCATAAACTAAAAGCTGTGTAAATTCCAGAAAATGTACCCTAGTTTGTAGACGCTATAACTTTTGCGCAAACCAATAAATATACGCTTATTGACATTTTTTTTACCAAAGACATGTGGCCGAATACATTTTGGCCTAAATGTATGACTAAAATTTAGTTTATTGGATTTTTTTTATAACAAAAAGTAGAAAATATCATTTTTTTTCAAAATTTTCAGTCTTTTTCCGTTTATAGCGCAAAAAATAAAAACAGCAGAGGTGATCAAATACCATCAAAAGAAAGCTCTATTTGTGGGAAGAAAAGGACGCAAATTTCGTTTGGGTAGAGCATTGCATGACCGCGCAATTAGCAGTTAAAGCGACGCAGTGCCGAATTGGAAAAAGTGCTCTGGTCAGGAAGGGGGTAAATCCTTCCGGGGCTGAAGTGGTTAAGTCAGGTCTCTGGCTGGGCCATTCAAGAACAATCACAGAGTTGGTGTGAAGCCACTCCTTCGTTATTTTAGCTGTGTGCTTAGGGTCATTGTCTTGTTGGAAGGTAAACCTTCGGCCCAGTCTGAGGTCCTGAGCACTATGGAGAAGGTTTTCGTCCAGGATATCCCTGTACTTGGCTGCATTCATCTTTCCCTCGATTGCAACCAGTCGTTCTGTCCCTGCAGCTGAAAAGCACCCCCACAGCATGATGCTGCCACCACCATGCTTCACTATTGTGACTGTATTGGACAGGTGATGAGCAGTGCCTGGTTTTCTCCACACATACCACTTGGAATTAAGGCCAAAAAGTTCTATCTTGGTCTCATCGGACCAGAGAATCTTATTTCTCAACATCTTGGAGTCCTTCAGGTGTTTTTTTAGCAAACTCCATGCGGGCTTTCATGTGTCTTGCACTAAGGAGAGGCTTCCGTCGGGCCACTCTGCCATAAAGCCCCGACTGGTGGAGGGCTGCAGTGATGGTTGACTTTCTACAACTTTCTCCCATCTCCCGACTGCATCTCTGGAGCTCAGCCACAGTGATCTTTGGGTTCTTCTTTACCTCTCTCACCAAGGCTCTTCTCCCCTGATAGCTCAGTTTGGCTGGACAGCCAGCTCTAGGAAGGGTTCTGGTCATCCCAAACGTCTTCCATTTAAGGATTATGGAGGCCCCTGTGCTTTTAGGAACCTTAAGTGCAGCAGAATTTTTTTGTAACCTTGGCCAGATCTGTGCCTTGCCACAATTCTGTCTCTGAGCTCTTCAGGCAGTCCTTTGACCTCATGATTCTCATTTGCTCTGACATGCACTGTGAGCTGTAAGGTCTTATATAGACAGGTGTGTGGCTTTCCTAATCAAGTCCAATCAGTATACTCAAAACACAGCTGGACTCAAATGAAGGTGTAGAACCATCTCAAGGATGATCAGAAGAAATGGACAGCACCTGAGTTAAATATATGAGTGTCACAGCAAAGGGTCCCAAAAAGACTCATGGCTGTATTAGATCAAAAGGGTGCTTCTACTAAATACTGAGCAAAGGGTCTGAATACCTAGGACCATGTGATATTTCAGTTTTTCTTTTTTAACAAATCTGCAAAAATGTCAACAATTCTGTGTTTTTCTGTCAATATGGGGTGCTGTGTGTACATTAATGAGGAAAAAAATTAACTCAAATGATTTTAGCAAATGGCTGCAATATAACAAAGAGTGAAAAATTTAAGGGGGTCTGAATACTTTCCGCCCCCACTGTGTGTGTGTGTATATATCTATATATATATATATATCTATATATATATATATAGATATATATATATATCTATATATATACCTTTAGCTTAGACTATATATTCAGTGTTTGCTCTATATTCAGTCAGTGCAGGCAGTGTATTAATAAATATATATATATATATATATATATATATATATATATATATATATGTATATATATATATATTTTTTTTTTCTGCATCCAGTGTAACCTATATCTACAGTGCATTCTGTGGTGTACTGTTTCTAATACACTTCAGGCGGTGTACACAGTATCTAATACAGTTTGTACAGTTTCTTCTACACTTCTTGTGGTATACACAGTACACAATACAGTTCAGCCGTAGTACAGCTGCTAAAACAGTGCAGACGGTGTACACAGTATCTAATACAGTGTGTACAGTTTTCACTACACTTCTGGTGGTGTTCACAGTACACAATACAGTGCTGCAATAGTACAGTTGCTAATACAGTGCAGGCAGTGTACACAGTATCTAATACAGTATGTACAGTTTCTACTACACTTCTGGTGGTGTACACAGTATCTAATACAGTATAGTGTGGTGTTGCAAAACAAAATATACATCATGTCCGGAAGGCCACTAAGGAGAGGGAGACTCTCATAGGCCACTAAAAGAGGGCAAGCAGCCTCTGTATCTACAGTTAGCAGTGCTGGTCATGGACATGGTGCATCCTCTGCAGGTGGCCGTGGGGCACGCTTGTCCATTTTTTCTGCTGCTGGCCGTGTTACTGAGCCAGAACATTCAGAAGCATTGATGGAGTGGATAACAAAGCCGTCCTCATCCTCCTCATCCTGTCACCCAGGCTCAGAGTAGTTTGGCTTCCAACACAGCTGCCAAAGCAGTCTATTCCACCGGCTCCTTGTCCACAGTCACTCCTTCCATTACCCCACCATCATGCACAGAGGAGTCCCCAGAATTATTCGACCACAGTGTCGGGTACATTCTGCTGGAGGATGACCAGCTATTTGAAGGCTCCGATGTTGGTTCCCAGGTTGAGGAAGGGAGTAACGTGAGCCTAGAGAGAGGGGGTGCCCAAGAAGGACAAGAAACTGGCAGTCATGTTCCCCCAGCTGCAGAATACTGCAGCTGAGGGAACTGGTGCTGACTTTTAAAAGTTCCTTGGTGTGGGCCTTTTTCGACATGACATACAGCAGATCGCACCATTGCTGTTTGCAACCTATGTCTGAAGCAGATCAAGCGTGGCCAGAGCAGCAGCCTCTTGGGCAACACATGCCTGACCAGACATATGACAACCTGCCATGCAGTCCATTGGCAACAGCACTTGAAAGACCCACATCAAAGAAAAAGGCGGACATCTCCATGCTCCTCATCTTAGATCTCCAACCTTACTATACCTCTAGTCCTCTCAAAAACCTGCACTGAGAGGAATGAAGGTATAGCAATAGGTGTCCCAAGTACTTGCAGCCAATCTGCTAGCAGTACCCCACCATCTGATTTTAGCAGGCAAATTTCCCTACCCCAATTGCTGAACCGTAAAAACAAATTCAGTCTCAGCCATCCACATGCTCAGCGTCTAAATGCTAGCTGGGCCAAATTGCTAGCACTGCAACTGCTGCCTTTTCAGTTGGTAGACTCTGCCCCTTTTTGTGAATTTGTGGAATGTGTTGTACCTCAGTGGCAGGTTCTAAAACGCCATTTCTTTTCACGGAAAGCCATTTTGGCTCTCTACCGGCATGTGGAAGGCAATGGTTTGGCCTCGTTGGACAGGGCGGTCAGCAGTAAGGTGCATATTACCACTGACTCATGGTCCAGCAGGCATGGGCAGGGACATTACCTTTCCTTCACGGCGCACTGGGTAACTCTGCTTGCAGCTGGGAAGGATGCAGGACAGGGTTCAGTGTTGTTGGAGCTTGTTCCGCCACCACGCCTCCAAAATGCTAGTGGTGTTTCTGCCACAGCTCTCTCCTCCACCCCGGCCTCTTCTTCTTCCTCTATGGCCTCTTCTGCAGATTTGTCCTCTGAACCAACAGTGCTCCATAAGCATTCAAGGGGCTACGCAAGCAGTCAGGCTAAAAGATGCCATGTGGTGCTTGAGTTGGTCTGCTTAGGGGACAGGAGCCACACTGGGGCAGAGATTCTGTCAGCTCTGCAGGGGCAGGCTCAGAGGTGGTTGATGCCACACCAGCTTCAGCCAGGAATGGTTGTATGCGACAATGGCACCAACCTCCTTTCCGCCCTCCGACAGGGACACTTGACCCATGTTCCATGTTTGGCACACGTCCTGAATTTAGCGGTGCAGCGGTTCTTGAGCAGGTACCCAGGCTTACAGGATTTCCTGAGGCAGGCCAGAAAAGTAGGTGGTCATTTACGCCAAACATACAATGCCAGTGCTCGGCTGGCTGACATTCAAAGGGAATGCAAACTGCCCACCAACCGCCTCATTTGTGACATGCCCACCAGGGGTAACTCAAAGTTTGCAGTGCTTCAGCAACTGCACACACAGCAGAAGGCCATCAATGAGTGCCTGTGAGAGTATGGCACCAGGACAGGGTCTGGGTAGCTTGGCTTCTTTTTGCCATGCCAGTGGCTACTGATCAAGGATGCATGCACTGTCCTGTCACCATTTGAGGAGGCCACAAGGATGGTGAGCAGCAACAATGCATGCATCAGTGACACTGTCCTTCTAGTCTTCCTGTTGGAGCACACGCTTCGTGGAATCATGGACAGGGTACTTGAGACAGAACAGAGGGAGGAAGAGGAGGAATTCCTTACCTCTCAAGGTCCCCTTTATCCAGATAGCACTTTGGTGGGCCCACCAAACACGCAGGAGGAGGAGGATTGTGTCAGCGTGTCCCCAGAAACCCAAGGAGTTGTACGTGGCTGGGAGGAGGTAGTTACAGATCATGTGATCCTTAGTGACCCAGAGGACTCTGAATCTAATGCCTCTGAAAACATACGCTGCATGGCCTCCCTGATTCTGCAAAGCCTGCAAAAGGACCCTAGGATTCATGGTATCAAGGAGACGGATCATTACTGGCTGGCAACCCTTTTTGATTCACTTTACAAGGGTAAGGTTGCAGAACTCATCCTGCCTTTTCAGAGGGAGCAGAGGATAAAACATCTTCAGGAGACCTTGAAAAAATGTTTGTGCAAAGCATTTACAGACCATGGGAGGTTAGAATTGCCTGATGCTAGACAACGTGTTGCTGAGGCTTCGTTCAGTCAGAGGAAGAGCGGTGGAGAAGGTGGCCGGCTGACCGATGCCTTTAAACAATTTTTCAGTCCTCAGCACCAAGGTCTGATCAGTTCAAGCAACCACCAGCGTCTGCATTATATGGTATAGGAATGTCTAGGGGCAAGGGCAGACTTGGAGACCTTTCCAACAGAGTATCCACTTGGTTACTGGGTCTTGAAGATGGACCACTGGCCAGAACTTGCTCATTTTGAAATTGAGCTACTGGCTTGTCCTGCATCCAGTGTGCTTTCTGAATGCACATTCAGTGCTGCTGGAGGGTTTGTAATGGATCAAAGAGTGTGCCTGTCCACAGACTCCGTTGATAGGCTTACATTCATAAAAATGAATCAGTCTTGGATCAGTAGCTATCAAGCACCTGATGCTGTTATAACTGATTGAATTTGCTATGGATGTGGGATCCCTTGAAGACTGCCTATGCTGACTATTCTATTCCTCCTCAATCTTGATTATGCTAGCTTCCAACAATATTTTTGGTTTAGGGCACCACCACCCAAGGCCCAATTTTTATGCCCCTGTTTAACAGGGGCATGTAATTAAAATTTTTGATCCAATATTTCACAGCAGGGCCCTTTCCTGCCCCCAACAAGAGTATCCGTGAGGGGTTACAGTGTTGTGGCACCACCACCACCCAAGGCCCAATTTTTCTGCCCTTGTTTAACAGGGGCATGTAATTACAATTTTTGATACAATATTTCACAGCAGGGCCTGTTCCTGGGCCCAACAAGAGTATCTGTGAGGGGTTACAGTGTTGTAGCACCACCACCCAAGTCCCAATTTTTCTGCCCCTGTTCAACAGGGGCATGTGATTACAATTTTTGATACAATATTTCAATGCAGGGCCATTCCTGGGCCCAACAAGAGTATCTGTGAGGGTTTACAGTGTTGTGGCACCACCACCCAAGTCCCAACTTTTCTTCCCCTGTTTAACAGGGGCATGTAATTATAATTCTTGATATAATATTTCATAGCATGGCTGTTCCTGCACCCACCAAGAGTAACTGTAATTTTCAGCAGAGTATATAGGGCAGGCTATATATATACTGCTGTTCAAAGTATATAGTGCCTGGGAGCCTGGGGGAACCCCACGCTATTTTTTTAACTTGGGTGCGGGTTTCCCTTAATATCCATACCAGACCCAAAGGGCCTGGTAATGGACTGGGGGGGAAACCCATGCCACTTTTTTTCAATGATTTTCATCTATATTGCCGGGACCTGACAATACATTACAGCCGCGAGTAGTTTTAAATGATTTATTTTTCCTTTAAAAATGTCATTTTGCTGTGGTATTGTTATAAACACAGGCAAAATGCGCTATTTTACAGGCATACTAAGGACACCCCCAGGCACGATATTTAAAGGAATATTTAATTTTTATTGTTTTACTTTAAGCATTTTTTTGTTGCATTGATAAATGTCCCCTGGGGCAGGACTTGGGTCCCCAAACACTTTTTATGGCAATTTTTTGCCTGGTCGCATGGTCTTCTGTTTACCTGAACCGGGAGGGTGGGGTGTTTGGCTCATCCCTAGTGTTGGGCAGTCTCTGACTTCCATTTCCAAACTACCATGAGGCATGCTACATGAAGAATGTTGATAACTATAGGTCTCACTATGGATGGAAAAGTTTCAAAATTAGCACACAGAATTGCCTGTTTAGCTTTGGCTTTAGAGATTATGCCCTTAACTGCTGATATTGGAACACTGTATTCCAATAACTTCTTAGTTGGAATCATGACCACAGCATATGTGAGTAGGGATGAGCTTTGTGTTCGAGTCGAACCCATGTTCGACTAGAACATCGTCTGTTCGCCCATTCGCCGAATTGCGAACGATATGGGCCGTTCGCGCCAAATTCATGTGGCGCGTCACGGCCCATAATTCACTGCGGCATCGCAGTGCATTGCTGGCTGATGATTGGCCAAGCATGCACTATGACCCGCATGCTTGGCCAATCACAGCACCATCTGAACAGAGAGCCGTAATTGGCCAAAGCCAAGGAGGCTTTGGCCAATTATGGCTCAGGGGATTTAGCACACGCCCCACACTATATAAGGCCGCCTGCATGGCGGCCCTGTGTAGTGTGTGTTCCGGTGTTCATAGATAGAGAGAGAGACAGACAGTGTCATTTGATTTGAGTTAGATAGATAAGGCAGAACATTCAGTCAGTTAGCTGCACTTACAGTGTATTGTGTATATATATGCATCCCAGGTGTTGCATATATATATATATATATACTGTATTCAGTTTAGCTAGATCCGTTCCTGTTATCTTCTTACTGACAGGCAGGCTTGTCTTGTTACAGTATTTACAGCTACCTGAAGAAAATTGCTGGTGTTCTTTTGATCCTATTAGTACCACAGTCAGGCAGCTAGACTATTTACAGTTAGTGCAGTGCGTCCTGCTCACAGTGTTCAGCTAAAACTACAAGTTAGTGGGGTACGTCCACCTCACAGTGTTCAGCTAAACCTAGAAGTTAGTGCGGTGCGTCCTGCTCACAGTGTTGAGCTAAAACTACAAGTTAGTGCTGTGCGTCCTCCTCACAGTGGTCAGCTAAACCTACAAGTTAGCGTAGTGAGTCCTCTGCGCAGTTTTCATCTAAAGTTACAAGTTAGTGCAGTGCGTCCTGCTCACAGTGTTCTCTAGATCCGTTCCTGTTATCTTCTTACTGACAGGCAGGCTTGTCTTGTTACAGTATTTACAGCTACCTGAAGAAAATTGCTGGTGTTCTTTTGATCCTATTAGTACCACAGTCAGGCAGCTAGACTATTTACAGTTAGTGCAGTGCATCCTGCTCACAGTGTTCACCTAAACTACAGGTTAGTGCGGTGCGTCCACCTCACAGGGTTCAGGTAAACCTAGAAGTTAGTGCGGTGCGTCCTGCTCACAGTGTTCAGCTAAAACTACAAGTTACTGCTGTGCGTCCTGCTCACAGTGTTCAGCTAAACCTACAAGTTAGTGTAGTGAGACCTCTGCACAGTGTTCATCTAAAGCTACAAGTTAGTGCAGTGTGTCCTGCTCACAGTGTTCAGCTAGATCCATTCCTGTTATCTTCTTACTGACAGGCAGGCTTGTCTTGTTACAGTATTTACAGCTACCTGAAGAAAATTGCTGGTGTTCTTTTGATCCTATTAGTACTACAGTCAGGCAGCTAGACTATTTACAGTTAGTGCAGTGCGTCCTGCTCACAGTGTTCAGCTAAAACTACAAGTTAGTGGGGTACGTCCACCTCACAGTGTTCAGCTAAACCTAGAAGTTAGTGCGGTGCGTCCTGCTCACAGTGTTCAGCTAAAACTACAAGTTAGTGCTGTGCGTCCTCCTCACAGTGTTCAGCTAAACCTACAAGTTAGTGTAGTGAGACCTCTGCACAGTGTTCATCTAAAGCTACAAGTTAGTGCAGTGCGTCCTGCTCACAGTGTTCAGCTAGATCCGTTCCTGTTATCTTCTTACTGACAGGCAGGCTTGTCTTGTTACAGTATTTACAGCTACCTGAAGAAAATTGCTGGTGTTCTTTTGATCCTATTAGTACCACAGTCAGACAGCTAGACTATTTACAGTTAGTGCAGTGCGTCCTGCTCACAGTGTTCAGCTAAAACTACAAGTTAGTGTGGTGCGTCCACCTCACAGTGTTCAGCTAAACCTACAAGTTAGTGCGGTGCGTCCTGCTCACAGTGTTAAGCTAGATCCGTTCCGTTATCTTCTTACTGACAGGCAGGCTTGTCTTGTTACAGTATTTACAGCTACCTGAAGAAAATTGCTGGTGTTCTTTTGATCCTATTAGTACCACAGTCAGGCAGCTAGACTATTTACAGTTAGTGCAGTGCGTCCTGCTCACAGTGTTCAGCTAAAACGACAAGTTAGTGAGGTACGTCCACCTCACAGTGTTAAGCTAAACCTAGAAGTTAGTGCAGTGCATCCTGCTCACAGTGTTCAGCTAAAACTACAAGTTAGTGCTGTGCGTCCTGCTCACAGTGTTCAGCTAAACCTACAAGTTAGTGTAGTGAGACCTCTGCACAATGTTCATCGAAAGCTACAAGTTAGTGTGGTGCGTCCACCTCACAGTGTTCAGCTAAACCTACAAGTTAGTGAGGTGCGCCCTGCTCAGAGTGTTCAGCTAGATCCGTTCCTGTTATCTTCTTACTGACAGGCAGGCTTGTCTTGTTACAGTATTTACAGCTACCTGAAGAAAATTGCTGGTGTTCTTTTGATCCTATTAGTACCACAGTCAGGCAGCTAGACTATTTACAGTTAGTGCAGTGCGTCCTCCTCACAGTGTTCAGCTAAAACTACAAGTTAGTGGGGTAAGTCCACCCCACAGTGTTCAGCTAAACCTAGAAGTTAGTGCGGTGCATCCTGCTCACAGTGTTCAGCTAAAACTACAAGTTAGTGCTGTGCGTCCTCCTCACAGTGTTCAGCTAAACCTACAAGTTAGCATAGTGAGACCTCTGCACAGTGTTCATCTAAAGCTACAAGTTAGTGTAGTGCGTCCTGCTCACAGTGTTCAGCTAGATCCGTTCCTGTTATCTTCTTACTGACAGGCAGGCTTGTCTTTTTACAGTATTTACAGCTACCTGAAGAAAATTTCTGGTGTTCTTTTGATCCTATTAGTACCACAGTCAGGCAGCTAGACTATTTACAGTTAGTGCAGTGCGTCCTGCTCACAGTGTTCAGCTAAAACCACAAGTTAGTGGGATATGTCCACCTCACAGTGTTCAGCTAAACCTAGAAGGTAGTGCTGTGCTTCCTGCTCACAGTGTTCAGCTAAAACTACAAGTTAGTGCGGTGCGTCCACCTCACAGTGTTCAGCTAAACCTAGAAGTTAGTGCGGTGCGTCCTGCTCACAGTGTTAAGCTAGATCCATTCCTGTTATCTTCTTACTGAAAGGCAGGCTTGTATTGTTACAGTATTTACAGCTACCTAAAGAAAATTGCTGGTGTTCTTTTGATCCAATTAGTACCACAGCCAGGCAGCTAGATTATTTACAGTTAGTGCAGTGCGTCCTGCTCACAGTGTTCAGCTAAAACTACAAGTTAGTGGGGTACGTCCACCTCACAGTGTTCAGCTAAACCTAGAAGTTAGTGCGGTGCGTCCTGCTCACAGTGTTCAGCTAAAACTACAAGTTAGTGCTGTGCGTCCTGCTCACAGTGTTCAGCTAAACCTACAAGTTAGTGTAGTGAGACCTCTGCACAGTGTTCATCTAAAGCTACAAGTTAGTGGGGTGCGTCCTGCTCACAGTGTTCAGCTAGATCCGTTCCTGTTATCTTCTTACTGACAGGCAGGCTTGTGTTGTTACAGTATTTACAGCTACCTGAAGAAAATTGCTGGTGTTCTTTTGATCCTATTAGTACCACAGTCAGGCAGCTAGACTATTTACAGTTAGTGCAGTGCGTCCTGCTCACAGAGTTCAGCTAAAACTACAAGTTAGTGTGGTGCGTCCACCTCACAGTGTTCAGCTAAACCTACAAGTTAGTGCGGTGCGTCCTGCTCACAGTGTTCAGCTAAATCCGTTCCTGTTATCTTCTTACTGACAGGCAGGCTTGTCTTGTTACAGTATTTACAGCTACCTGAAGAAAATTGCTGGTGTTCTTTTGATCCTATTAGTACCACAGTCAGGCAGCTAGACTATTTACAGTTAGTGAAGTGTGTCCTCCTCACAGTGTTCAGTTAAAGCTACAAGTTAGTTTAGTGTGACCTCTGCACAGTGTTCAGCTAAAACTACAAGTTAGTGTAGTGGGTCCTCCTCACAGTGTTCAGCTAAAGCTACAAGTTAGTTTAGTGTGACCTCTGCACAGTGTTCAGCTAAAGCTACAAGTTAGGGTAGTGCGTCCTCGCAGTGTTCAGCTAAAGCTACAAGTTAGTTTAGTGTGACCTCTGCACAGCGTTCAGCTAAAGCTACAAGTTAGGGTAGTACATCCTCCTCACAGTGTTCAGCTAAAACTACAAGTTAGTGTAGTGCGTCCTCTAAACAGTGTTCAGCTAAAGCTACAAGTTAGTTTAGTGTGACCTCTGCACAGTGTTCAGCTAAAGCTACAAGTTAGGGTAGTGCGTCCTCCTCACAGTGTTCAGCTAAAGCTACAAGTTAGTGTAGTGAGACCTCTGCACAGTGTTCATCTAAAGCTACAAGTTAGTGCAGTGCGTCCTGCTCACAGTGTTCAGCTAGATCCGTTCCTGTTATCTTCTTACTGACAGGCAGGCTTGTCTTTTTACAGTATTTACAGCTACCTGAAGAAAATTTCTGGTGTTCTTTTGATCCTATTAGTACCACAGTCAGGCAGCTAGACTATTTACAGTTAGTGCAGTGCGTCCTGCTCACAGTGTTCAGCTAAAACCACAAGTTAGTGGGGTACGTCCACCTCACAGTGTTCAGCTAAACCTAGAAGGTAGTGCTGTGCTTCCTGCTCACAGTGTTCAGCTAAAACTACAAGTTAGTGCAGTGCGTCCTGCTCACAGTGTTCAGCTAAAACTACAAGTTAGTGCAGTGCGTCCTGCTCACAGTGTTCAGCTAAAACTACAAGTTAGTGCTGTGCGTCCTCCTCACAGTGTTCAGCTAAACCTACAAGTTAGCGTAGTGAGACCTCTGCACAGTGTTCATCTAAAGCTACAAGTTAGTGCAGTGCGTCCTGCTCACAGTGTTCAGCTAGATCTGTTCCTGTTATCTTCTTACTGATAGGCAGGCTTGTCTTGTTACAGTATTTACAGCTACCTGAAGAAAATTGCTGGTGTTCTTTTGATCCTATTAGTACCACAGTCAGGCAGCTAGACTATTTACAGTTAGTGCAGTGCATCCTGCTCACAGTGTTCAGCTAAAACTACAAGTTAGTGCGGTGCGTCCTGCTCACAGTGTTCAGCTAAACCTACAAGTTAGCATAGTGAGACCTCTGCACAGTGTTCATCTAAAGCTACAAGTTAGTGCAGTGCGTCCTGCTCACAGTGTTCAGCTAGATCCGTTCCTGTTATCTTCTTACTGACAGGCAGGCTTGTCTTTTTACAGTATTTACAGCTACCTGAAGAAAATGTCTGGTGTTCTTTTGATCCTATTAGTACCACAGTCAGGCAGCTAGACTATTTAGAGTTAGTGCAGTGCGTCCTGCTCACAGTGTTCAGCTAAAACTACAAGTTAGTGGGGTACGTCCACCTCACAGTGTTCAGCTAAACCTAGAAGGTAGTGCTGTGCATCCTGCTCACAGTGTTCAGCTAAAACTACAAGTTAGTGCGGTGAGTCCACCTCACAGTGTTCAGCTAAACCTAGAAGTTAGTGCGGTGCGTCCTGCTCACAGTGTTCAGCTAAAACTACAAGTTAGTGCTGTGCGTCCCGCTCACAGTGTTCAGCTAAACCTACAAGTTAGTGTAGTGAGACCTCTGCACAGTGTTCATCTAAAGCTACAAGTTAGTGCAGTGCGTCCTGCTCACAGTGTTCAGCTAGATCCGTTCCTGTTATCTTCTTACTGACAGGCAGGCTTGTCTTGTTACAGTATTTACAGCTACCTGAAGAAAACTGCTGGTGTTCTTTTGATCCTATTACTACCACAGTCAGGCAGCTAGACTATTTACAGTTAGTGCAGTGCTTCCTGCTCACAGTGTTCAGCTAAAACTATAAGTTAGTGGGGTACATCCACCTCACAGTGTTCAGCTAAACCTAGAAGTTAGTGCGGTGCGTCCTTCTCACAGTGTTCAGCTAAAACTACAAGTTAGTGCTGTGCGTCCTCCTCACAGTGTTCAGCTAAACCTATAAGTTAGCGTAGTGAGACCTCTGCACAGTGTTCATCTAAAGCTACAAGTTAGTGCAGTGCGTCCTGTTCACAGTGTTCAGCTAGATCCGTTCCTGTTATCTTCTTACTGACAGGCAGGCTTGTCTTTTTACAGTATTTACAGCTACCTGAAGAAAATTGCTGGTGTTCTTTTGATCCTATTAGTACCACAGTCAGGCAGCTAGACTATTTAGAGTTAGTGCAGTGCGTCCTGCTCACAGTGTTCAGCTAAAACTACAAGTTAGTGTGGTGCGTCCACCTCACAGTGTTCAGCTAAACCTACAAGTTAGTGCGGTGCGTCCTGCTCACAGTGTTAAGCTAGATCTGTTCCTGTTATCTTCTTACTGACAGGCAGACTTGTCTTGTTACAGTATTTACAGCTACCTGAAGAAAATTGCTGGTGTTCTTCTGATCCTATTAGTACCACAGTCAGGCAGCTAGACTATTTACAGTTAGTGCAGTGCGTCCTGCTCACAGTGTTCAGCTAAAACGACAAGTTAGTGGGGTACGTCCACCTCACAGTGTTCAGCTAAACCTAGAAGTTAGTGCGGTGCGTCCTGCTCACAGTGTTCAGCTAAAACTACAAGTTAGTGCTGTGCGTCCTGCTCACAGTGTTCAGCTAAACCTACAAGTTAGTGTAGTGAGACCTCTGCACAGTGTTCATCTAAAGCTACAAGTTAGTGCAGTGCGTCCTGCTCACAGTGTTCAGCTAGATCCGTTCCTGTTATCTTCTTACTGACAGGCAGGCTTGTCTTGTTACAGTATTTACAGCTACCTGAAGAAAATTGCTGGTGTTCTTTTGATCCTATTAGTACTACAGTCAGGCAGCTAGACTATTTACAGTTAGTGCAGTGCGTCCTGCTCGCAGTGTTCAGCTAAAACTACAAGTTAGTGGGGTACGTCCACCTCACAGTGTTCAGCTAAACCTAGAAGGTAGTGCTGTGCATCCTGCTCACAGTGTTCAGCTAAAACTACAAGTTAGTGCGGTGCGTCCACCTCACAGTGTTCAGCTAAACCTAGAAGTTAGTGCGGTGCGTCCTGCCCACAGTGTTCAGCTAAAACTACAAGTTAGTGCGGTGCGTCCTGCTCACAGTGTTAAGCTAGATCTGTTCCTGTTATCTTCTTACTGACAGGCAGACTTGTCTTGTTACAGTATTTACAGCTACCTGAAGAAAATTGCTGGTGTTCTTCTGATCCTATTAGTACCACAGTCAGGCAGCTAGACTATTTACAGTTAGTGCAGTGCGTCCTGCTCACAGTGTTCAGCTAAAACGACAAGTTAGTGGGGTACGTCCACCTCACAGTGTTCAGCTAAACCTAGAAGTTAGTGCGGTGCGTCCTGCTCACAGTGTTCAGCTAAAACTACAAGTTAGTGCTGTGCGTCCTGCTCACAGTGTTCAGCTAAACCTACAAGTTAGTGTAGTGAGACCTCTGCACAGTGTTCATCTAAAGCTACAAGTTAGTGCAGTGCGTCCTGCTCACAGTGTTCAGCTAGATCCGTTCCTGTTATCTTCTTACTGACAGGCAGGCTTGTCTTGTTACAGTATTTACAGCTACCTGAAGAAAATTGCTGGTGTTCTTTTGATCCTATTAGTACTACAGTCAGGCAGCTAGACTATTTACAGTTAGTGCAGTGCGTCCTGCTCGCAGTGTTCAGCTAAAACTACAAGTTAGTGGGGTACGTCCACCTCACAGTGTTCAGCTAAACCTAGAAGGTAGTGCTGTGCATCCTGCTCACAGTGTTCAGCTAAAACTACAAGTTAGTGCGGTGCGTCCACCTCACAGTGTTCAGCTAAACCTAGAAGTTAGTGCGGTGCGTCCTGCCCACAGTGTTCAGCTAAAACTACAAGTTAGTGCTGTGCGTCCTGCTCACAGTGTTCAGCTAAACCTACAAGTTAGTGTAGTGAGACCTCTGCACAGTGTTTATCTAAAGCTACAAGTTAGTGCAGTGCGTCCTGCTCACAGTGTTCAGCTAGATCCGTTCCTGTTATCTTCTTACTGACAGGCAGGCTTGTCTTGTTACAGTATTTACAGCTACCTGAAGAAAATTGCTGGTGTTCTTTTGATCCTATTAGTACCACAGTCAGGCAGCTAGACTATTTACAGTTAGTGCAGTGTGTCCTGCTCACAGTGTTCAGCTAAAACTACAAGTTAGTGGGGTACGTCAACCTCACAGTGTTCAGCTAAACCTAGAAGTTAGTGCGGTGCGTCCTGCTCACAGTGTTAAGCTAGATCTGTTCCTGTTATCTTCTTACTGACAGGCAGACTTGTCTTGTTACAGTATTTACAGCTACCTGAAGAAAATTGCTGGTTATCTTCTGATCCTATTAGTACCACAGTCAGGCAGCTAGACTATTTACAGTTAGTGCAGTGCGTCCTGCTCACAGTGTTCAGCTAAAACGACAAGTTAGTGGGGTACGTCAACCTCACAGTGTTCAGCTAAACCTAGAAGTTAGTGTGGTGCGTCCTGCTCACAGTGTTCAGCTAAAACTACAAGTTAGTGCTGTGCGTCCTGCTCACAGTGTTCAGCTAAACCTACAAGTTAGTGTAGTGAGACCTCTGCACAGTGTTCATCTAAAGCTACAAGTTAGTGCAGTGCGTCCTGCTCACAGTGTTCAGCTAGATCCGTTCCTGTTATCTTCTTACTGACAGGCAGGCTTGTCTTGTTACAGTATTTACAGCTACCTGAAGAAAATTGCTGGTGTTCTTTTGATCCTATTAGTACTACAGTCAGGCAGCTAGACTATTTACAGTTAGTGCAGTGCGTCCTGCTCACAGTGTTCAGCTAAAACTACAAGTTAGTGGGGTACGTCCACCTCACAGTGTTCAGCTAAACCTAGAAGGTAGTGCTGTGCATCCTGCTCACAGTGTTCAGCTAAAACTACAAGTTAGTGCGGTGCGTCCACCTCACAGTGTTCAGCTAAACCTAGAAGTTAGTGCGGTGCGTCCTGCCCACAGTGTTCAGCTAAAACTACAAGTTAGTGCTGTGCGTCCTGCTCACAGTGTTCAGCTAAACCTACAAGTTAGTGTAGTGAGACCTCTGCACAGTGTTCATCTAAAGCTACAAGTTAGTGCAGTGCGTCCTGCTCACAGTGTTCAGCTAGATCCGTTCCTGTTATCTTCTTACTGACAGGCAGGCTTGTCTTGTTACAGTATTTACAGCTACCTGAAGAAAATTGCTGGTGTTCTTTTGATCCTATTAGTACCACAGTCAGGCAGCTAGACTATTTACAGTTAGTGCAGTGTGTCCTGCTCACAGTGTTCAGCTAAAACTACAAGTTAGTGGGGTACGTCCACCTCACAGTGTTCAGCTAAACCTAGAAGTTAGTGCGGTGCGTCCTGCTCACAGTGTTCAGCTAAAACTACAAGTTAGTGCTGTGCGTCCTGATCACAGTGTTCAGCTAAACCTACAAGTTAGTGTAGTGAGACCTCTGCACAGTGTTCATCTAAAGCTACAAGTTAGTGCAGTGCGTCCTGCTCACAGTGTTCAGCTAGATCCGTTCCTGTTATCTTCTTACTGACAGGCAGGCTTGTCTTGTTACAGTATTTACAGCTACCTGAAGAAAATTGCTGGTGTTCTTTTGATCCTATTAGTACCACAGTCAGGCAGCTAGACTATTTACAGTTAGTGCAGTGCGTCCTGCTCACAGTGTTCAGCTAAAACCACAAGTTAGTGGGATACGTCCACCTCACAGTGTTCAGCTAAACCTAGAAGGTAGTGCTGTGCTTCCTGCTCACAGTGTTCAGCTAAAACTACAAGTTAGTGCGGTGCGTCCACCTCACAGTGTTCAGCTAAACCTAGAAGTTAGTGCGGTGCATCCTGCTCACAGTGTTCAGCTAAAACTACAAGTTAGTGCTGAGCATCCTGCTCACAGTATTCAGCTAAACCTACAAGTTAGTGTAGTGAGACCTCTGCACAGTGTTCATCTAAAGCTACAAGTTAGTGCAGTGCGTCCTGCTCACAGTGTTCACCTAAACTACAGGTTAGTGCGGTGCGTCCACCTCCCAGTGTTCAGCTAAACCTACAAGTTAGTGCGGTGCGTCCTGCTCACAGTGTTATGCTAGATCCATTCCTGTTATCTTCTTACTGAAAGGCAGGCTTGTATTGTTACAGTATTTACAGCTACCTAAAGAAAATTGCTGGTGTTCTTTTGATCCAATTAGTACCACAGCCAGGCAGCTAGATTATTTACAGTTAGTGCAGTGCGTCCTGCTCACAGTGTTCAGCTAAAACTACAAGTTAGTGGGGTACGTCCACCTCACAGTGTTCAGCTAAACCTAGAAGTTAGTGCGGTGCGTCCTGCTCACAGTGTTCAGCTAAAACTACAAGTTAGTGCTGTGCGTCCTGCTCACAGTGTTCAGCTAAACCTACAAGTTAGTGTAGTGAGACCTCTGCACAGTGTTCATCTAAAGCTACAAGTTAGTGGGGTGCGTCCTGCTCACAGTGTTCAGCTAGATCCGTTCCTGTTATCTTCTTACTGACAGGCAGGCTTGTGTTGTTACAGTATTTACAGCTACCTGAAGAAAATTGCTGGTGTTCTTTTGATCCTATTAGTACCACAGTCAGGCAGCTAGACTATTTACAGTTAGTGCAGTGCGTCCTGCTCACAGAGTTCAGCTAAAACTACAAGTTAGTGTGGTGCGTCCACCTCACAGTGTTCAGCTAAACCTACAAGTTAGTGCGGTGCGTCCTGCTCACAATGTTCAGCTAAATCCGTTCCTGTTATCTTCTTACTGACAGGCAGGCTTGTCTTGTTACAGTATTTACAGCTACCTGAAGAAAATTGCTGGTGTTCTTTTGATTCTATTAGTACCACAGTCAGGCAGCTAGACTATTTACAGTTAGTGAAGTGTGTCCTCCTCACAGTGTTCAGTTAAAGCTACAAGTTAGTTTAGTGTGACCTCTGCACAGTGTTCAGCTAAAACTACAAGTTAGTGTAGTGGGTCCTCCTCACAGTGTTCAGCTAAAGCTACAAGTTAGTTTAGTGTGACCTCTGCACAGTGTTCAGCTAAAGCTACAAGTTAGGGTAGTGCGTCCTCGCAGTGTTCAGCTAAAGCTACAAGTTAGTTTAGTGTGACCTCTGCACAGCGTTCAGCTAAAGCTACAAGTTAGGGTAGTACATCCTCCTCACAGTGTTCAGCTAAAACTACAAGTTAGTGTAGTGCGTCCTCTAAACAGTGTTCATCTAAAGCTACAAGTTAGTTTAGTGTGACCTCTGCACAGTGTTCAGCTAAAGCTACAAGTTAGGGTAGTGCGTCCTCAGCACAGTGTTCAGCTAAAGCTACAAGTTAGTGTAGTGAGACCTCTGCACAGTGTTCATCTAAAGCTACAAGTTAGTGCAGTGCGTCCTGCTCACAGTGTTCAGCTAGATCCGTTCCTGTTATCTTCTTACTGACAGGCAGGCTTGTCTTTTTACAGTATTTACAGCTACCTGAAGAAAATTTCTGGTGTTCTTTTGATCCTATTAGTACCACAGTCAGGCAGCTAGACTATTTACAGTTAGTGCAGTGCGTCCTGCTCACAGTGTTCAGCTAAAACCACAAGTTAGTGGGGTACGTCCACCTCACAGTGTTCAGCTAAACCTAGAAGGTAGTGCTGTGCTTCCTGCTCACAGTGTTCAGCTAAAACTATAAGTTAGTGCAGTGCGTCCTGCTCACAGTGTTCAGCTAAAACTACAAGTTAGTGCAGTGCGTCCTGCTCACAGTGTTCAGCTAAAACTACAAGTTAGTGCTGTGCGTCCTCCTCACAGTGTTCAGCTAAACCTACAAGTTAGCGTAGTGAGACCTCTGCACAGTGTTCATCTAAAGCTACAAGTTAGTGCAGTGCATCCTGCTCACAGTGTTCAGCTAGATCCGTTCCTGTTATCTTCTTACTGACAGGCAGGCTTGTCTTGTTACAGTATTTACAGCTACCTGAAGAAAATTGCTGGTGTTCTTCTGATCCTATTAGTACCACAGTCAGGCAGCTAGACTATTTACAGTTAGTGCAGTGCATCCTGCTCACAGTGTTCAGCTAAAACGACAAGTTAGTGGGGTACGTCCACCTCACAGTGTTCAGCTAAACCTAGAAGTTAGTGCGGTGCGTCCTGCTCACAGTGTTCAGCTAAAACTACAAGTTAGTGCTGTGCGTCCTGCTCACAGTGTTCAGCTAAACCTACAAGTTAGTGTAGTGAGACCTCTGCACAGTGTTCATCTAAAGCTACAAGTTAGTGCAGTGCGTCCTGCTCACAGTGTTCAGCTAGATCCGTTCCTGTTATCTTCTTACTGACAGGCAGGCTTGTCTTTTTACAGTATTTACAGCTACCTGAAGAAAATTGCTGGTGTTCTTTTGATCCTATTAGTACCACAGTCAGGCAGCTAGACTATTTAGAGTTAGTGCAGTGCGTCCTGCTCACAGTGTTCAGCTAAAACTACAAGTTAGTGGGGTACGTCCACCTCACAGTGTTCAGCTAAACCTAGAAGTTAGTGCGGTGCGTCCTGCTCACAGTGTTAAGCTAGATCTGTTCCTGTTATCTTCTTACTGACAGGCAGACTTGTCTTGTTACAGTATTTACAGCTACCTGAAGAAAATTGCTGGTGTTCTTCTGATCCTATTAGTACCACAGTCAGGCAGCTAGACTATTTACAGTTAGTGCAGTGCGTCCTGCTCACAGTGTTCAGCTAAAACGACAAGTTAATGGGGTACGTCCACCTCACAGTGTTCAGCTAAACCTAGAAGTTAGTGCGGTGCGTCCTGCTCACAGTGTTCAGCTAAAACTACAAGTTAGTGCTGTGCGTCCAGCTCACAGTGTTCAGCTAAACCTACAAGTTAGTGTAGTGAGACCTCTGCACAGTGTTCATCTAAAGCTACAAGTTAGTGCAGTGCGTCCTGCTCACAGTGTTCAGCTAGATCCGTTCCTGTTATCTTCTTACTGACAGGCAGGCTTGTCTTGTTACAGTATTTACAGCTACCTGAAGAAAATTGCTGGTGTTCTTTTGATCCTATTAGTACTACAGTCAGGCAGCTAGACTATTTACAGTTAGTGCAGTGCGTCCTGCTCACAGTGTTCAGCTAAAACTACAAGTTAGTGGGGTACGTCCACCTCACAGTGTTCAGCTAAACCTAGAAGGTAGTGCTGTGCATCCTGCTCACAGTGTTCAGCTAAAACTACAAGTTAGTGCGGTGCGTCCACCTCACAGTGTTCAGCTAAACCTAGAAGTTAGTGCGGTGCGTCCTGCCCACAGTGTTCAGCTAAAACTACAAGTTAGTGCTGTGTGTCCTGCTCACAGTGTTCAGCTAAACCTACAAGTTAGTGTAGTGAGACCTCTGCACAGTGTTCATCTAAAGCTACAAGTTAGTGCAGTGCGTCCTGCTCACAGTGTTCAGCTAGATCCGTTCCTGTTATCTTCTTACTGACAGGCAGGCTTGTCTTGTTACAGTATTTACAGCTACCTGAAGAAAATTGCTGGTGTTCTTTTGATCCTATTAGTACCACAGTCAGGCAGCTAGACTATTTACAGTTAGTGCAGTGTGTCCTGCTCACAGTGTTCAGCTAAAACTACAAGTTAGTGGGGTACGTCCACCTCACAGTGTTCAGCTAAACCTAGAAGTTAGTGCGGTGCGTCCTGCTCACAGTGTTCAGCTAAAACTACAAGTTAGTGCTGTGCGTCCTGATCACAGTGTTCAGCTAAACCTACAAGTTAGTGTAGTGAGACCTCTGCACAGTGTTCATCTAAAGCTACAAGTTAGTGCAGTGCGTCCTGCTCACAGTGTTCAGCTAGATCCGTTCCTGTTATCTTCTTACTGACAGGCAGGCTTGTCTTGTTACAGTATTTACAGCTACCTGAAGAAAATTGCTGGTGTTCTTTTGATCCTATTAGTACCACAGTCAGGCAGCTAGACTATTTACAGTTAGTGCAGTGCGTCCTGCTCACAGTGTTCAGCTAAAACCACAAGTTAGTGGGATACGTCCACCTCACAGTGTTCAGCTAAACCTAGAAGGTAGTGCTGTGCTTCCTGCTCACAGTGTTCAGCTAAAACTACAAGTTAGTTCGGTGCGTCCACCTCACAGTGTTCAGCTAAACCTAGAAGTTAGTGCAGTGTGTCCTGCTCACAGTGTTCAGCTAAAACTAGAAGTTAGTGCTGAGCATCCTGCTCACAGTGTTCAGCTAAACCTACAAGTTAGTGTAGTGAGACCTCTGCACAGTGTTCATCTAAAGCTACAAGTTAGTGCAGTGCGTCCTGCTCACAGTGTTCACCTAAACTACAGGTTAGTGCGGTGCGTCCACCTCCCAGTGTTCAGCTAAACCTACAAGTTAGTGCGGTGCGTCCTGCTCACAGTGTTATGCTAGATCCATTCCTGTTATCTTCTTACTGAAAGGCAGGCTTGTATTGTTACAGTATTTACAGCTACCTAAAGAAAATTGCTGGTGTTCTTTTGATCCAATTAGTACCACAGCCAGGCAGCTAGATTATTTACAGTTAGTGCAGTGCGTCCTGCTCACAGTGTTCAGCTAAAACTACAAGTTAGTGGGGTACGTCCACCTCACAGTGTTCAGCTAAACCTAGAAGTTAGTGCGGTGCGTCCTGCTCACAGTGTTCAACTAAAACTACAAGTTAGTGCTGTGCGTCCTGCTCACAGTATTCAGCTAAACCTACAAGTTAGTGTAGTGAGACCTCTGCACAGTGTTCATCTAAAGCTACAAGTTAGTGGGGTGCGTCCTGCTCACAGTGTTCAGCTAGATCCGTTCCTGTTATCTTCTTACTGACAGGCAGGCTTGTGTTGTTACAGTATTTACAGCTACCTGAAGAAAATTGCTGGTGTTCTTTTGATCCTATTAGTACCACAGTCAGGCAGCTAGACTATTTACAGTTAGTGCAGTGCGTCCTGCTCACAGAGTTCAGCTAAAACTACAAGTTAGTGTGGTGCGTCCACCTCACAGTGTTCAGCTAAACCTACAAGTTAGTGCGGTGCGTCCTGCTCACAGTGTTCAGCTAAATCCGTTCCTGTTATCTTCTTACTGACAGGCAGGCTTGTCTTGTTACAGTATTTACAGCTACCTGAAGAAAATTGCTGGTGTTCTTTTGATCCTATTAGTACCACAGTCAGGCAGCTAGACTATTTACAGTTAGTGAAGTGTGTCCTCCTCACAGTGTTCAGTTAAAGCTACAAGTTAGTTTAGTGTGACCTCTGCACAGTGTTCAGCTAAAACTACAAGTTAGTGTAGTGGGTCCTCCTCACAGTGTTCAGCTAAAGTTACAAGTTAGTTTAGTGTGACCTCTGCACAGTGTTCAGCTAAAGCTACAAGTTAGGGTAGTGCATCCTCGCAGTGTTCAGCTAAAGCTACAAGTTAGTTTAGTGTGACCTCTGCACAGCGTTCAGCTAAAGCTACAAGTTAGGGTAGTACATCCTCCTCACAGTGTTCAGCTAAAACTACAAGTTAGTGTAGTGCGTCCTCTAAACAGTGTTCAGCTAAAGCTACAAGTTAGTTTAGTGTGACCTCTGCACAGTGTTCAGCTAAAGCTACAAGTTAGGGTAGTGCGTCCTCAGCACAGTGTTCAGCTAAAGCTACAAGTTAGTGTAGTGAGACCTCTGCACAGTGTTCATCTAAAGCTACAAGTTAGTGCAGTGCGTCCTGCTCACAGTGTTCAGCTAGATCCGTTCCTGTTATCTTCTTACTGACAGGCAGGCTTGTCTTTTTACAGTATTTACAGCTACCTGAAGAAAATTTCTGGTGTTCTTTTGATCCTATTAGTACCACAGTCAGGCAGCTAGACTATTTACAGTTAGTGCAGTGCGTCCTGCTCACAGTGTTCAGCTAAAACCACAAGTTAGTGGGGTACGTCCACCTCACAGTGTTCAGCTAAACCTAGAAGGTAGTGCTGTGCTTCCTGCTCACAGTGTTCAGCTAAAACTACAAGTTAGTGCAGTGCGTCCTGCTCACAGTGTTCAGCTAAAACTACAAGTTAGTGCAGTGCGTCCTGCTCACAGTGTTCAGCTAAAACTACAAGTTAGTGCTGTGCGTCCTCCTCACAGTGTTCAGCTAAACCTACAAGTTAGCGTAGTGAGACCTCTGCACAGTGTTCATCTAAAGCTACAAGTTAGTGCAGTGCATCCTGCTCACAGTGTTCAGCTAGATCCGTTCCTGTTATCTTCTTACTGACAGGCAGGCTTGTCTTGTTACAGTATTTACAGCTACCTGAAGAAAATTGCTGGTGTTCTTTTGATCCTATTAGTACCACAGTCAGGCAGCTAGACTATTTACAGTTAGTGCAGTGCATCCTGCTCACAGTGTTCAGCTAAAACTACAAGTTAGTGCGGTGCGTCCTGCTCACAGTGTTCAGCTAAACCTACAAGTTAGCATAGTGAGACCTCTGCACAGTGTTCATCTAAAGCTACAAGTTAGTGCAGTGCGTCCTGCTCACAGTGTTCAGCTAGATCCGTTCCTGTTATCTTCTTACTGACAGGCAGGCTTGTCTTTTTACAGTATTTACAGCTACCTGAAGAAAATGTCTGGTGTTCTTTTGATCCTATTAGTACCACAGTCAGGCAGCTAGACTATTTACAGTTAGTGCAGTGCGTCCTGCTCACAGTGTTCAGCTAAAACTACAAGTTAGTGGGGTACGTCCACCTCACAGTGTTCAGCTAAACCTAGAAGGTAGTGCTGTGCATCCTGCTCACAGTGTTCAGCTAAAACTACAAGTTAGTGCGGTGAGTCCACCTCACAGTGTTCAGCTAAACCTAGAAGTTAGTGCGGTGCGTCCTGCCCACAGTGTTCAGCTAAAACTACAAGTTAGTGCTGTGTGTCCTGCTCACAGTGTTCAGCTAAACCTACAAGTTAGTGTAGTGAGACCTCTGCACAGTGTTCATCTAAAGCTACAAGTTAGTGCAGTGCGTCCTGCTCACAGTGTTCAGCTAGATCCGTTCCTGTTATCTTCTTACTGACAGGCAGGCTTGTCTTGTTACAGTATTTACAGCTACCTGAAGAAAATTGCTGGTGTTCTTTTGATCCTATTAGTACCACAGTCAGGCAGCTAGACTATTTACAGTTAGTGCAGTGTGTCCTGCTCACAGTGTTCAGCTAAAACTACAAGTTAGTGGGGTACGTCCACCTCACAGTGTTCAGCTAAACCTAGAAGTTAGTGCGGTGCGTCCTGCTCACAGTGTTAAGCTAGATCTGTTCCTGTTATCTTCTTACTGACAGGCAGACTTGTCTTGTTACAGTATTTACAGCTACCTGAAGAAAATTGCTGGTGTTCTTCTGATCCTATTAGTACCACAGTCAGGCAGCTAGACTATTTACAGTTAGTGCAGTGCGTCCTGCTCACAGTGTTCAGCTAAAACGACAAGTTAGTGGGGTACGTCCACCTCACAGTGTTCAGCTAAACCTAGAAGTTAGTGCGGTGCGTCCTGCTCACAGTGTTCAGCTAAAACTACAAGTTAGTGCTGTGCGTCCTGCTCACAGTGTTCAGCTAAACCTACAAGTTAGTGTAGTGAGACCTCTGCACAGTGTTCATCTAAAGCTACAAGTTAGTGCAGTGCGTCCTGCTCACAGTGTTCAGCTAGATCCGTTCCTGTTATCTTCTTACTGACAGGCAGGCTTGTCTTGTTACAGTATTTACAGCTACCTGAAGAAAATTGCTGGTGTTCTTTTGATCCTATTAGTACTACAGTCAGGCAGCTAGACTATTTACAGTTAGTGCAGTGCGTCCTGCTCACAGTGTTCAGCTAAAACTACAAGTTAGTGGGGTACGTCCACCTCACAGTGTTCAGCTAAACCTAGAAGGTAGTGCTGTGCATCCTGCTCACAGTGTTCAGCTAAAACTACAAGTTAGTGCGGTGCATCCACCTCACAGTGTTCAGCTAAACCTAGAAGTTAGTGCGGTGCGTCCTGCCCACAGTGTTCAGCTAAAACTACAAGTTAGTGCTGTGCGTCCTGCTCACAGTGTTCAGCTAAACCTACAAGTTGTGTAGTGAGACCTCTGCACAGTGTTCATCTAAAGCTACAAGTTAGTGCAGTGCGTCCTGCTCACAGTGTTCAGCTAGATCCGTTCCTGTTATCTTCTTACTGACAGGCAGGCTTGTCTTGTTACAGTATTTACAGCTACCTGAAGAAAATTGCTGGTGTTCTTTTGATCCTATTAGTACCACAGTCAGGCAGCTAGACTATTTACAGTTAGTGCAGTGTGTCCTGCTCACAGTGTTCAGCTAAAACTACAAGTTAGTGGGGTACGTCCACCTCACAGTGTTCAGCTAAACCTAGAAGTTAGTGCGGTGCGTCCTGCTCACAGTGTTCAGCTAAAACTACAAGTTAGTGCTGTGCGTCCTGATCACAGTGTTCAGCTAAACCTACAAGTTAGTGTAGTGAGACCTCTGCACAGTGTTCATCTAAAGCTACAAGTTAGTGCAGTGCGTCCTGCTCACAGTGTTCAGCTAGATCCGTTCCTGTTATCTTCTTACTGACAGGCAGGCTTGTCTTGTTACAGTATTTACAGCTACCTGAAGAAAATTGCTGGTGTTCTTTTGATCCTATTAGTACCACAGTCAGGCAGCTAGACTATTTACAGTTAGTGCAGTGCGTCCTGCTCACAGTGTTCAGCTAAAACTACAAGTTAGTGGGGTACGTCCACCTCACAGTGTTCAGCTAAACCTAGAATGTAGTGCGGTGCATCCTGCTCACAGTGTTCAGCTAAAACTACAAGTTAGTGCGGTGCGTCCACCTCACAGTGTTCAGCTAAACCTAGAAGTTAGTGCGGTACGTCCTGCTCACAGTGTTCAGCTAAAACTACAAGTTAGTGCTGTGCGTCCTGCTCACAGTGTTCAGCTAAACCTACAAGTTAGTGTAGTGCGACCTCTGCACAGTGTTCATCTAAAGCTACAAGTTAGTGCAGTGCGTCCTGCTCACAGTGTTCAGCTAGATCCATTCCTGTTATCTTCTTACTGACAGGCAGGCTTGTGTTGTTACAGTATTTACAGCTACCTGAAGAAAATTGCTGGTGTTCTTTTGATCCTGTTAGTACCACAGTCAGGCAGCTAGACTATTTACTGTTAGTGCAGTGCGTCCTGCTCACAGTGTTCAGTTAAAACTACAAGTTAGTGTGGTGCGTCCACCTCACAGTGTTCAGCTAAACCTACAAGTTAGTGCGGTGCGTCCTGCTCACTGTGTTCAGCTAGATCCGTTCCTGTTATCTTCTTACTGACAGGCAGGCTTGTCTTGTTACAGTATTTACAGCTACCTGAAGAAAATTGCTGGCGTTCTTTTGATCCTATTAGTACCACAGTCAGGCAGCTAGACTATTTACAGTTAGTGCAGTGTGTCCTGCTCACAGTGTTCAGCTAAAACTACAAGTTAGTGGGGTACGTCCACCTCACAGTGTTCAGCTAAACCTAGAAGTTAGTGCGGTGCGTCCTGCTCACAGTGTTCAGCTAAAACTACAAGTTAGTGCTGTGCGTCCTGATCACAGTGTTCAGCTAAACCTATAAGTTAGTGTAGTGAGACCTCTGCACAGTGTTCATCTAAAGCTACAAGTTAGTGCAGTGCGTCCTGCTCACAGTGTTCAGCTAGATCCGTTCCTGTTATCTTCTTACTGACAGGCAGGCTTGTCTTGTTACAGTATTTACAGCTACCTGAAGAAAATTGCTGGTGTTCTTTTGATCCTATTAGTACCACAGTCAGCTAGCTAGACTATTTACAGTTAGTGCAGTGCGTCCTGCTCACAGTGTTCAGCTAAAACTACAAGTTAGTGGGGTACGTCCACCTCACAGTGTTCAGCTAAACCTAGAATGTAGTGCGGTGCATCCTGCTCACAGTGTTCAGCTAAAACTACAAGTTAGTGCGGTGCGTCCACCTCACAGTGTTCAGCTAAACCTAGAAGTTAGTGCGGTACGTCATGCTCACAGTGTTCAGCTAAAACTACAAGTTAGTGCTGTGCGTCCTGCTCACAGTGTTCAGCTAAACCTACAAGTTAGTGTAGTGAGACCTCTGCACAGTGTTCATCTAAAGCTACAAGTTAGTGCAGTGCGTCCTGCTCACAGTGTTCAGCTAGATCCATTCCTGTTATCTTCTTACTGACAGGCAGGCTTGTGTTGTTACAGTATTTACAGCTACCTGAAGAAAATTGCTGGTGTTCTTTTGATCCTGTTAGTACCACAGTCAGGCAGCTAGACTATTTACTGTTAGTGCAGTGCGTCCTGCTCACAGTGTTCAGTTAAAACTACAAGTTAGTGTGGTGCGTCCACCTCACAGTGTTCAGCTAAACCTACAAGTTAGTGCGGTGCGTCCTGCTCACTGTGTTCAGCTAGATCCGTTCCTGTTATCTTCTTACTGACAGGCAGGCTTGTCTTGTTACAGTATTTACAGCTACCTGAAGAAAATTGCTGGTGTTCTTTTGATCCTATTAGTACCACAGTCAGGCAACTAGACTATTTACAGTTAGTGCAGTGTGTCCTGCTCACAGTGTTCAGCTAAAACTACAAGTTAGTGGGGTATATCCACCTCACAGTGTTCAGCTAAACCTAGAAGTTAGTGCGGTGCGTCCTGCTCACAGTGTTCAGCTAAAACTACAAGTTAGTGCTGTGCGTCCTGCTCACAGTGTTCAGCTAAACCTACAAGTTAGTGTAGTGAGACCTCTGCACAGTGTTCATCTAAAGCTACAAGTTAGTGCAGTGCGTCCTGCTCACAGTGTTCAGCTAGATCCGTTCCTGTTATCTTCTTACTGACAGGCAGGCTTGTCTTGTTACAGTATTTACAGCTACCTGAAGAAAATTGCTGGTGTTCTTTTGATCCTATTAGTACCACAGTGAGGCAGCTAGACTATTTACAGTTAGTGCAGTGCGTCCTGCTCACAGTATTCAGCTAAAACTACAAGTTAGTGGGGTGCGTCCACCTCCCAATGTTCAGCTAAACCTACAAGTTAGTGTGGTGCATCCTGCTCACAATGTACAGCTAAAACTACAAGTTAGTGCTGTGCGTCCTGCTCACAGTGTTCGGCTAAAACTACAAGTTAGTGTGGTGCGTCCACCTCACAGTGTTCAGCTAAAACTACAAGTTAGTGCAGTGCGTCTACCTCACAGTGTTCAGCTAAACCTACAAGTTAGTGCGGTGCGTCCAGCTCACAGTGTACAGCTAAAACTACAAGTTAGTGCTGTGCGTCCTGCTCACAGTGTTCAGCTAAAACTACAAGTTAGTGTGGTGCGTCCACCTCACAGTGTTCAGCTAAAACTACAAGTTAGTGCAGTGCGTCCACCTCACAGTGTTCAGCTAAACCTACAAGTTAGTGCGGTGCGTCCTGCTCACAGTGTTCAGCTAAAACTACAAGTTAGTGTGGTGCGTCCTCCTCACAGTGTCCAGCTAAACCTACAAGTTATTTTTTTGCGAGCTCTGCACAGTGTTCAGCTAAAGCTACCTGTAGAAGGTTGGTGGTGTTTTCCTGATCCTATCACTACCGCAAGCAGCTAAAAAAGCTACAAATTAGTTTTTTGCGAGCTCTGCACAGTGTTCAGCTAAAGCTACCTGTAGAAGGTTGGTGGTGTTCTCATACTAGCTGCAGTATCAGTACATATATATATATATATATATATATATATATATATATATATCCCAGCTTAGTGCAGCTACAGGCCATTAGTATGTCTGGAAGGCCAAGAAGGAGAGGCAGACAGCCACAAGCCAATAAGAGAGGGCAAGCAGGCTCTGTGTCTAGTGCTGGTCGTGGAGACGGTGCATCCTCATCAGCACGTGGCGGTGGGACACGCTTTGCCTTTTTTTTGGCAGCTGGCTGTGTTGAGCCGCAACATGCGGAAGACTTGGTCGAGTGGATAACCAAGCCGTCCTCATCCTCCTCATCCTCTCTCACCCATGCCAAGGGTACTTTGTCTGGCAAAGCAGCGGCCTCTTCCCTTGGCTCAGTGTCATCAGTGACTCCTTCGCTAGCCCCACCATGTCCTCCTGAGGAGTCCCTCGAACTGTTTGACCACAGTGTTGGGTACATGCTCCAGAGGGATGCCCAGCGTTTGGAAGGCTCTGATGATGATACTGAGCTTGATGAAGGCAGTAACGTGAGCACGGACAGAGGGGGTGCCCAAGAAGGACAGCAATCTGGCAGTCATGCTCCCCCCTGCTGCAGCATACTGCCAGGTTTGCTCCAGTGATGAGGAGGGAGGGGATGATGAGGTCACTGACTAAATGTGGGTGCCTGATAGGAGAGAGGAGGAGGAGGAGGCGGCACATCACCAACGAGGCAGGATGCCCTCTAGGGGCCAGCCTAAGGGCAGCACCTTGACTGCATCACACCCCAAAGCTCCACATGTGCAGGGCGCTGCAGTCTCTGCGCGTTATTCAAAAAGTTCTTTGGTGTGGGCCTTTTTTGAAATGAGTGCATCAGATCGCACCGCTGCTATTTGCAACATATGTCTCAAGTGTATCTTGCGTGGCCAAAACATCTCCCGCTTGGGTACCACATGCTTGACCAGAAATATGTTGACCTGCCATGTAGTTCGTTGGCAAGCGTATCTAAAAGACCCACACCAAAGAACAAAGAGGACCTCTCCTTGCTCCTCATCAGCTGAGATCTCCAACCCCACTATACATTCAGTCCTCTCTGAGACCTGCACTGAGAGGAATGAAGGTGTAGAATTAGGTGTGTCACAGCCAAGTACTTGTGGGCAATCTGCTTTTGGTACACCGACGTCAGATTGTACCAGGCAAATTTCCCTGCCCCAGCTGCTGCACCGCCGAAAGAAGTTTGCTCCCAGCCATCCACATGCCCAGCGGATGAATGCTAGCTTGGCAAAATTGCTAGCACTTCAACTGCTGCCTTTTCAGTTGGTAGACTCTGCCCCCTTCCGTGAGTTTGTGGAATGTGCGGTTCCTCAGTGGCAGGTACCCAAATGCCACTTTTTCTCACGGAAGGCGATTCCGGCTCTCTAACGGCATGTGGAAGGCAATGTCCATGCCTCGCTGGACAGGGCGGTCAGCGGTAAGGTGCATATTACCGCTGACTCATGGTCCAGCAGGCATGGACAGCGACGTTACCTAAGTTTCACGGCGCATTGGGTGACTCTGCTGGCAGCTGGGAAGGATGCAGGACAAGGTGCAGTAGTGTTGGAGGTTGTTCCGCCACCACGCCTCCAAAATGCTAATGATTGTGACACACCTCTCTCCTCCACCCCCTCCTCCTCCCCCCCTGCCATGCGGTGCTTGAGTTAGTGTGCTTGGGGGACAGGAGCCACACTGGGGCAGAGGTTCTGTCAGCTCTGCAGGGGCAGGTTCAGAGGTGGTTGACACCACCCCAAATTAAGGCAGGAATGGTGGTTTGTGACAATGGCACCAACCTCCTCTCTGCCCTCCGACAGGGACAAATGATTCATGTGCCCTGTTTGGCTCACGTCCTTAACTTGGTGGTGCAGCGGTTCTTGGGCAGGTACCCGAACTTACAGGATGTCCTGAGGCAGGCCAGGAAAGTCTGTGTGCATTTCCGCCGGTCATATAATGCCAGTGCTCGGCTGACGGACCTCCAAAAAGAGTTTAACCTGCCCAAGAACCGCCTAATCGGTGACATGCCCACCAGGTGGAACTCAACGTTGGCCATGCTGCAGCGGCTGCACACGCAGCAGAGGGCCATCAATGAGTACCTGTGCGACTATGGCACCAGGACAGGGTCAGGGGAGCTTGTTTTTTTTCCCCACGCCAGTGGGCCATGATCAGGGATGCATGCACTGTCCTGTCACCATTTGAGGAGGCCACGAGGATGGTGAGCAGTGACAGTGCATGCATCAGTGACACTGTCCCCCTTGTCCACCTGTTGGAGCACACGCTGCATGGAATAATGGACAGGGCACTTGAGGCAGAACAGAGGCAGGAAGAGGAGGACTTCCCTAGCTCTCAAGGCCCCCTTTATCCAGACAGTGTTCCTGCGTGCCCGCCGATCACACAGGAAGAGGAGGAGGAGGAGGAGGAGGAGGAAGATTGTGTCAGTATGGAGGTGGAGCCTGGCACTCAGCATCAGCAGCAGTCTTTAAGGGATCAGTCCCAAGAAACACATGGACTTGTACGTGGCTGGGAGGAGGTGGTTGCGGACCATGTCGTCCTTAGTGACCCAGAGGACTCCGGACCGAATGCCTCAGCAAACCTATGCTGCATGGCCTCCCTGATCCTGCAAAGCCTGCGTAAGGATCCTCGTATTCGTGGTATCAAGGAGAAGGACCAATACTGGCTGGTAACCCTCCTTGATCCACGTTACAAGGGTAAGGTTGCGGACCTTATCTTGCCATCGCAGAGGGAGCAGAGGATGAAACATCTTCGGGAGGCCTTGCAGAAAGGTCTGTGCAACGCGTTCCCAGAGACTGGGAGGTTACAAACTCCTGTTTCTGGACAACGTGTTGCTGAGGCTTCGGTCAGTCAAAGAAGGAGCGGTGGAGAAGGTGGCCGTCTGACCGATGCGTTCAGACAATTTTTTGGTCCGCAGCCCCAAGGTATGATCGGTTCCAGCAACCATCGCCAGCGTTTGTTTTACATGGTGCAGGAATACCTAGGGGCAAGATCTGACTTGGACACCTTTCCCACCGAAAATCCTCTGGGTTACTGGGTCTTGAGGATGGATCACTGGCCAGAGCTTGCACAGTATGCAATTGAGCTACTGGCCTGTCCTGCATCCAGCGTTCTTTTGGAACGCACATTCAGTGCTGCTGGAGGCTTTGTAACCGATCACAGGGTGCGTCTGTCCACCGACTCGGTCGATCGACTGACCTTCATAAAAATGAATCAGTCTTGGATCACCACCAGCTACCAAGCACCTGATGCTGATGTAACCGAATAATTTTTTTTGAAATCTCAGATCCCTTCAAAGACTGCCTATGCTGATGCTGAGTGACTATCCCTGAGTAATTATCCTCTTTCTCCTCAATCATCACGCTGATAGCTTGTAAGAACATTTTTGGTTCTGGGCGCCACCACCAGTGCCTAAGGCCCAATTTTTCAGCCCCTGTTTAACAGGGGCGTGTAATTACAATTTTTGATGCAATACTTTGCAGCAGGGCTCGTTTCTGCGTTACAACTGGAGTATCTGTGAGGGGTTGCAGTGTTGTGGCACCAGCACCAGATACAAAACACCTGATGCTGATGTAACCGAATACATTTTTTGGAAATGTCAGATCCCTTCAAGACTGCCTATGCTGATGCTGAGTGACTATCCTGTTATGCTGAGTGACTATCCTCTTCCTCCTCAATGATCATGCTGATAGCGTGTAAGAATATTTTTGTTTCTGGGTGCCGCCACCATTTTTCAGCCCCTGTTTAACAGGGGCCTGTAATTACAATTTTTGATGCAATACTTTGCAGCAGGGCTTGTTTCTGCGTTCCAACTAGAGTATCTGTGAGGGGTTGCAGTGTTGTGGCACCAGCACCAGTGCCTAAGGCCCAATTTTTCAGCCCCTGTTTAACAGGGGCGTGTTATTACAATTTTTGATGCAATACTTTGCAGCAGGGCTCATTTCTGCATTCCAACTAGAGTATCTGTGAGGGGTTGCAGTGTTGTGGCACCAGCACCAGTGCCTAAGGCCTAATTTTTCAGCCCCTGTTCAACAGGGGCATGTAATTACAATTCTTGATCTAATATTTCACAGCAGGGCCCATTTCTGCACCCACCAAGAGCGAGTGAGGACTTACAGTGTTGTGGCACCACCACCACCAAAGGCCCAATTTTTCTGCCCTTGTTCAACAGGGGAATGTAATTACAATTCTTGATCTAATATTTCACAGCAGGGCCCATTTCTGCACCCACCAAGAGCGAGTGAGGACTTACAGTGTTGTGGCACCAGCACCACCACCACCACCACCAAAGGCCCAATTTTTCTGCACTTGTTCAACAGGGGCATGTAATTACAATTCTTGATCTAATATTTCACAGCAGGGCCCTGTGAGGGCTTACAGTGTTGTGGCCACAACAACACCTAAGGCCCAAATTTCTGCTGAGTATATAGGGCAGGCCCCTACTTTCAAACATCTAACTTACAAATGACTCCTACTTGCAAACGGAAGGAGACAACAGGAAGTGAGATGAAATCTACCCCTAGGAAGGGAAATTCTCTCCTGTAAGAGTTAATATGGGAAAAACATTTCTCCTTTCCACTGATGCTTTCCAATCCTTGTTCCACAAAAAAAACCCAAATTTTCAAAAAACATTTGTCATTGGGACAAAAAGTGAGGTGAAATCTTCTAAAGAGGAGGAAAGACAGCAAAACAAATGTCACATGGGTGATAACCCTTCCCTATGTTTTCCAAAAAGCTTAAAAAAGATTTTTTGGCTGGAGCTAAACACGTTAAAAATGTACCCGTTAAAAATTACAAACAGATTCTACTTAACAACAAACCTACAGTCCCTGTCTTGTTTGCACCGCCTGTATACTGCTGTTCAGAGTATATAGGGCCTGGTGGCCCCACACCTTTCCTTATTTTAATTTGGGTGCGGGATTCCCCTTAATATCCATACAAAACCCAAAGGGCCTGGTAATGGTCTGGGGGGTACCCATGCCGTTTGTCTCACTGATTTTCATCCATATTGCCAGGACCCGACATTACATTAAACCCGCAAGCAGTTTTAAATGAGATTTTTTCCTTTAAAAATTACATTTTGTGCAGGGACTGTTGTAAACACGGGAAACACAAGCCACTTTACAGGCATACTATAGACACACCCCAGGTACGATATTTAAAGGAATATTTCACTTTTTTTTTTTTTTTACTTTAAGCATCATTAAAATCACTGCTCCCGAAAAACCGTCCATTTTTAAAAGTTTTTTTTGCAAGTCCCCTGGGGTAGGACCCAGGTCCCCAAACCCTTTTTAGGACAATACCATGCAAATTAGCCTTTAAAATGAGCACTTTTGATTTCGAACGTTCAAGTCCCATAGACGTCAATGGGGTTCTAACATTCGTGCAAATTTTCGGTCCGTTCGCAGGTTCTGGGGCGAACCGAACCGGGGGGTGTTCGGCTTATCCCTATATGTGAGAGAGTCCCCACCTGGCCACATCCTCGCCAGCATAGGTTAGTACCTTCCTTAGAGAATTTGGCTAAAGTGTAACCACCTAAAATTTTTTTTTAGTCATTTGCCAATTTATTGATGGAGTATGTGTAGTTATGGTGTTCAATCACTATTAGTTAGTGGGAGAGATATTAAGTTCTCTTTCCCACTTAATCAGGGGGGAAGGTTTTGTAAATGAGAGTTTAGACTGTAATAGGTTGTAAAAAAATGATATTCCTTTGGTTGTGGTATTGGTGGTATTCCAAAAGGTATGCCAAACTAATGCTGGTAAATCTAAGGTGGGAAACAGGTTCTCGCTAAGAAATGAAGCAATTTTCACATATGTCAAAAATTTACCTTGTGGGATAGAGAATTTAGCCGTTAATTTTTCAAAAGGGATCAGCTTCCCGTGCTCTAGGAGGTTTGGATCCCCATAACATTACTGCTTCATGCAGCTCCCTGCTTAATGTTCCCTCCCTCTATGGTCCTGGCTCTATCTTCTTCATTCTCCATATCATAAATAAGGAATGCTTGAGCAAGGCCAAGATCATCCTCTTGCAGCAAGTGAGCGATTGTGTGATTTATTAGTTCTGCTGACTTCTCATTGCTAGTTTGTAAGGCTTTAGCAAGATTATCAGAAAAGCATGAAGAAAAGGGTGATTTTTCAGTTGTTGCATACAACTGGCTGCACTGCAGCTGGGAGGAAATAGTTTTTGTCAGCCACTAACCTACCTCCACTGCATGCTGTGGCTGTAGTATAGCCACGTTACGATATAAAAGGCAGACATACCATGTCTCTAGAAGGTACAGCTTGACCACCGCTTTGTCCTGAAAAACCTATACCTCTCACTTTAGACTTTTCTGACAATTTTTTAAAAAAATAAAGGGGGTTGCCCTTATTTCAATAGATCAAGGTCTCCTCTATATAATACCAGGGACTTGCTAGGTGGTTACAGTGGGTGGTGATGGAAAAAGCCTTATCAGTTTTGCCGGTATAATACCAGCTTCATCAGAGGCATGATAAATTTGACTCCTACCTAGCAATGTAAGGGGGAGTCAAATCAGCAGAGGGTATTAGCGAGCATAGCATAGGAACTGGGTAGCCCATGACATATTGGACTGGATGCTTTGCACAATTTTTCAAATGAAGTTAGGGCATGGAAGGAACTACAGTTACTGCACATTGGCAGTAGAACATTACACATAGAAAAGCACTTCACTGGGAGATGGGGGTTCAACTATATATTCAACCTTGGGACCCCCTTCCTGATCTACAGAAGACAATCAAGCGGGACCACAGCAAAGGTTCACTCTAACTGAACCCATCTCCTAATACATCCATGTGTACACCATTCCAGGACTTTTGCTATGTGTACAGCTTTGTGATAGTTCAGGGGGTCTGGCAACCCCAGCCCTCCCTTATCTTTCAGGTGTGACAGAAGGAAATGAGCCAGTCTATGGGATTTCCTTGCCACAAAAAGATAGAAAACACACTGCGGATTTATTTAAGGAACTTCTTCTATATCCGGCAATGTTTGAAGGAGTTATTAGAGTCTGAAGATATTCATTTTAAGTGTGCTATTCCTCCCAAATCAGGGGAAGTTGCCTGGTGACCATTTCTGAAGGTCCTGCTTAATTTAAGTTAGAAGCTGTGGAAAGTTTTTGGCAAAATTGTCTTTAATGCAACTAGTCAGGAGAATTCACAGATATATGATATAATTTGGGGCTCAACGGAAGGTAAAGTGCGATTTGATACCTTGTAGGATATCATGCGGAACATTGATATTTAGTAGAGAATAAAGAACATTTAACATTGAGATTTAGATCCTTTGATTTTTTTAAAATTATTGATGAGTGAGGATAAGGGACACCCCTGTCTTGTCCCATTTTGGAGGCTAAAGCGGTCCTAGTAGATATCATTCAATTTTACCAATTCAGAAGTATGAGAGTATAATTCCTCTAACTAGTGTCTCCATCTACCACCCATGTTAAGATGTCACATGACACATTACCGTTTTCATAAAGATCCAATCCATGATTTTTCTGCCTCGATTGAGAAGAGAATTATGGGGGTAGTGGATGTGGGATCCGCATGGATATTGTTAACAGCTCTAGAGGGAGAATGGGTGTTGGGACTTTAAATATACCCCGTGTGCACAATTGCATATAAACAAATACTAGACCAACAATACAGACCTGATCACAGATGTGGAAATACAGGGCAATTTAGGAAACAGTGATCACAGGTCAATTGGCTTTGGTATAAATCACACAAATAGGAAACACAAGGGGAACACAAAGACACTGAATTTCAAAAGAGCCAACTTCCCTAAACTACAAACCTTGATAGAAGATATATTGGGATAAAATCTTAGAAACAAAGAACATGGAGGAGAGATGGGTTTGCTTTAAGAGCATATTAAATAAGGGCATTAGCCAGTGCATCCTATTGGGAAATAAATTTAAAAGTGTGAACAAAAGTCCTGGATGGCTTAACTCTAATGTAAAAATACATATAAAAGCAAAGGAGAAGGCCTTCAAAAAATACAAGGCTGAGGGATCATCATCAGCATTCAGACTTTACAAAGAATGCAACAAGATATGTAAGGGTGCAATTAGGGTGGCTAAGATAGAACATGAAAGACACATAGCGGAGGAGAGCAAAAACAATCCCCAAAAATTCCCCAGTAAAGAATGAGGAAGGACATCTGGTTACAAAGGATGGGGAGATGGCAAAGGTATTGAATTTATTCTTCTCCTCAGTCTTCACAAGGGAATAAGGGGGCTTCAGTAACCAAAACTGCAGTGTTTGTCCTCATGACACATCACAGGAATCACCCTCATGGCTAACAGAGGACAGAATTAGAATTAGACTTGGGAAACTTAACATTAATAAATCACCGGGACAAGATGGCTTGCACCCGAGTGTCTGTAGGGAACTCAGTCAAGTAATTGCCAGACTATTGTTCCCAATTTTTACTGACAGTCTACTGACTGGAATGGTACCAGCTGATTGGAGAAAAGCCAATGTAGCACCAATATTTAAAAAAGGGCCAAAATACATCCCTGGGAATTACAGACCAGTTAGCCTAACATCAATAGTATGCAAGCCCTTGGAGGGGATGATAGGGGACTATATACTATTATTATATTATTATACAGGATTTATATAGCGCCAACAGTTTACGTAGCGCTTTACAACTTGAGGGTAGACAGTACAAATACAATACACTTTAATACAGTAGGAATCAAGAGATACAAGAGGTAATAACTGTGGGTGATGTGCTGATTGAGAAGATACATGTACAGTTGTTAGGTGGGGGCCAGATAGGCTTCTCTGAAGAGATGAGTTTTCAGGGATCTTCTGAAAGTGGATAAAGTAGGAGAAAATTGGACGGATTGGGGTAAAGCATTCCAGAGGATGGGAGAGGCTCTGGAGAAGTCCTGAAGGTGAGCATGGGATGAGGTGACAAGGGAGTTTGAGAGCAGGAGGTCTTGGGAGGAGCGAAGAGAACCATTAGGTTGGTATTTTGAGACTAGGCTAGAGATGTAGCTGGGGGCCAGGTTGTGGATGGCTTTGTAAGTTAGGGTTAGTATCTTGAATTTAATTTGGTGACTGAGTGGCAGCCAATGGAGGGATTGGCAAAGGGATATAGCAGACGCTGAGCGGTTTGTGAGGTGGATGAGCCTGGCAGCAGCGTTCATGATGGACTGAAGTGGGGATAGCCTATTTAGAGGTAAGCCAATGAGGAGGGAGTTGCAGTAGTAGAGATGGGAGATGACTAGGGAGTGGATTAGAAGCTTTGTGGTGACATTGGTTACAATATTTTAGTAATAAAAACAGTATCAATAGCAGTAATCAGCATGGATTCATGAAGAATCATTCTTGTTAAACCAATCTATTAGCCTTCTATAAGGAGGTGAGTTGCCATCTGGATTTTACAAAAGCATTTGACACAGTTCCTCATAAACGTTTACTGTACAAAGTAAGGTCCGTTGGCATGGACCATAGGGTGAGTACATGGATTGAAAACTGGCTACAAGGGCCAGTTCAGAGGGTGGTGATAAATGGGGAATACTCGGAATGGTCAGGGGTGGGAATTGGGTTACCCCAGGGTTCTGTGCTGGGACCAATCCTGTTTAATTTGTTCATAGACGACCTGGAGGATGGGGTAAACAGCTCAATCTCTGTATTTGCAGACAACACTAAGTTAAGCAGGGCAATAACTTCTCCGCAGGATGTGGAAACCTTTCAAAAAGATCTGAACAAATTAATGAGGTGGGCAACTACATGGCAAATGAGGTATAATGTAGAAATATTTTAAATAATGCATTTGGGTGACAAAAATTTGAATGCAATCTACTCACTAGGGGGTGAACCTCTGGGGGAATCTAGGATGGAAAAGGGCCTGGGGGTCCTAGTAGATGATAGGCTCAGCAATAGCATGCAATGCCAAGCTGCTGCTAACAAAGCAAACATAATATTGGCATGCATTAAAAGGGGGATTAACTCCAGGGATAAAGCGATAACTTTCCCACTCTACAAGACTCTGGTCCGGCCTCACCTGGAGTATGCTGTCCAGTTCTGGGCACCAGTCCTCAGGAAGGATGTACTGGAAATGGAGCGAGTACAAAGAAGGACAACAAAGCTAATAAAGGGTCTGGAGGATATTAGTTATGAAGAAAGGTAGCGAGCACTGAACGTATTCTCTCTGGAGAAGAGATGCTTGAGAGGGGATATGATTTCAATTTACAAATACCATACTGGTGAACTCACAATAGAGATAAAACTTTTTCGTGGAACGGAGTTTAATAAGACATATGGCCACTCACAAAAATTAGAAAAAAAGAGGTTGAACCTTAAACTGCGTAGAGGGTTCTTTAGTGTAAGAGTGGCAAGGATGTGGAATTCCATCAATAGTTTCAAAAAACTATTAGATAAGCACCTGAACGACCGCAACATACAGGGATATACAATGTAATACTGACCTATAATTACATACATAGGTTGGACTTGATGGACTTGTGTCTTTTTTCAACCTCACCTACTATGTAACTATGTAATAACATACAATATGTCTAAAATAATTTTGTCTTTATTTTACACAATATAAAAAGCATATGTTGCTATCAATATAATACATTACAAACAAGTCTGTGCATAAGGTCTTCTAGAAGGATCAACGCGTTTTACAGATCATCCGCTTTGTCAGGACCAGTAGAATTAGTTACATTGAGATTGATAAATCAAAGAATTTAAAAACAGATCTATAACAAAAACAAAGGAAAGCATACATCATATAAAAAAAATACAAGGCCATTGATGTTCTGGGACATCAAGGACTTCCAGGGTTGTGGTCGATGCTACAGTTGTGTCAGGGTCCCTAAAAACATTAGGTAATTGAAGTCCTTCACTAACCCTCGAAATAACCAGTTATATATCATTAGGGATTTTATCTCCTGTGATACTAAAGGAGTAGTCTATGCCATTAAATGTCCTGTAACCTAATTTATATTGGCAGAACAAAGAGGGCCTTAAAATTTAGAATGGAAGAGCATGCGAGGAACATAAGAAATGGACTAGACAAACACTGTCCATACATTTTAGAGATAAGCATAACAAAAATCCAGAAGGGATGCAATTTTGGGGGATAGAGGCCCCTAAAAACCATTGGAGACGATGTAATTTGTCATGGTGGATATAACAAATGGGATCTTTATCGCCGGGGGGATTAAATAAGGAATTTGACCTCCAATGCTTCCTTAGTAACCGTTCCTTACAGTGGTTGCATATCCTTATAGTTTAGGGTGTCACTAATGTCAATATTGAGGGAGGGCTGGATTGGCCCCCCTATTTCTGAGGTTGTTGGTTCCTCTTATTAGAGTGCCATTTGGATTTGAGCATAGCTCATGAGACTTCAGAGCGCAATAGGATTTGGGTATAGCTTATGCAACTTTGAGGTTAGCATTTCATTTCCTAGGCCCCAAATTTTTAAGGTTGTTGATTCCTCTTAATAGAGTGCAATCGGTATTTGAGCACAGATCATGCGACTTTAAAGTGCAATGGGATTGGGGTATAGCTCATGCGACTTTGAGGTTAGCAATTTATTTCTGCTCATCATATGTACTATGCCTGGGTGGGTCCAATATATTTATCTTGTCCTCATTTGGATTTGGGTATAGCTCATGCTACTTTGAGGTTAGCATTTAATTTTGACCTCCAATGCTCTCTTAGTAACTGTTATGCCCTGTACACACGGTTGGACATTGATCGGACATTTCGACAACAAAATCCTAGGATTTTTTCCGATGCATGTTGGCTCAAACTTGTCTTGCATACACACGGTCAAACAAAGTTGTCGGAAAATCCGATCATTCTGAACGCGGTGACGTAAAACACGTACGTCAGGACTATAAACGAGGCAGTAGCCAATAGCTTTCATCTCTTTATTTATTCTGAGCATGCGTGGCACTTTGTGCGTCGGATTTGTGTACACACGATCGGAAATTCCGACAATGGATTTTGTTGTCGGAAAATTTTATAGCCTGCTCTCAAACTTTGTGTGTCGGAAAATCCGATGGAAAATGTGTGATGGAGTCTACACACGGTTGGAATTTCTGACAACGAAGGGGGCAGGAGGCGGAGCCTAGCGGAGCAGACATGCATTGTTAGAGCTCCACACCGCTGAGGAGAGAAGAGAAGGACAAAGCGGAGCCTGCAGGCTCAAAAGGTATCCGTTTGAACCGTTTTGCCTCAGGGAACAAACTGTGAAAGTTTGGGTAGGAAATATGGTACTGGGAGGAAACCGTGGCAGAAATAAAAATCACCTCACAAAGAGCTCACAGGCACTCACTGCAGCTGAAGCAGCTCCAGTCACCTCACAAGATACAGCATCAGGGCGCTCTCACAGACAGAAAATGTCACAGCAAGACTCTCCATTTGAGTCAGATACAGAACAAATCCTCTCACAAACTTCTCACAAGCCTCCTCAGCATCCCCAGTAATATTATTACAATTTGAAAAGATGCTTCATAAGGCTTTAAAACAAACCTCAGACCAAATAACAAAAAGCCTAACCAAAGAAATAAGAGAGCTGGGAAACCGCACCGCAGCCTTAGAAATAAAAATGGATGAAATTGAAATTACAACCCAAGAAAATATAACAGAATTGGAACAATTAAAAAAAGAGAATTTAATACTTCAAACTAAGCTCGAAGATTATGAAAATAGAGCCAGACGTTCAAACTTGCGCATAAGGGGAATACCTGAAACTGTGACAGACCTGCAATCTACTATTACTGCTCTATTACAAGAACTAAAGCCAGATATCCCTATTGAACGTTTAGAACTGGACAGAGTACACAGAGCCCTCACAGCCAAAAAGAAAGATGGACCCCCACGTGATATAATCACAAAATTTCATTATTACAGAACGAAAGAACAAATACTAATTGCTGCAAGAGAAAAAAAGGAACTTAATTTTCAAGGACACAATTATCAAATTTTTGCTGACCTATCCCAACTTACTATTACTAAAAGATGATCCATGAAACCCCAACTAATGGAACTGCAACGCCACAACATTATGTATCAATGGGGCTTCCCCTTTTCAGTCAGATTTAACTACCAAGGTACAATTTACAGAAGCAGATCAGCAGGTGAACTACAACAAACCCTTTTAAAATTAAATCTGACAGAACCCACAAGCAGCAACACTCCCACACGCAGAAGAATGGCATCATCTTCACCTTCAGGCAGCACCCAGAAAATTTCAGAACAAAATGGGAATCATCATTCTCACAAAAGAGGCCGTTATGCCACATCATCCATGGACCAAGAAGATTCAATGGACTGACATCCTAATTCCTGATATCTCTTCATTTATTATACTAAGAGATGGTTCTCTATAAAAAACCTGTATTTATAACTGAATGTAACTGCATTCTGATAGTCACACACTGTGTGGGATCATGTTACATTCCAGTTATATTTCTTCTTACTTCTGATTCATATAGCCTTAGAATATATAAGTGAAATAAGGAAATTCTTGTTCAGTTATATATTATCAGGTAATAACAATAGATTTATTACTTTTTAGGACAAATATGTTCAATAATCCAGAAGTAATGGAAGCTTTTTCTTTCTTTTCTTAAAACAAATATATTATTACCTAACTAGTTCCTAGAATTATGTTTTTGTTTATTCTAATCTGAAGCAATACAACCTCAATTTTATGAGTTAACATTTCTAAACAGTTGCATATGAATAAAATATGTAATTGTTTACTCTAAAAGGGTTAAAATCCCAAAATAATTCAAACTATCTTCATCAATACCAAAGTTATTAACAGTACCTTTCTAACTGAATTATTTAGCCTAGGGCAAAACTAACCATATACAACCACCCTGGAATAAATAATTTCAACAAAAACTATATTCTGCACTCCAATTAATGAAACATCATTTTGATGTCTTTTGACATAGCACTTCTCTCCTGTAAGCGGAAGATCCGTGTACCCCCATTAGCCCTCCTCATTCTCCCAACCATATTATGTGGGAGTGTGACGAAGGCACTTATTCCCCTGAGAGAGATATTTATTCTCTTTCACGGGTAAATTGTGATTACTTGCAAAAAATAATTTATACAATGTATCATCTAATCTCATATGTTTTTTGTTTACTCTTTACTCCAGAATTCACTGGTTTCTTTTCTATCTTTTCATCTCTTCAGTCCACACAGGTTGATCTTCGCAGTCAGCTCTGCATAACAAAAAGTAAGTCAAAACTATTTGATCTATTGCCATGGCACCACTGAATATACTCTCCCTGAATGTTCAGGGAAAAAATGTCCCTCAAAAAAGGACCAAAGCCTTCCGTACTTTCCATAACAAGAAGGCTCACATAGTATGCCTCCAAGAAACACACTTCACCAAAGATTCTACTCCAAAATATATTTCTCCTTTTTATCAACAAATTTACACGGCTTCTGCCTGTACCAAGCAAAGGGGAACTCTAATTGCATTTCACCGATCCACACCATTCACCTTATCATCAGAAATTAAAGACCCAGAAGGTAGATACCTGATACTCATGGGTTATATAATGGATACAGCAATCACGGTGATTTCCTACTACGCTCCTAACAAACAACCTACACCATTCCTCTCACATATATTACAAGTGATTAATACACACAAAATAGGAACAGTGATAATGTGTGGGGATTCAAACCAGGTCCTCCTCCCATTTCTAGATAAATCACCTTTTACACCATCCAAAATAACCTCTAGATTACCTTTTTCTCAACTTCTTTCCAAATACAATCTGGTAGATTCATGGAGAGAAATTAACCCAATGAAAAAGAAATTCACTTAATTCTCGCACCCTCATCAAACCTTCACCAGAATAGATCATATTTTTCTAACAATAGGAATGATACCAGAAATTATTGCATCAGATATAATTCCGATTCCGTGGTCTGACCATAATGCAGTATACACTACTATAGCCTCAGCCATACCAAAAGCGCATGACCCAACGTGGTACTTACCAGACATAATGCTCAAACACCCACTACATCAGATGGCCATTGAACAAGCTTTAAAGTAATACATATCAATTAATAATACAACAGACATCTCCCCAATAACACTGTGGGAAGCTCATAAGCCTGTCTTGCGTGGTACAATACAAAGACAAATGGCACTATTTAAACGGGAACGCAAAAATCTAGCAAAAAAACTAGAACTCAATTTTAATGCAGCCTACATATCATTCCAAGATAATCCATCTCAGAGTACAAAATCTCATCTGGAAAAATCTAGATTGGAATACAATCTATTTCTCACTGAGTCAGTTGATAAATCCCTCAAACGCTCCAAACACAATTTCTACATGAATACAAACAAACCAGGTACATATTTGGCTCGGGCATTAAATTCAACTAACAAATCTTTCAAACCAATACGTTTGAAATTATCAAAAAATGTTTATACTTGTAATCCAGTTAAAATAGTCCATAAATTTCACTCACATCTCGCAACTTTATACAAGACAAACAATGAATTGAACCCTACAGAGGCTGAATCCTTCTTCTCAAAAATAACCTTACCTGAGTTATCTCAGAATCAAAAAAGCAGTTTGGATGAACCTATAACTATAGATGAAGTTGCTAACGCCATAAAAGACCTAAAACTTAACAAAAGACCAGGCCCAGACGGCTACTCGGCTTTATACTATAAAACATTCTCAGAAATACTCTCTCCCATTCTCACTGAAACTTTTAACAAACTTCTAGATGGACATTCTTTTCGGCAAGAAACACTAATGGCAATTGTTTGTATGATCCCAAAACCCCTTTCTGATGATACTTCCTGTGTGAATTATCGGCCTATCTCTCTGTTAAACCTTGATATTAAATTATTAGCAAAAATAATAGCAAAACGCCTCAATAGCATTATAGGAAAATTAATACATAGAGATCAAGTAGGCTTCATGCCAAATAGACAGGCAGGCGATAATATACGCAGGGCAGTGTTATTGGCACATATTGCTAAAAAACGGAAAATCCCTTTATGTTTTCTATCTCTCGATATTAAGAGGGCATTTGACACAGTATCCTGGCAATATATGCAATATTCATTACAAAAATGGGGTTTTGGACCCCACTTTTTAACATGGATCAAAGCATTATATAATAAACCCAAAGCCTATATAAAATATGCTGGATACAAATCTGATGCCTTTAATATCGAAAGAGGTACCCGACAGGGTTGCCCATTATCTCCCTTATTATTTGCCCTTATACTCAAACCCATGGCCCAATACATCAGAACAAACCAAACTATAACTGGCATTGAAGTAGGAGGTATCACACACAAATTATGTATATTTGCAGACGATATATTACTTTTTCTATCATCACCACAGGTCTCTGGTCCTAACTTAATACCAGCTCTTGATGGATTTGCAGCCCTATCCGGCCTTATGATTAATCCCAAGAAATGCCTAGTGCTTAATATTTCACTCACAAACATGGAGTTGATCCCGGCTAGGGCTGCACTCCCATTCACATGGGCAGAAAAATCAATCCCATATCTTGGAATTCATTTAACAGCATCTCATTCTGACTTATTCTCAACCAATTATCCTCCTGTATTAAGACAGATCACAAATCTAATAAAACAATGGTCGCAACTTCCTTTATCCTGGATAGGGAGGATTAATGCAATCAAAATGACTATTCTACCCAAATTGCTTTATCTATTCAGAGTCCTCCCTATTCCAATTCCTTCCTATTTTTTGAGAATAGTACAAAAAAGAGCAACTTCGTTTATATGGGGCTCTTCTAAACCACGTATACCTATACACACACTACATCTTCCCAAAAATAAAGGAGGCCTGGGATACCCTAATTTTACTAACTACTACAGAGCAGCACATTTGGCCAGTCTGTCCAAATACCATGCAAAACAGGAAATCCCATTATGGGTATTTATAGAGGCTTCAGAAAATGACCCTCTATTAATATCAAACTTATTATGGCTTGATCCTAAAGACCGCTTTAAAATTCATAATCCCATAACTAAACACTTCTTATCTCTCTGGGATAAACTAAAAACCAAATATCAGTTACAATCTCCACACAATCCTCTCCTTTCTTTTATCAGAAATCCGGCCTTATCCGGCATGGATCTACCCAAATTCTTTTAAAGCTTGGACAACATCAGGCATTCAGACACTAAATGACTTCATAGCATCTAAATCATTCCTTTCATTCCCATTGCTTAGAGAAAAATATGATCTACCAAACTCTGAGATATTTAGATATCTCCAAATCAAAAATTTCTATACACCATTCCTAAAGGGGGATACACCATTATCCCAATTATCCATTTTTGAATCAATCTGTACAAAAGATCCATTTGCTAAAGGTACAATTTCATCACTTTATAATCAATTATATGGAGTAGCAAATCTTAATAGACCCTCTTACGTTCAGAGGTGGGAGGAGGACCTGGGACGAACTTTAGAAGACACGGACTGGTCTAACATATGGCTCACATCTAAGTCATCTTCACCCAACATCTTAGCACTGGAGACAAATTATAAAGTCCTAACTCGCTGGTACCTTGTACCCGCTAGAGTGGCAAAATATTCACCTAATACCTCAGCTCTTTGTTTTCAAGGATGCCCAGAAATAGGCACACATTTACACATATGGTGGACGTGCCCAGTAATCCAAACCTTCTGGAAGGAAGTCTTCGTGATTGCATCTAAAATATTTAAAAAAATAATACAACCAGATCCATATATAACTTTACTTAATCTAAAACCGGAATGGTTAACACTCTCTCAATTCAAACTTATGATCCAACTAACAACGGCTGCAAAACAAACAGTGGCCAAGGCATGGAAATCTCCTACATTGGTACTAGCAGAAACAATTCACAGAATGAATAATACAATGTCCCATGCTAAGATGGTAGCCATCGATCAAAATCAAATTCCAAAATTTGAAAAACTTTGGCATCCTTGGATAAAACAACAGTTCCTGTCAAACTTCAATGACTCTGTCCTGTTGCCATGGTAGCAGATTAAATGACTTACAGAGACACCCATTCTAAGGCTTCAAAGAGAACTAAAAAGAATAATAAACTGACGAGCGGGACAACCTTGTGGACCATACCTCTGCCTTTCTACCCTTTTTCTTCTTTCTCTTTCCTTTTCTCCACCTTACGATTAAAGCTCATTATCAGAATTTATTTGACCTATATACACTCTACCTGTAAACAATATGTATAGTAGGTATAAATCATTTAAATACCTACAAAAGTAACTAAGTAAATGATATATATCTTTAATTTAGGTTTACGTGAACCCAATGTTTAATATTTGAAATTTCATGATATTTACCTATATAAACCCTACTGTAAAACAATGAGCTTACTTTATAGATCCTTGTAAACTTACTTTATGTATCTTTATAATATTGTATACTCAATAAACTTCTTTTGACAAGGAATTTCTGACAACAAGGTCCTATCACACATTTTCCATCGGAAAATCCGACCGTGTGTATGGGGCATTAGAGTGGATGCATATCCTTTAGTTTAGGGTGTCACCTATGTCTATATTGAGGGAGGGCTGGATTAGCCCTCCTATTTTTGAGGTTGTTGATTCCTCGTATTAGAGTACAATTGTGATTTGAGCACAGCTCATGCGACTTTAGAGTGCATTAGGATTTGGGTATTGCTCATGCGACTTTGAGGTTAGCATTGCATTTCCAAGCCCCCCTATTTTTGAGGTTGCTGATTCCTCTTATTAGAGTGCAATCGGGATTTGGGCACAAATCATGCGACTTTAGAGTGCATATATATATATATATATATAACTTTACTTAATCTAAAACCGGAATGGTTAACACTCTCTCAATTCAAACTTATGATCCAACTAACAACGGCTGCAAAACAAACAGTGGCCAAGGCATGGAAATCTCCTACATTGGTACTAGCAGAAACAATTCACAGAATGAATAATACAATGTCCCATGCTAAGATGGTAGCCATCGATCAAAATCAAATTCCAAAATTTGAAAAACTTTGGCATCCTTGGATAAAACAACAGTTCCTGTCAAACTTCAATGACTCTGTCCTGTTGCCATGGTAGCAGATTAAATGACTTACAGAGACACCCATTCTAAGGCTTCAAAGAGAACTAAAAAGAATAATAAACTGACGAGCGGGACAACCTTGTGGACCATACCTCTGCCTTTCTACCCTTTTTCTTCTTTCTCTTTCCTTTTCTCCACCTTACGATTAAAGCTCATTATCAGAATTTATTTGACCTATATACACTCTACCTGTAAACAATATGTATAGTAGGTATAAATCATTTAAATACCTACAAAAGTAACTAAGTAAATGATATATATCTTTAATTTAGGTTTACGTGAACCCAATGTTTAATATTTGAAATTTCATGATATTTACCTATATAAACCCTACTGTAAAACAATGAGCTTACTTTATAGATCCTTGTAAACTTACTTTATGTATCTTTATAATATTGTATACTCAATAAACTTCTTTTGACAAGGAATTTCTGACAACAAGGTCCTATCACACATTTTCCATCGGAAAATCCGACCGTGTGTATGGGGCATTAGAGTGGATGCATATCCTTTAGTTTAGGGTGTCACCTATGTCTATATTGAGGGAGGGCTGGATTAGCCCTCCTATTTTTGAGGTTGTTGATTCCTCGTATTAGAGTACAATTGTGATTTGAGCACAGCTCATGCGACTTTAGAGTGCATTAGGATTTGGGTATTGCTCATGCGACTTTGAGGTTAGCATTGCATTTCCAAGCCCCCCTATTTTTGAGGTTGCTGATTCCTCTTATTAGAGTGCAATCGGGATTTGGGCACAAATCATGCGACTTTAGAGTGCAATAGGATTTGGGTATAGCTCATGCGAATTTTGAGGTTAGCAATTTATTTCTGCTCATCCGAGATTAATGGGGATTGGAGTATAGTATATGTGATTATGTACTATGCCTGGGTGGGTCCAATATATTTATCTCTCCCTCTAGGTATAGTATGTGTTTTGTAATTTTTAGCTTTTTTAACCATTGGAGGAGGAGATGTATACAATATATATATATATATATATATATATATATATATATATATATATATATATATATATATATATATATAATTTTTATAATTTGTTTTTACACTTCTTTTTTATGAATATACTACTCTTTTATATATACTTTTGATATAATTTGAGATTCGGTATCCATTGTTGCTCTCATTGATGAATGTCAGATGTTAGGTATACACATACTGCTTAATTTTAATTTTATTTATAGATCATCTTTACAGTGTATGGGGTGTGTGAATATATGTTTGTAAATATATTCATTCTCTCCAAAGGGTTTTTGCTGTTGTGTGTCCTCCCTGTCCTGTATTCGTTATAGGAAAGAATAGTAGTTTGTTTAGGGTTTTCTTTTGTAGTAATATGGCGCATGTTGGGGCTTCAATATCATGGACGCCATGATATACACTTGGAGCATGTGACCAGTGCTACTATGGGCATGAACAGCTCCAATATCATGGCTGTGGCTGGGTTTTTGTAGAGACAGGCCCACAACAAAATGGCACGCATTGTGGCTTCACTTTAATGGCCGCCGATGCAGTATATATTTCAGCAGCTTCCACCATCCAATCAGATTCCCCCTGAGGAAGACACGTGATTGCCCTGTGTCGTCATGCCTAGGGGAGGGGCCAGGACAGTAGAGGAGATAGTCACTTACTCTCTGAGCTAGCTGCTGATTCACACAAGCCTGCAAACTATTTGGAGAGGATTTTAACATTGTATATTTTTTATAGCCTGGTGCGCTGCAAGCACACATAAAGTGTAAGTATCCTGATGTTACCTACAATAAATTTCTGTATTTAAACAATAATGTACTATCTGGCCTCTTTTGTATTTTAAATTGAGGATACCATCTTTGGATTACAACTGTGGGAGCCTGTAAATCCTGCTGCTTAGAGCCCAGAGGTGGTTCAGCTGCTGTTGTGGACCAAATTTAATTGTGCGGTCACATAATTGGAAGTGAGCACGTGTGTGAAGTCACGGTTAATATTATTTGGATCATCTTCACAGTGCATTATATTATTTTTTTTTTTTTTTCACTGTGGACTTGTTGAAAATAAGTTTTGAATATATATATATATATATATATATATATATATATATATATATATATATACAATTTTTTTTTTTTGCATAGTCTAAACCAGTTGTTGTCATCAACCCTGTCCCAGGGCCCACTAACGGGCCAGGTTTCACGTATTGCCTTGGGGAGATGCAGACTAGAATACTGCAATCACTGAGCAGCAAATGATATCACCTGTGATGTATTTCAGTTATCTTGCAAACCTGACCTGTTAGTGGGCGCTGAGGACAGGGTTGATGACCACTGGTCTAAACAATCTATAGGTATTTGTAGATGTATAACCATCTTATCAATCCTATATCGTAAAGATCATTGTATGATACCCAGTGTTCTCTCGGCACTCACAACCAAATGGGGTGCAACATACAAAAAAGAGTAGTAAGAAGAAAAAATACAGAAAAAAAATCATAAGAAAAAATAACTCTCTTCAGTCCAACTGGCAATGTGTGCAATTAGTAATCATAATATTAAATTACTGGTAGAGCTCCTTCGGTGGGTCACCTGCCTTGCCATTTGTCACCTTACCACAAAGGAGAGAGTGGTCTGATTTGTTAAATGGCGCATACACCACTGAAGTGGTAAGTGAATGCGCCAGGCTGTTTCACAGACATAGATCAATGTGCGATAGGCACTTGTACGATACTAAGTAACAAGCATAGCATTGCACCGTGGGATTTAGGTCTCTCCACACATCTCGCAAGTTCTACAAGGAATCTAGCAAAAGGGGTAGGGCCACCAGGCATGGGACTACTGCTAGTTCCAGATTTAAACTTGTCCATTTGTTTATCCATTACATTATTATAGTCACCCAATACCCAAATAGAGATATTGGAGTGGAGTGCTATAAACTGCTAAACATTTCAGGCTATCAAACAAGAAGGGTTGAGGGATGTAAACGTTAGCAACAATACATGTCAAAACTGCTAATTTACATAACAAGAAAATGTACCTTCCCTGGTCGTCAATCAGGGATTACAGTAACTGGAAGGGGACACTTTGTGAGATAAGTATGCTGACTCCCCTGGAATAAGCTGTGTGGGTGGAGTGAAACTAAGTGTGGATATGGAGATAGCCTGCAGGTGAGTTTCCTGCAAACATACCACGGATGGTTTGTGAGCCTTTATCTTTGAAAAAAAAGCCACCCTTTTCACTCCATCACCCAGCCCTCGTACGTTCCATGAAACTAAAATACACTCATTAGACATCTACTAATAAATTGGTATGAAGCTTGGAGGAGCATATACAAATATATGGGTATGTCAAGAGACTCTTCACATCTTCACATGTAGTCTTCACCATAAAATATGTGTTCCCAGTTCCGGATCAGGGAAGCGTATGGTGGTGAGCGCTTAAGCCATGTTTTCTCATTGGGTTTACCAGCAGACAGAAGAAAAAAAACATCATGCTACCTGCGACCGTCAGGGGTCAGGTTAGAGAGCAATACAACAACATGAAGCAGCCAATTTGAAGAGGGAAAAGAAAGAAAAAAGATTTTTCATCCTGATGACAGTAAAGGAGCTCAGTAACAATGAGCATGTCCACGCAGGACTGTAGTGTGGGGGGGGGGGGCAATGTCTCAGCTCAACTTTGATTCAAAGGGACTTGTGAGTCCAAGTCATTGGTAAAATATAGTGCAAACAAAGTTATTTCTACCTCTCCGTCTGACAGGAAGAAATAGGGAATGGGAGAGTTTCCTTGTTTCTGCTCCTAGGGGGAGCACAATAAGCTGGAACAAAGAATAAAAGGTAGGATACATTCATTCCATAAGTGCTGGTGCCTTCTTAAGGCTATGCTCCACACAATCCAGCCAATGAGATGCATTTGCAGTATTATCAAAGAATTGTGTTTCACCATTTGCTGCAATTCTAAGCTTGGCAGGGTAGAGCATAGCATTTGTGACATCATATTTTCTGAGGCACTTTTTTACTTCGTAAACTTAGCCCTGTGGCGTTTTCCTTTGATCCTGGCCTGAAACAGGGTGGCGTCTCGGTCCTTGTAGTTCAGCATTTTGAATAGGAACGGTCTGGGTGGCTCTCCAGGTTTAGGCGGTCTGGGTGGGACTCTGTGGGCCCTTTCCACCGCAAACATGGGGGAAAAGGCGTCTTTGCCAAATGTGTTGATCAGCCAGTTCTCTATAAATGCCACAGGATTCTTTCCCTCTGCCCTCTCAGGTATGCCAATTGCACAGACATTATTTCGTCTCTGCCTGTTCTCCATGTCATCTAAATTGGCTGAATGGCCTGTGATGATCAATTGCATATGGTCACTTCTCTCTGCAGTGGTACAACATTATCCTCCACGTTGCTTACTCTGTCTTCCAGGGCTGCGGTGCGGTCTCGCAAACTTCTGCATGTGTAAATTCAGCTCCAATTTTACCCCTTTAATCTCAGTAGTTAGGGTAGTAATAAACATGTTGCATGGGGTAACTGCTACAAAGATATCCCTAAGGGTTGGTTCAGGGGCAGGGGACTCCTGGTCTTTCATAGCTCTGGCATTGTTATCAGGGCCTAGTGTACTCGCTGCATCCCATGTGGTGGTGTTTGCACTGTCCTACGGCCAGGCGTGTTCACATACTTCAGGGAGAATGTCCTGCTCTGCAGGGTCCAGGAGAGAGGAGGGCGGTTTGGAAGGGGTGCCTTTCCCCAGACCACCGCCAAACATCCTCATGGCTGCTTCTTTAGAAGAACGCTGAGAGCGGGTGCCATCTTGTCCTCCATGGTCTGCTGCAAGCAGGGACTCTTTGCCTCCTTTGTGGGACATGTCCCTTGCCAAATCACGGTGAAAATAGCACCGCTGGATCGAGGACAGTGTAGGGGTCCCTCTGGTGTGTGTTAGGAGCAGATTGGGTGTGACAGGGTGTCTGGATCAGGATAAATGTGCGGAGTTTCGCCGGAGCTCTCACAGCACGCTGCTTACTCCATCAGCCGCAAGCCACGCCCCATTATATGTATATTTTTTTTCACTGTGGACTTGCTGAAATTAAGAATTTTTTAAATGTTGATGTTTACTTCAATATTTCTTTTTTTTCAAATTTTCAATTTTTTTTTCAATACTTCAATTTTTTTTATATTTCTTTCACTGTGCACTTGCTTGACAACAAGTATTTCATTTATATATTTTTGCACCATTTATATTCTTTGTTTGGGAATTCAAGTTGCTCAAACATTCACTCACACATTGCCCACAGCATTTATATATATTTTTTCACCTGAGTGAGTGATATATCACATTGTGCTGCATTTGTTTATTTTTAATATTTTATGCACAGATTATGGGAGTGTGAATATGCTTAGCAGCTGTGGATTTGTTCTCTTACGTTTAAAACATTCTTTGGACACTCTTCATTAGTAGCTCGCAAGACATCTATCTAAATAAACATATTTTTAGAGTGTTGGTACAGGTCAAATTATTAAATTTTATCCAATAATAAATATCCTTTCCATTCCATTCCTCCTTTAATATTGCATATCAATTAATCCCTTTGGGAAGAAAAAGCACACTTACCCAAAATGGATGTAGTATAATATACTCAGTGTCCGTGGAAGGAAAAGGGTCAATGATCTCAAAAAATAGCCTGCTGGCCCATGGGAGGGCAACCATCAGGTTAAAGTATCAAGGCCAAGTTACATAGTAGGTGAGTTTTAAAAAAGACACAAGTCAATCAAGTCCAACCTATGTGTGTGATTATATGTCAGTATTACATTGCATATCCCTGTATGTTGCGGTCGTTCAGGTGCTTATCTAATCGTGCCCCGTAGAAGATGTCACGTATGACGAAACATGTAGGGCGTGGCCTCGCAGTGCCTACCATCACGCATCCTACCTTTGCACGGGCGTTCAGCCTTTGTTTTATGCCGGCTTTTTAAAAAAATTTCTACTTTTTATATGTTGTAATTTGCACAAGACCTATGGTCAATTAAGGCAATAAACTCCTATGATTACCACTATTACACTATCTGAGTTTTCCTTCCCCCTTCTTTTTCTCCTATCCATGGATCATCTGTGTAAGGAATCTCCCCCCTGATGTTGTAGCGGGTGGCGCTTGTGAGCAGGACCAGGACATCATCTTCCACTTGTCCCTGCAGAGGGCTATATCTGCCAGCTCGTACGACCTCGCTATACAGGAGGTCCAGAAAGTTTGGTAAGAGTACATCCATTACTACTCTCCTGCAACTATTGGTGGCTTGGAAGTGTCCTTATACCTCTCACCTTTTCCAACCTTGATGTGATACACTAAAGGAACGGTTCATCCTCTTCATCCACGTTCTGTCCTGTAAACTTCGTTCCTCACGAACTGAATGTGGCGCTTTTCATAGCGTTTTTTGTTTTCAATCACGATTTTTGAATTTTTCACTTTTTTCTGGCTTTTGATATATTTTCTGTCACGGAGATGTATTATAATTTGTAATTTGTCATTTTTGCAATACTGTGGTTTGATTTAGAACTATATACTACAGCTTTGGGTGGCTTTTTAGGAAGCCTTGTTTTATTGCAACTTTATTTATGCTAGCGCACAATTTAAGTTTTTATGTTTTATACACTTTATTGATATTTGAAGTAATTTTGTTGCAGCTGCACCATGCATCTTTAAAATCTAAAATCTAATTTTTAATATTCAATTTTTGTTTTTTTTTTCTCATGAGCGCAGGTTTTTTACATAATTGCTAATCGTTTTTTGAAACTATTGATGCCCCCCCGCTGAAACCGCCACCTGTAGAAGGGAATTCCACATCCTTCCTACTCTTACAGTAAAGAACCCTCTACGCAGTTTAAGGTTCAACCTCTTTTTTCAAATTTTTTCGTTAGTGGCCATATTTCTTATTAAACTCCCTTCCACAAAAAATTTTTATCTCTATTGTGGGGTCAGGTGCTTACCTAATAGTTTTTTGAAACTATTGATACTCCCCGCTGAGACCACCGCCTGTGGAAGGGAATTCCACATCCTTGCCGGTCAGTAAAGAACCCTCTACGTAGTTTAAGGTTAAACTTATTTTCTTCTAATTTTAATGAGTGTCCACACATATTGTTAAACTTGCAAAAATGTTTTATCCTTATTATGGGGTCAACAGTACAATATTTGTAAATTGAAATCATATCCCCTCTCAAGCGTCTCTTCTCCAGAGAGAATAAGTTCAGTGCTCGCAACCTTTCCTCATGACTAATATCCTCCAGACCCTTTATTAGCTTTGCCCTTCTTTGTACTCCCTCCATTTCCAGTACATCCTTCCTGAAGACTGGTGCCCAGAACTGGACAGCATACTCTAGGTGCGGCCGGATCAGAGTCTTGTAGAGTGGGAGAATCATCGTTTTATCTCTGGAGTTGATCCCCTTTTTAATGCATGCCAATATTTTGTTTGCTGTGTTAGAAGCAGCTTGGCATTGCATGCCATTGCTGAGCCTATCATCTACTAGGACCCCCAGGTCCTTTTCCATCCTAGACTCCCCCAGAGGTTCTCCCCCCAGTGTATAGATTGCATTCATATTTTTGCCACATGCATTATTTTACATTTTTCTATGTTATACCTCATGTGCCATATAGTTGCCCACCCCATTAGTTTGTTCAGATCTTTTTGCAAGGTTTCCACATCCTGCAGAGAAGTTATTTCCCTGCTTAGCTTAGTGTCATCCGAAAATACAGTTGAACTGTTTACCCTATCCTCCAGGTCGTTTATGAACAAATTAAATAGGATTGGCCCCAGCACAGAACCCCGGGGGACCCCACTACCCACCCCTGACCATTAAGAATACTCCCCGTTTATCACCACCCTCTGAACTTGTGCTTGTGGCCAGTTTTCATTCCATGTACTCACCCTATGGTCTATGCCAACAGACCTTATTTTGTACAGTAAACGTTTATGGGGAACTGTGTCAAATGCTTTTGCAAAATGCAGATACACCACGTTTATGGGCCTTCCTTTATCTAGATGGCAACTCACCTCCTCATAGAAGGTTAATAGATTGGTTTGGCAAGAACATGCTGATTACTGATAATGATACCGTTCTCTACTAAAATCTTGTATATAGTCCCTTATCATCCCCTCCAAGAGCTTGCATACTATTGATGTTAGGCTAACTGGACTGTAATTCCCAGGGATGTATTTTGGGCCCTTTTTAAATATTGGTGCTACATTGGCTTTTCTCTAATCAGCTGTTACCATTCCAGTCAGTAGACTGTCAGTAAAAATTAGGAACAATGGTCTGGCAATTACCTGACTGAGTTCCCTAAGTACCCTCTGGTGCAAGCCATCTGGTCCCAGTGATTTATTAATGTTAAGTTTCCCAAGTCTAATTTTAATTCTGTCCTCTGTTAACCACGGAGGTGCTTCTTGTGATGTGTCATGAGGATAAACACTGCAGTTTTGGTTACTGAAGCCCCCCGATTCCCTCGTGAAGGCTAAGGAGAAGAATAAATTCAATTCCTTCGCCATTTCCCCATCCTTTGTAACCAGATGTCCTTCCTCATTCTTTATGGGGCCAATATGGTCTGTCCTCCCTTTTTTACTGTTTACATACTTAATGAATTTCTTGGGACTTTTTTTGCTCTCCTCCGCTATGTGTTCTATCTTAGCCACCCTAATTGCACCCTTACATTTCCTGTTGCATTCTTTATAAAGTCTGAATGCTGATGATGATCCCTCAACCTTGTATTTTTTGAAGGCCTTCTCCTTTGCTTTTATATGCATTTTTACATTGGAGTTCTGCCATCCAGAAATTTTTGTTCGCTCTTTTAAATTTATTACCCAATGGGATGCATTGGCTAATGCCCTTATTTAATATGCTCTTAAAGCAAATCCATCTCTCCTCCGTGTTCTTTGTTCCTAAGATTTTATCCCAAATTTTGACTTCTAGCAAGGTACGTAGTTTAGAGAAGTTGGCTCTTTTGAAATTCATTTTTTTTGTATTCCCCTCATGTTTCCTATTTGTGTGATTTATACTGAAGCCAATTGACCTGTGATCGCTGCTTCCTAAATTGCCCCTTATTTCCACAGCCTTGATCAGGCCTGTATTGTTGGTAATCAATAGATCCAGTAACGCTTTATTTCTAGTTGGTGTGTCTACCATCTGACCCATGAAATTGTCCTGCAATCATTTATCAATACTTTTCCTTCTTTTTGGTAGATATAGTTTACCTGGTCTTGATACTTCAACCTCGCCCTAACACTTACCTGACTCTGGCATCAATCCAGCACTGTGCCTGGCTTCAGTTCTTCTCTCCCCTCTCCTTACTCTCACAAGCTTGACTGAGAGTATTGGGAGCCATTTGCAATCAAATACAGTGAGGGGGAAGTGGGGGAAGCCCCCTGACTATAGAAGCACACAGCCCTGATCGGTATTGAGCCTGCATGAGTGCCCCGATAGCAAGTGACTTCCTATTGGGGCACTTGGAGAAGAGGAAGAGCCAAGAGTATTGACAGGGGATCCCAGAAGAGGCTGTTCAGGACCGCTCTGTGCAAAACCATTGCGCAGAACAAATAAGTATAATGTGTTTGTTATTTTATAAAATAAAAACCTTTACAATAACTAAAGATGAATTCCAGAAATTATATTTTTTACCTAATTACATACAGCCACCTTGGCTCGATCTAAGCATACATACATGATATCCGGATGGCGGCTCGCTGGGCATGCTGTAAATCGCTGTAGTAGCCTGCACTTCATTCAGTGACAACTATAATCTTGTTGGTTTTGTGCAGTTCTGTACAAAGGGGAAGCTGGAGGAGCAGCACCTGGGGGGTCACGGGTCTTACTGTATGTAGCATGGGCTACTACAGTGAATCACAGCATCCCCAGTGGCTCTCTAGCTGGCCCAATATACTGTAAGTATGCAAAAATATAATTCTTGGAGCTTAGAGTTAAAAAGGAACTTCATGTGGCCATTCAAAAATTAATAGTCAGCAGCTTTAAGTAGTGTTACGAGGGCTTTGTCATCCTCGCCTAGGCAGGGATTGAGGAAGGTATATGATACCCAAAAATCCAAATGTGTGATAGTGAGAGGGGAGGGTTAGGATCATGTGATGTTTTAAATGTGAGTAAAGGTCAGATTTAAGTGTCTATTTCTTTCTGCTTAGCATAGCTATTATGAGCATTAACGAGAATAGAGTAGGAAGATTTGACTACACCTGCTGCAACATGAGAATTAGGACAACAGAAGGGGATGTTAGAGATGGAAACTTTTTTCACTGCTGGAGTCTACAAGAGGTAAACAAACTCAGATTAATTTTTAGAAACTAAAAAATCAAGTATAGGTAGACCTGTCTATTAAAGTATATCTAAAGCCAAATTGTTATATATTTATTAATACAGTGTGAAAATGTAATCTCTAGCAGTTTATGTTGCTGTCTGTTTCACCTGAACGGAGATTCACCTTCTCTGTCATCTTGATAACCACTATCACTAGGACAGAAAGGGAGCTGAAAATCAAAATTTTACAGCTGACATTGGAACAGGAAAAGAGGGGAAATTGCACTTTGGAGACATTTCTTCTCACTTCCTGCTGTGTTTCTGGAGCATAAAGGTAATGGAAATCCCCACAAAGCAGTGGAGAAGTGGTTTATTACTCCTTATTCTTTTTTAGCTAAAAAATGGCTCTGCATATACTGTAAATGAAACCTGTATTAAGAAACTGTAGAAGCAGCCATTATTAAGTCACTTTCAGTGAATGGTTTTTGCCCCTCGAAGACATATTGTAATGTCAAGGGAAAATTGTGAAGAGAAGCTTAACTCTGGAAGCTGTGCCCACAAAAAATGCTAGCAGAAGCCAAAGGACTAGTCAGTAGTATTGAATGTGTTCCCCCTGCAACTGACCCCCTCCACATTAATAACTTACCATGCTTTGTTCTGCATGGTGGTGATAATGTTGGTTTTCCTTGCTAATGTCAGAGCTTTAGGCATAGAAAACCCCACCAAATCTTCAAAGACTAGCAATTAGGTTCAGCATTGCCTTAGATTTCCCATTGCACATTGAAGACACACTCATATTCTAGGAAGTCCACTGCTATTTTGAAGGAGTAATTCAAGAAACAGGGTACTTTTCAGGTTACTCATAATTTACAGTCCTCTTAAAAGAAATAACACAAATACTGTAAAATGTAAACAATGATTTCTTTACTGATTTCATGAAAAGAAAAAATGTGAAGTGCAAAAAGTTATAAATAGGGTAATGAGACTGTATCCACAAATAGAAATGTAGTCAATTTGAACTTACTGCTCCTTGGTTTAGGTACAAGTATCTACCCACTCAATAAAAGATTGTTTAACCTAAATCCAGAACTTTGACTGGTGCATAATAAAGTTAATGTTTGTAGTTTTGGAATTGTTGCTTTTCCTCAGAAGCAGAGCACACATGGCAGCTGTCTTTCCACTCTCTACATCATCAGTTGTGTTCCACCAAGCCATGTGACTGTCCTCACTTCCTACATTACCCAATACCTATGTAAACGAATGCAGCTAAATTATAGTGGGCATGGAATCTCCAATAGTATTTAAATAAAGAATTTCTAAATTCAGCTTTACGTGAACACAATTAGTCCATAGAGTCCCAAATGGAATTTAATGAGTTCAGTAATGGTAGTCCCTATAACATTTTCTTTATAGATTCCCTTCAATGCATTTGAAAAACATTACTTATACAGTAGTTGAAAAACAGGAAAGTTGTTGAAATTTATCATAGAGAATAAAGTTCAGAACTATAGTATGTCCTGGTAAAATCCTACTGAAACTTGAAATATAGACAGCGAGTAAAAATAACTAGGGGTGAGCCAAACCCCCCCCCCCGGTTCAGTTCATAGCAGAACATGCAAACAGGCAAAAAATGTGTTTGATCACATGTACACAGCTGAAGTCTATGGGACACGAACGTGAAAAATCAAAAGTGCTAATTTTAAAGGCGTATATGCAAGTTTTGCCATAAAAATGTTTGGGGACTCGGGTCCTGCGTCCTGCCCCGGGGGACATTTATCAATGCAAAAAAAAAGTTTTAAAAATGGCTGTTTTTTCGGGAGCAGTGATTTTAATAATGGTTAAAGTGAAACAATAAAAGTGTAATATCCCTTTAAATTTCATACCTGGGGGGTGTCTATAGTATGCCTGTAAAGGGGCGCATGTTTCCCGTGTTTAGAACAGTCTGACCGCAAAATGACATTTCAAAGGAAAAAAAGTCATTTAAAACTACTAGCGGCTATTAATGCATTGCCGGTCCAACAATACACATAGAAGTTCATTGATAAATACGGCATGGGAATTCCCCACAGGGGAACCCCAAACCAAAATAAAAAAAAAAAAAATGATGTGAGGGTCCCCCTAAATTCCATACCAGGCCCTTCAGGTCTGGTATGGATATTAAGAGGAACCTCGGCCAAAATCTAAAAAAAAAATGGCGTGGGGTCCCCCTCAAAATCCATACCAGACCATTTAGGTCTGGTATGGATTTTAAGGGGAACCTCGTGCCAAAATAAAAAAAATACGGCGTGGGGTCCCCCTAAAAATCCATACCAGACCCATATCCGAGCACGCAACCTGGCAGGCCACAGGAAAAGAGGGGGGACGAGAGAGCGCCCCCCCTCCTGAACCGTACCAGGCCACATGCCCTCAACATTGGGAGGGTGCTTTGAGGTAGCCCCCCAAAACACCTTGTCCCCATGTTGATGAGGACAAGGGCCTCATCCCCACAACCCTGGCCGGTGGTTGTGGGGGTCTGCGGGCGGGGGGCTTATCAGAATCTGGAAGCCCCCTTTAACAAGGGGACCCCCAGATCCCGGCCCTCCCCCTTGTGTGAAATGGTAAGGGCCTATCATTTCACTAAAATAACTGTCAAAAATGTTAAAAATGACAAGAGACAGTTTTTGACAATTCCTTTATTTAAATGTTTCTTCTTTCTTCTATCTTCTATCTTCCTTCGGTTTCTTCCTCCATCTTCTTCTTCTTCTGGTTCTCCTGGTTCTTCTGGTTCTTCCTCCGGTGTTCTCGTCCGGCATCTCCTCCGTGGCGTCGGCGTCTTCTTCCCTTCTTCTCCTCAGGCCGATCCGCATCCAAGATGGCATGGAGGGAGGCTTCCGCTCTTCTCTTCATCTTCTTCTATTCATCTTCTTCTCTTCAAGAAGATGGAGGAAGAAACCGAAGGAAGATAGAAGATAGAAGAAAGAAGAAGCATTTAAATAAAGGAATTGTCAAAAACTGTCTCTTGTCATTTTTAACATTTTTGACAGTTTTTTAGTGAAATGGTAGGGGTACTTTTGTACCCCCTTACCATTTCACACAGGGGGGAGGGCCGGGATCTGGGGGTCCCCTTGTTAAAGGGGGCTTCCAGATTCCGATAAGACCCCTGCCCGCAGACCCACACAACTACCAGCCAGGGTTGTGGGGATGAGGCCCTTGTCCTCATCAACATGGGGACATGGTGTTTTGAGGGGCTACCCCAAAGCACCCTCGCAATGTTTAGGGCATGTGGCCTGGTACGGTTAAGGGGGGGGCGCTCTCTCATCCCCCCCTCTTTTCCTGGGGCCTGCCAGGTTGCGTGCTCGGATAAGGGTCTGGTATGGATTTTTGGGGGGACCCCACGCCATTTTTTTTTTTTTATTTTGGCGCGGGGTTCCCCTTAAAATCCATACCAGACCTGAAGGGTCTGGTATAGATTTTGAGGGGGATCCCACGTCATTTTTAAAAAAAAAAATTTTGGCCGGAGTTCCCCTTAATATCCATGCCAGACCTGAAGGGCCTGGTGTGGAATTTAGGGGGACCCTCACGTAATTTTGTTTGTAAAATTTTGGTACGGGGTTCCCCTGTGGGGAATTCCCATGCCGTTTTTATCAATGAACTTTTATGTGTATTGTCGGACCGGCAATTCATTAATAGTCGCGAGTAGTTTAAATGACTTTTTTTCCTTTGAAATGTCATTTTGCTGTCAGACTGTTCTAAACACGGGAAACATGCGCCCCTTTACAGGCATACTATAGACACCCCCCAGGTACGAAATTTAAAGGGATATTACACTTTTATTGTTTGACTTTAAGCATTATTAAAATCACTGCTCCTGAAAAAACGGCCGTTTTTAAAACTTTTTTTTGCATTGATCCATGTCCCCTGGGGCAGGACCCGGGTCCCCAAACACTTTTTATGACAATAACTTGCCTTTAAAATTAGCACTTTTGATTATTCATGTTCGTCTCCCATGGACTTTAACGGTGTTCGTGCGTTCGAGCGAACTTTTTTCCTGTTCGCATGTTCTGGTGCGAACCGAACAGGGGGGGTGTTCGGCTCATCCCTAGTCACCGATGGTGGTAAACGGCTATTGGCCGGCGGCTGTTTACCATGTGATCGGCTGTGATCCTTTCACAGCCAATCAATAAATGTCAACAAACCGCGGTAACGAGATGTTACTGGGTTCTCCTCCTCACACACCAATCGTGTGTGAGAAGCAGATTGTGGTAACATCTTGTTACCGCTTACAGTGTACACCAATCACACTGATTGCCCCCAATAAAGAGGACCTGTCACCACCCACCAAAAACCTGTCACAATTCATCTGAGTACCTGTCAGTTCATATGAGTACCTGTCACAGTCCATCAGAGCACCTAAGTACCTGTCACAGCCCATCAGAGTACCCGAGTACCTGTCACAGTCCATCTGAGTACCCGGGTACCTGTCACAGTTCATCTGAGTACCCGAGTACCTGAGTACCTGTCACAGTCCATATGAGTACCTGAGTACCTGTCACAGTCCATCCGAGTACCTGAGTACCTGTCACAGTCCATATGAGTACCGAGTACCTGAGTACCTGTCACAGTCAATATGAGTACCCGAGTACCTGAGTACCTGTCACAGTCTATATGAGTACCGAGTACCTGAGTACCTGTCACCGCCCTTCAGAGTACCTGAATACCTATCTGTAGCCCATCAGAGTACCCAAGTACCTGTCACCAGGCCATCAGAGTACCCGAGTACTTGTCACCAGCCCATCAGAGTACCCGAGTACTTGTGACCAGCCCATCAGAGTACCAGAGTACTTGTCACCAGCCCATCAGAGTACCCGAGTACTTGTGACCAGCCCATCAGAGTACCAGAGTACTTGTGACCAGCCCATAAGAGTAACCGAGTACCTGTCACCAGCCCATCAGAGTAACCGAGTACCTGTCACCAGCCCATCAGAGTAACCAAGTACCTGTCACCAGCCCATCAGTGTACCCGAGTACCTGTCTGCAGCTCATCAAGTTACCCGAGTACCTGTCTCCAGCCCAACAGAGTACCCGAGTACCTGTCTCCAGCCCAACAGAGTACCCGAGTACCTATTTGCAGCCCATCAGAGTACCCAAGTACCTATTTGCAGCCCATGCCTCATAAAATATACGTTGGGGTGTTTGCTTTCCAAAATGGGGTTATTTTGTGGGTAATTCCACTGGGCTGGTGCTCAAGGACCTTCAAAAGTGTGATAGGAAGGAATGAAATGAGCTGCGTAAACTGTTGGCGCTATATAAATCCTGAATAATAATAATAATAATAATGTGTCATTTATGCTCCTAGAACGCCTGAAGGTACTACTTCAATGTTGGGCCTCTGTATGTGGCCAGGCATACTCGGGAAGAGTAGCAGAATGTATTTTGTGGTGTAATTTTTGCTATATATATGCTATGTGTTAGAAATATCTTATAAATTGACAACTTTGTGTAAAGAAAAAAAAATGTGTTTTCATTTTTTTTCCACATTTTCCAAAAACTTCTGGAAAAAAATGAACCATTCAAAAGATTCATAATGCCTCATAGATTATAGGGTGTTTGCTTTCCAAAATGGGGTCATTTTGTGAGCAATTCCAATGTCCTGGTGCTCCAGGGCCTTCAAAAGTGTAATAGGTGATTGAGAAATGTCATTTATGCTCGTAGAACGCCTGAAGGTGCTACTTCAATGTTGGGCCTCTGTATGTGGCCAGGCTGTGTAAAAATCTTACACATGTGGTATCGACATACTCGGGAAGAGTAGCAGAATGTATTTTGGGGTGTAATTTGTTGTATGCATATGCTGTTTGTGAGAAATAACCTGATAATATGACAATTTTGTAAAAAAAAAAAATCTTAATTTTGCAAAGAACTGTGGGAAAAAATTACAACTTAAAAAAACTCACCATGCTACTTACTTAATACATTGGAATGTCTACTTTCTAAAAAGGGGTCATGTGGGGGGTATTTGTACTTTCCTAACTTGTTAGTGTCTCAAGAAATGAGATTCACCTGATGTACTGAAGGCCTGATCAGATGTGATCAATTTTCAGTGATTGGCACCATAGTTTATAGACTCTATAACTTTCACAAAGACCAAATAATATACACTAATTTGGATTATTTTTACTAAAGATATGTAGCAGCATAAATTTTGGCCAAAATGTATGAAGAAAAATTACTAATTAGCAAGATTTTATGACAGAAACAAAGAAAGGGGCATTTTTTTCACAAAATTGACGGTCTTTTTTTATTTATAGCACAAAAAATAAAAAAACCCACTAGTGATTAAATACCACCAAAAAAAGCTCTATTTGTGTGAAAAAAGAACGCAAGTTTCATATAGGTTCAGTGTTGCATGACTGAGTAATTGTCATTCAAACTGTGAGAGCGCTGAAAGCTGAAAATTGGTCTGGGCAGGAAGGGAGTGTAAGTGCAGTGTATTGAGGTGGTTAAACTCAATAGGTGCCAAATCTGGTAATTTGCAAAGCTAATAGGCAAGAGAAGCCTGGCGCTGCCTTAGAAAGACATGTACCAAGGCAAACAAGTTTTTAAAAACTCCATTCAGTGGGGACCAGCTCTTTTTTAATGCTTAAAGGGCAACATTAAAAATACAAAATTCTTTTAACTGACAAAATTGGGGATACACTAAACCTGTCTGGGAAGTGGTGCATCTGTAGGCTGAGCTACAGCAAAAGTTACATTTACCAAAAACAACAACAAAAAAACACCATTTGTCGCTAAAAGTAATTTTCCTATATTTAAATGACATCCTCTGGAATACCCCAACTCTTTGATTATAATCTTTTGCCTTCTGCCAAGCTGTCATTTGCAGTGAGTCTCCATTGGGAGTGGACAATCAGACTTTTTTTTGGCATGCATTACTTTCCAAGTTTTTCATTGTGAATGGATAACTTTTTAAATTCACATACAGTGGGACAGTATCTGACATTCCCCCGCAGACCCCCCACAACTATCATTCAGGATTGTGGGGAGGAGGCCCTTGTCCTCATCGATATGGAAAAAATGTGCATTGCCAATGACTCACCCCTAGCAAGGTATCCTTCCAAAGTTGATGTCTAGGCCTGGTATGGTTCAAGATCAATAAGGCTGCATGTGTATTTTTTGTTTGTTTTTTAACATAAGACCCCCCCCTTAAAATCCCTACCAGGTCACTATCTAGGATAAGAGACCCTCAGATACTGGCTCCTTCTACAAGAATGAGTAATGAGTACATAGTACCTCTTGTTACTCATTCACAAAAAAGTGGCACATCTATAGGGTGTACTAACTGAAAAGTATCATTTACAAAGAAAAAAAAAATGCCACTAAATAACATTTCTATGTAGGATTTGTTTCTTGTTGTACAATTACAGTTTCCAGCTGCTTCATTCTGTTTGTAAACCTTTTGTTTGTTTCAACTTGTTACTCATTCACAAAATAATGTAGATAAAAGCACTGAAGATTTGAAAAGTCTCTTATTAAAAAAGTCCTATAATGTTTGTCATCAAACACGATAAATGATGGCCACCGATTTGCCGACATGATCTATTCCCGATGGAGACTCACAGTTAATAATGTTTCCCCAGCTGGCAGTTTGATAGTAAATAAAGGGGCATGGCTGTATTTGGTCAATGGTGCCAGCCAGCATCCAAACCCCCTGTTTATATTCAGCTGCTGACCGGTAATATGCCATGTGGCAGATGAGCCGAGGATGTGTCACTTGTTTCTAGTCACATTTGTCAAATGTAGTAATACTGCTGTTAAATGTATTCCTTCCTGCTGCATGTGGAGGTTAGGCTCGGTGGGTGGGTGAGCACCTATTTAGTTTGCCTGTGTGTTGAACGCTGAACAGCCAACGTTTTGACCAAGTCCTACATTGGTGCCAGCCCAAATCCCACTACCTAGAGTATATTTTCTTCTCATCCCAATCTAGTGATGTCTACCATTCTAAAATGAGGAGCAAACCACTTATTTTTGGGATCTGGGAGACATGCAGATTTCTTACGTTTTTAAAAAGCTATACTTCGCTTTGTACTAGTTCAGTTGAGAGCTTTCAGAGGGTTATTCCTCTTTTTAGGATGATGGCCAGAGTTTGTGGAGGGCATTTGCATTCTTGTTATCCCATTTCATTATAACCTGCCTAGTTTTACTTTATTTCTCCCCAAGTCCTATAGAAACCATGACTTCCATACCCAGTACTAATTTAAACAGCTGTATGGAATAGTGTATATAAAATGAAAAGAAAGGTGCTGTGTTCATGTGTATAGGAATGACAAAGGACATGAAAAAACAATGCCATATACATATAACACTTTAATGTGCATCAATTGTGAAATCAACATTTAGCAAGCTGAAAGTCCACACGCGAGGCTGGAAAGTAAAATAAACATATAAAACTGCAATGTCCATCAATTGTGAAATCAACATAAAGCAAGCTAAGGGTCCATAGGTGATATTATTCCCAACACCAAAAAACAATTGCTCTTATATAGCTTCTAGTTCTTCCACCACGAGTGCTCAGTGGGAAGATGGCAACCCTTTTTTATAAGATGGTCAAATATGCAAATTTAGAATACCAATTGATTACATTGTCAGCACTACTCCACTCCAATGACCCCTCTGGATGAAGCTAGAATATAAAAAATGACTCCACAGGAGCCATAGATGAAGGTCTCATAGTGTAGTAGTTTTTAATAAAGGTATAAAAGCAGTAGTAATAATAGTTGCACTCACATGTAAAAGTATGAACAGCGTGTGCAGATGAGGCTAATCCTACAGTGGTAGAATGCGGTCCACGTCTCACTCTGGATATTGAAGCCTGTGTGGGGTATCAGAAAGGGATCCGGAAGTGACGGATCCACCGATTTGATGTACGTTTCACCGTAATTAGTGTCTTCAGGAAGTGACACCACGCCGCTTCCAGTTTGCTTAAATATAAGTAAAATAGTTTCTATTGGTAGGGCTCCTCCAAGATGGAGGAGGGGAAGAATGAACAATGTGAAATCTGCCTCTAGGGGTGCCGATCTGCACACTCTGTCAACACTCCTTCATAATGGATGTTACCATTTGTATATTTATGCCAATAAAAGATAAATAAACACAATAAAAACATGTGAAAAAAAAATATTAAGAAATGCACAAAAAAATGCAACATATTGGAAATTAAACCATCTGCTAGATATATATACATTGCCTGGTATAAATGGTAGCAGTACATATAAGTATAAACATTGAAATGAGAAACAATATGATAGATACATTGAAAAAATTAGTTCATAAAAAAGAGAACAATGTAATATATAAAAAGGCTAGCACCGTGTAGTAGTGAGGCCAATGGTAGAATGGTGGCTGAAAAATCGATAATCAGTAATAAAACATTTGAGGTCAGTGTCTATATTTAATCCCATAGGTTGAAGTATTTGAAGTCTATATATCCACTGAGTTTCCATTTGGGACACCTTTTGTCATATCTGTGCCTCTCCAATGTTGGTTAACTCTATCAATGCCCCAAAATCTGAGGAGAGAGGGATCCTTATTATGCACCAACCTAAAGTGGTTGGATACACTATGGTGTTTGAACCCTTTCTTTATATTGTCCATGTGTTCCCCCACTCTTTTGTCAATTGTTCTAGTTATTCTGCCAACATATTGAAAATTACATGGGCACATTAAAAGGTAAGTAACATATCTAGTGTCACAGGTGATTAACTATTTGATGTTATATTCATCACCTGTGACAACGGATGAGAAATTTGTAGCTCTCCTAGTTTTGTCCCGAGTGGTTCTACAAGTTTTACATCTTTTACATTTATAGAATCCTGTACAATCCAAAAGTTTGGAGGTCTCTTTGGGGGTCTGATTACATTTTTTGCTAGCCCTGGTGCCCTCCTGTAGATAAACTTAGGTTTGGATGGGAGAATCTTTCTATGAGTGTAATATAGACCAATGTGTTTTAATTATTTTCTCTACTTCTTTGTATTGGAGATGAAATCTTGAAATAAACACTAGATTGAACCGATCCCCTGTGTGTTCCTTAGTTTTTGGTCCTAAAATGGTATAACGATCTAGTTGCCTGACTTTTTCCCTAGTGGATTCCAATTTGCTATATCCCTTTTCTATGAATCTGCCTATCAGCATGTTGGTATGAGCCATGAAATCGTCCTCTCTTGCACAATTTATTTTAATTCCAAAAAATTGGCCCTTTGGAATTGCTCTCACCCAATTCGGGTGGTGGCAACTACAAGTGGATATGTATCCATTGCGGTCAGTGTCTTTACAATGGGTCAGGGTTTCCAAACTAGATCCTACCTTGTATAACTCTAAATAAAAAAATTGAAGACATAAAGGGTGCCAAGTGCTGGTGAATTTTATACAATACAGGCGGCCCCCTAGTTACAAACACCCGACTTACAAACGACTCCTACTTACAAACAAAGGGAGACAACAGGAAGTGAGAGGAAATCTACCCCTATGAAGGGAAATTCACTCCTGTAAGAGTTATTATTGGAAAAAGGTGTCTCCACTGAAGCTTTATCATCACCTTGTTTCCACAACAACTCAAAATTTTCAAAATCCAATTGTCATTGGGACAGAAAGTGAGGTGAAATCTTCTGAACAGGGGCACAGACAACAAAACAAACATTACAGGGGTGTTAACCCTTCCCTATACTATCCAAAAAGCTTAAAATTATTTTTTTTGGCTGGAGCTACACTTTAAAAATGCACCTGTTCTGACTTACAAACAGATTAAACTTAAGAACAAACCTACAGACTTGATCTTGTTTGTAACCTGGGGACCTCCTGTACTTGTTACGATTCATATAATTTAAAAACCTTTCCAATTCCTCTTGTGAACCCTCCCAAATGATGATTATATTGTCTATGTACCATAGGTACATTTTTAGTTGGGGCCACTGATTGGTGAAAATACATTCTTCCTTCCATTTATTTAAAAAGATGTTTGCTATGCTGGGTGCATACCTTGCCCCCACGGCCACCTCTTTTATTTGATTATAAAAATCTCCCACGTGCCAAACATAGATGTTGGTCATTTCCATATCCAGGGCTTCTATGAGAAATTTTATTTGGGGGGCCTTGAGATTATAATATTTCTGTAGTGCCCACAAGGTGGCACTGAGGGCATCCTGTTGACCAATATTGGTATAAAGAGATTCAACATCTACTGTAGCCAGCAGATTATGATCTCCTATCCCCAACCCTTGGGTCATATTGATAGGCTCCTTACTACCTTTAAGGTATTCTTTACCCCTTGTTGATACAGGTTGTAAAAATATATCAAGATATTCTCCAAGTCCTGAGTCAGGAGTTAATACCGCTGACTATGGGTCTTCCTGGAGGATTGGTTTTATTTTTATGAATCTTTGGAATTTGGTAAATAACTGGAATTTTTGGGACTTTGGGTAATAGATATTTAGCTTCTTTTGTACTTAGTATTCCTAGTTTGGTCCCCCAGAAGTTTTTTGTATGTGGCTGAATCCTGTAGAATTCTTTGCATTTCTGCAATGTAATCTTCCTTTTTGAGGATGTCTGCCGGTCTGATTGCTATGTTTTTATTTTGTTCTGATTTTTGAATGGCCTCTCTAGTTTGTTTAACTTTTCTTTTTTTTGTAAAAGGGATATCTTTGATATCTTCTTGTACTGTGTGTTTGAAAACTTCTATAAACATATGGCAGGTGCTTTTGGGATTAAAAGCTGACTTATTCCGTAACCCTGTATGGGTATGAGGATGTGGAGTAGCTTCTCTAATTTGATTGGGATGTTCTGCAAAAAAATTAACATGCAGCTTTCTGGCAAATTTTTCCAGATCTATGAATGCCTCTAATTTATTTAGAAATAGAAAATGAGGTTGAAAATGCCTGCCGTTAAACTTCTCTTTTCCTTTTCGACCCCCTCTACATCCTCTCCTGTGCTTTCTGCTGGATGGTGGATGGTTGGAAAGGGGTGGGGGTGATGATTCCCCCTCTGTTGGTAATCTGGCTGCACAAAAATGTTCTCTCCCCTCTCCCCATTCCCCCCCTTGGGTATTATGTGTACTGTTCGGCAATCTCCCTCTTCCTCTACCCCTTCCCCTGGCATTGCCCCTATGGTTACCCCTATAAGGTCTAGACCTGGGTGGGTAAGCTTCATAGTAGGATGTTCTAGGGGTCTGCAGGGATTGATCCCTCAAAGGGGCATAATGGTTATAGGTGGGTACTCTATATTGGGGAGTAAGTGGTGAAGCATTACCCCAAAATGTGGATTCTGTCTCTCTTTCCCGATATTGGGGTGTTTGAGGTTGACAAACTTTAGTATTTTTTTTGTTACCCTTTTTGCCTTGGGGTATGACTGGCTGGGGACCAGTGGTTAATGTAGATGGAAGTGGTTGAGTCCCTTCCGCCCCCACTGATGGAGAAGTATTAGAATCCTGCCATTTGTAGATTTTATTATCTTTATAGTCTTTCATATCTCATTAATATTTCTTATTTTTTTGTTTTTTGTTTCAGTATCCTGCTTAGTAAGATAATGTTGGATGGTGTTCTGAACCTTGTTTCATCCAAGTGACGTATCGCGCATGCGCCGTGCGGTGCGTCTGTCGTCGGCCCCTGCGTGACATCAGACGTCAGTTATATGGTAAACACCTGTCCATAAATAGCCCCCTCACACCACATCACATTACCAGGCATCTCCAAGGCTAGTCAGGCTGGATATTTGCTACATATTAGGTACATTTCCATATTAACTCTCCTTTTTTGACTTCCTATCCTTTGGTATATATTTTCAGTCTCTACCATTTCCTAAATATCAGTCTATCTACTTAATCTTTTATTTATTTATATATTTGTATATCATTTTTTCCTGCTGCCGCCTGTTTTTTCCCCCCCATTTTGAGGGGGACAGGTGATCTGCAGCAGGTTTTGGTCATCTCCGTATTTGGGGTGACCTATTTATTCTTTTATTAGTTTACAATATGAACAATGCTTTTCTCCCTTTTCTTTCAGTCCTTTCATCCAATTTATTTAGCCTTGTCCCTTCTATAAATCTCTTAGAAATCCCACTTTCCTTACCATATTTATATATATATATATATAAATATAGACATTGGCGCCCAAACCCTGGCATCTCCCGGCCTTTCGATATCCATTGCTCTCCCAAATGTAAGTAAATGTTCCTTCTTTGGATATGTAATTACAATCCTGCACCAATCTCTGCACAGCTTTATCACTCCTTCTTCGCTTCTCATCCATTTCTCAGATGATCATTTCCTTATCCATTCCTTCCCACACTTCCCAATACAACCCCCTTGCTCACTTTTCCACTTCAACACCCACTTTCTTCCTCTCCTACTCCAACCTCAACTGCCAGCTCAACTGCCAGCTACCATCATCATCTCCAAAGTTTCACTATATTTGACAAATCTGTAAATTTGCTCTGTGCAGAATGTTAATTATTACCATCATAGAACCCCCCTTTCCCCTTTAACCCCTCTCATTCTTCCACCTTCCCCCCCCCCCTTTTCCCTTCCTTCCTTTCCTCCTTCCTCTCCCCCTTCCCTACTCCCCCTCCCTCCCCCTCCCCTCCCCCCTTTTTTTCTTTCCTTTTCCCCCCTTTTTTTCTTTTCTTTGTTCCCTCTTTTGAGTAGAACACACACTTTAATGTAATCACACATTTACACGTTTATCAATTTTTTGTTAGACTTCAGCTGACAAGCTTATCTGGGCATCTTCTTACACCTTTAATATACCTCCCAGCGAGGATTTTCCTTGTTTTCACACCGATTCACAGGTATGAGATCTGCATATGGGTGAGCTTCTGTTGATGGACCTAGCAGTCGACAGTATACCTTAGTGTATTTGTATGTTAATAATTTCACCATTTTGTATTACATTTCAAACTAATATAATGTTTGTATTTGGTTTTATTACATGCAGTGTTACATCTATTCTTATTTTAAAACATCCCCTGATGAGCCCAGAGTGGCGAAACATGTCGGGACAATCACTCCATCGCTATTACCGAGTGATTACTTTTTGATCTGTTTTAAATTTTTAGATGTACTTCTGAACATGTGCACATAATTCATATTGTAGTTTTAATGATGTTTTGTATGTAACAATAAAATCATTAATCCTCATATACCTACTGTCGAGCATTATATTACTATCACTATCCCCCTTTTCATTGGCCCCCTTAAAGTCCCGCTAAATAAGTTCCTTCTTCTTGACAAAGATAATGTTGGAGCTTTTCCATTTTGATTTTATATGGAATACATTCTACAGTATTATTCTTTATCTATGTTTGTTCTGGATGTTCAGGGCAAAGGGAATGCTGTGCATGGACCCACCTACAACCTATCTAGTTATTTAGAGTTTGAGAAGCCTCTGCTGTGCATACTTCTTTTACTATAAATATTCACCAAATACTTATTTTGAATGCTAATAAAATATACCAACTTGTAACAAATGCTATACTAACAAATTGATTATTTTAAAAATGCCATAAAATAATCAATCAGCAATGCTTTTCAAGCCAACAATTGTTATACAACTTGTTTTAACACAGGAACGCTCAAGTGCCAGCTACCATCATCATCTCCAAAGTTTCAGTATATTTGACAAATCTGTAAATTTGCTCTGTGCAGAATGTTAATTATTACCATCATAGATTTGAAATAGTTTCCCCCCTGGCACAATATGATTAATCACATCAATTACATTTTTTGATTAATAATAAAAATGATGATTTATGCTTGATACCTCTCCATCCAGGCATGGACAGCCTGGAGCTCACCCAGCAGCAATTTTGAAGGGAACTGATTGTAAAAAGGAGCCCCCCCCCCCACATAGACTCCTACCTCTTTTCTCCTTATCTTCATATAACCTTAACATGTAGTTAATCTTTTTTGCCTTGAGCTTCTCATGATGTCTCAGCAGGGAGGCATTTGCAGAAATTGTCTATCTTTCTTTGAAGTTGTATATAGTTTTTGAAATATATGGGTTATCTTAAAGCACATGCAGTATGTTTGCTGTCAGCCCACCACAGTTCCTGCCCATTACCAAAGTTGAAAGAGAATAAAGGGCAGCTATGGTGAAAAGATCATTCTAAAACCGCATATACTGTATACCAGATGTCAGTTATAGTGTAAGTGGATGTGTTTGAAAATGGTAAATAGTCAAATCTAGTCAATATTGTTTAAACCAAAAAGCCACCATCATTTGTTCAATTCTTTTCTTGGTATGTGATTAAATGACTCTTGTATATTTCACTAAACTGAATAAGACGATGTATGCTTCTATTTAAACTAGCATAGTGAATCAGGTTTGTCTTAATAATTCAAACAATGTGCAGTTATTCCATGTATGGATGCTTCTTTACAGATGTAACACTATGGGAGTGATTTACTAAGAATAAGGCACTGCACTAGTTCATACATTAATTGGTGCGCCAGAAAAAAAAAAATACCCACATATGTAAAATGCAACTGGCTCTAGGACAGGGATCCTCAAACTATGGCCCTCCAGCTGTTACTGAACTACACATCCCATGAGGCATTGTAAAACACTGACATTCACAGACATGACTATGCATGATGGGAATTGTAGTTCCTGAAAAACTGGAGGGCCGTAGTTTGAAGACCCCTGCTCTAGATTAACTGCAGTTTTCTCATTGATAATCGCGCACGCCAAATACAATTGGTTAATTTCATCTCATTGGATGTGTCTTGTTGGGCAATTAGTAGGTGTTCTCAGTTAATTAACCCTTTTGATGCTGATCTCATTCCTATCACTTCTAATATATCTTTGAAATGTGTTTTTTTTCTTTTTTTACCCAAATCTTTCAATACATTACAAAGAACAGAGAAGAGTTTCTAAACCCAATAAATTAATGTTTTCAGATCTTGATCTTTAAAGGTGACCATACACTGCAATCAGTCAAATCTTAAATAAATTAGATTTAGTGCAAGAGCCTGTTTGATGTCCTATAATTAGAATTAATTGTTCAAGTGTGTCTTCCTATTTTGCCTAACTATCAAGTTGTACAGAGATTGACCAATCAGATTGCATAGTGCATGACCATCTTAAGTGCCAAATTTGGAATGTAGATGTGCCATGACCCACTTGTATTTACCTAACAATATTTCTTGGGCATTACACAAGGCACATGAAAACCACCCTTTTCAAGACATCCTAGAGTGATCAGGAATCTTCAAACTACGGCTCTCCAGCTGTTGCAGAACTACACGTCTCATGAGGCATTGTAAAACTCTAACATTCATAGACATGACTAGGCAGAAAAGGAATTGTAGTTCCTGAACAACTGGAGAACCGTAGTTTGAAGACCCCTGTGCTAGACCATTATTATGCCTCCAGATTTGGGAGTGTGTCATCTACCCAACTTCTCTCTGCTGGTGGACACAAGAACCTACATCTATAGATATATATATAGCTATATCTATATATACACACACACACACACAAACACACACACACACACTCAAGCAGGTAGCAATATAAATTGGCCTGGAAGTGAATCTGTACACAGGAAGTAGGTGTGTGTTTTGAGGCCAAATCATTTAGACATACACACATGACCCACACAAACACCACCCCATGTAAAAATAAATAAAAAATAATTTTAATTTGCAAATAAGGATCATCTCTTCCTCAGAGAACAGTGAGCGGGGCATGGTGGTGGGCAGAAATTCACAACAGGACAAGCAACTTCCTGTAAGGGTGTGATGTCATTTCTGTGTGCTGTCCACCGCTTCTGGGACCAGACATGTGCCACGGGTACATACATACGCGCACACAGCACTCGTGCATGCGCACATAGCACTCGCATATCTCGCATACACAGCGGTCACACATCTAGATGCATTTGGTGCATTTAGCTGCAGGAATCCATTTTTTAGGGAAATTAATAGTAAAGCAGATGTAGATTTCCAGGACTGGACTAACAAATGTTTCTAGTGAAAGGCAACTGGTGTTTGATAATAATCAAGGCCTTAATGTGCCATTGACATGGATCACTGTTGAACTTAGGAATGTGTCTTTGCAAAGTTAAATGAAAAAATGTGTTGGTTTTTCTTGTGGATAGAGCGCAGAGTGATTTGAAATCTGAACATTTTTTGGGGATATCTGCATCCCTGATAGGGTAAAGACACCTCCCAAATTTGGCTGGTTTCTCCTTCAAATTTATTCACTTCCTGTCACATAGCCAAACAGGAAGTGAGGATAAAACCCTTCCAATGTCTTTGCTTGGGGACACGCAGGTCAATCTAAATAGTTTCCCCATTAGGTAAATTGCACGCTAGCATTTTGCTGTGTACACCCCAAATTATTAGGTATCTTGGACTTTGAGGTTTATTTACTAAAGGCAAATCCACTTTGCACTACAAGAGCACTTGGAAGTGCAGTTGCTTGAGATCCGAGGGGGACATGCAAGGAAAATAAAAAACAGCATTTTGCTTCTACATGATTGGATGATAAAATCACTAGTGCTTCCCCTCAGATTTACAGCGAGTACACTTGTATTGCAGAGTGGATTTGCCTTTAACCACTTCAGCCCCGGAAGGATTTACCCCCTTCCTGACCAGAGCACTTTTTACAATTTGGCACTGCATTGCTTTAACTGCTAATTGCGCGGTCATGCAATGCTGTACCCAAACGAAATTTGCGCCCTTTTCTTCCCACAAATAGAGCTTTCTTTTGATGGTATTTGATCACCTCGGCGGTTTTTATTTTTTGCGCTATAAACGGAAAAAGACCGAAAATTTAAAAAAAAAATGATTTTTTTTAATGTTGTTATAAAAAAAATCCAATAAACTCAATTTTAGTCATACATTTAGGCCAAAATGTATTTGGCCACATGTCTTTGGTAAAAAAAATGTCAATAAGAGTATATTTATTGGTTTGCGCAAAAGTTATAGCGTCTACAAACTAGGGTACATTTTCTGGAATTTACACAGCTTTTAGTTTATGACTGCCTATGTCATTTCTTAAGGTGCTAAAATGGCAGGGCAGTACAAACCCCCCCAAATGACCCCATTTTGGAAAGTAGACACCCCAAGGAAATTGCTGAGAGGCATGTTGAGCCCATTGAATATTCATTTTTTTGTCCCAAGTGATTAAATAATGACAAAAAAAAATAATACAAAAAGTTGTCACTAAATGATATATTGCTCACACAGGCCATGGGCTTGTGTGGAATTGCACCCCAAAATACATTTAGCTGCTTCTCCTGAGTATGGGGATACCACATATGTGGGAATTTTTGGGAGCCTAGCCGCCCACGGGGCCCCGAAAACCAATCACCGCCTTCAGGATTTCTAAGGGCGTAAATTTTTGATTTCACTCCTCACTACCTATCGCAGTTTTGAAGGCCATAAAATGCCCAGATGGCAAAAAATCCCCCCAAATGACCCCATTTTGGAAAGTAGATACCCCAAGCTATTTGCTGAGAGGCATGTTGAGTCCATGGAATATTTTATATTTTGACACAAGTTGCAGGAACTTGACAAATTTTTTTTTTTTTTGCACAAAGTTGTCACTAAATGATATATTGCTCACACAGGCCATGGGCTTGTGTCGAATTGCTCCCCAAAATACATTTAGCTGCTTCTCCTGAGTATGGGGATACCACATGTGTGGGACTTTTTGGGAGCCTACCCGCATACGGGCCCCGAAAACCAATCTCTGCCTTCAGGATTTCTAAGGGTGTAAATTTTTTATTTCACTCTTCACTACCTATCGCAGTTTTGAAGGCCATAAAATGCCCAGATGGCACAAAATCCCCCCAAATGACACCATTTTGGAAAGTAGATACCCCAAGCTATTTGCTGAGAGGCATGTTGAGTCCATGGAATATTTTATATTTTGACACAAGTTGCGGGAAAGTGACACATTTTATTTTTTTTTGCACAAAGTTGTCACTAAATTATATATATATATATATATATATATATATATATATATATATATATATACCCACAATGGTTTGCAGCATCATTGAGGAGGTACCACGATGACAGTTTCACATTACTTTTCTCTGTATCCTCCTTTGTCATTTACTTTCCTTCCATTCATGAAAACTTTTTTTTAAACATTTGTTAGTACCTTTTTGGCGGGATTTATGACGTCATACCAGTCTGAGGGTGGGAGGAGTCTTTGGTTTTTTCCTTTTCTCTTTTCCTGATTGGTTGATGTTTCTTTATATAATTTTCAGTTTTTTCACATTTATCACATGCCTGACGAAGGGGTCCTGCATGACTCTGAAACATTGTACTCTCCTTGTGTTGCAATCATGTAATAAATAACACGTTTGGACGCTATCTACGCCGTTCCATGGTGTGCTGGCAAATATTTTCATTTTTAAATGATATATTGCTCACACAGGCTATGGGCATATGTGGAATTGCACCCCAAAATACATTTAGCTGCTTCTCCTGAGTATGGGGATACCACATGTTTGGGACTTTTTGGGAGCTTAGCTGCGTACGGGGTCCCGAAAACCAATCACCGCCTTCAGGATTTCTAAGAGCGTAAATTTTTGATTCACTCCTCACTACCTATCACAGTTTCGAAGGCCATAAAATGCCAAGATAGCACAACCCCCCCCAAATGACCCCATTTTGGAAAGTAGACACCCCAAGCTATTTGCTGAGAGGCATGGTGAGTATTTTTCTCATTTGTTTTTGAAAATGAAGAAAGACAAGAAAAAAATTTTTTTTTTCTTTTTTCAATTTTCAAAACTTTGTGACAAAAAGTGAGGTCTGCAAAATACTCACTATACCTCTCAGCAAATAGCTCGGGGTGTCTACTTTCCAAAATAGGGTCATTTGGGGGGGTTTGTGCCACCTGGGCATTCTATGGTCTCCGAAACTGTGATAGGCAGTGAAGAGTGAAATCAAAAATTTACGCCCTTAGAAAGCCTGAAAGCGGTGCTTGGTTTTCAGGGTCCTGTACGCGACTAGGCTCCCAAAAAGTCTCACACATGTGGTATCCCCGTACTCAGGAGAAGCAACAGAATGTATTTTGGGGTGTAATTTCACATATTCCCATGGCATGTTTGAGCAATATATCATTTAGTGACAACTTTGTGCAAAAAAAAAATAATTTCCCGCAACTTGTGTCACAATATAAAATATTCCATGGACTCGACATGCCTCTCAGCAAATAGCTTGGGGTGTCTACTTTACAATGGGGTCATTTGGGGGGGTTTGAACTCTCCTGGCATTTTATGCACAACATTTACAAGCTTATGTCACACATCACCCACTCTTCTAACCACTTGAAGACAAAGCCCTTTCTGACACTTTTTGTTTACATGAAAAAAATTATTTTTATTTGCAAGAAAATTACTTTGAACCCCAAACATTATGTATTTTTTAAAGCAAATGCCCTACAGATTAAAATGGTGGGTGTTTTATTTTCCACACAGTATTTGCGCAGTGATTTTTCAAACGCATTTTTTGGGAAAAAACACACTTTTTTAAATTTTAATGCACTAAAACACACTATATTGCCCAAATGTTTGATGGAATAAAAACGATGATCTTAGGCTGAGTACATGGATACCAAACATGACATGTTTTAAAATTGCACACAAATGTGCAGTGGCGACAAACTAAATACATTTCTAAAAGCCTTTAAAAGCCTTTACAGGTTACCACTTTAGATTTACAGAGGATGTCTACTGCTAAAATTACTGCACTCGATCTGACCTTCGCGGTGATACCTCACATGCATAGTGCAATTGCTGTTTGCATTTGACGCCAGACCGGCGCTTGCGTTCGCCTTTGCGCGAGAGCAGAGGGGGGGACAGGGGTGTTTTTTTTTCTCTCTTTAATATTTTTTTGCTTTTTTATCTTATTTTTAAACTGTTTCTTTCATTTTTTTTTAAATCATTTTTATTGTTATCTCAGGGAATGTAAATATCCCCTATGATAGCAATAGGTAATGACAGGTACTCTTTTTTGAAAAAATTGGGGTCTATTAGACCCTAGATCTCTTCTCTGCCCTCAAAGCATCTGACCACACCAATATTGGTATGATAAAATGCTTTCCCAATTTCCCAATGGCGCTGTTTACATCTGGAGAAATCCAAGTCATGAAATGCTCGTAGCTTCCAGTTTCTTAGGCCATAGAGATGTTTGGAGCCACTCAGGTCTCTGATCAGCTCTATGATCAGCTGGCTGAATCACCAGCTGCATTCTCAGGTTCCCTGTTGGGACAGGAGAGCCAGAGAAAAACATGGAAGACGGTGGGGGGGCATTCCCTCCCACTGCTTGTAAAAGCTGTCTAGAGGCTAATTAGCTGCTAGGATTGCTTTTACATGAAAGCCGACTGCTGGCTGAAAAGAATGATACCAAGATGATACCTAAACCTGCAGGCATCATTCTGGTATAACCACTCAAAGTCCAGCAACATACCAGTACGTTGCTGGTCCTTGTTGGGCATATATTGTAATCTTTTTTTTTTTTTCATGCAGCCTGTGGGCTGAACGAAAAAAAGAGATTGATTGGTGGGTATGCCCAGAATACCTCCCTTCATCCACCCAATTCTAATGATGGGCATACATGCACCATTTATATATGCCGAAGCATGGGGGCATCTGCCCCAAAAGTTAGGAGCAAATTGCTCCTCCGCCCCTGCTGCCCCAATGCTTCGGCATATATCACCTTCGCTGGAGTCACGGCTTTATATATCGTGGGAGCAAACGCTGTTGCTGTCAAGAAAAATAAATCCGCGCTGCAGCTGAATGGCGTAGCTGAAGACAAAAAAATGGTTAACAATAAAACACAGTAAACAGTAAAGTATAAAAAATTGCATACCTGAAAAGCAAACATGATAAAACATAATAACAATAAAACATTGCAGAATAGAATACAGTAAAAAAGAGCAGAACAATAGAGAAAGAATAGAGAGAGAGAGAACAATAAAATGACAACTATTTTTGTTTTTTTTATTGTATATATTTTTTTGTGTTTTTTTTTTACACTTTTTTTTTTGTAACTGTAACTTTTATAACTGTAACCAGTTCCAGGTTCCAGTCTCTCAAAATGCAATGGCATCTTTGGAGACCCTGCGAAAGTGTGCCTAGTCTGTGCAATGCTGTACCCTACGCTAATACTCAACTAGTGTATGGTAGCGTTCAAAACATTCACCAATGCAAAGACCAGGATTGTCAGGACAGGAGGGACAATAATAGTGGGTGTCGCGCCTATATCCGCGCTTGCTGCAGACACGACATCTTTTTTGGGGGGGTTCGTTGGGTAGGGGTACACGGGAGGACATAAAGAAAATGCCTCTCATATAGGGATGAGCTTCGTGTTCGAGTCGAACCCATGTTCGACTCGAACATCGGCTGTTCGATCGTTGTCGAATTGCGAACGATATGGGCCGTTCGCGCCAAATTCGTGTGGCGCGTCACGGCCCATAATTCACTGCGGCATCGCAGTGCATTGCTGGCTGATGATTGGCCAAGCATGCACTATGACCCGCATGCTTGGCCAATCACAGCGCCGCCTGAACAGAGAGCCGTAATTGGCCAAAGCCAATTATGGCTCAGGGGATTTAGTACATGCCCCACACTATATAAGGCCGCCTGCACGGCGGCCCTGTGTAGTGTGTGTTCCGGCGTTCATTGAGAGAGAGAGAGAGAGAGAGACAGACAGTGACATTTGATTTGAGTTAGATAGATTAGGCAGAACAGTCAGTCAGTTAGCTGCACTTACAGTGTATTGTGTATATATATGCATCCCAGGTGTTGCATATATATATATATATATATACACTGTATTCAGTTTAGCTAGATCCGTTCTTGTTATCTTCCTACTGACAGGCAGGCTTGTCTTGTTACAGTATTTACAGCTACCTGAAGAAAATTACTGGTGTTCCTTTGATCCTATTAGTACCACAGTCAGGCAGCTAGACTATTTACAGTAAGTGCAGTGCGTCCTGCTCACAGTGTTCAGCTAGATCCGTTCCTGTTATCTTCTTACTGACAGGCAGGCTTGTCTTGTTACAGTATATACAGCTACCTGAAGAAAATTACTGGTGTTCTTTTGATCCTATTAGTACCACAGTCAGGCAGCTAGACTATTTACAGTTAGTGCAGTGCGTCCTGCTCACAGTGTTCAGCTAAACCTACAAGTTAGTGTGGTCGTCCACCTCACAGTGTTCAGCTAGATCCGTTCCTGTTATCTTCTTACTGACAGGCAGGCTTGTCTTGTTACAGTATATACAGCTACCTGAAGAAAATTACTGGTGTTCTTTTGATCCTATTAGTACCACAGTCAGGCAGCTAGACTATTTACAGTTAGTGCAGTGCGTCCTGCTCACAGTGTTCAGCTAAACCTACAAGTTAGTGGGGTGCGTCCTGCTCACAGTGTTTAGCTAAACCTACAAGTTAGTGTGGTGCGTCCACCTCACAGTGTTCAGCTAAACCTACAAGTTAGTGCAGTGCGTCCTGCTCACAGTGTTCAGCTAGATCCGTTCCTGTTATCTTCCTACTGACAGGCAGGCTTGTCTTGTTACAGTATATACAGCTACCTGAAGAAAATTACTGGTGTTCTTTTGATCCTATTAGTACCACAGTCAGGCAGCTAGACTATTTACAGTTAGTGCAGTGCGTCCTGCTCACAGTGTTCAGCTAAACCTACAAAAGTTAGTGGGGTGCGTCCTGCTCAGTGTTCAGCTAAACCTTCAAGTTAGTGCGGTGTGTCCTGCTCACAGTGTTCAGCTAAACCTACAAGTTAGTGTGGTGCGTCCACCTCACAGTGTTCAGCTAAACCTACAAGTTAGTGCAGTGCGTCCTGCTCACAGTGTTCAGCTAGATCCGTTCCTGTTATCTTCTTACTGACAGGCAGGCTTGTCTTGTTACAGTATATACAGCTACCTGAAGAAAATTACTGGTGTTCTTTTGATCCTATTAGTACCACAGTCAGGCAGCTAGACTATTTACAGTTAGTGCAGTGCATCCTGCTCACAGTGTTCAGCTAAACCTACAAGTTAGTGGGGTGCGTCCTGCTCACAGTGTTCAGCTAAACCTACAAGTTAGTGTGGTGCATCCACCTCACAGTGTTCAGCTAGATCCGTTCCTGTTATCTTCTTACTGACAGGCAGGCTTGCCTTGTTACAGTATATACAGCTACCTGAAGAAAATTACTGGTGTTCTTTTGATGCTATTAGTACACAGTCAGGCAGCTAGATTATTTACAGTTAGTGCAGTGCGTCCTGCTCACAGTGTTCAGCTAAACCTACAAGTTAGTGGGGTGCGTCCTGCTCATAGTGTTCAGCTAAACCTACAAGTTAGTGTGGTGCATCCACCTCACAGTGTTCAGCTAAACCTACAAGTTAGTGCAGTGCGTCCTGCTCACAGTGTTCAGCTAAACCTACAAGTTAGTGGGGTGCGTCCTGCTCACAGTGTTCAGCTAAACCTACAAGTTAGTGTGGTGCATCCACCTCACAGTGTTCAGCTAAACCTACAAGTTAGTGCAGTGCGTCCTGCTCACAGTGTTCAGCTAGATCCGTTCCTGTTATCTTCCTACTGACAGGCAGGCTTGTCTTGTTACAGTATATACAGCTACCTGAAGAAAATTACTGGTGTTCTTTTGATCCTATTAGTACCACAGTCAGGCAGCTAGACTATTTACAGTTAGTGCAGTGCGTCCTGCTCACAGTGTTCAGCTAAACCTACAAAAGTTAGTGGGGTGCGTCCTGCTCAGTGTTCAGCTAAACCTTCAAGTTAGTGCGGTGCGTCCTGCTCACAGTGTTCAGCTAAACCTACAAGTTAGTGTGGTGCGTCCACCTCACAGTGTTCAGCTAAACCTACAAGTTAGTGCAGTGCGTCCTGCTCACAGTGTTCAGCTAGATCCGTTCCTGTTATCTTCTTACTGACAGGCAGGCTTGTCTTGTTACAGTATATACAGCTACCTGAAGAAAATTACTGGTGTTCTTTTGATCCTATTAGTACCACAGTCAGGCAGCTAGACTATTTACAGTTAGTGCAGTGCATCCTGCTCACAGTGTTCAGCTAAACCTACAAGTTAGTGGGGTGCGTCCTGCTCACAGTGTTCAGCTAAACCTACAAGTTAGTGTGGTGCATCCACCTCACAGTGTTCAGCTAGATCCGTTCCTGTTATCTTCTTACTGACAGGCAGGCTTGTCTTGTTACAGTATATACAGCTACCTGAAGAAAATTACTGGTGTTCTTTTGATCCTATTAGTACCACAGTCAGGCAGCTAGACTATTTACAGTTAGTGCAGTGCGTCCTGCTCACAGTGTTCAGCTAAACCTACAAGTTAGTGGGGTGCGTCCTGCTCACAGTGTTCAGCTAAACCTACAAGTTAGTGTGGTGCATCCACCTCACAGTGTTCAGCTAAACCTACAAGTTAGTGCAGTGCGTCCTGCTCACAGTGTTCAGCTAAACCTACAAGTTAGTGGGGTGCATCCTGCTCACAGTGTTCAGCTAAACCTACAAGTTAGTGTGGTGCATCCACCTCACAGTGTTCAGCTAAACCTACAAGTTAGTGCAGTGCGTCCTGCTCACAGTGTTCAGCTAGATCCGTTCCTGTTATCTTCCTACTGACAGGCAGGCTTGTCTTGTTACAGTATATACAGCTACCTGAAGAAAATTACTGGTGTTCTTTTGATCCTATTAGTACCACAGTCAGGCAGCTAGACTATTTACAGTTAGTGCAGTGCGTCCTGCTCACAGTGTTCAGCTAAACCTACAAGTTAGTGGGGTGCGTCCTGCTCACAGTGTTCAGCTAAACCTACAAGTTAGTGTGGTGCGTCCACCTCACAATGTTCAGCTAAACCTACAAGTTAGTGCAGTGCGTCCTGCTCACAGTGTTCAGCTAGATTCGTTCCTGTTATCTTCTTACTGACAGGCAGGCTTGTCTTGTTACAGTATATACAGTTACCTGAAGAAAATTAATGGTGTTCTTTTGATCCTATTAGTACCACAGTCAGGCAGCTAGACTATTTACAGTTAGTGCAGTGCGTCCTGCTCACAGTGTTCAGCTAAACCTACAAGTTAGTGGGGTGCGTCCTGCTCACAGTGTTCAGCTAAACCTACAAGTTAGTGGGGTGCGTCCTGCTCACAGTGTTCAGCTAAACCTACAAGTTAGTGTGGTGCGTCCACCTCACAGTGTTCAGCTAAACCTACAAGTTAGTGTGGTGCGTCCACCTCACAGTGTTCAGCTAAACCTACAAGTTAGTGGGGTGCGTCCTGCTCACAGTGTTCAGCTAAACCTACAAGTTAGTGGGGTGCGTCCACCTCACAGTGTTCAGCTAAAGCTACCTGGTGGTGTTCTCATACTACAGGCAGGCAGTTGATTTTGCTAGCTGCAGTATCAGTACATATATATATATATATATATATATATCCCAACTTAGTGCAGCTACAGGCCATTAGTATGTCTGGAAGGCCAAGAAGGAGAGGCAGACAGTCACAAGCCAATAAGAGAGGGCAAGCAGGCTCTGTGTGTAGTGCTGGTCATGGAGACGGTGCATCCTCATCAGCATGTGGCCGTGGGACACGCTTGGGCTTTTTTTCGGCAGCTGGCCGTGTTGAGCCACAACAAGCGGAAGACTTGGTCGAGTGGATGACCAAGCCGTCCTCATCCTCCTCATCCTCTCTCACCCATGCCCAGGGTACTTTGTCTGGCAAAGCAGCGGCCTCTTCCCTCGGCTCAATGTCATCAGTGACTCCTTCCCTAGCCCCACCATGTCCTCCTGAGGAGTCCCTCGAACTGTTTGACCACAGTGTTGGGCACATGCTCCAGGAGGATGCCCAGTGTTTGGAAGGCTCTGATGATGATACTGAGCTCGATGAAGGCAGTAACATGAGCGCAGACAGAGGGGGTGCCCAAGATGGACAGCAATCTGGCAGTCATGCTCCCCCTGCTGCAGCATACTGCCAGGTTTGCTCCAGTGATGAGGAGGGAGGGGATGATGAGGTCACTGACTCAACGTGGGTGCCTGATAGGAGAGAGAAGGAGGAGGCGGCACATCACCAACGAGGCAGGATGCCCTCCAGGGGCCAGCCTAAGGGCAGCACATTGACTGCATCACACCCCAAAGCTCCACATGTGCAGGGCGCTGCAGTCTCTGCGTGTTATTCAAAAAGTTCTTTGGTGTGGGCCTTTTTTGAGAGGAGTGCATCAGATCGCACCACTGCTATTTGCAACATATGTCTCAAGCGTATCTCGCGTGGCCAAAACATCTCCCGCTTGGGTACCACATGCTTGACCAGACATATGTTGACCTGCCATGCAGTTCGTTGGCAAGCGTATCTAAAAGACCCACACCAAAGAACAAAGAGGACCTCTCCTTGCTCCTCATCAGCTGAGATCTCCAACCCCACTATACCTTCAGTCCTCTCTGAGACCTGCACTGAGAGGAATAAAGGTGTAGAATTAGGTGTGTCACAGGCAAGTACTTGTGGGCAATCTGCTTTTGGTACACCGACGTCAGATTGTACCAGGCAAATTTCCCTGCCCCAGCTGCTGCACCGCCGAAAGAAGTTTGCTCCCAGCCATCCACATGCGCAGCGGTTGAATGCTAGCTTGGTAAAATTGCTAGCACTTCAACTGCTGCCTTTTCAGTTGGTAGACTCTGCCCCCTTCCGTGAGTTTGTGGAATGTGCGGTTCCTCAGTGGCAGGTACTTAAATGCCACTTTTTCTCACGGAAGGCGATTCCGGCTCTCTACCGGCATGTGGAAGGCAATGTCCATGCCTCACTGGACAGGATGGTCAGCGGTAAGGTGCATATTACCGCTGACTCATGGTCCAGCAGGCATGGACAGGGATGTTACTTAAGTTTCACGGCGCATTGGGTGACTCTGCTGGCAGCTGGGAAGGATGCAGGACAAGGTGCAGTAGTGTTGGAGGTTGTTCCACCACCACGCCTCCAAAATGCTAATGATTGTGACACACCTCTCTCCTCCACCCCCTCCTCTTCTTCTTCCTCCATGGCCTCTTCCTGTGCTTTGTCCTCGGAACCAGCGGTGCTCCGTAGCCATTCAAGGGGCTACGCAAGTACGCAGGCCAAAAGATGCCATGCGGTGCTTGAGCTGGTGTGCTTGGGGGACAGGAGCCACACTGGGGCAGAGGTTCTGTCAGCTCTGCAGGGGCAGGTTCAGAGGTGGTTGACGCCACGCCAACTTAAGGCAGGAATGGTGGTTTGCGACAATGGCACCAACCTCCTCTCTGCCCTCCGACAGGGACAAATGACCCATGTGCCCTGTTTGGCTCACGTCCTTAGCTTGGTGGTGCAGCGGTTCTTGGGCAGGTACCCGGGCTTACAGGATGTCCTGAGGCAGGCCAGGAAAGTCTGTGTGCATTTCCGCCGGTCATATAATGCCAGTGCTCGGCTGACGGACCTCCAAAAGGTGTTTAACCTGCCCAAGAACCGCCTAATCTGTGACATGCCCACCAGGTGGAACTCAACGTTGGCCATGCTGCAGTGGCTGCACACGCAGCAGAGGGCCATCAATGAGTACCTGTGCGACTATGGCACCAGGACAGGGTCAGGGGAGCTTGGTTTTTTTCCCCACACCAGTGGGCCATGATCAGGGATGCATGCACTGTCCTGTCACCATTTGAGGAGGCCACGAGGATGGTGAGCAGTGACAGTGCATGCATCAGTGACACTGTCCCCCTTGTCCACCTGTTGGAGCACACGCTGCTTGGAATAATGGACAGGGCACTTGAGGCAGAACAGAGGCAGGAAGAGGAGGACTTCCTTAGCTCTCAAGGCCCCCTTTATCCAGACAGTGTTTCTGCATGCCCGCCGATCACACAGGAAGAGGACGAGGAGGAGGAGGAGGAAGATTGTGTCAGTATGGAGGTGGAGCCTGGCACTCAGCATCAGCAGCAGTCTTTACGGGATCAGTCCCAAGAAACACATGGACTTGTACGTGGCTGGGAGGAGGTGGCTGCGGACCATGTCGTCCTTAGTGACCCAGAGGACTCCGGACCGAATGCCTCAGCAAACCTACGCTGCATGGCCTCCCTGATCCTGCAAAGCCTGCGTAAGGATCCTCGTATTCGTGGTATCAAGGAGAAGGACCAATACTGGCTGGCAACCCTCCTTGATCCACGTTACAAGGGTAAGGTTGCAGACCTTATCTTGCCATCGCAGAGGGAGCAGAGGATGAAACATCTTCGGGAGGCCTTGCAGAAAGGTCTGTGCAACGCGTTCCCAGAGACTGGGAAGTTACAAACTCCTGTTTCTGGACAACGTGTTGCTGAGGCTTCGGTCAGTCAAAGAAGGAGCGGTGGAGAAGGTGGCCGTCTGACCGATGCGTTCAGACAATTTTTTGGTCCGCAGCCCCAAGGTATGATCGGTTCCAGCAACCATCGCCAGCGTCTGTTTTACATGGTGCAGGAATACCTAGGGGCAAGATCAGACTTGGACACCTTTCCCACCAAAAATCCTCTGGGTTACTGGGTCTTGAGGATGGATCACTGGCCAGAGCTTGCACAGTATGCAATTGAGCTACTGGCCTGTCCTGCATCCAGCGTTCTTTCGGAACGCACATTCAGTGCTGCTGGAGGCTTTGTAACCAATCACAGGGTGCGTCTGTCCACCGACTCGGTCGATCGACTGACCTTCATAAAAATGAATCAGTCTTGGATCACCACCAGCTACCAAGCACCTGATGCTGATGTAACCGAATAATTTTTTTTTAAATCTCAGATCCCTTCAAAGACTGCCTATGCTGATGCTGAGTGACTATCCCTGAGTAATTATCCTCTTCCTCCTCAATCATCACGCTGATAGATTGAAAGAACATTTTTGGTTCTTGGCGCCACCACCAATGCCTAAGGCACAATTTTTCAGCCCCTGTTTAACAGGGGCGTGTGATTACAATTTTTGATGCAATACTTTGCAGCAGGGCTCGTTCCTGCGTTCCAACTAGAGTGTCTGTGAGGGGTTACAGTGTTGTAGCACCAGCACCAGTGCCTAAGGCCCAATTTTTCTGCCCCTGTTTAACAGGGGCGTGTAATTACAATTTTTGATGCAATACTTTGCAGCAGGGCTCGTTCCTGCGTTCCAACTAGAGTGTCTGTGAGGGGTTGCAGTGTTGTAGCACCAGCACCAGTGACTAAGGCCCAATTTTTCTGCCCCTGTTTAACAGGGGCGTGTGATTACAATTTTTGATGCAATACTTTGCAGCAGGGCTCGTTCCTGCGTTCCAACTAGAGTGTCTGTGAGGGGTTACAGTGTTGTAGCACCAGCACCAGTGCCTAAGGCCCAATTTTTCTGCCCCTGTTTAACAGGGGCGTGTAATTACAATTTTTGATGCAATACTTTGCAGCAGGGCTCGTTCCTGCGTTCCAACTAGAGTGTCTGTGAGGGGTTGCAGTGTTGTAGCACCAGCACCAGTGACTAAGGCCCAATTTTTCTGCCCCTGTTTAACAGGGGCGTGTAATTACAATTTTTGATGCAATACTTTGCAGCAGGGCTCGTTCCTGCGTTCCAACTAGAGTGTCTGTGAGGGGTTGCAGTGTTGTAGCACCAGCACCAGTGCCTAAGGCCCAATTTTTCTGCCCCTGTTTAACAGGGGCGTGTAATTACAATTTTTGATGCAATACTTTGCAGCAGGGCTCGTTCCTGCGTTCCAACTAGAGTGTCTGTGAGGGGTTGCAGTGTTGTGGCACCACCACCACCAAAGGCCCAATTTTTCTGCCCCTGTTCAACAGGGTCATGTAATTACAATTCTTGATCTAATATTTCACAGCAGGGCCCATTTCTGCACCCACCAAGAGCGAGTGAGGACTTACAGTGTTGTGGCACCAGCACCACCACCACCACCACCAAAGGCCCAGTTTTTCTGCCCCTGTTCAACAGGGGCATGTAATTACAATTCTTGATCTAATATTTCACAGCAGGGCCCTGTGAGGGCTTACGTTGTTGTGGCCACAACAACACCTAAGGGCCAAATTTATGCTGAGTATATAGGACAGGCCCCTACTTTCAAACATCTAACTTACAAACGACTCCTACTTGCAAACGGAAGGAGACAACAGGAAGTGAGATGAAATCTACCCCTAGGAAGGGAAATTCTCTCCTGTAAGAGTTAATATGGGAAAAACATTTCTCCTTTCCACTGATGCTTTCCAATCCTTGTTCCACAAAAAAACCCAAATTTTCAAAAAACATTTGTCATTGGGACAAAAAGTGAGGTGAAATCTTCTAAAGAGGAGGAAAGACAGCAAAACAAATGTCACAGGGGTGATAACCCTTCCCTATGTTTTCCAAAAAGCTTAAAAAAGATTTTTTGGCTGGAGCTAAACACGTTAAAAATGTACCCGTTCAAAATGACAAACAGATTCTACTTAACAACAAACCTACAGTCCCTGTCTTGTTTGCACCGCCTGTATACTGCTGTTCAGAGTATATAGAGCCTTGTGGCCCCACACCTTTCCTTATTTTAATTTGGGTGCGGGGTTCCCCTTAATATCCATACAAGACCCAAAGGGCCTGGTAATGGACTGGGGGGTACCCATGCCGTTTGTCTCACTGATTTTCATTCATATTGCCAGGACCCGACATTACATTAAACCCGCAAGCAGTTTTAAATGAGATTTTTTCCTTTAAAAATGACATTTGGTGCAGGGACTGTTCTAAACACGGGAAACACGCTCCACTTTACAGGCATACTATAGACACCCCCCAGGTACGATATTTAAAGGAATATTTCACTTTTTTTTTTACTTTAACCATCATTAAAATCACTGCTCCCGAAAAAACGGCCATTTTTAAAAGTTTTTTTTGCATTGATACATGTCCCCTGGGTAGGACCCGGGTCCCCAAATCCTATTTAGGACAATACGATGCAAATTAGCCTTTAAAATGAGCACTTTTGATTTCGAACATTCGAGTCCCATAGACGTCAATGGTGTTCTAACGTTTGTGCGAATTTTCGGTCCGTTCGCAGGTTCTGGTGCGAACCGAACCGGGGGGTGTTCGGCTCATCCCTACTCTCATACAGCCGACTGCATTTGGTTGGGAATGTGAATGGGGGAAGTACGGGTGCTGCAGAAGTGGTGGGTTCCCAATTGAGATTGGCGAATGCAGCAGGAAGGGCATTATGGGCATGACAGCCTGTGTTTGTCTTCTTCTTGGTGGCAGCGGGACACTATTTGTGCTTGCCACCTCCCCAGCTTGAACTGCACTTTTGGGACTCGCCACGTCCCCAAGTGTTACTGCCTTGACTACGACCGGGGTGTACTAGGCCGCTGGTGCTTGCCAGTTCACCAAAACGCTACCAAAATGTTCGCAGAGTCAGGCCTGATCGCAGGGATCAGGCCTGACTCATGCGAATGCTGCAGTTATGTGTTTAGTATTTTGTAAGTGACAGTGATCGATCGATACTGCACTTGGGTGGGCTGAGCTGGGCTGGGCGGAGGGGCAAAACGCAGGTGCTAGCAGGTATCTGGGCTGATCCCGCTAACACTGCGTTTTTGGGAACCCTAAACTGCTGGGGACACTAGTATAGATCTGATCGGATCAGATATTGATCCGTTCAGATACTATACCACTAAGGGAGGTGTATAGTGCGTGCGTGGGTGTTATCGCTACTGGCACTAACCTGACGCTGCCTGGGCCTGGTGCTTGCCAGTTAACCAAAACGCTACCAAAAAAACTGTTAGCGATCGCAGGGATCAGGCCTGACTCTGCGAACGCTGCAGTTATGTGTTTAGTGTTTTGTAAGTGACAGTGATCGATCAATACTGCACTTGGGTGGGCTGGGCTGGTCCGGGCGGAGGGGAGGAGCAAAGCACAGGTGCTAGCAGGTATCTGGGCTGATCCCGCTAACACTGCGTTTTTGGGAACCCTAAACTGCTGGGGACGCTAGTATAGATCTGATCGGATCAGCTATTGATCCTTTCAGATACTATACCACTAAAGGAGGTGTATGCTGCATGCATGGGTGTTAGCGGTACTGGTGCTAACCTGGCGCTGCCTGGGGCGACGCAGACCCTATCTGACCCTAAAACCTAAGTTATATCACCGCTGGGCGATCAGGGGGCTAAACCTTTATTAGGTAATAAACAGGGGGTGCCCTGACACTATAAAAAATAAACTAACTAACCAGCATCACCCGTAAGAGTTGTACGGTGATCACTGGTGAAAGGGTTAACTAGGGGGCAATCAGGAGGTTAAAACCTTTATTAGGTAGTATATGGGGTCCCTGACACTATAAAACGCTGACCTATATATTTACCTCCCTAACTAGCGTCACCAGTGACATTTATACAGCGATCAGAAAAACGATTGCTTAGTGACACTGGCGATGGGGGGTGATCAAGGGGTTAAAACTTTATTAGGGGGGGTTAGGGGGGTATCCTAGACCTAAAGGGGGCTAACACTAACTGCCCTACCACTTCTAACTGTCACAAACTGACACGAATGCAGTAATCAGAAAAAAAAAAACTGCTTGGTGTCACTGTGACAGGTAGGAGGTGATTGTGGGGTGATCGGGGGGTGATGGGGGGTGTAAAGTGCGCCTGGTGTGTTTTACTGTGTGTGTGTGTGTAGTGTTTGTGCACTCACATAGATGTCTTCTCTCCTCGGCGCCAGAACGGAAAATACCGAGCCGAGGAGCGATGACATCACTTCCTCTGCCGCTGTTTACTATACAGCAGCAGAGGAAGAATCTCATTGGCTGGGAGCGATGGTGAGGGGGTGGCCACAAATGGATGGCCTCCCCCTCACCTCTGATCGATCGGAGACAGAAGTCGACTGCCTCGGGCACGGGGGGGGTCCGACTGGACCCCCCACCCGCGGGAGGCAAGTAAGGTACCCATACGTTACTTTGCCTGCCCGTGCCATTGTGCCACAGTATATCTGCGTGAGGCGGTCAGCAAGTGGTTAATAAACCCCAAAACACCTAAAAATTGGGGATGTACGCAACAAAGTGCTAGAGTGTAATTTGCCTAATGGGGACACTAGTTAGATTGACCTGTGTGTCCACAAGGAAAGACATTGGTAGGGTTTTATCCTCCCTTCCTGTTTGGCTATGTGACAGGAAATGAAGCCAATTTTCAGAAAAGGGACACAAAGCCCAACCTAAAAAAGACAAGCAGGGGTTCTAACATTCACTTGGTTTACCTCAAATGCCCCCAATTAGAATAGAATTGTCTTGAGATAGATTTTAGCTCAGTGCTCTAAATCAGTGGTTCTCAACCCTTTCCTCAAGTACCCCCAACAGGCCATGTTTGCAAGTTTACATTCATCTTGCACAGGTGCTTTAAATCAGAGTCAATGTCTTGGTACTTTGGACAGCTATTTATCTAAGATGAATTCACAAAATGTCGGGGGTACTCGAGAACTAAGACTAAGAACCACTGAACTAAAATGGAAAACACACACACACACACATGCACACACACACACACACCTTTTCAGGGCAAGGTAAACAATGCAAGATTTATTAAAAAAAGGTTTGCGTGCTAATGAAGCAATTGAAAACACATGCACAGTCCATGGAACACATTGAGCATGCCCAGAAAAATCCAAGTGCTGTTCGCACACAAAAAACACCCAAAAAAACAAAGTCCCTCAGCATGCCCAGAACAACCCAAATGCAGCTAGCACAAAACAAGCCAACCCCCTGTCCAAAATTAAGCACATCATCCAGCATGCTACAAAATTACAGGTGGGACAAACACCCCCCCCCCCCCCGTCCAGGGGGACAAACAAGGAGCCTAACATGGGCAAAAGTTATACAACAAATACCATTGCAGTCTATAGGAACTGGCTTGTTAATGTTGGGAGTCCCCACTTGGCTGGCTTATATTCTAGTTATTGGCATTAAAATGAGTATGGGGGCCCAAGTCCCACCCTGAGGGACATATATCAATGTCACCAATTTGGACAACCCCAAAACGAAACAAGGTGAAGTGCCTTTAAAACTGCAAAATTGCTTAAAAATTAGTAACTTGGGGGGGGGGGGGGTAGTCTGCCTATAAAGTGGTGAATCTGTAGCATGTATCCAAAATGTTGCTTCAAAGATGTACGGTTTTAGAGAAAACTTATAAATCTACATTTATAACACGCATGGACGATTAACCCCCCCTTTTCCCCTGTTGACGTGGTGGACGGCCGGGGACTCTTGTCGGGACCCGGTGGGGGAGACGTCGGAGAACTATAAGCTCAGGAGAAATTGCTCAAACACAATGTGATTGGTAATTATACTGTTAAACATATATATATTATATTGTATTTTTATGGTCACATCCATGAACTCTAATACGCAAATTTTGTCACAGCGCCTCAATCCTCTGAAGATGACCCAACGGGGTCGAAACGCGTCAGAATTATCATCCTATTTTAGCGCTTGATCATTGTATAATACTTGTGCCAGCTTCATTTGTGTTATCTCCTGCAGCACAGCTCCTATTTTAACCATTATGGTTAAGTTTCATTAATAAAAAAACTCTTTCAAGTAACAACCTATTATTTTCATAATTTTTAGCTGCTTTAAAACCCCACGGGGGATACCTTCTTTTTCTTTATAAATCTACATTTTTAGAGATTTTAACCTAAAACAAAAAATAGCCTGGCCCCCAATACATACAAGGCCATTTGGGTCTGTTAAGGCTTAAAATGAGAACCCCCATGTGAAAAATACCACCCCAAACTAAAAAAATATTGTGCCCCTCCCACACACTAACAAACCCCTAGCCAAACACACAGCAAGCCAGCCCATTAACCAGTGGCTGACTGCCGCACGACGATGTCAGCAGAATGGCACGGGCAGGCAAAAGGACTTACAGGTACGTCCTTGCCTGCCCACGGGTGGGGGGTCCGATCGGACCCCCCCGGTGCCTGCGGCGGTCGGCAAATCTTCCCCGGCGATCAGAGGTGAGGGGGAGGCCATCCATTCGTGGCCCCCCTCGCGATCGCTCCCAGCCAATGGGATCATTTCCCTGCCTCTGTATTGTACACAGAGGCAGAGGGAATGATGTCATCTCTCCTCGGCTCGGCATTTTCCGTTCCGGCGCCGAGGAGAGAAGACTGTAATGTGAGTGCACAACACACACACATAGAGTAGAACATGCCAGGCACACATTACACCCCCGACCCCCCCCCGATCCCCCACAATCACCCCTCCCCCCTGTCACACTGATACCAAGCAGTTTTTTTTTTTTTCTGATTACTGCATGGTGTCAGTTTGTGACAGTTAGTGTGGTAGGGCAGTTAGTGTTAGCCCCCTTTAGGTCTAGGGTACCCCCTAACCCCCCCAATAAAGTTTTAACCCCTTGATCACCCCTTGTCACCAGTGTCGCTAAGCGATCATTTTTCTGATCGCTGTATTAGTGTCGCTGGTGACGCTAGTTAGGGAGGTAAATATTTAGGTTCGCCGTCAGCGTTTTATAGCGTCAGGGACCCACCATATACTACCTAATAAATGTTTTAACCCCTTGATTGCCCCCTAGTTAACCCTTTCACCACTGATCACCGTATAACTGTTACGGGTGACGCTGGTTAGTTCGTTTATTTTTTATAGTGTCAGGGCACCCGCCGTTTATTACCGAATAAAGGTTTAGCCCCCTGATTGCCCAGTGGTGATATGCGTCGCCCCAGGCAGCGTCAGATTAGCGCCAGTACCGCTAACACCCACGCACGCAGCATACGCCTCCCTTAGTGGTATAGTATCTGAACGGATCAATATCTGATCCGATCAGATCTATACTAGCGCCCCCAGCAGTTTAGGGTTCCCAAAAACGCAGTGTTAGGGGGATCAGCCCAGATACCTGCTAGCACCTGCGTTTTGCCCCTCTGCCCAGCCCAGCCCACCCAAGTGCAGTATCGATCGATCACTGTCACTTACAAAACACTAAACGCATAACTGCAGCGTTCGCAGAGTCAGTCCTGATCCCTGCGATCGCTAACAGTTTTTCTGGTAGCGTTTTGGTGAACTGGCAAGCACCAGCCTCAGGCAGCGTCAGGTTAGCGCCAGTACCGCTAACACCCACGAACGCACCGTACACCTCCCTTAGTGGTATAGTATCTGATCTGATCAATATCTGATCCGATCAGATCTATACTAGCATCCCCAGCAGTTTAGGGTTCCCAAAAACGCAGTGTTAGCGGGATCAGCCCAGATACCTGCTAGTACCTGCGTTTTGCCCCTCCGCCCGGCCCGGCCCAGCCCACCCAAGTGCAGTATCGATCGATCACTGTCACTTACAAAATACTAAACACATAACTGCAGCGTTCGCAGAGTCAGGCCTGATCCCTGTGATCGCTAACAGGTTTTTGTTAGCGTTTTGGTGAACTGCCAAGCACCAGCCCCAAGCAGCGTCAGGTTAGCGCCAGTACCGCTAACACCCACGCACGTACCGTACACCTCCCTTAGTGGTATAGTATCTGAACGGATCAATATCTGATCCGATCAGATCTATACTAGCGTCCCCAGCAGTTTAGGGTTCCCAAAAATGCAGTGTTAGCGGGATCAGCCCAGATACCTGCTAGCACCTGCGTTTTGCCCCTCCGCCCGGCCCAGCCCAGCCCACCCAAGTGCAGTATCGATCGATCACTGTCACTTACAAAACACTAAACACATAACTGCAGTGTTTGCAGATTCAGGCCTGATCCCTGCGATCGCTAACAGTTTTTTGGTAGCGTTTTGGTGAACTGGTAAGCACCAGCGGCCTAGTACACCCCGGTCGTAGTCAAACCAGCACTGCATTAACACTTGGTGAAGTGGCAAGTCCCATAAGTGCAGTTCAAGCTGGTGAGGTGGCAAGCACAAGTAGTGTCTCGCTGCCACCAATAAGACAAACACAGGCCCGTCGTGCCCATAATGCCCTTCCTGCTGCATTCACCAATCCTAATAATTGGGAACCCACCACTTCTGCAGCGCCCGTACTTCCCCCATTCACATTCCCAACCAAATGCAGTCGGCTGTATGAGAGGCATTTTCTTTATGTCCTCCCGTGTACCCCTACCCAACGAACCCCCCCCAAAAAAGATGTTGTGTCTGCAGCAAGCACGGATATAGGCGTGACACCCGCTATTATTGTCCCTCCTGTCCTGACAATCTTGGTCTTTGCATTGGTGAATGTTTTGAACGCTACCATGCACTAGTTGAGTATTACCATAGGGTACAGCATTGCACAAATTAGGCACACTTTCACAGGGTCTCCCAAGATGCCATCGCATTTTGAGAGACTGGAACCTGGAACCGGTTACAGTTACAAAAGTTAGTTACAAAAAAAAGTGTAAGTAAGTGTAAAAAAAAAAAATATATATATATATAAAATAAAAAAAAAAAATAGTTGTCGCTTTATTGTTCTCTCTCTCTCTATTCTCTCTCTCTTGTTCTGCTCTTTTTTACTGTATTCTATTCTGCAATGTTTTATTGTTATTATGTTTTATCATGTTTGCTTTTCAGGTATGCAATTTTTTATACTTTACCGTTTACTGTGTTTTATTGTTAACCATTTTTTTGTCTTCAGGTACGCCATTCACGACTTTGAGTGGTTATACCAGAATGACGCCTGCAGGTTTAGGTATCATCTTGGTATCATTCTTTTCAGCCAGCGGTCGGCTTTCATGTAAAAAGCAATCCTAGCGGCTAATTAGCCTCTAGACTGCTTTTACAAGCAGTGGGAGGCCCACCATCTTCCGTGTTTTTCTCTGGCTCTCCTGTCTCAACAGGCAACCTGAGAATGCAGCTGGTGATTCAGCCAGCTGACCATAGAGCTGATCAGAGACCAGAGTGGCTCCAAACATCTCTATGGCCTAAGAAACCGGAAGCTACGAGCATTTCATGACTTAGATTTCGCCGGATGTAAACAGCGCCATTGGGAAATTGGGAAAGCATTTTATCACACCGATCTTGGTGTGGTCAGATGCTTTGAGGGCAGAGGAGAGATCTAGGGTCTAATAGACCCCAAATGTCACTACCAATTGCTATCATAGATGATATTTACATTCCTTGAGATAACAATAAAAATGATTAAAAAAAAAATGAACGGAACAGTTTAAAAATAAGATAAAAAAGCAAAAAAGTAATAAAGAAAAAAAAATAAAGCACCCCTGTCCCCCCCTGCTCTCGCGCTAAGGCGAACGCAAGCGTTGGTTTGGCATCAAATGTAAACAGCAATTGCACCATGCATGTGGAATTTACACAGCTTTTAGTTTATGACTGCCTTGTCATTTCTTGAGGTGCTAAAATGACAGGGCAGTACAAAACCCCCCCAAATTACCTCATTTTGGAAAGTAGACACCCCAAGGAAATTGCTGAGAGGCATGTTGAGCCCATTGAATATTAATTTTTTTTGTGATTGAATAATGACAAAAAAAAAAAATTACAAAAAGCTGTCACTAATTGATATATTGCTCACACAGGCCATGGGCATATGTGGAATTGCACCCCAAAATACATTCAGCTGCTTCTCCTGAGTACGGGGATACCACAGGTGTGGGATTTTTTGGGAGCCTAGCCGCGTACGGGGCCCCGAAAACCAATCACCGCCTTCAGGATTTCTAAGGGCGTAAATTTTTGATTTGACTCCTCACTACCTATCACAGTTTCGGAGGCAATGGAGTGCCCAGGTGGCACAAACCCCCCCAAATGACCCTATTTTGGAAAGTAGACACCCCAAGCTATTTGCTGAGAGGTATAAAGGCTGAAGTGGTTAAAGGGGGATGGAAGCTTGGGGGCAGGAGGGGCTCGGGTAGAAGGGTAGAAGTAGAAGGGTAGTTCTGGGTAGGAACTAGCCGCTACCACTTTTGAGAGAAGTGAAGAATGTGAACTTTTTGATGACAGCAATATGATCCACTAGCTGGCGACACTAAGAATTATTACTTGGAAGCTCTGAACACTACCTAGGTTTTGGGGAAACTGTTAAATCCCTGTGCTGGGCGAGACTGCTGTGGCAGTCATCGCCATCTGGTAAGCAGATTATTATATCACCTTGGGTGTGCGGAGCCGGATGCACTATATACATTGTGTGTGAAAATGATATCACTGCTTTGTCCTCTCTTTTCATCGATGAACTCTAAACAGACACCTATGGATTTTTTTATGTGAAGGGACTTCATTCTAGTTTTTTCTTTTTTCACTTTTCTTTTTCACCCTTGATATTTTCTCATTCTGATCAATAATATTGTAATGTAACAATGTACCTGCACTGACCAGTGGCAAAACTACCAGGGTTGTAAAGGTCGCACTTGCACCCGGGCCCTGGCGTCCTGCCACTGTAGGTGGACCCCAAGATGGCAGGAATACAGTAGCCAACTATAGGGACAACAACACTGATGCAGGTGCTCGCAGATAACAGACAGTGTGTTAGTTTCATATCAGGGCACTGCACTCATGCCAGGAACAGATATTTCTCCCCCTACTTCTCCCCCAAAAGATGATCAGGGACTCACTCCTATTGAGAACTAGGGATGAGCTTTCTCTTTGTGTCGAACATGAGTTTGACTCGAACATTGGCTGTTTGCCCGTTCGTCGAAAACCGAACATTATGGGCCATTCGCGCCAAACTTGAGCACCAAACTGTGGGAGCGCAGTGCATTGCTGTATGATGATTACCCAAAGCATGCACCATGACCTGCATATGCTTTGTCCAATCCCAGCGCCCTCAGCTAAGAGAGCCATAATTGGCCAAAGGCAGGGTGCCTTTTGCCAATCATGGCTCAGAGGGACTAAGTCCACACCCCACACTATATAAGGATGCCTGCATGTCAGCCCCATGTAGTGTGTTGTTGGCGTGGATGGAAAGAGAGTGTCAATTAGATTGAGCAGGCAGGATGGTTATTCAGTTAGCTGCAGTATATTTAATATAGAATATATTCTGCTTCTGCTGGAGGCTTTGTAACTGATCACAGAGTGTGCCTGTCCACAGACTCTGTTGATCGTCTCACATTCATAAAAAAGAATCAGTCTTGGATCACCAACTACCAATCACCTGATGCTGATGTAACCGATTGATTTTTCTATGGATGTGGGATCGCTTGAAGACTGCATATGCTGAGTGACTATCCTATTATGCTAAGTGACTATCCTATTCCTCCTCAATCTTCATGATGATAGCTTCTAGGAATATTTTCGGTTCAGGGCACCACCACCACAGGCCCAATTTTTCTGCCCCTGTTTAACAGGGGCATGTAATTACAATTTTTGAGCTAATATTTCACAACAGGGCCTGTTCCTGCTCTCAAGAAAAGTATCTTTGAGGCTTTACATTGTTGTGCCACCACCACCACCACCACCATCTAAGGCCCAATTTTTATGCCCCTGATTAACAGGGGCATGTAATTAAAATTTTTGATCTAATATTTCACAGCAGGGCCTGTTCCTGTGCTCAACAAAAGTATCTGTGAGGCTTTACAGTGTTGTGTCACCACCACCACCTAAGGGCCAATTTTTATGCCCCTGTTTAATAGGGGCACGTAATTACAATTCTTGATATAATATTATACAGCAGGGCCCGTTCCAGCTCCCACCAAGAGTAACTGTGAGGGCTTACAGTGTTCTGGTACCACCAACACCTAAGGCCCAATTTTCCACAGAGTGTATAGGGCAGGCCATATAGTATATACAGGCCGTCCCCTATTTTCAAACATCCAACTTACAAACGACTCCTACTTAGAAACGGAGGGAGACAACAGGAAGTGAGAGGGAATCTACCCCTAGGAAGGGAAATTCTCTCCTGTAAGAGTTAATATGGGGAAAAGGTGTCTCCACTGATGCTTTATCACCAATCCTTGTTTCCCTAATAACCCAAAATTTTCTAAATCCAATTGACATTAGGACAGAAAGTGAGGTGAAATCTTCTGAACAGGGGCACAGACAGCAAAACAAATGTTACAGGAGTGATGATAACCCTTCCCTATGTTATCCAAAAAGCTTAAAAATTGATTTTTTGGCTGGAGCTACACTTACAAAATGTACCTGTTCCAAATTACAAACAGATTCAACTTAAGAACAAACCTGCAGCCCCTATCTTGTTTGTAACCTGGGGACTGCCTGTATACTGCTCCTGTTCAGAGGATATAGGGCCTGAGGGCCCCACGCCTTTTTTTTTTTTCATTTGGGTGCGGAGTTCCCCTTAATATCCATGCTAGACCCAAAGGGCCTGGTAATGGGCTGGGGGGGGCAACATTACATTACAGCAGCAAGCAGTTTTAAATGACTTTTGTTCCTTTAGAAATGTCATTTTGTGCATGGACTGTTCTAAACATGGGAAAAATGTGCCACTTTACGGTCATACTATAGTCACCCCCCAGGCATGATATTTAAAGGAATATTTCACTTTTATTGTTTCATTTAAAGCATTATTAAAATCACTTCTCCCCAAAAAAACGGCAATTTTTAAAACTATTTTTTGCATTGATACATGTCCCCTGGGGCAGGACCCGGCTCCCCAAACACTTTTTATGACAATAACTTGCATATTAGCCTTTAAAATTAGCACTTTAGATTTTTCACATTCGAGTCCCATTGACTTTAACGGTGTTCGCATGAATTTTTTGCCTGTTCGCATGTTCTACCGCGAACCGAACCGGGGGGTGTTCAGCTCATCCCTATTGAGAACATCCCCAAGGTGGAGCCTTTGTTGAACTGATTGTGGGAAATTATTCTCCTGCATATGCCTATGTGGAACTAATATTCACCACCACTTATGTCTGGGCAGGAAGGAGAAGCAGCACACAATGCAGAAGTTTTCAGTTTTCAGTTACCATGCTGGAATACATTGCTGCTGCTCATGGCTTCTGCAGAGGGGGAGACACTGAAGCTCAATGTTGGGGGTGCTGGGCCATATTAACATCGGGAAGACTTTGCTAGCCAAGGCACTGAGCACAGCCTTCTCCCCCACCACCTTCGACAAGAACCACCAGAGCCAGAAGAGGGGTATCACCCTGGCCCTGGACTTCTCCTCCTTCACCATGCCCATCCCTGAACACTTGAGACTCCGGATAATGCCACCCGCAGTTCATCCTGGTGGACTGCCCAGGACATGCCCCCCTCATCATAAGAGGTAAGTGCACCCTGCTGGAGCAGGAGGGCGGGGGGTACGAGACAGCATGGCCTTATAAACATCCACAAGTCCCAGCAAGGCCTGATAGAGAACTGCAGGACCTATCATAGGCTAATAGAGAACAAAAAGATCCCAGCATGGACTGATATAAAACTACAAGTACCAGTATACCTTAATAAAGAACTATAAGTCTCTCTTTATCTGGGCGTGATGGCACTTGTAGTTCTTTATCAAGGTATACTGGCACTTATACTTTTGTAGTTTTCTATCAATCCATTCTGGAACTTGTAGTTCTCTATCAGGCCATGCTGGGTCTTCTAGATGTTTACAGGTCTTATACTAGCATTCTCTGTCAAAGAACTACAAGTCTCAGCAGCTGATGCTGCCATTACCACTGCTGTCTTGGCCAGATGGTGGAGAGATGGAAGAGAGCCAGGGGCAAGGGCTGGTACGCTTGCTAAACTGCAGCGTCGGGCGTGATGCCATCACCATGCATGCTCACGACTCATTTCAAAGCATGTGCACTCGGAAATCGGAGATTTTTATCTTCCAACATGTGAGTAATACTTTACTGTGTTTGTAATAAAGTAACTTGCAATCTACACTCAGTGGCACCTGTAATCTTTCTTTGTATGTTTGGAGATTGCTGGCCCTGAACTGTGGACTACAGTACTACACTCTCCTTTGTTATTGTTTTACTCTGGATGATCCCATATCACATAAAATCAATGTATTACAGACTCTTATCACACAGACTTTGTGTTAAGAGTTAAATATTATTTCGCTTTGTGCTAACTCTATATGTTTGTTAGATAACACTGGAACTGCTTATTGCCCACCTATCTAGTCACATAGAAACCCAGGAAGTCTTCTGTCTACAGCAATGTAGTAAGCAACTGATGGATCACCCTGCTCACTGACTGCCCTGACAACATTCACTGGCTGCTCTGACATGCTGCTTACTGCCTGCCCTGACATAACACTCCCTGACTGCTCTGACATACTACTCACTGACTACTCACCGACTGCCCTGCCCTAAAATTATGGCACTAGATTAACAATATGCCTCTTGTAAAACCACGCCCATTTTAAATGATTTGTTCTCACCTAATTAAAGTAGTTATCTGCCTACAATGGGTTGTTGAACACAAAGCCAAAAAAGGTGTCCCTGAAATAGTTTTTAAAATGTTAGCAACTATTCTCCATTTCTACTACACTAAAAAACATAGCATATGCGTATATTATATACCAGCCAGGGGTTCTATGGCTTGGCTGTCATGCCTAATGAGATGGTCCTTCCTTCTTGCTAGGACCAGGCAAAATATACTTTTCAAGACAAATTGTTTTATTGGATTTCACTTGCACAAGCCAAACTGCTTCATTTTTTTATAACCTCTCATTGTTAGAATGCAAATTTCTATCTGGCCTACTTAAAAACCCATGAGAAAGACTCCTTATAGACTACCAATATTTTTATTCAGGACCTCTTTTATTTGCACACGGTGGTTTACCTTTAGGTGATATCCTTGTCCTTTCAGTTAACCTTCATGAACATCACCACCACAAATGTTCTACAACATCTGTGAGAAAATGATCCCTACGCAAAAACAGAAAAATATATTTTTTGAACAGTAAGACATGTCATTACTTGATACACTCCAATGCTGAATTCCAAAATGGAGTCAGCTGTCACTAACTGGCCATTTCCAGCTAGTCTAAAAGCTGCCCAATATTTTTTAGGTTTCACAAATTACCATGGCCATTTTTTTACAGATTACCCCTCTGTGGTGACATCTATCACAGCCTTAACTCATAAGGCAGTTGATCCTAAACACTGGTCCCCTGAAGCCTTAGAAGTTTTTAAAACCCTGAAGCAAGCTTTCCTGACTGGACCAGCTCTTCACTGGCTTCATACAACTAAAATCTTCTACTTGGAAATCTATGCATCCACTGTGGGGGGTCGGGGGGCTTCTACAGGCTACCAAGGCAAGAAGCATCCCTGTGCTTTCTACTTCAAGATGTTTACCCCTGCAAGAAGGAATTATCGCATCAGAGATAATCAGCTGTTGGCCATTAACTTGGCACCAGAGGAGTGGAGGCATCTCCTTGAAGGATCTGCTCACCTATTTTTAATAACCATAACCTAAGCCTGCAGTATCTTCAGTCTCTCAACAACTTAATCCTAGACAAACCAAATGACTTTTCCTTTCCAATTTTAAATGTATCATTACAAACAAACCTGCTACCAGCAATAGAAGAGCCAAGGCGCCCTCCTGGTCTATTGACTCACTCTCGACTGTGACACCACTTCCGACCTGGAGCCCCTTATTACATCCACTCAAATTCTGACAACAACTTTCCTCACTAAAACTCCCATTCCTCAGACAAACTTTTGTGCCACTAAATTTCAGGCCTAAAACTCTCCACTGGCCACCCAACTCCAAATTGGCCAGTCATCCTGGGGATCCACAAAACTTTAATTTTTTTCACCCAATGTTATTGATGGCAGGGGGGTCAAGAGGAAGGTAAAGAACTTTGTAATAGTTTGTACTACCTCTGCCCAGACCGAAATTCCACTTGAGTTACAATTGGCCCATTGATGCCTCTTCCTGTTCCCAAGAAACTCTGAAAACACTTGCCATGAACATCACAGATCTTCCACCATCTGATAGTTGTACTGTCATTTGGGTTGTGCTAGATTTTGATGATGGCACACTTTATCCCTCTTCCTACCCTTTCTTCTGCTGCAGCTCTTGTACCCATATCATCTTAGACAGGGGAGTCCAGTTCACATCCTGATTTTTGTGAGCATTATGCAAATCTTTGACCATCAAACTTCATTTCTTATGAGCTTATCACCCTAGAACTAATGGCCAAACAGAGTCAACCAAATTCTGGAGCAATATCTGTTCTCTCGTCTCTTCTCTTCTCTGTCCACCATGATAACTAGGTTTTTTTTTGCCATGGGTTATTTTCTTATAACATCTGTGTGAATTCATTTCTTAGTAGTATTTGGTAAACATCCCTGAGTATCAATGAGGTACCCACTCTGGCCTTTATGCAAATTTCTTTCATGGCAATCTGGTCTCCTGTACAACAACACCTACTTGACTCTCCTTCTAAGTATAGGCGTTTTGCAGATCCCCACAACACCAAGCACCCTGGTTACCAGCCAAGGGACAAAGTCTGTCCAGCCAAAAAAATCTTCATCCTAGGATATCCTCAGCCCAGTTTGCTCCAATCTACCTTGGATATTTCTGTCAAAGTCCATCAGGTGTCTTTCAAACTTCAACTTCCCCCCTCATCTCTGTATTTCTAACACATTCCATGTCTCTCTTCTAAAGCCATTAGTTCTCAACAAGTACTTTCACCCAACTCTTGTTGTTTCAACTCAAACTGTTGCTACTCAAGAATACGAATTCCAGAAAATTTTAGATTCAAAAATCTCCAGAGGCAAGTTGTATTATCTGTTGAATTAAAAACTCTACAGTCCCCAAAGAAATATTCTTGGGCCTTGACATCTGTTGAGTTTGCCCTTCAGTTCATACAAAACCTCCATCATCATTTTCCTTGAATCTGGGATCTCGACAGGTGGGGAGCCCCTATAGGGGGAGCTGTAGTGTCACTGTCACTTACCTACCATATTCTAGACCTGTGGCTTCTTCTCTCGCTCATGGTCATGGATGCTTTTGGGTATTGCCCAAGGAGCCCGTCACATCACTCAACATAGCATAGGTTTGTGACCTGGAAAAATTTTAAAAGCACCAGCTAACTTAGTTAGTCTAGGGACTCCTACTTCCAGGAAAGCTGTTATGGAGAGTAAAGTGGTCCACTTTCAAGCTCAAGGTAAGATGCTTACTCGTAATCTGTGACAATCAGGAACAAATCAAAGTGGTTCCTGATCATGTGATCATTATGTCTTCAGCCTGCAGATAACATTGCACATGCCACTAGAGCCTGAAGGTGAATACTATTAATGCCAAATACAATTTACAATTACAGTTTTACAAACTGCAGTTAAAAACAAAATTAATGCCTATATGCAGTGATTTTAGAACCAAATGGAAAATACTTATGTATGCAAATGAATCATTATAATGTTAAATGACATATTCTGAATCAGCAAAATTTGGCCTAGGTATCTGCCTTTTGGTCATGACATGGTTAAAAAAAACAGAGGCCAGAAGCAAATTCAGTCTGGCCAAATCAGTACTATAATGGGAGAAACACACACCTCTATGTATCTGTCTGCAGAATATTGGTTTTATGTCTTAACCCTTTGCCCCTTTCTTACCTTTTATCACACTAAAAATGGCAGCTACAACTAAATCCTATGGAGTGTGCCAAATCACATGACTCCTACTATCTTAGCTTTTGCTAATACTGGAAAGATCTGATGGAGGTCTTAAATATGTCTAAAGCAGTGGTTCTCAACCTGGGTGTCAAATGACAATTTGCCAGGGGTCACCAAATCCTGGGCTGTTCCTGAAGCCCGCACCACTCTCCCAGCCTTTTTGCAGCCACCCAGCAGGGCTGTCCCAGGAGCCTGTGGAAGCCCAGCTGGGCTGTTCCTGGAGCCCACGGCCGCCCACTCAGCCTCTTCCCAGCTGCTCTTTCAGTTCACGCCATGGGTGGAGGGCAGTGACTAGAGGTCAGCTGACTGGTGGGGAATGTGAAGTGGGAGGGGCTGGAGGAGACCCTATCTCCTGATTTCGGCATAGGTGTCACTGCAACGAGACACCACAGAGATGGAGACACAGTGAAGCCAGGGACACAGTGAGCAACACTACCTGTGATTAGACTTGCCATTAAAAGTCCCCACTACAGTTCTCAGATCAGCAGATGACCTTAATCAAGAGCACCTAAGTTGGCTGATCAGATCTCCCCCCAGAACTTCCATTTATCCCAACTCCCCACCAGCACTGCCACTCATCCCGTTCCCCCCACCCCCCCAAGGTGTAAGAGAAGGAATAAAAATAGAGAATACATGGAAGACAAAAGAAAAGAGGGGAAGGAACAAAGAAAAAGGGAGAGAAAGAATAAGAAAAAGACGGCTAGAGAGAGGGATGGGGAAAAATAAACAAGAAATTAGGATAGAGAGGGATATAAGGGAAAGAAAGGAGAACAAGGAGAGAGTAGTTCATCCTGAAATGTACCATAAGGGGTTTTAATACTGTACAAGTGGAAGGGACTAAGGGAGCGCTAAATGTCTGTGGGTTAGGGGCGCAAATTACTTGTCTTGCCTTGTGTTCTGACAACCCACGCTACGAAAATAATTTTACTGTTAGGGATCCCCACAACTTGGGAAATTTTATCAAGGGGTCACGGCACCAGGAGGTTGAGAACCACTGGTCTAAGGCAATATTGAGGATCGGCTAACAACTAAAAATGGACATACCTTATGTAAAGGAAAAAAATCATACAAACTAATTTGGAGCAAGGTACAATCATCTTACAAATGTCACTGTTACCCTGAAAAATCTATATTTAAGATTTTTCATATCTTATAGATATGATGTGGGTTAAATAAGAGTTCTTTTCGATCAAGAGTGAAAGCTTAAAATATAATAACATTTATTAGGACACAGTTGAAAGTCTAGCTAATACACAATCGTCTATCTATCGCCTTACACCAAGGAAGAAAATATTAGGTTGAAATAAAGTATTTACATGAAGGAATACAGGGTATATTCCTCAATACAGTAATCTACACACATATTTAGTTACAAGTAAAAGGGCATTCCTTTCCCATAATTACCCATCCTTACCAAAGCTCCTTTCAGCTCGCTGGTCTATCAGAAAGAGAACGGTTACCTCCCCCTTGGCTCTGAGTATATCAAACCAAGCTGATGTCTCATTGGTTGGCCTAACTTGGATCATGATTGGAGGGCTTACTCCATAAGTCGGCCCCCTTTCATGCAAATCCTTGTGACTATGCTGGCCAAGTGTGTTAATTGCATTTTCCCAGGAAGTTAGGTCCAATGCATATCCCAGCATGGCACCCTTTCAAAGGAGTAGGTGTAGAACAATGGAATTGGCTCTCCATTGTTTGCATATACAAGCCTTGGCCCACATTCTCTGCTTTTAGCAAAAGCTTAAATGAAACCCTTTTTGCCTGGCTTTCATAGATGCCAGCTAAATGAAATATATTCATTATTACAATATTTTACAGTTATTAATGGAGATTTCATATAAACTCATAAGGCAACATCACCTTGAGGTAATGGATCTTATTCACTGAAAAAATTATAATTTGGGAAAACAGATTTACTCATCAGTAAATTAGGTTAAAGAGAACCAACCAGAGATGAGCAGTTATAAGAATCTGTGCCTCCACAGCTGTACTTCTCCAAAGTAGGTGTTTATGCTAATAATCGCTTGCATCCTCTCACTGTCAGAGCACAAATGTCATCCTCACTTTAGAGTGTAAGGTCTTAGGAAAACTGACTTGTCACCTGCCTTGAACTCAGTACTTACTCCTGGTACTCTGTCTGACAGATTTTGTGGACACACTCAGGGGCTCTTTTTATTTGGTATTTTAGAATGTTGGATAACCAGATTCATCACAATGACCTAAGTTTCCCCAAAACAGTCATATATGTTACCAAACAACGTACTCAAGAGAATATGCATATCAAAGCTATAGAGGAGTAGAGGTGGGCGAATAGTTCGAGCTGAGCATAAGTTCGGCCTGAACTTTACCCATTTGGTGAACATCCGAATTTGCGGGTAGCTGGTTGCATGTTCGCCCGCTGGGTGCCCCACAATGCACTGCATGCTTCACAGTGCATTCTAGGGCCCTAATTGGATAAAGCCTTGCACCTGATCTCTGGTCAGGTGCAAGACTTTGCCAATTAGCACTGTCAGAGCCCTGATTGGACAAAGTGATGATTACTTTCTCTAATCACGGCTCAGTGCTCATAGCCCCACCTCACACTATAAATGGTAACTTCCCATAGCCAGCTCTTGGAGTGTGTTGGACTGGAGATAGATCAGGGTTCGTTTTGCTACTAGCAGTTAGTGTGTTCATTATTGTGACACTTGAGTGTAGAGTGATAGTTTAGTGTTTGTGTATTTGTATAGTGTGTGAGAATAGTGTGTTAAGTGTAATGCAGTGTTTAACATCGCTTTACATAACATTTGACTCTGAGTGTAGAGTGTTGATATAGTGTGTGAGAATAGTGTGTCGGTGTAGTGTTAGTGTAGTGCAGTGTTTAACACAGATTTACATAACATTTAGTGTTGTATACCTTTTTTTTTCGGTTACCGCATGTTTCTTTTAATCTCCTGCCAGCTCTGTTTTTTTAAAATTGTCAGCTGCAATTTTTCTGACTGCAACTTGGTGTTCCCCTTTTTTGTTTTTAATTTTTTCTTTTCCATTTTCCATTTCTGTTAGAGTCAGTCCTCAAATTAAAGTGCACCAACCACCACTTCTAATTGAATAAAGTGCATCCAATTACACATTTCACCGTATCTATAAAATGTGGGTAATAAGTCCAACCATCATGTCTGGGAGGTCAACAAGGAGAGGCAGATGTTCCTACGAGAGGGCCATCAGTGTCTGTGTCCACAGGCAAAGGTGCATGTGGTCCATCTTCAGCAGGGCACCTTTGTCTCTGTTTAGTGATGTTTCCCGTGCTATCCAACCACAGCATTTATAGGAGGTGGTAGACTGGCTACTAAACCTTCTCCATCCTCCTTATCCTCTATGACCCAAGCTGGCACTAGTGCGCAGTCCACAGCAGCTGCCAGAGAGACTTATTCTGCCTCCTTGTCCACAGTATCAGCCACTTGCTTCTTGAGGATGCACAGGCATTACTTGATTCTGATGTTGGTTCTGAGGTAGAGGAAGGGAGTAACATGAGCCTACAGATAATGGAGAACACTGATAAACAACAAATTGACAGTCATGTTCCACCAGCCACAGCATATTGCAAAGTTGGATCCAGTGATGATGATGATGGAGGTAATGCTGATGATGAGGTGACTGACGGGACTTGGGTGCCAGATAGAGCAGAGGAGAAAAGTGAGGGGGAGAAACAACCCCAATGAGGCAGGATGTCCTCTGGAGGCAGGCATCAGGGAAGAAGAGACACCAACCACCCTATTCCATAAGATTGTGGAGCTGTTATCTCCTGGCCCACTTCCCAGAGCTCAGATGTGTGGGCCTTTTTTAGCACACGTGCAGCCGATTACACTGTTGCAATTTGCAATCTCTGCCGCAAGCAGATCAATGCCCTGTACACACGATCGGACATTGATCAGACATTCCGACAACAAAATCCACCGGATTTTTTCCGACGGATGTTGGCTCAAACTAGTCTTGCATACACACAGTCGCACAAAGTTGTCGGAAAATCCGATCATTCTGAATGCAGTGACGTAAAACACGTACGTCGGGACTATAAACGGGGCAGTAGCCAATAGCTTTCGTCTCTTAATTTATTCTGAGCAAGCGTGGCACTTTGTGAGTAGGATTTGTGTACACATGATTGGAATTTAAACGATTTTGTTGTCGGAAAATTTTATATCCTGCTCTCAAACTTTGTGTGTCGGAAATTCCGACGGAAAAAGTCAGATGGAGCCCACACACAATCGGAATTTCCGACAACACAATCCGATCGCACTTTTTCCGTTGGAAAATCCGATCGTGTGTACAGGGCATTAGGGTGGCAAAAACACCAGCATTTGGGTAACACATGCTTGACAATTAACCTCCCACCACTCAGCCCATTGGCAAGAGCATCTGAAATCACACACAAGGGAAACAATTCTTCTCCTCCACACCACAATTCGAATGCCGCGGAACACCCTTTAAAAGTCTATGGGAGAAATCAAAAGTGCTAATTTTAAAGGCTTATATTTATGGTATTGTCATAAAAAGTGTTTGGGGACCTGGGTCCTGCCCCAGGGGACATGGATCAATACAAAAAAAGTTTTAAAAACGACCCTTTTTTCGGAAGCAGTGATTTTAATAATGCTTAAAGTGAAACAATAAAAGTGTAATATCCCTTTAAAATTCGTACCTGGGGGGTGTCTATAGTATGCCTGTAAAGGGGCGCATGTTTCCCGTGTTTAGAACAGTCTGACAGCAAAATGACATTCAAAGGAAAAAAAAGTCATTTAAACTACTCGCGGCTATTAATGAATTGCCGGTCCGACAATACACATAAAACTTCATTGATAAAAACGGCATGGGAATTCCCCACAGGGGAACCCCGAACCAAAATAATAAAAAAAAAATGAGGTGGGGGGTCCCCCTAAATTCCATACCGGCCCTTCAGGTCTGGTATGGATTTTAAGGGGAACCCTGCGCCAAAATAAAAAATAAAAATGGTGTGGGGTCCCCCAAAAATCCATACCAGACCCTTATCTGAGCACGCAACCTGACAGGCTGCAGGAAAAGAGGGGGGATGAGAGAGCGCCCCCTCCTCCTGAACCGTACCAGGCCACATGCCCTCAACATTGGGAGGGTGCTTTGGGGTAGCCCCCCAAAACACCTTGTCCCCATGTTGATGAGGACAAGGGCCTCATCCCCACAACCCTGGCCGGTGGTTGTGGGGGTCTGCGGGCGGGGGGCTTATCAGAATCTGGAAGCCCCCTTTAACAAGGTGACTCGGTTAAATTGATGATAGGCAACTCATATCCTCATATTGATTAGTGGTTCCAAATTAATAATAACTAATGCAGTAGGGAACAGACACAAAAGATACGCTCAGCATCTTTCCAAATAACTGTTCTGCTTTATTATGATGCATTTGAAGGTTTTTATGCACATGATTACGTAGGTATCACATTAATATTACAATTGTACGTTTATGGTAACAAGGGGCGTTACATAGGCAGGCTAATTCTAATCACGACTCGAAAGAATGAAAACATTAACTGAAAACATTATTAGTGCTGTGTGTACAGTGAGGGCAGTGTGCAATACATACAAAATACAATACAATTATATACAGAACATAAAAATTTCCATTACAGTCTCCCCTCCTTTGATCCATATTTTGATCACTAACCATACCTGCTATAACCTTTAACCTGGAACCTCCACACGCTTAGGTGGAGGTAGTCCTGGCCAAAGAGGCAAAAAAAACCTCAATTGTGGAGAAAATAATAGCTGAGCAACTTTTTCATTACAAAATGACTTTTCATTGTGAAAAACAAATGATTGATAAGACATATTTACAGAGTACTGGCTGTACACTCCTGTGGCCAGAATGGTCTTCTAGCTGAATTGTTGGCATGCTGACTTATCAGCATATGTAAACACAGACAATTCTACATAAAATGGAAGACGCACAAAAGACAAATATGACTTCAACATGGCTAAACTACTTTTCAAATATATATATCTATTACAATTAAAGTAATTGAATCAAAAAGTACCCTAGACTGTGATCACAAAAGGGAAACAAATCAAACACAGAGATTTCTTTAATTTAGTCATTTTTGCAGTGTCTGGTGTGGATCCAGGTGATTTTTCCTTCAAGTCAACTGTACATGAAATAGATGCTGTATTGAGTCTCCAAACATTTCCTTATATATAAATGTCTCTTAGCAATCCACAAGTCACCTGGCTTTAGTTTTAGATCCTTCCAAACTTTTAGGATCTAGAATTGGGGAGAAAACACATAAATGAGTTTGTCAAAAACCTTAAAAGATCAGCAACATTCTCTGTGAGATCCGAATGGAGGACTTCAGTTGCTGAGACAAAATATAAGCAAGTGAGTAACACACTCCCAAACCAAATCCCATAGGGAGAGAGTCCAACATCGCCCTTAGGGGCTTCATAAAATATACGAAAACATTCAGGCAAAAGTTTTCTAGTTTCTTACTCTACTTTGTCCGCTACATTGTAGACAGTAGGGGGTGTAAAAATAAAACCTCAAAACTTCTAGTAAGGACTCTCCTATAAAAATGATTTCCTCTGTTATTCTCTGTACTTTTTGCACTCTATATTTACAAACTACTTCTGATAACACTTTTTACTGTGGCCTTTGCAGTAGCATTTGCCACTGGACATCCAAAAAACATGTCCATACAGACAAAATGCATACTTGTGAGATCCTAACTTGGGCATCTGGATATATCTTTTTGTAATCTCTGGAAGGGATGTTGAGCTTTTGGTAACACCTTTGGTAACAGGTAAAACAAGAAGTGGTATGTTATAAAAACAACTGTGGAAAACCCTGGCTCTATCCCACGCTCATTTACTAAGGCAGCCATAACTGCTTGTGACTGATGACACGGTCCATGTGTCAAGCTGAAGGGAAAAGAGTGGCTGCCAGACATAAATGATCACCTTTTCCAAAGTCCTGTTTCATAAGAAGTTGCCGCCTGTGGACCACTTGTTCTTCTCGTTCGGGGGTCCTTAAAGTTGAATTATTAATCCCAGCTATACTGGGCCAGAACTAGGGTGGAATCTGTGAATTGCACAGACCCATCAAGTGTCCGGGGCTGTAAATGCAGCATCCTTAGTCGCCTGGTCTGCTTCCATGTGAGTTTTAAAGTTAATATGGCTACCTCAGCAAATACCTGGAAGGCTGAAAACAGCCAATCAAATTAATTTGGCATGCTTGATTGGTTTACCTGCTGAAGTAAAAACAAACTTCTGGCCCTTCAAATGGAACCAAAAGCTCTCTATATCTCGACTATCTATATAAATATACATTTTTTATAGCTCACAGGCTTTGCTAAAACATGGAGCTCTGCTTCTTGAGCTGGGGAAAAAAGGATCCAATGACTTTGAATACAGAGTATCCTTCTGGGTGATAAACTGCATCCTCAAATCTACAAAAAATTTAATATCTGGGTCTTCAGGGAGTGTGTTCTGCACTGGGATCACAGCAGCTGATTCCTACACCATCAATTTAACACATGTGTCTTTCTTTGTCTCCAGCCTCCTCCAATAGAGGCAATAAGGTGGCTGGATTCAAATGTACACATTTTTCATTGTTAGATTTGGACATAAACAAACTCATATTTTAAACCTTTCATTAGACAAACATTTAGTTGGCTGTATATTTGCTGCACATAATGTCGGACCATTAAAAATTAAATGTTTGACCAAAACAATATCTAACTTTGTCTAATAGCACCTTTGCATAAAAGCTACAGCTCTGATATGTCAAGATGAACCCTTCATTACTGGGTCCAGCTTGCATAAATATATTACAGTGGCTTGTTTTCTATCACGCTGTTTGTGTAAGAACTCCAGTTTCATGTTTTAAAAGACAACTTTTTCCTGGCAATATTATAATAAATGATAATAATACCCTGCGGTCATGCAGAGATGCCCATAAATCCAAAATATTCTTCTGCTTATACCACAGCACTTACAAGGAAAAGGGGAACATCATTTCACAATCCACACATTCTACTTTGGATTTCAAAATTAAAAATAAATAAAACAAAAGGACCAAGAATCTGTATGATGGACCAGAAAGCATCAAAAACTAAAAAACAACTGGCTGCAGGTGGCATCTATCCTAACAGGGTGTTTGGACTTGATGTGATGGGTCTGTTATATTTAAATTTTATTTATTATTACTCTCACATCATGGACCGCACATCAAGTTATTATCAAAAACCTTAAAATGTCATTTTTGTAGAAAAACTTATGTATCCCATCCATCTTGGCTTTGTTAAATATTATGGCAGCTGTATTCCAAATAACAACCTCATCTTAATCTTTTTTTCTCTCAATAAGGGCTTACTGAATAAATTACACAATTGTTATCTTAATCTAAACTAATCCCATTTTTACAAATTTCCCCAATAACCTGGATTTCATTTCCAACCAAAGGTTGTCTAAACCAGTTTCAATATATCTATATTATTAATAAAATTGTTAAACTCATATTAGAAATGAATACTCATTATTACTTAATTTTACTTAATTTCCCTTTTTTAAATGCACTGTTTCCACTATCAAAGGATATTCAATTTGTGTAATACACGGTTAAATGTAACCTTCATTTTACCATGTCTGGAAAACAGATTAAAAAAATAATGTAATGTAATCACATTGTTTACCATTAGATTCGTTAACCCAGCAAATTTTGTTACAAATGTTTTGTCTAAAAAACTGGAATTGGCATGGTGTTCTTCTAGCTTATCACCGACCTCTCATCTCAGCCACATTTCTTTCAGGAGAGCACAAAGGAGGGGGTCACAACTGCGTATATGACACACACAAGCAATAGAACTAAAGGTCCCAGCATTCGCACACACATACACCAATATCTCTCTAAAATCGCTTACATTTTTCCCATTTGTACACAACACATGCATATCATTCTCTCACTTTCTTTTAACTCTCATTAATATTTCCCTGCCTAAATTCTGCTTTCCTTATTTTGTTCAGATATCCTTTATATCTAGCTTCTATGATCAGACGGGCAGCCAGAGTGCTCATCCCATCTTTCCTCTCTGACAACATATAAAGTATTCTGTTTTAATTCTCATTTCTCCGTTTCTTGACTCTAATAGTTGTAGTGCCTGACCCCAAATTCATCCCACAACTTAGCATGAAAATGTCCCTTTCTGTCTAGTGTTAATGTCACTCTTGATCCATCCTGCTCACATAAATAGCTGTTTCTCTAGCTGTTTACTCTGCATGATTCTTATTCCCTGTGTACTTTGGTAACCCAGTTACCCATTGTGGATCCCTGTCCACTTTAACCATTAATCTAGGGGCTCAGTATAGGCAGAACCGCACCTTCGGTTCATATATAGCGCTCCTCTTGCGCTGGGCATTTTTGAGGGTCTCTTACCCTTCATTCCCTTACTTAATTTAAAGCCCATAATGACTGGCCAGTCTTTTCTTTGTGTGCCTATACCCTCTTGCCTCTAAACTACTTTATCTAGCAGATGTACTACATATACTTATGAACAGCACTATTCTTCCCTTTCTTATCTATAACACTCCGATGGACAATAGACAGTGACAACATAACATATAACCACCAATCAATGCAGTTCGATTAAGGGGAGTAAAATAGGTACCCTTTGTCCCGAAAATGCCTTACCGATCAAGGAAGTCTGATAACTCAAATGTAAGCAAAAGACTTACCTCAGCCGGGTGATTATCAGAAATTCCTGGATCGTCTCAAGCGCCTCGTTTCGGATACTCAGGGTCACCTGGAATCCCCTCCTAAGGTAAAGCTCACCATGCTGACTCAGTTAAATTGATGATAGGCAACTCCTATCCTCATGTTGATTAGTGGTTCCAAATTAATAATAACTACTGCAGTAGGGAACAGACACAAAAGATATGCTCAGCATCTTTCCAAATAACTGTTCTGCTTTATTATGGCGCAATTGAAGGTTTTTATGCACATGATTACGTAGGTATCACATTAATATTACAATTGTACGTTTATGGTAACAAGGGGCATTACATAGGCAGGCTAATTCTAATCAGGACTTGAAAGAATGTAAACATTTACTGAAAACATTATTAGTGCTGTGTGCACAGTGAGGGCAGTGTGCAATACATACAAAATACAATACAATTATATACAGAACATACAAATTTCCATTACAAAGGGGACCCCCAGATCCCGGCCCTCCCCCCTGTGTGAAATGGTAAGGGGGTACTTGTACCCCTACCATTTTACTAAAATAGTGTAAAAAATGTTAAGAGACAGTTTTTGACAATTCCTTTATTTAAATGCTTCTTCTTTCTTCTTTCTTCTATCTTCTATCTTCCTTCGGTTTCTTCCTCCATCCTCTTCTTCTTCTGGTTCTTCTGGTTCTTCCTCCAGTGTTCTCATCCGGCATCTTCCTCCGCGGCATCAGCATCAATTTCCCTTCTTCTCCGGGCCGCAACGCATCCATGATGCCATGGAGGGAGGCTCCCGCTGTGTGACGCTTCTCTCTTCATTTTCTTCTCTTCATCTTCTTCTCTTCATTTTCTTATTGGGCCGCTCCGCATCCATGATGGCATGGAGGGAGGCTCCCACTGTGTGACGCTTCTCCTCTTCTGACGGTTCATAAATAATGGGGGGGTGGAGCCACCCGGTGACCCCGCCCCCTCTGACGCATGGGGACTTAACAGGACTTACCTGTAGCATTCCCCGTGACACCACAGGGAAGTCCCGTCAAGTCACCGTGCATCAGTCACTGGGTGGCCCCGCCCCCCATTATTTAAGAACCGTCAGACGAGGAGAAGCGTCACACAGCAGGAGCCTCCCTCCATGCCATCATGGATGAGGAGCAGCCCGAAAAGAAGATGAAGAGAAGAAGATGAAGAGAAGAAGATGAAGAGAAGAGCAGGAGCCTCCCTCCATGCCGTCATGGATGCGGAGTGGCCTGAGGAGAAGAAGGGAAGAAGACGCCGACGCCGCGGAGGAAAATGCCAGTCGAGAATACCGGAGGAAGAACCAGAAGAACCAGAAGAAGAAGAAGATGGAGGAAGAAACCGAAGGAAGATAGAAGATAGAAGAAAGAAGAAGCATTTAAATAAAGGAATTGTCAAAAACTGTCTCTTGTCATTTTTAACATTTTTGACAGTTTTTTAGTGAAATGGTAGGGGTACTTTTGTACCCCATTACCATTTCACACAGGGGGGAGGGCTGGGATCTGGGAGTCCCCTTGTTAAAGGGGGCTTCCAGATTCCGATAAGCCCCCCACCCTCAGACCCCCACAACCACCGGCCAGGGTTGTGAGGATGAGGCCCTTGTCCCCATCAACATGGGGACAAGGTGTTTTGGGGGCCACCCCAAAGCACCCTCCCAATGTTGAGGGCATGTGGCCTGGTACGGTTCAGGGGGGACGCTCTCTCATCCCCCCTCTTTTCCTGTGGCCTGCCAGGTTGTGTGCTTGGATAAGGGTCTGGTATGGATTTTTGGGGGGACCCACGCCATTTTTTTTTAAATTTGGCGTGGGGTTCCCCTTAAAATCCATACCAGACCTGAAGGGTCTGGTATAGATTTTGAGGGGGACCCCACACCATTTTTAAAAAAATTTTGGCCGGGGTTCCCCATAATATCCATACCAGACCTGAAGGGCCTGGTATGGAATTTAGGGGGACCCCCCACGTCATTTTATTTTTAAATTTTGGTTTGGGGTTCCCCTGTGGGGAATTCCCATGCCATTTTTATCAATGAACTTTTATGTGTATTGTCGGACCGGCAATTCATTAATAGCCGCAAATAGTTTTAAATGACTTTTTTTCCTTTGAAATGTCATTTTGCTGTCAGACTGTTCTAAACACGGGAAACATGCGCCCCTTTATAGGCATACTATAGATACCCCCCAGGTACGAAATTTAAAGGAATATTACACTTTTATTGTTTCACTTTAAGCATTATTAAAATCACTACTCCCGGAAAAACTGCAATTTTTAAAACTTTTTTTGCATTGATCCATGTCCCCTGGGGCAGGACCCAGGTCCCCAAACACTTTTTATGACAATAACTTGCATATAAGCCTTTAAAATTAGCACTTTTGATTATTCATGTTCGTGTCCCATAGACTTTAACGGCGTTCACGTGTTCGAACAAATTTTTTGCCTGTTCGCAAGTTCTGGTGCGAACCAAACAGGGGGGTGTTCGGCTTATCCCTAGTGTTGAGTATAGCAGGAACATTCCTATGCCCCAGCTGCTGCAGCGCAAAAAAAATACACTCCCTGCCACCCACATACCCAGCGTCTAATTTCCAGCTTGTCAAAATTGCTAGCCTTACAACTCATGCCTTTCCACTTGGTGGATTCTACCCCTTCCATGAATTCGCAGAATTTGTGCTGTACCACAATGGCAGGTTCCCAGACACTATTTCTTTTCATGTAAGGCCATTCCAGCTCTGTACCATCATGTGGAAGGCAATGTTTTGGCATCGTTCGTTGGGCAAGGTAGTCAGTCGCAAGGTCCACCTTACTGAAGAAGAACACCGAAGAAAGACCAGAACAAAGAAGATGGAAGAAGAAGCGGAAAGAAGAAGAAATTAACAAAGAACTTGTCAAAAACCGTCTCTTGTGTTTTTTAACCTTTTTGACACTTTTTTTGTGAAATGGTACGGGTACATTTGTACCCCATTACTAATTCACACAGGGGGGCAGGATCTGGGAGTCCCCTTGTTAAAGGGGGCTTCCAGATTCCGATAAGTCCACTTCCCGCAGACCCCCACAACCACCGGGCAAGGGTTGTGGGGATGAGGCCCTTCTCCCCATCAACATGGGGACAAGGTGCTTTGGGGGGCTACCCCAAAGCATCCTTCCAATGTTGAGGGCATATGGCCTGGTACAGTTCAGGAGGGGGGCGCTCTCTCATCCCCCCCTCTTTTCCTGTGGCCTGCCAGGTTGCGTGCTCGGATAAGGGTCTGGTATGAATTTTAAGGGGGACCTCCACGACATTTTTTTTTTAATTTTGGCACGGAGTTCCCCTTAATATCCATACCAGACCTGAAGGGCCATAGCCGGTGCTAGCGATAGTAGTTTTACATGACTTTTTTTCCTTTAGAAATGTAATTTTGCTGTCAAACTGTTGTAAACATGGGAAAAATGCGCCCCTTTACAGGCATACTATAGACACCCCCCAGGTACAAAATTTAAATAGGAATATTACACTTTTATTGTTTCACTTTAAGCATTATTAAAATCACTGCTCCCGAAAAAACGTCCGTTTTTAAAACTTTTTTTGCATTGATACATGTCCCCTGAGGCAGTACCCGAATTTGCCGCGAACACCCCAAATTGTTTGCTGTTCGGCTCACGTTTGACCTGAACATAAAGCCCATCCCTAACTGTCACCATTTGAAGAGTTGACAAGGATGGTGAGCCATGACAATGCATGCATCTGTGACACAATTATTATTATTATTGTCATTATTATTATTATTTTCATTATACAGGATTTATATAGCGCCAACAGTTTACGTAGCACTTTACAACTTGAGGTTAGACAGTACAAATACGATACACTTTAATACAGTAGGAATCAGAGGGCCCTGCTCCTTACAGTTTACAATCTAAGAGAGAAGGTCAAGAGATACAAGAGGTAATAACTGTGGGCAATGTGCTGATTGAGAAGATAAATGTACAGTTGTTAGGTGGGGACCAGATAGGCTTCTCTGAAGAGATGAGTTCTCAGGGATTGTCTGAAAATGGATAAAGTAGGAGAAAATCTGACAGATTGGGGTAGAGCATTCCAGAGGATGGGAGAGGCTCTGGAGAAGTCCTGAAGGCGAGCATGGTATCGCCCAACTCTACTCCTCTATAGCTTTTGATATCTATCAATATTTTTATTGAATGTATATAAAAAGAGCGACATCAATTACATTTGCCGTAAACTGTAGTAGACAGATGGGAGGCTAACAGGACCCACAATAACAATTAGTGTATAACAAGCCGTTGGTGAAGGCTAAACAGTTGATTGTCGTATACATAAGACTATTAACCATTGTCGTCCCCTTTTGTGAGGCTAGACCTTTAGGTTTTATCTGATCCGAACAGAGCCTCCTAGGATAGTCACTCCACCCCTACTGGTTCACACTGTGGAGTAACATTGTCTATGGGCTCAGCTCGGTAACAGGCCCCGTCCGTTCTCCTCCTCCTCTCCCAAGGGGTGTGGCCCTCTGCAGAGCCCCAGGACATAACCTACCCCAGGTGAGGTCGGGGGGAAATGTTTCCATTAGAAAATATTCTAGATAGTTCCAAAGCGTTCTAGTCTATCAGCTTTGCATAGTAGTTTAGGAGGAGTGATACATCTCCTTGTAAGACACAATCCTTCTTGTGTTCCTGCTGGAGCATACTCTTCAAGGCATTATGGACAGGGCACTCAAGGCAGAGCAGTGGGAGGAAGAGGTGGACTTCAGTTCCTCTCAAGACTTGCTTTATGTAGACATCATTCTTGCAACGCCAGAGAACACACAAAAGGAAAGGGAGGAGGAGGATTATAGCAGTTATGGAGGCATTGAAGCAGAGGATAACATATGTCAAACCTTAAGAGATGGTTTTCAGTCCCCAAAAACTTTGGGAGTAGTACGTGGCTGGGAGGAGGTAGTTCTAGATACTGTAATCCTCAGTGACCCCGAGGAATCTGCTACTCATGTCTCCGCAAACTTGCCATGCATGGTCTCCCTTATTCTTCAAAGCCTGAAAAAGGACCTGAGAATTTCATTCAAGGATAAGGATCATTATTGGTTGGCAACCCTCCACCATTAGAAGAGAAAAGTCTCGGAACTTATCCTGTCCTCACAGAGGGAGCAGAGTATGAAATATCTTGAGTGCACCTTAAAGAGGCGTTTATGTAACCTTTTCAGATTCTGGTAGGTTACAGTCCCATGGAAAGGCTAGTTTTGTGGCCTCTGTTGGTCAAAGGAGAAACAGCGAAGAAGGGGGCTGCCTTAGTTATGCATTTCAACATTTTTTTAGTCCTCGGTGCCCAGGACTGTCAGCTTTAACATCCTATTGGCAGCATTTGCATTATATGGTGGAAGATTATCTAGGGGAAAAAACAGCCAAGGAGAGCTTTCCAGTAGATGATCCACTGGGTTTCTGGGTCATGAGAATAGACCACTGACCAGATCTTGTCCAGTATGCAATTGAGCTGCTGGGCTGCTCTGCATCCAGCATGTTTTCCAAAAGGACATTCAGTGCTGCCGGAGGTTTTGTGACAGAAAAGAGCGCGTCTGTCCACAGACTTAGTTGACCAGCTGACATTTGTCAAAATGAATCAGTCCTGGATTAGCAGCAGCTATCAAGCCCCTGATGTCGCTGATTAAGGGTTATTGTGATCTCGAATCTCTGCAAGACTGTCTAGGCTGCCTAGCTTTGTGGGTGTTGATTTTATCTTGAAGTAATTTTTTGGTGTAAGTTTCATGGGCACAATTAACACCCAAGGACCAATTTTTCCACACCTGTTTGACAGGTGCATCAAATTAAAAATTTTTACAGCAAAGCCAATTCTTGCTTTCATTAAGACTATCTCTAAAAGGTTATGGGTTGAAAGCACCATCAACACCCAAAGACCAATTTTTCTGCAACTGTGTGACATTGGCGTCAAATTAAATTTTTTTTACAGCGAGGCCAATTCTTGCCTTTATCAAGAGTAACTCTAGAAGGTTACAGGGTGAAGGCACCAACAACATCCAAAGACCATTTTTACCACAACTGTGTGACAGGGGAATCAAATTTAAATTTTTTACAGCAAGATCAATTCTTGCTTTCATCAAGAGTATCTCTAGAAGGTTACGGAGTGATGGCAACAACAACACCGATAGACCAATTTATCCACACCTGTTTGACAGGGGTGACAAATTAAATTTTTTTACAGCAAGGCCTCTTCTTGCTCTCATCAAGGCTAACTCTAGAAGGTTACTGGGTGAAGACAGCAACAACACCCAAAGATTAATTTATCCACACCTGTTTGACAGGGGTGTCAAATTAATTTTTTTACAGCAAGGCCAATTCTTGCTTTCATCAAGACTACCTCTATAGGGTTATGGTAAAAAGGTACCACCAACACCCAAAGCCCAATTTTTCCACACCTGTTTCTTCTATCCAAAGTCTGAGAAATAGACACCAGTCTTTATCTAAAAAAAATGTTAACCTTGGCCTGAGTATACTATAATTTGGGTTCTTCACATAAGGCATGCTCACTGTGGTGCAAAACTTTATTTCCATCCAAAGTCTGCCAAAGAGACACCAGAATTTATCCAAAAAATCTCTAATCTTGTTCCAAGTACACTAAATTGTGGCCTCATAATACAGACTGCCCCCCCAAGCCATTGTTTACTAATAAAGAAAGCTTGCAGGGAAAATCAATTTAAAGCGGAGGTCTGCCAAGTTTTTTTTTTAAAGTCAACAGCTACAAATACTGCAGCTGCTGACTTTTAAAATAAGGACACTTACCTGTCCAGGACGCCCGAGATGTCGGCACCCGAAGACGGTCTCTCTCTCGGCTCTTGGGTGCTGCCGCTGCCATCTTCGGTGAGGGAATCAGGAAGTGAAGCCTTGCGGCTTCACTTCTTGGTTCCCTACTGTCCATGTGTGAGTCGCACTGTGCATGCGTGAGTCACGCTGCGCAATCCAAATGGTCCCTGCTGTCTCTGGGACCTGTGTGTGCCCCAGCATAGCACAGGGGGGGTGTGAAGAGGCGTAGTCTCCCATGGGAGTCTATGCCCAGAAGTGGGTGCAAATACCTGTCTTAGACAGGTATTTGCACCCTCCTCCCCCCTGATAGGTGCCAAATGTGACACCGGAGGGGGGAGGGTTTCCGAAAAGCAGAAGTTCCATTTTTGTGTGGAACTCTGCTTTAAATGTCTTTTTTTTCATTATAAATGTCAGTTTTGCTGCAGCAGGTTCTATACATGGCACAGATGCACCACTTTACAGGCAGACTAAGGGGACCTCCAGGCACTATATTTAAAGGAATTTTTGATTTCTATTGTTTTACTATAACATTAAAATCACTACTCCTTTAAAGACATTTTTTTTTGCATTGGTACATTTCCCCCAGGGCAATAGCCTGGCCCCCATACCCTTTTTATGGCCAATAACTTGCATATAAGCCCTCAAAATGGAGAGTTTTGATTTTTCCTGATCAGGTCCCATAGACTTCAATGGGGTTTGTCATTCGGATCTGAACTTGCGATGTTTGAGAGTTCTGGCACCAACTGAACCGAGGGGTGTTCGGTCCATCTCTGTAGAGGGGTCCAGACTCCATAGGATCCAAGTTTCTATATACAGAAGGAGAAAACATATTGGTCCCACACAGCCTTTGATGAATGTGATGATCCACCTGTCTGAGTACTAACATCAATTCAGAAGGGTCCCTGAGTTTGTGCATGTAATGTACAATAACAAGTGACTACAATTTGTATAGGAGTTTTGGTGGTCTAGTTTTTTCCTTTACTGACCCTGTGTTTGCCTGTGGGAGGTGTTTTATTGTTCAAATTGTGACAGGACTAGGTATAAAATATTTAACCACTTAAGGACCGAACCTCTTTTTGAGATTTGTTGTTTACAAGTTAAAAACAGTTTTTTGCTATAAAATTACTTAGAACCCCCAAACATTATACATTTTTTTCTAACACCCTAGATAATTAAAATAGCGGTCATTGCAATACTTTCTATCACACTGTATTTGCGCAACGGTCTTACAAGTGCACTTTTTTTTGGAAAAAAAAACACTTTTTTGAAATAAAAAATAAGACAACAGTACAGAATAGAAAAAAAGCATGACAGGACCTCTTAAATATGATATCTGGGGTCAAAAAGACTTAAGATTTCATATTTACACTAAAATGCAATAAAAAAGAAAATTGTCATTTAAGAAAATGTAAAAAAAAATGTCCCTTTAAGAGCTATGGGCGGAAGAGACCTTTTGACCCCCTGCAATGGTATGGAGATGGGTGGGGGCCATCAACCCCTCACTCGTCTCCGTGCCACTGATGTGAGAGGATCCGATCGCCTCCGCTGCTGCTGACGGCTCCGGTAAGCGTCGGAGGGCACCAGAGCACGGCGATAGGGGGGACCTCTCCCGCCGCCGATAAAAGTGATCTTGCAGCGAATCCTCTGCAGAGACCACTATTATCGGAACCGGACCGCCGGCTGAAAAACAGGACACAGGGGTTGTGGCAGCTAGCTGCTGCCATAACAATGATATTCCTCTTCAAAGTTAGGACGTATATCGGCGTGCGGCGGTCCGGAAGTGGTTTATGGATATATACCACTAATAATCTCCTAAGGAAAACACACATTGAGCCATTCTACACTTGGTTTCTCCCTAAGCTCAGTGGGGTTGTGCTCTCTCACTCTTACAAGTAGGTGTCACCGGTTTCACTGGCTAGGTTTCCCTGCCAGGCTGAGCTATGAATATTCACATTTCCCCCAGGCATCCCAGTAGAAGGTTCAAGCAACTGGGACATGATGGGGAAGGGTATAAATATTTGGTGAGGCCATTTGCTAACACTGTTAATTTCATAGACGAAAATATTTTCGTCTACTAAATTAACACTATTTTAGTCAATTAAAGTACAACTAAAACGAACAAATCAGATGACTAAAATACAACTAAAACTAAAATGTAATTTTAGTCAAAAGACTAAAATATGAATAAAACTAAAACAGAGTTTTAATCCAAAGTCTATAACCAAAACTAAATCAAAATTTGATGTAAAAATTAACACGCCACTACCACATAAGAATAAACAGGGGACATCTACTAAGCTGCTGAAAGAAAAAAAGGCTTTTCTTTTTTTCCATAGTATTTAATGTTGGTAATATATTCAGGTAATATGTGCAATAGCATTGCAGCCAATAGAGTTTACAGTTTTTTGTTATTTTATATATTAATGTTGCACTTCTGTATAATGCCTAAGCCCATGTCCATTTGGCAATTAACTTGCAAACTGTTTTGGACTTTTATCTTTCCTAGACATTACAATGAGGACTATGTGTTACTTAATTTGATGGATGTTAACTCCTCTCCTGAAGCAGCGGGTAACCATGAAACATGTCGAGAATGTGATATCTGTACGTCCATATGACCCTTGGAGGCATCCCTGAGATGAGTGACTTCCATTGAGGTGTATTGACTATCATAGAGGAACTACCATGTATATGTTCTTTGTACACAATTTTAATTTTATTTTGATACTAAATAAAACATTGATTTTAATTAAAATGTCCTAAGACGGTACCAGTAAAATCCCACTTGCCCCAATTCTCCTTTATCTTCAACTCTCTACAATCAATTAGTGGTCAAACCAGATGATGGCCCCCTACGCATGTCTGTAAGTGGGGAAATAGACCTAGGTTGCACTTTTGACACAGCATAATGGTCTGACATATGGTCTGCAACCCATACTCCTTTGCCCAATGTGGTGGTGATGGAAGCTAATTACAAGGTGCTAGCCAGGTGGTATCTGTTTTGCCAGACAAATATGATGCAGTGTGCGGCGTATGGTCTGAGCACTGACAAGCTGACCTCCCACCCCTTCAACCTCTGAAGCAATGCTGGCAGCACTCATTCATCTATTTCCCAAAGACAACCTCTGGATATGACGCTGAGCATGTGCACTCAACTTTAGGGATGAGCCGAACACCCCCCTGTTCGGTTCGCACCAGAACATGCGAACAGGAAAAAAGTTCGCTCGAACACGCGAACACCGTTAAAGTCTATGGGACACGAACATGAATAATCAAAAGTGCTAATTTTAAAGGCTTATATGCAAATTATTGTCATAAAAAGTGTTTGGGGACTCGGGTCCTGCCCCAGGGGACATGGATCAATGCAAAAAAAGTTTTAAAAACGTCCGTTTTTTCAGGAGCAGTGATTTTAATAATGCTTAAAGTCAAACAATAAAAGTGTAATATCCCTTTAAATTTCAGCTGGGGGGTGTCTATAGTATGCCTGTAAAGGGGCGCATGTTTCCCGTGTTTAGAACAGTCTGACAGCAAAATGACATTTCAAAGGAAAAAACCCATTTAAAACTACCCGCGGCTATTGCATTGCCGACAATACACATAGAAGTTCATTGATAAAAACGGCATGGGAATTCCCCACAGGGAAACCCCGAACCAAAATTTAAAAAAAAAATGACGTGGGAGTCCCCCTAAATTCCATACCAGGCCCTTCAGGTCTGGTATGGATATTAAGGGGAACCCCGGCCAAAATTTAAAAAAAAAATGACGCGGGGTTCCCCCTAAATTCGGATTTTAAGGGGAACCCCGCGCCAAAAAAAAAAAAAAACGGCGTGGGGTCCCCCCAAAATCCGAGCACACAACCTGGCAGGCCGCAGGAAAAGAGGGGGGGACGAGAGTGCGGCCCCCCTCCTGAACCGTACCAGGCCACATGCCCTCAACATTGGGAGGGTGCTTTGGGGTAGCCCCCAAAACACCTTGTCCCCATGTTGATGAGGACAAGGGCCTCATCCCCACAACCCTGGCCGGTGGTTGTGGGGGTCTGCGGGCGGGGGGCTTATCAGAATCTGGAAGCCCCCTTTAACAAGGGGACCCCCAGATCCTGCCCCCCCCTGTGTGAAATGGTAAGGGGGTACTTACCCCTACCATTTCACTAAAAAACTGTCAAAAATGTTAAAAATGACAAGAGACAGTTTTTGACAATTCCTTTATTTAAATGCTTCTTCTTTCTTCTATCTTCCTTCATCTTCTTCTGGTTCTTCTGGCTCTTCTGGTTCTTCCTCCGGCGTTCTCGTCCAGCATCTCCTCCGCGGCATCTTCTATCTTCTTCTCCTCGGGCCGCTCCGCACCCATGGCATGGGGGAGGCTCCCGCTCTTCTCTTCATCTTCTTCTTCATCCTCTTCTCTTCTTCCTTCTTCTCTTCTTCTCTTCTTCTCTTCTTCATTTTCTTCTCCGGGCCGCTCCGCATCCATGCTGGCATGGAGGGAGGCTTCCGCTGTGTGACGGCGTCTCCTCGGCTGACGGTTCTTAAATAACGGGGGGGTGGGGCCACCCAGTGACCCCGCCCCCTCTGACGCACGGGATATGACGGGACTTCCCTGTGACGTCACGGGGAATGCCACAGGGAAGTCCCGTTATGTCCCGTGCGTCAGAGGGGGCGGGGTCACCGGGTGGCCCTGCCCCCCATTATTTAAGAACCGTCAGACAAGGAGACGCCGTCACACAGCGGGAGCCTCCCTCCATGCCAGCATGGATGTGGAGTGGCCTGGAGAAGAAAATGAAGAAGAGAAGAAGAGAAGAAGGAAGAAGAGAAGAGGATGAAGAAGAAGATGAAGAGAAGAGCGGGAGCCTCCCCCCATGCCATGGGTGCGGAGCGGCCCGAGGAGAAGAAGATAGAAGACGCCACGGAGGAGATGCTGGACAAGAACGCTGGAGGAAGAACCAGAAGAGCCAGAAGAACCAGAAGAAGAAGAAGATGAAGGAAGAAAGAAGAAGCATTTAAATAAAGGAATTGTCAAAAACTGTCTCTTGTCATTTTTAACATTTTTGACAGTTTTTTAGTGAAATGGTAGGGGTAAGTACCCCCTTACCATTTCACACGGGGGGGCGGGATCTGGAAGCCCCCTTGTTAAAGGGGGCTTCCAGATTCCGATAAGCCCCCTGCCCGCAGACCCCCACAACCACCGGCCAGGGTTGTGGGGATGAGGCCCTTGTCCTCATCAACATGGGGACAAGGTGTTTTGGGGGGCTACCCCAAAGCACCCTCCCAATGTTGAGGGCATGTGGCCTGGTACGGTTCAGGAGTGGGGGTGCACTCTCCGTCCCCCCCTCTTTTCCTGTGTCCTGCCAGGTTGCGTGCTCGGATAAGGGTCTGGTATGGATTTTTGGGGGGACCCCATGCCGTTTTTTTTTTTTTTTTTTTTGGCGCGGGGTTCCCCTTAAAATCCATACCAGACCTGAAGGGTCTGGTATGGAATTTAGGGGGAACCCCACGTCATTTTTTTAAAAAATTTTGGCCAGGGTTCCCCTTAATATCCATACCAGACGTGAAAGGCCTGGTATGGAATTTAGGGGGACTCCCACATCATTTTTTTTTTTTTAATTTTGGTTCGGGGTTTCCCTGTGTGGAATTCCCATGCCGTTTTTATCAATGAACTTCTATGTGTATTGTCGGCAATGCAATAGCCGCGGGTAGTTTTAATGGGTTTTTTCCTTCCAAATGTCATTTTGCTGTCAGACTGTTCTAAACACGGGAAACATGCGCCCCTTTACAGGCATACTATAGACACCCCCCAGCTACGAAATTTAAAGGAATATTACACTTTTATTGTTTGACTTTAAGCATTATTAAAATCACTGCTCCCGAAAAAAGGACCGTTTTTAAAACTTTTTTTGCATTGATCCATGTCTCCTGGGGCAGGACCCGGGTCCCCAAACACTTTTTATGACAATAACTTGCATATAAGCCTTTAAAATTAGCACTTTTGATTTCTCCCATAGACATTTAAGGGTGTTCTGCGGCATTTGAATTTGCCGGGAACACCCCAAATTGTTGCAAACAGCTAATGTTCGTGTCAAACATGAGTTCGACTCGAACTCGAAGCTCATCCCTACTCAAATTCTTTGGTCGACCATAGGGAAGGCCTGTTCTGAGTGGAACCTGTCCGCTGTATAGTCTTGGCCACCATGCTGCAGCTCAGTTTCAGGGTCTTGGCAATCTTCTTATAGCCTAGGCCATCTTTATGTAGAGCAATTATGTTGAACTTCCAGTGACCAGTATGAGAGCGTGAGAGCGATAACACCAAATTGAACACACCTGCTCCCCATTTACACCTGAGACCTTGTAACACTAACGCGTCACATGACACTGGGGAGGGTAAATGGCTAATTGGGCCCAATTTGGACATTTTCAATTAGGGGTGTACTCACTTTTGTTGCCAGTGGTTAAGACATTAGTGTTGACATTGAGTTATATTGAGGGGACAGCAAATATACACTGTTATACAAGCTGTACACTCACTAATTTACATTGTAGCAAAGTGTCATTTCTTCAGTGTTGTTACATACAAAGATATAATAAAATATTTACAAACGTGAGAGGGGTGTACTCACTTTTGTGAGATACTGTATATACAGTGCTCAGCATAAATGAGTACACCCCTTTTGAAAGGTAAGATTTTAATCAATAGCTTAATGAACAAAAGAGCGATTTCCAAAATCTTGACAAAACTGAGTTCTATAGAACATTTGTTTAACTCATTACATGAAAGTAAGGTAAATAATATAACTTAGATTACAAATCTTCAGTTTTACTCAAAATTAGTTGATGCAAAAATGAATACACCCCACAACAAAAACTACTACATCTAGTATTTTGTATGACCTCCATGATTTGTAAGGACAGCATCAAGTCTTCTAGGCATGGAATGAACAAGTTGGCGACATATTGCAACTAGGGATGGGCGAACGGTTTGGACCAAGCATAAGTTCTGGTAGAACTTTCGTTGTTCGGGCGTTCAGCAAGTAGCCAAACAAATGTGTCGTTCGACCATTTGTTCGGCCCCCCGAACTGACCACAATGCATTGCGGCGCTGAACAGTGCATTGCAAGCCCTGATTGGCTGAAACAGTGAAGGCTTCAGCCAATCAGGACACAGAACACTGTTATGCCCCGTACACACACGGTTGGACATTGATCGGACATTCCGACAACAAAATCCTAGGATTTTTTCCGACGGATGTTGGCTCAAACTTGTCTTGCATACACACGGTCACACAAAGTTGTCGGAAAATCCGATCGTTCTGAACGCGGTGACATAAAACACGTACGTTGGGACTATAAATGGGGCAGTAGCTAATAGCTTTCATCTCTTTATTTATTCTGAGCATGTGTGGCACTTTGTCCGTCGAATTTGTGTACACACGATCGGAAATTCCGACAACGGATTTTGTTGTCGGAAAATTTTATAGCCTGCTCTCAAACTTTGTGTGTCGGAAATTCTGATGGAAAATGTGTGATGGAGCCCACACACGGTCGGAATTTCTGACAACACGCTCCGATCGCACATATTCCGTCGGAAAATCCAGCCGTGTGTACAGGGCATTAGAGTCATGAGAGTAGACCACTGTCCAGAACTTGCCCAGTATGCTGTTGAGTTGTTGGGTTGCACTGTATACAGCGTGCTTTCAGAACGGGCATTCAGTGCTGCAGGAGGTTTTGTTACTGATCATAGAACGCGTCTGTCCACATACTCCATGGACCGTTTGACTTTTATAAAAATGAATCAGTCCTGGATTACCAGCTATGAAGCCCCTGATACCGATGTCACTGATTAAGTCTTTTTGAGATGTGGAATCTCTGCAGGACTTCGAGGCTGCCTAGCTTTGTGGGTGTTCAATCATTTCACCTGAAAGAATGTTTTTGGTATAGGTTTCATGGGCACAAGTAACACCCAGAGAGTAATTTTTCTGTACCTGTTTGACAGGTGCATATCATTGCAATTTTTTACAGCAAGGCCAATTCTTGCTTTCATCAGGAGTACCTCTAAAGGGTTACGGTGGGAAGGCACCACCGACATCCAAAGACCAATTTTTCTGCATCTGTTTGACAGGTGCATATCATTGCAATTTTTTACAGCAAGGCCAATACTTGCTTTAATCAAGAGTACCTCTATAGGGTTACGGTGGGAAGGTGCCACCGACACCCAAAAACTAATTTTTACACAAACGTTACTTCTATCCAAAGTCATAGTGACACCAGAATGTATCCAAAAAATCTCTAATCTTGTTCCCAGTGCACTACATTGTGGTCTCATCATACACACTGGCTCCCCAGCTGTTGCTGAGCAAAATTAAGGCAGCTTGCAGGGAAAATGTCATTTTTTTTGGCTTTATAAATGCAATTATTGCTGCAGCAGATTCTAGACATGGTACAGATCTGCCACTTTACAGGTAGACTAAGGAGACCCCCTAGGCACTATATTGGCAGGAATTTTTCATTTGTATGCTTTCACTTTAAAAATAAAAAATCACTGCTCATTTAAAAATGAAAATTTTCACAAACTTTTTTTTTATTGATACATGTCCCCCGGGACAAGACCTGGACCCCTATAACCATTGTATGCCCAATTACTTGCATATAAGCCTACAAAATGGCACTTTTGATTTTTGACGTTCGGGTCCCATTGACTTTAATGGGGTTCGTTATTCGGGGCCGAACTCTGGCAGTGTTTGTAAGTTTTGGTGCGAACCAAACAGGGGTCCATTCAGCCCATCCCTAATTGCAACATCTATCTTTTTCCATTCTTCAAGAACAATCTGTTTTAGAGCATGGATGCTGGAGGAAAGGGGGATGCTCAACTTGTCTCTTCAGAATTCCCTATAGATGTTTGATTGGATTCAGATCAGGAGACAAACTAAGCCACTGAATCACTTTCACCCTGTTCTTCTTCAGAAATGCAACAGCGGCCTTAGATGTGTGTTTTGGATCATTGCCATGTTGGAAAAGTGCACAACGACCAAGGGCACAGAGTAATGGTAGCATCTTCTCTTTCAATATAGAGCAGTACATCTGTGAATTCAAAATACCATCAATGAAATGCAGCTCCTCGACACCAGCAGCACTCATGCAATGCCACAGAAGGACACTGCCACCACCATATTTCGCTGTAGGCACCATGCATTTTTCTTTGTACTCCTCACCTTTGTGACGCCATATAGTTTTGAAGTCATCAGTTCAAAAAACATTTATCTTATCACTCAAGAGTAGAGTCCCAGTAGTCTTCTTATTTTTCAGCATGGGCCTTGGTGAATTCTAGGCAGGCTTTTTTGTGCATGGGCTTTGGGAGAGGCTTCCTTCGTGGATGACACCCATGCATGTCATTCCTCTGCAGTGTACGCCATATTGTGTCACTGGAAATAATCAACCCAGTTTGGGTTTTTATATATTTAGCTAACTGCAGTGAACATGCATGGCGGTTTTCTTCAACCCTTCTCATCAGAAGATGCTCCTGTCGAGATGTTAACTTCCGTGCACGGCATGGATGTCTCTGTGAGATGGTTGCAGTTCCATCTAGGCTAAAGTTTTCTACAGCATTTTGCTACAGCATTCTGACTGATAAGTAAAGCTTTGCTGATCTTCTTGTGGCCTTCACGTTTCTTGTGTAAAGAAAATATTTTCTTTCTCAGGCCTTGCAACATTTCCCTTCCATGTGGTGCCATTGTTGACAGCATGAAATGGAAAGGGTTTTTTTTTGTTAAGTAACGTCCTTTTATAATCAACTGTCTGCTGGACATCTTTTTAGTGAATAATAACAGTTGAATTCAAGTTAAACAGGATTTTGTTGTCTAAAATTTAGCTTTGCTCCTCAGACTTTCATTGGGGTGTATTCATTTTGACCCTGATCTGGACATTCCTTCTAGTCTCAGAGATCATGTAGGCAGGCTGCCTACAGTTTGTTAGCTAGACAGTAGCTGGCCCAGGCTGGGAGATAGATAAAAAAAAGATGAAGTTCCATAGCCTTATTTTGTTTCTGTTCGCCTAAAACAGAAAGATGATTGAGCACTGTCATCCTAGGACTGGCAGAATCACCAGGTGAAATAAAGAAACAAATCCTGAAAAAAAAAAAAAAGTAAATGCAGCCACCAAATTTAATAACTGATAAGCTGCAATTAATTCAATTTTTTGGGGGCTTTTTATAAAGCTAAGTTGCTGTAATAATCTGTGTGGGAAAGCCCAGGTTTGATTTCTAGCTACCACAAAAATACATGGTTGCACATAAATCTTTCCATAATTACTTCAGTGCTAAAAAAAAAAAAAAAAAAAAAAAAATGAAAATATAAATGCTCTGTGATGCTTTAAATCATTGTGATAATCTGACTACATGCAAATCTATTATATCTACAATGCATATTGGTAGTATATGTGGATTATGTGTAGCAACATATTAACATGCATTGGCAATCAGACAGTTAATTACGCTAAAATATTTATAAAAGCATTGCACATCATGGCCGGGTTGTATTAAAAAAAATGCATGAAGAATGGCTTTAAAACATCCTTGAGGAAGTTATAGTCATAAATGTAGAGATATAAAGAAAGACATGACTTGACCACAATTCTGCACATGAAATGTCAAATGCAATTAATGGCATTTAGATAATATCAGCACCTCATATGACACACAGCATAGACTGAGGTACTCGCAGTACACTGAGTCTTTTTTTAACAATGTGTTCCACATAGTTCTATTAAAAATATAAAATAAATTGTTAGAAATATGTGACTGCTAACTATTGGAAAATAACTTTAAAAGGTGGATATATATTGTGTACATACAAAATCAACAATTGTGCATCAGTGTAATGGCTGAATATACACCGGACATTGCATGCGTCCTTACAGAAGGTGACAGTCCTTGACATTTGTATAGAATCAAAGAAATATTTCTGGCTAGGTATTACATTTGACCTTTGAAAACCTTTTTATGTTCTTTTTGAATCACAGAGTACTTGTATGTTCCAAATGTCAGGCAAAGTTATTCAGCATACATATTATATGAATTAAAAGTATACAACCACAAGAGAACATTTAACAGGAGTCTTAACTGCAGCACACCATTTGCCCTTTTCTATTACTAGGCAGACTTTATTTGACCCTGTGTGTTTTTACTACTTTGGATACATTTTAGGGCTGTTACTGATTAAAATTTTCGTATTCGTTTAATTGATTTTTTTTAAATCGATTAATCGACTAATTTGCATTGCAACTCTGCATTAGTCAGTGGTAAATGTGGTATACACTATATACAATCACCCGACACTAGTTAGTTTCCACAATCCATGACTTCACAGTTCACACAAATACGTTTTAAATTCAAACTGTAGCACTGACGTAAGTCATTTTTTTTTTCCACAGTAGCGTGACAGTCCCTCCACCTTCGGTCTAACTAATCACTCTCACCTTATGGCATGGACCCCTGTGCAAACAGGTGGTCATGCAAGCGGGTATCAAAAGGGTTAACACAGACCATAAACTTCTCTCACGTCTCCTTAGATCTTAGCAAGGACGCCAGGTCTTGAGTAGAAAGAAAAGATCTATGTGCTCACCGCTATAAGATTTAATTTTTGTGTTCAAACACAAACTACTCACATAAATATGATAAAAACACAGCATGTAAAGCTGACAATCACGTTAGTTCTGTAGGGCAGCAGGGGGTGACGTCATGCATAGCTCCTCCTCTGTACGCATTATGTTCAATCAGAACTTCAACGTCACCGGACTCCTCCCCCCTTCCCCAAGTGCCTCCGTCTGCTAACGAAGGGAAGGGGGAGGAGTCCGGTGACGTCGCCAGATCTCCGACGGAACTCCCTGAAGACCCAGAAGCCGGCAGAGAGGTGATTGCCGATCAAAAAAATTAATCGATTAATCAAGGAATTAATCTTTAATTTCCACAGCCCTAATACATTTATAAATAAGGCACAGGCAATAGGTGTGCCTTTCTTACCACCACAAAGTGGTTACATGCAAGTTATATGGAAATATGCTGAAAGTAATTTTCATATTCCCATTCCTGCTTGGGAAAATTAATATATTTAAACATGTCACTTCTTTTTTGTAGCACCCTGTTCTATGCAGTTGTGTCTCTATAAATTTAAAATGTGGTATCTCTATGCTGTAAGCAGCCTGAGCTGATATTTATTTTCTTACACTTTCTGTAGGCTTTCCTTAAGCCTGTTGCTGGAAGGCAATTTCTGTAATCAGGGAAGAAAGGATTAACCACTAGGTCATGAATATTTAAGTGACTCAACCAATCTCTAATGATGGTGTTGAAAGTTTTTGGTCTGCAATAAACATTTGGTGGCACCTTTTCCAGAAATTTCCTCTAACTCCTGGGGTTTCTCCTTTGGATGAGGTGCATGTGAAAAACTGCCATCTTGGCCTGGCCTCAGCATGAACCATGTACTGAGGGCCAAAATTTTTATCACCCTCGCAGACCATAAATTGAAACTGGAAGTGCCAATTCATCCATTTTGAAAATTCAAAGTTTGTACCCATCTACTGCTGTAAGCAATACTGGTCAAAATAAATTATTTTTAATAGGATTTTTTGCACAATTTAGTTTTCCTTTTATCTACATGTCCTTATGCTACCTACCATGGGGAAGTAATCTACCTGGAAAACCAGATATTTTGAGCGAATCCCTGTGTCTTGAGGGGCAAGTTTGGTAAGGTGTTTTGTGCATGTGGGAAGGATCAAGTTGATATGAGGGAAGAATGCAAAGTGGGTTTTGTACAAGTTTGACTACTTTTAATTTAATTGTCATTTATTTAATTTTAATTTAATTTAATTTTAATTTAATTGTCATGCCATCCACCTGATCTCTTGTTATGCCCTGCTCCTTGATCATGGACCCTGCCTCCACCCAGTGTGCAGCTGTAGGCAGTCACCTGATTTAGTGACCTATAAATCATCACTTCCTCTTTCTATCTTTGCCCTAGTATAGGTTCTGTTTTCTGCTGTTGGTGTTTAACATACTGTATCCTTGGTTGCCAACTTCTGCTTGTTCCAGACTTCGCCTCTTGGACTACTCCTTTAGATTACATTGATAATTGTTGCCGACTCTGCCTGTTCCCAACCCTCACTCTTGGACTTCTCCTTTGGATTACTCTGTTTGTGGTTGCTGAATCTGCCTGTTCCTGAAGCTAACTTCTGGTATACTGCTGCCTTGGTTTGCTGACTGGGACCATTCTTGGATAACCCTTCCTTCTGCCTGGTTCCTGACTGCACCACTACTAACCGTGAGTTGCTTGTTGTTGTTCCTTGATATAGCCTGTTTGCACTTTCTATTCTGGTTCAATATTTCTGGCTGCATGATCTCTACCATCCCTCCACCTGATACTGGGATAAGAAGATGGTCAAGAAACTGGAAGGGCGATTAGCGTCTCCTGGCAGACCTGAAAGTAATCAAAACTATATATGAATAATAATTGGTGTGTGCATATTAAACTTTTTGTTTCGTATGAAAACTTTTTTTTTCATCAATAAATTTTTATTAGGTTTTTACAATTGCAACATGCATACATAGGTAATGCAAGAACAAAAAGAAAAAGAAAACATTGGTTTGTCGTAGGGTGGTAGAACAACACCATGTGCGATTTTGAGTAAGGTAACAGTACAGAATCGACAATGGGTATCCTTAACAGTATATGTGCTACCTTATCTTAGTAAAGTAGTGGAGGGAGGAGCTGGCTCCCATCCTGGGTACCCCCTACGGGTTCAAGACTGTGTCCAGGACTCAAGCCAGCCCTCCCCTCCTTAGATAAGTTCAATTCAATCGTATTGGTTGATGTATTGTATTAGAAAACATAATACGAGAACAATAAAACAAGTAATTGTCAAGAAGGGACTTGGGGAGGTAAGTTTACACCTTGACATCTCTACCTAAGTGTTATAAGGCTGTTTTCCAGAATGACAAGTGTTTGGCTGGGTAGTTCAAGCCTTTTGCATTCAAGGACAGTATAGTAAAGGACATGGTGGTGAATGCTGGTGTGTTGGATGTGATGTTGTGACTTATGGTTGGAAGGGTTGTGTAGAAGTTCCTCAGGGAGTGGCTGGTGTCTGCAGGTGGGATTTTCCTCTTGGGAACTCCGAGTGAGGTAGAGCAGGTGTGAGGATGTCAAGGTCTCTGAGGTATGATGAAAGGCATGTGAAGTTCTAACGCTGAATGTGCAACAAACAAGCAAACAAGAAAAAAAAAAAGGAAAAAGTGAAATATAACAAATAGACAAACAAGTCAGCAATAAGCAACTTTTGCTGGGTGCTGACTAAACTTGGGGGAAAGTTCGGACTCTGTTTTGACGTGAGCGGTAGGCCGGACCGGACCTTGTGTAGTAGCTCAGCGTGTGTATTTTATTTTCGATTTATGGTGCCCTCGGTGGATTCCTTGAGGAGAAGGGTTGGTTCTTCCTGGAGTGGCAGATTCATTATGAGGGAGTTCCAGGATAATGCCCCATGAATGTAGGAGATTCACCCCCCTCAATTGTGGAAATGGTGTGAGGAATTCCATTTTGCGTGACCAAGATGGTGGCTGGGTGATGCCATTTGTAGGTTATCTTGTGGTTGGTGAGAGCTTTTGTTATCGATTTCAGTTGTCTCCACATCTGTAATGTATACTGTGAGAGATCAGCGAACAATTGAATATCCACATATGGTGCAGGGAAAGTAGTGAGTCCCCGTGCTCTAGAAAGGATTTTCTCCTTGGCTTGGTAGAAGTGTATCTGCAGGAGCACATCTCTAGGGACCGCATCCTCTAAATGGCGTGGTTTAGGGATCCTGTGTATTCAGTTTATAGTGAGCTCAATAGGGGTTAGCTCAGGCAGCAGGGTAGAGAACAGGGTGCTAGCATACTTGTGTAGTTCTGCGGGAAGGACCGTCTCCAGTATAGCGCAAATTTTGATGTTGTTGCGATAAGAGTGGTCCTCGAGGTTCGCTAACTTTGATTTTATCCATTAAGTGTCATCTTTTTTGGGTCATACAAGCATCTACCAGGTCATTCACTGTATCTGTGCATTCCTCCATTTTGTCTTCCATGTACTGCACTCTGTCCCCATGTGCCTCATATCAGTGATAAACTTGTGGATTAGGGAAGACAGATTAGTAATGAAAGAGGACTGCAGTGATAAGAGCATATCCTTCATCGTGGTGTCAAGTACAGGCTGCCCTGATGTAGGAAAGGCCGCTATGGAGGATTGCAGGGAGGATATCGCATGTGCATTATGCAAGTCTGTACTCACTGTGGTCCCGGCTTGGTAAGCAGAATCCAAGTGCATCCATGCTTTAGCAGGGCTCTGGGAGATCGGGGAGAGCAGAGGAGAGTTGGCGAGGGGGGGAGATGTCAGTTCCCCTTCTATTACCCCTGGATCGATGCTTGGAAGGTCTGTGTAGCCTGATGACGGCTATGTGGCCGCTCCAGCGGAGCCATCTTGCCTGTCTCCCCTCCGCTTGGGCCGAAAAGATAAGGCCATAAGTTTTTGCAGATTCCTCTCCTCCTTTCTCTTGTGGGACATCCGGTCTGCAAGGTCCGCTAGCCTTCCAGGGCTAATGTGGAGTCTCGATGGGGCAGAGAACCTGCCTGTTCGCGGTGATTGTCCGGCCGGCTGACGAGAGTTCCAGGCTTAAGCTGCCATTTCTCGCGTGCGCAATTCATGCCTCCATGAAAACTTTTTTTTGAGGAGGCTGGATTTAGAGGAGCATCTTTGGAGCACCAAAATGTTGTGGATCGATGTATGAATGGAAATTTGTGTTTTCAGTAAGGATACACACAATAGGGAAATGGAGAATGCACACAGGCATGAAACGTTAACTGGACTGTTATTACATACACATGTAAACATATTTCTATAGAATATTTTCTATGTGATTTAAGGCTCTACACCAGGGGTCTCAAACAGGTGGCCCTCCAGCTGTCGTGAAACTAGCCTTGCAATGCCTCATGGGACTTGTAGTTTTGCAACAGCTGGAGGGCCACCAGTTTGAGACCCCTGCTCTACACTGAAATATATTTTACGGAGACAGTTTGGAGCATAAAAGCTTTATTGGACCCTTTTATTTGTATATGGGTCAATAAATCTAGTAAGTGACTGGGATATTGAACATACGCAAACCTGTTGGATAGAGGAGTGTTTACCATATAGCGCTTGATGATGTGGACTAAATCTTAGATTTTAGATTCTTGCAAATGCCTTTAACCGTACAAACTAGATAATGCAGATGGAGTGTTCCCAAGTATATTCCTAAAGGTGGCACATAAAAAAAGCTTCTTCTCAGTGCACCAGCCCAATTTCTCAAGAAAACTGTTCCTGTAAATGTTGCTATTCTGGTTTTGAACCCAGCATGCCTTATAGATTGCACTTTAGCCTCGCCCCTATCATAAGACTTGCCTATGTTATTCCATGATTCAACAAACTTCCTTGTAGACACTCCAATAAGTATCACACAATAAAACTCCCTATATCTTTTAAGAGAATGCATTTTTTTTTTCTTAAAAAGTAATTGATGTAGGTCTTTAGTTAGTAAAAGATAAACAAATCTATTTTATTTTGTAGGATTTTACAAAAAATGCAGCAGTGCAGTGTGTGGAGTATGGTCTGAACACTTTTGTTGCCAGTGGTTTAGACATTAATGGATGTGTGTTGAGTTATTTTGAGGGGACAGCAAATTTTCACTGCTGTACACTCACTACTTTACATTGTAGCAAAGTGTAATTTCTTCAGTGTTGTGAAAAGATATAATAAAATATTTACAAAAATGTGAGGGGTGTACTCACTTTTGTGAGATACTGTATCTTGATTGCCACAGCAAAAATGATTTACTGTGTTGCTCTGTGGTGTATCGTAGGTGTAACAATCTGTCACTGAGGGAACTCCACAGACTGACCAGCGTATTGTGGAGTGGATGGGAGGAGTTGTCCAAGATTAAATGTAACATGAAAAACATTCTCCACTCCAACACTGTTGTAAAAGACTCCAATTTCGATCCAACAACATCACCGGCCCTGCAAATCAGTCTGTTGATTCTTTTGGTATCATACACCCTAAGCCTGCTTCCCCAGCATACCACTGCATACAGGAGAGCGCTGGCCACTACAGACTCATAAAACATCTTCAGCATTGTCCGACAGATGTTAAAGGACCTCAGTCTCCTCAAAAAGTAGAGACAGCTCTGGCCTTTCATATAGAGCACTTCAGTGTTCTTGCTCCAGTCCAGCTTATTGTCTATGTGCACCCCCAGATACTTGTAACTCTCTACTGCCTCCACATCCACTCCTTGGAGGGGGAGTGGAGTCACTGGTTGCTTCGTCTTTCTGAAATCCACAACCAGCTCCTTTGTCTTTTTCACATTTAGATATACAGTAGATGATTATCCTCACACCATGTGACAACGTTCTCCACCACAGTCCTATACTCAGTCTCTTCCCCTTCCCTGATACATCCCACTACCGCAGAGTCATCAGAAAACATCTGAAGATGGCAAGACTCTGTCTGGTAGCTGAAATCAGTGGTGTATGTAGACAGTAAAAAGAAGGGGAGAGAACTGTCCCCTGTGGAACCCCAATATTGTTGATCACCCTATCTGACACAGTCTTGCAAATGCACATACTGTGGTCTTCATGTCAGGTAGTCTACAATCCATGACGCAAGGGAAACATCAACCTGTATTGCTGCTAGCTTCTCGCCCAAAAGATCCGGCCTGATAGTATCAAAAGCACTGGAAAAGTAAAAAACATGACCCTCACAGTGCTTGCTGACTAATCCAGGTGTGCATACATGCGATTTAACATGAAAATTATAGCATCATCAACCCCCAGGCTTGGCTGGTATGAAAACTGCAAAGGGTCTAAACATTTACTAAGCATAGGTTGTAACTGATATAAAACAAGTCTGTCCAAGTTATTCATGATGTGGGAGGTCAAAGCCACTAGTCTATAATCCTTGGAGCCACAAGGATGTGGTATCTTTGGCACAGAGACAAGACAGGACATCTTCCAAAACACAGGAACCTTTTGTGACTCAGGCTCAAGTTAAAGACACGTGTATTAGTGAGTACTCAAGTTAAAGTGCACCAAACACCACTTTCCATTGATTAAAGTGCACCCACATACACATTTCAACATCTATATTACATTGTGTTAATAAGCACCCCCCTCCCATCATGTCTGGGAGACAAACAAGGAGAGGTAGACATTCCCATGGCACTGTGAGGGGGCCAGCAGTGATTGTGTCCACAGGCAAAGCTGGATGTGGTCAGTCCTTTCCTCTGTTTAGTGATGTTGCCCATGCTATCCAGCCACAGCATGCAGAGGAGGTGGTGGAAGGAGGTGGTGGACTGGCTTACTAAACCATCCTCCTCCTCCTCCATCACTCAAGCAGAGACTGGTGCACAGTCCACTCCAGCTGCCAGAGTGGCTAAACCTGCCTCCTTGTCCACAGCTATTCCTGCCAAAGCCCCAGCATCAGGCATGGAGGAGTCGCTAAGTTTTTTGAACACAGCGTCAGACATTTGCTCCTTAATGATGCACAGCCATTACTTGATTCAGATGTTGGTTCTAAAGGTTGAAGAAGGCAGGAATATGAGCCTACAGAGTGGGGAGAACACTGGTACACAAATTGGCAGTCACGTTCCTCCAGCTGCAGCGTATTGCCAAGTTGTCTCCAGTGGTAATGAGGATGGAGGAGATGATGATGATGATGATGAGGTTACTGACACGGCTTGGGTGCCAGATAGAACAGATGAGGAAAGTGAGAGTGAGGCACAACCTCAATGAGGCAGCCATCATGGAAGAGTAGGGAGCAGCCACCCTATTCCATCACATTGTGGAGCTGTTATCTCCCGGGCCCACTTCCCACAGCTCAGCTGTCTGGGCTTTTAGCACATGTGCAGCTGATCACACTGTTGCAATTTGCAAACTTTGTCTCAAGTACATCAAGCTTGGCAAAACATCAGCCATTTGGGTACCACATGCTTGACAAGGCATTTAACCTCCCACCACTCAGCTCATTGGCAAGAGCACCTGGAAGACACTCAAAAGAGCCACAAAACTGTTCCTCCTCCCTACTCACCTCAGTCTGCCCCCTCTATCTCATGGCCTCTCAGCAGCCTGCACTGACAGGGATGATGGTATAGCGCAGGGTTTCCCAGGTCCTTGCAGCACATCTGCCAGCAGCACACCACCAACTGTAGACTAAAGCTGGCAAATTTCTCTGCCTCATCTGCTGTACCAAATAAAAAAAATACAGTCACTGCCACCCACATGCCCAGTATCTAAATGCAAGCTTGTCAAAGCTGCTAGCTCTACAACTTCTGCCTTTCCATCTGGTGCATTCTGCCCCCTTCTGTGAATTTGCAAAATGTGCTGTACCACAATCTTAGTCGCTATTTCTTTTCACTTAAGGTCATTCCAGCTCTGTACTATCATGTGGAAGGCAATGTTGTGGTATTGCTGGGCAAGGCAGTCACCTGCAAAGTCCATGTTACTGCTGACATGTGGTCCAGCAAGCATGGTCAGGGATGATATATTTCGTACACAGCACACTGGGTAACTCTGCCTGCAACTCAGAAGGATGCCAGGCAGGGCTCAGTGCTGCAGCTTGTTGTGCCCCCACGTCTCCATACAGCTAGTGGTGATGATGCTAGATTTGTCAGATCTACCCCCTTCTCCTCCTCCTCCTCTGCCTCCATGCCCTCCTCTGCTGAATTGTCCTATGAACCACAAGTACCTCCTAAGCATTCAAGGGCCTATTTAAGGAGTCAGGCTAAAAGGTGCCATGCAGTGCTTCAGCTGGTGTGTCTAGGGGACAGGAACCACACTGGAGCAGAGATTCTTGCAGCTCTGCAGGGACAGGCCCAGAGGTGGTTCACGCCATGCCAGCTGGAGTCAGGAATGGTGGTGTGTGATAATGGCACAAACCACCCGTCCGCCCTTAGACAGGGAAAGTTGACACATGTGCCATGCCTGGCACATGTTCTCAATTTGGTGATGCAGCATTTTCAAAATAGGTACTCAGGGTTGAAAGATCTGCTAAAACAGGCCAGAAAAGTCTGTAGCCATTTCAGGCAGTCATACACAGCCAGTGCTCAGGTGGCTGAAATTCAGCTGGAATTCCACCTGTCCATAACCCGCTTGATTTGTGACATGAAACTTGACTTTGGCAATGCTGCAGCAGCTGCACATGCAGCAGAGGGCCATTAAAGAGTACCTGTGTGAGTATGGCACAACGACAGGCTCAGGACGGCTTGGCTTTTTTTCCCACGCCAATGGTTGCTCATAAAGGATGCATTCACTGTACTGTTACCATTTGAGGAGGCCACATGGATGGTGAGCCTTGACAATGCATGCATCAGTGACACAATCCCTGTTGTGTTCCTGCTGGAGCAAACTCTGTGGGGCATTATGGACAGAGCACTCGAGACAGAGCAGAGGGTGGAAGAGGAAGACTTCCTTTCCTCTCAAGGCCCACTTTATGTAGACACCATTGTTCTTATGTCACAGAACACACAAGAAGAGAGGGAGGAGGAGGAGGATTCTGGCCGTGTTGGAGGCATTGAAGCAGAGGAAGACATATGTCAAACAGTAAGAGATGGTTTTCCATCCCCAGAACCCTTGGGAGTAGTACATGGCTGGGAGGAGGCAGTTCCATATACTATAATCCTTAGTGACCCGAGGAGTCTGCTTCTCATGCCTCCACACATTTATGGTGCATGGGCTCAAGAATACATGCCGTAAAGAGGAGTTTATCTAATGCTTTTGCTGACTCTGGTAGGTTACATTGTTGTGGGAAACATAGTTTTGAGGCTTCTGTTGGTCAAGAGAGGAGCGGTGGAGAAGGCAGCCGCCTAAGTGATGCATTTCAAAAAATTTTTTAGTCCTTGCCGCTCAGGGCTGTTAGCTGTCGCATCCCATTGGCAGCGTCTGCATCACACGGTGAGCGATTATCTAGGGGTGAAAACAGAGGTGGAGAGCTTTCCAGTTCACAATCCACTGGCTTACTGTGTCATGAGAATAGACCACTGGCCAGAACTTGCCCAGTATGCAATTGAACTGCTGGGCTGCCCTACATCCAGCGTGCTTTCCGAATGGACATTCAGTGCTGCTGGAGATTTTGTTACTGATAATAGGACGCGTCTGTCCACAGACTCGGTGGACCATCTAACATTTATCAGAATTAATCAATTCTGAATTACCAGCAGCAATAATGCCCCTGATGCTGATGTCGCTGATTAAGTGTTTTTGGGATGTGAAATCTCTGCAGGACTTCTAGGCTGCCTAGCTTTGTGGGTGCTGATTTCATCTGGAAGAATTTTTTTGGTGTAGGTTTCATGGGCACAATTAAGACCCAAAGAAAGACCAATTTTTCCGCACCTGTTAGACAGGTGCATATCACTTTAATTTTTGACAGCAAGGTCAATTCTTGCTTTTATCAAGAGTACCTCTATAGGGTTACGGTGTAAAGGCACCAATGACACCCAAAAATACTATTTTTCCACACCTGTTTGACAAGTGCATATCACTGCAATTTTTGACAGCAAGGCCAATTCTTGCTTTCATGGTTCAATATTTTATTGAAGTTTGTATAAATAAGATACAAATTAAGACAAGTATCAAAGCATGGGACATATATATATATATATATATATATATATATATATATATATATATATATATATAGACAATGCGATTAACAGTTTATACATTATTACAAATTAGTCTTACTGAAAGAAAAAGATTATGTGTCTTAGAGACTGCATAGAATAGTAACATATATAAAGATCCGAAATAAGATCTAAATTGGGGTACATAAAGAAAGAAAAAATCTATTTATATTATGCCTCCAGACCACACATCCACCCCAAATGGGCTCAAACTGTGGACGGGTGGGGGCATTTATAATCTAAATCGAAAATGTAGTTATTTATAATTATTATATATATAATATAAAGATATAACAATTTCTTTGATGAATCATTAGATAATCATAACCAGTTCGGAAAAAAATTTGTGAAGAGAAAAAAAAAATTTTTAACGAATCTTCAGAGCATAAGTTAGTCTCTAAGCCGATGAGGAATATATTAGTGTATAAATTGGTAAGGTATCCCAAGTTCAGCATTAGCTTTAGTAAATAAGATGAGAGGAGAAGAATAGGAATAGAGGAGAAGAAGAAGAGGAAGGAAAAGAAGAGAAAAAAAAAGGGGGGGGGAAGAAGAGAGGAAAAGATAAGAAAGAAAGAAGTCTCTCGAGGTGATGACCTAGCTTATGATATGAACAAGTTATATAATAACAATAACACAAGGATTTTAGCATGGTAACAACAATGACTGGTCAAAATCAGAGGTAAAGAAGTGTTTAACCCATGGTTGCCAAATCAGACGGAATTTGTTGATATTATTATCTTCGATAGCTGACATTTTAGCAAAAATGAGAGCTTTGTTCATTCTATGTTAAACCTCTGCCTCGATTAAATTCTTGTTCTTCCCTGCCTTGGCTATGGTTTGTTTGGCAGCAGTATTAATGTGAATTAGTAGTTTGAATTGTACCCTGGTGAGTGAAGCCGGTTTAAGATTCAGAAGTGCAATGGCAGGGTCCGGAGTAATAGAGATATCTAGAGCCTTAGATGCCATTGCAAATATTTTTTCCCAAAATTCTTGGGCCACCCGGCAATCCCACCATATATGGAAATGTGTACCTGGTGACGAGCAACCTCTGAAGCAATTATTGGGATAAGAAGGAGTAAATTTTGCTATTCTAGCTGGTACCAAGTACCACCTTGCCAGAACTTTGAAGTTGGTTTCCAAAGCAAAACAATTAGGAGATGATGATTTGGTGGCTAACCAAATATTAAACCAGTCATTGTTGTCAAATATTCATCCCATATCCTGTGCCCATTTAACAGTATAAGAAGGAATATTCACATTAGAGTTAGTAATAAGTACCTGGTACACACATGAAATCAACCCTCTAACATGTGGGTCACTTATACAAATATGTTCGAATTGGGACATTTGATTAATTGATGTACTTAAACTAAGTAGAGGTGTAAAGAAATTCTTAATTTGTAAATAACGGAATATCTCATTGTTTGAGAGTTTGTGATTCTTACATAACATAGGAAATGTTTGAAGAGTATCCGTAGATACTAGCTTATAAAGTCTCGTCAATTTTCTAGAAGACCATGCAGAAAAAGATTTTGGAAATTTCCACGCAGGGTAAAAGGCTGGATTCCCCAGAAAAGAGAGGAGGGGATTATGTTTTGATCGTAGGCTATGTGAGTCATTAAACCTATCCCAAATAGCCAATGAATGTTTCATGATGGGGTTGGTAAGATGAGATCTATCCTTTGGTAGAATCCATAGTAGATTGTCAATTGAGATGGGATCACAGTCAATGGATTCGATAGCTACCCATAAGGGTATATTCTCAGTAGAGTGATATTTAGTTAATATTGATAATTGGGCTGCATAATAATAGGAGGAAAAGTTTGGTAGCCCAAATCCCCCACAAGATTTACTAAGATATAAAGTAGATTTTGGAATACGTGGTTTAATCTTATCCCAAATAAAAGACATAACTCTACGTTGTATGATACGTAAGAAATATGACGGTAAAGAGACGGTAAACAAATACAAGAACTTCGGTAGTATTGACATTTTCACAGCATTTATCCGTCCTAACCACGATAATGTTAATGAGGACCATTGCTTCATTAAGGCTGTAGTTTGTTTTAACAAAGGTAGGTAATTAGCTGCAAAAAGATCAGATAATGAGGAGGTGAGATGTACTCCTAAATATGGTAATTTACGGGTAACCCAATTGAATGGTAAAGAGGATTGGGCCTGAAGCAGGTCTGATTGTATTATAGAAACATTCAAAGCGTTTGATTTGGTGTGATTTACTATGAGACCAGATATATGTGAAAATTTATCTAATATATTGAGGAGATTAGGAGCAGAAATGTGGGGGTGAGATAGGAAAATAAGTATATCGTCTGCGAAGAGACAAAGTTTGTGATGGTGGCCACCTAATTCGATACCTTTGATATTTGGGTTGGATCTGATCAATTGTGCCAAGGGTTCTATCAGTCGGGCAAAAAGCAACGGGGATAAAGGACAGCCTTGTCTCGTGCCTCCTCTGATATCCAACATTGCTGATTTGTAACCAGCGTATTTGATATATGCCTTGGGTTGTTATAGAGAGAGGAGATCCAAGACAAGAAATGATTACCAAAACCCCATTGTTGAAGCGTATATTGCATATAAGGCCATGTGACTGAATCAAATGCCTTACGGATATCCAATGATAGAAGGCAAGTTGGGATATGTCTAGATTTAGCAGCTTGAATGAGTAAAAGAGCTTGTCTAATATTATCTCCTGCTTGTCTCTTGGGTATAAAACCCGTTTGATCTGGGTGTATTAGGTGGCCTATGAAATTGTTCAAATGAGAAGCAAGAATCTTGGCTAGTAATTTCATATCTAAATTGAGGAGGGAAATAGGGCGATAGTTAGACCAAGAAGTGTTATCAGAGTGTGGTTTGGGTAGCATAACTATGATAGATGTTAATGATTCAGGATATAACGAGTTACCTGCCAAGAGAGAATTAAGCGCTCTGGTTAAGACTGGAGTTAGAATGTGCTCAAAATTTTTGTAATATGATGCCGAAAACCCATCGGGGCCTGGCCTTTTATGTAATTTCAATTCTTAAATAGCAATTTGAATTTCATTTGTCGTAATAGGGCGCTCAAGTCTCTCTCGTTGCTCGTCATTAAGAGTGGGGAGTTTGATATTAGAAAACAGTTTATTAGCATTAATCTAGTTAAAATCTGTCATGGGGGAATATAGTTTAGCTAGATTAGAAGGGAACACCTCTAATATTTTAATCGGATTACTAGTATAAGCATCACAAGATGTTTTCAACCTTATGGAGGACCTTATGTGATTTATTGATTTTAAACTCCTAGCCATAAGGGAATCAGGTTTATTTGCTTTAAGGTATTGTACATGTTGTTGTTTACGTAAAAGTTTGTCTGCTGAATCTGTTAAAAATAAATCTAAATCTAGGCGGGCTTTATCTAGTTTAGCATTAGTGGTGGAATTTGGGGATTGTTGAAATGCATTATGACAGGAGTTAAAATTAGCTTCCAGCTTTGCGAACATAAGTTTACGTTCTCTTTTAAGTTTTGTCACTTGCTGAATCAATTTGCCCCGAATTTGCTTCCCATAACGTAAGGTCTGAAACATCACCTGTGTCATTAGAGAAAAGATAATCGTTTAGTGCTTCTTTGATCTCAAGACGATGGACAGGGTTAGCTAATGTAGAGTCATTTATATTCCAAGTGGAATCGTGTGATCTGGGTACAGTGGAAGCAATAGAGGTGTATATTGCACAATGATCTGACCATGTTAATGGGAGAATGTTGGATGATAAAATCTCAGGAATACTTAAAGGGACTAACGAGAAAATGATATATGTGGATAAGAATAATGTGTAAAACGCCTGCTAGTCGGATTAATTTCACGCCACGTGTCCACAAAACTGTGTTTTGTAAGTAAATGCTGAAGGTTTAGCTTGTTGGAGTTGGTGATAGGGGATGAGGGAGACTTATCTAAAAAAGGGAATATCGTTGTATTCGAATCTCTACATAGGATTACAGTACCCATTTTGTGTGTTTCAACCACTTGGAAAAGATGGGATAAGAAAGCTTCTGTTTTTTTATTCGGAGCATAGTATGATACTATGGTAATGGGAATATCTGATAAATGACCAGTGAGAAGTATATATCTTCCCTCTGGGTCTTTCAATTGTGTTGATAAAGTAAATGGCATGGAGCGATGAAATCCTATAAGAGTTCCACGTTGTTTGACTGTGGTAGAGGCAATGTAAAATTGTGGGTATGAGGTGGAGAGAAATTTAGGGGAAGATTTATCAATGAAGTGGGTTTCCTGTAAGCAAATTATGTGTGCTTTCTTGGCTGAAAAAGATCGCATTGCTTTTGTTTGTTTTTGTGGGATATTAAATCCTTGTACGTTTAGGGATAAAATGTTTATAGGAGCCATAGCAATTCAAAATTGACTATCATAAGATAAGAAATATGGCCTAAAACTAGAATATTAGTCATCACCTCAAGAGAGAAAAGAAGAGAGGAAAGAGTAGAGAAAGGATAAATAATGATCGATCGAAAAACCCTAATATAACAGTACCTAGATATTAAGTAGTGAAAAATCACTAGGGTGTGTAAGCAACTCCTAGGAGTAATCAAAGGACTCCTAGGGGCTCCAGCGCCATCATCAGAATCCTGCATAATAGTAGCAAGGGTCTGAGGGTGGCAAAGGGGGCAGAAAGTAGTTCCAGAAAGGACGAACACCGCAGAGGAACCACAGGAACCAGAGGGTGCATCTAAATTCTATAGTAACAAATAAGATAATAATAAAAAAAAAAAAACCTCACACAGACCATCAAAGCCCTAACCAAACAGAAAATTACCTCTTTAGTAAATCCATTTTAAATAAATATATAAATAAATCATTAAATGATTTATACTCTGGGAGGCCATAAAATTGAAAACATGTTGTCTTAGAAATTAAGTCATTTTAGACAATGTTTGATCCTGTAGATCTGAAAAAGAAAAAAGGTTAGCGAATCAAAAAAAAAAAAAATATATGAAAATCAATCCATCGAATCTTCAGTATTAGGAATTGGATTTTCAAAGCGAACGCGCTTATGAAGATTTTGTCGAGGAGAAATAGATGGGCTCAGTTCTGCTGCAGCATTTTGTTGAGGAGATCTGGAAGCTGATCTTCTACGAGATTGTTCTGTAGATGGAAGTTGGTCCGTAAGGCCCAATTCAAGCAAGGCTGATTGTAGGTCCTCTGAAAAGCGACAGACATATCTGGTTTCTAAATGTGTGAATTTGAGAGAAAAAGGAAACCCCCAATGATAGGTGATGTGATGATGTTGCAGTATTGTAATTGGGGTTTAAGAGCACGTCTTTTAGCCACTGTGATAGGAGATAAGTCTGCAAACAGTTGATAGACTTGACCCTGAAAAGTGAGGGAATCCTTTCCTCTAGCTGCTGCAAGCAATTGTTCTTTTGTGCGATAGTAATGCAGTTTAGAAATTATATCTCTAGGAGGGCCATTTGGTTTGCATGGAGCCAATGCTCTGTGCACTCTGTCCATCTCTATTCTCTCCATAGGAATGCCAGGTTGTAATTCCTGAAATAATGCAGTGATATAGGCTTGCACATCACTGACTGACTCAGGAATACCCCTGATCCGCAAATTAGCCTTTCTGTCTCTATTCTCCTGGTCCTCTAAACGGGACTGTAAAAGAACATTTTCTTCTTTTAGATTTTTAAATTCAGAAATATAGAGCTGAGTTTGGCTTTCAATATCATCTACACGGATCTCCAATTCAGCTGTTCTCAGACCTATTTCTCTGATTTCTCTAGTCAGTTTATCAGTGATATGGTCTGATGTTTGCTTTAAAGCTTTCTGTAAAATACATTCAAATTTTTTAAATAAGGCAGATTGAAATTCTGTCTGTGAATTTCCAGAGTCAGAATCAGATTCCTCATTAATATCCACAGTATTTAGTTTGATTTTCAGAGGCTTAATCTTGTGTGAAGTGCTAGGCTGTGAGGAGACTGCCGACGCCATCTTGGAAGACGGCTGAGGCGTTGTTTCTTTGTTAATGCCGGTTTTATATTTTGACTTTGTGCCTCTCAAAACCATATTGAGTTATACCTGAGGCTTTGCAGTATGTTTGTCTGTCGTTATTTGGAAGTTTAAGGACCTCTGGAACCTGTAGTCCCCCGGCGCGAATGTCACTGGAGGGGAGCTCTAAGCCGGCATTACTATCCTCTCAGGCATCCGCGCATGCCACTCCGGCCAATTCTTGCTTTCATCAAGACTACGTCTATAAGGTTACAGTGTGAAGGTGCCACCAACACCCAAAGACCAATTTTTCCGCACCTGTTTGACTTGTGCATGTCATTGCAATTTTTTTATGGTGTGAAGGCACCACTGACACCCAAAGACCAATTTTTCCACACCTGTTACTTCTATTCAAAGTCTGTGGAAGAGACACCAGAATTTATCCAAAAAATCTCTAATCGTGTTCCCAGGGCACTACATTGTAGCCTCATCATAAAGACTGGCTCCAAAAGCCATTGCTTACAAACAAAAGAAAGCTTGCAGGGAAATTTTTTTTTTGGCTTTATAAATGCAATTATTTCTGTAGCAGCTTCTATACACAGTACAGATGTGCCACTTTACAGGTAGAATAAAGGGACCCCCCAGGCACTATATTGAAAGGAATTTTTCATTTTTATGCTTTCACTTTAAACATCAATAAATCACTGCTCATTTAAAAATGAGTTTTTTTACAAACTTTTTTTTCATTGATACATGTCCTCCAGGGCAGTACCCGGCCCCACATAAACATTTTATGCCCATTTACTTGCATATAAGCCTTTAAAATGGGCACTTTAGATTTTTATCTTTCGGGTCCCATAGACTTCAATGGGGTTTGTTATTCGGTTCCGAACTTGCGCGATCTTTGAAAGTTCTGGTGCTAACCAAACTGGGGGTTGTTCGGTCCATCCCTAGTCCATAATATAAGGTGAGTGGCCATCCTTTGTCTTTTGGTGGAGGAGTCTTTTCACTAGCACTTTGAGATTCAAGGTAGAGTTTGATTGAAGATTCTTCTCACAGCATTTGTTGAAGAGTTTTTTTACACCCTTTGTCATGGACTGATGCACTTATGGACTATGTGTAATCAGTTTACATCACACAAATTTAAATAGCTATTTTTGAACTTTAGGTTTGCGAGTTATTGTATGTTATCACTATGAGAGTACATATATTTTTCATTGGATTTTTATTTTCAATTTCATTGCACTTTGGGTTATTTGGTGGAACATCACTGTTTGCTATTGTATTTTGTAGGATTTAATGATGGAAAAATGGATAAACATAAGAGCAAAGCTCCGAATTATTTCCAGTTAATTGTGCATTTTTTTGTGAATTTTGAATATTTTATGAAAATATAGAGATACCATTCATGTATACTGTTTTTGTAGTTTAAATTAGGAATGTTTATCATGGATACACAGATAACAAGAAAGCCTGGGGAGTGCCCAGGAAAAAACCAAAGCCTACTTACCACCAGCTTGCAGAGAACGGAATAAACCTGTCTAACAGTATGCGTTAAAAACAGGGGTTTAGTCCGCACGCATTTGCAAATGCATGCGTGAGCCACAGAGCCACGTCACGGCATTCTCTTATCTGTGGTCCTAACACTAAAATATGAGTGTCCCACAGTGGAGGCACATGCATTCTGATGGATAAATGAGGGCAGGTGGACTGAAGGGTAGCCCACCCCTTCTTAAAGGTACAGGAGCACACCAAGCACCCAGCAAATAGCACAATGGCTGCAAAGCTGTTGGTGCATTGCTGGACCAATACAAACACCAACGTGATAACAAAAAACTTGCCACCACCCTCATCTATGGCTGGCTATCGCAGTAAGCGGCATTGGAAGGCTAAAACAGGTAACAACAAAGCCTGGGGAATGCTCAGGAAAAAAACAAAGCCTACTTACCACCAGCTCACAGACAAGGTGGACTGAAGGGGAGCCCACCCCTTCTTAAAGGTACAGGAGCACACCAAGCACCCAGCAAACCCAGCTGTGGCTCAGCTTGGGTGCCCCCCATAGCAAACTGCTTGCTGTGGGGGCACCCAACAGGAGGGAGTGGCCAAGAGCACCGAAGAAGGACCCAAAAAAGAGGAGGATTAGGGCTTCTCTGTGCAAAACCAATACACAGAGCAGGTAAGTACATGTTTGTTATTTTGAAACAAAAAAGGAGACTTTAGTATTACTTTAAGCTGGGTTAGTGCAAAATAATATAGACTAGAGTACCCTTTTCATGAAAACTCTTGAGAAGGTTTATGAGATCCTTAGTAAAGTTATTGTTAACAATTCATGTTTAAGTTATTAACATTTTTAACTTTAACCTTATTTACCTTTTTCTAGAGGTGACTTCAGTTTTGCTTTCTGCATATGCATACAATTTCAGTAATCAGGTAGTCATATGGCTTATATTCAGAAAAAAAGGAGACAATATGCCCTACTACAATCCTCCTATCTCAGCGCTTAAGGATATTAGGTATATGAAGGTGGAAAATATTAAACCGCAGTGATTTGACCTGATGTCACCTGATTCAAAATGAGATATCTCTCAGCAGCCACTTAATACAGAAACATATTATAAAAATGGATGAGTAAATAATCACTATATGTCAGCCATTAACCCATCAAAGCGGCGCTATTCTCAGTCATATACGCTGACTGATATATAAAAAAGTCTTTGTAAAATGCAGGCAAAACAAATGCAGGCAGGAAAATTCCAGCAAAGACACAGAGGCTAGGACTTAATCTGGAGTCTCATATACAAATAGTAGATCTGATGAGTGCACCTTTCACCATCTGTTAGGACACCTTGTGCTGCACACACCCCGCAAGGGGTTCAAACTCACCGGAACCGAGAGGTTAACAGGACTTGGATAGTATCCTCACTCTGATTACTCCCGAAGTCCTCCAGGGTTGATAGTCAAACAGCAACAATGTCCACATGTAAAAAAGAGACCCCAAATAGTCCAGTACCGTTTTGATAACTTATTATAAATCCAACAAATAAAGTAAAATAAAATAAAGTAAAATAAACTGAACAAATCAGTGGGCGCAGGTCCTTTCAGAGGATAGCCTTCTAGCTTTTGGTTGGTTGGTAATAGTAGATAACTCAAATGGCTTCTCTCAAAGCACAAGGGAGCTGGTTGCAGACTGGATGGATGATAAACACTCACAGCTGATCGGCCCTTCTTCCCACTAGTGACAAAAAACTACGAGCTTGGAGCGCACTGCGTGTCAAACAGTCACAGCTGATCGGCACTTCCTCCCTCTCGTGTCTAAAGCTTCAGGCTTAGAGTGCACTGCATCCTCACGTGATTGTGGTTGCCGTGGTATCACGCTCTGACTAGTTTCGTCATTGAGACTTTTTCAAAGAGCGTGACTTCACGGCATGTTAAGCAGAATTTACCTTAGAAACAGGGGGTGGAGCGCAACCCCTTTGGTTGAAAAATGTGCTCAAGGGCCAAATAATGAGGGTCAGGAGAAATTGCTCCGAATTAGAGGATTTTGACCAACAAGTTACAGTATTATAAAATAGGTTTGTGGAAAAAGGATATAAACCTCAGTTTTTAGACCCTATTATTGAGGAGATTAGGGCTCTCCCCTGGGATCATTGTTTAAGAGATGCATCTAGTATGGAAAGAAACCTAGATCATGAATGGAGTTTTATATCTCCCTTCCATTCACAATTCAAGGAGGTGGAGAATATTTTCCATAAACATTGGCACGTCCTATGTTTGGATAGGACATTGTCAAGGGTTCTACCAGACAAATCCAAGTTCATTTACCATAAAGCGCCAAGCTTTGGGGATGTTATAGTCAAAAAGATTATTGATCCCCCCGGGAGAAATCCAACCTTCTGGGAGCAAAATGGGTTTTTTGCATGCCGGAAATGCAAAGCTTGCAGAAAGGTGGCTAGACCTATGAGAAAAATAGAAAAATTTACCTCAACTTCTAATAATAGGGAATTTACAATCAAGCACTTTATAACATGTAATACATCTCATGTTGTGTATGCCTTGCGTTGTCCTTGTGGATTAATGTACATAGGTCACACTAAGCGTGTTTTAAGAGTTAGAATTGCAGAGCATAATATCTCTATTGGTTATAAAGCCCTCAATGTATCCCTGCACTTCAAACAACATCACGGACAAGACCCTTCTGGTTTGTCATTCTGGAGGATAGATCACATTAAACAATCATGGAGGGGGGGGGCAATATAGTAAGGGATTTATCAAAAAAAGAAACTCAATGGATTTTTTTAACTGACACTCTTAGCCCGAAAGGGTTAAATATTGAACTCGATATTAATTGTTTTATCAGTGATTTTTAGGTTTACTAGAGTGGACGATCATGTATTGTATGATGCCGCGTACACACGGTCGGACTTTTCGTCTACAAAAGTCCAACGGACGCTGACGGACTAAAGCTGGCTGGTAATCCGATCGTGTGTGGGCTTCTCCGGACTTTCAACTGACTTTTTCAGCCTCAAATCCGACGGACTTTAGATTTGAAACATGCTTCAAATCTTTCCGACGGACTCGAGTCCGGTCGAAAAATCCGCTCGTCTGTATGCTAGTCTGACGGACAAAAACCCACGCTAGGGCAGCTATTGGCTACTGGCTATCAACTTCCTTATTTTAGTCCGTTGTACGTCATCACGTAAGAATTCGACGAACTTTTGTGTGATCGTGTGTAGGCAAGTCTGTTCGTTAGAAAATCCGCCGCAAGTCCGTCGAAAGTCCGTCGAAAGTCTGTCGGACAGGCTGTCGGACTTTTGTAGCTGAAAAGTCCGACCGTGTGTACGCCCCATTAGAGTTTTAATTTAGTAGGTCTCTACTCTAGGATTTAAATCTGTTTATTTTATGGATCATATAATGTTTTTGTCTCGTTTAGATTACATATTCGTGTATTGTTTATGTACAGATAGACCTATGAGATACAGAGAGGCACTGTAGAGTCTAATATTAACCTCCGTTTTTTTACCTTTGGAAATTTTTTTGGTTTATATTATGCCATTCAGGTAATTTCAATCTAATTGGATTTTAGTCAATATTATCTTTTTGATTTTATTACAAGTTCCACTGTTGCTATGACTATATGCGATTTTGTATGTAATGTTTTATGCTAGTTTAATGTTGCAGTGTGTTAATCTTATTTTATATGATAATAATACCGGATTAGGGATTATTGTTATTTTTAATTACCTGTTCACTACACTGCGATACCTATATAGTTAGTATTGTTTGGGGGACAAGCGACTCTCTCTCATTAGCTGCACCTTAACTAAACGCAAGAGGGGAGGCTTAGTTTCAATCTAGGACATAAGAACTGTGGCTGAGGTATTTTGCTACAAGAAATTGGGTGATTGCAGATTTATTGCAGTATTCTGTTACATTTACAATGCGATGTTAATAAAATGTGCAGCCTGCAGTTTTAGGTGCACCTTCCAATCAGACCCAGATTCTTCAAATTATTCATACACTAGGGCGGAGTGCCGGTTGTGCTCCACCCCCTGTTTCTAAGATAAATTCTGCTTAACATGCCATGAAGTCACGCTCTTTGAAAAAGTCTCAATGACAAAACTAGTCAGAGCGTGATACCACGGCAACCGCAATCACATGAGGACGCAGTGCACTCTAAGCCTGAAGCTTTAGACACGAGAGGGAGGAAGTGCAGATCAGCTGTGACTGTTTGACACGCAGTGCGCTCCAAGCTCATAGTTTTTTGTCACTAGTGGGAAGAAGGACTGATCAGCTGTGAGTGTTTATCATCCATCCAGTCTGCAACCAGCTCCCTTTTGCTTTGAGAGAAGCCATTTGAGTTATCTACTATTACCAACCAACCGAAAGCTAGAAGGCTATCCTCTGAAAGGACCTGCGCCCACTGATTTGTTCAGTTTATTTTACTTTATTTTAATTTATTTGTTGGATTTATAATAAATTATCAAAACGGTACTGGACTATTTGGGGTCTCTTTTTTACATGTGGACATTGTTGCTATTGTTTGACTATCAACCCTGGAGGACTTCGGGAGTAATCAGAGTGAGGATACTATCCAAGGCCTGTTAACCTCTCGGTTCCGGTGAGTTTGAACCCCTTGCGGGGTGTGTGCAGCACAAGGTGTCCTAACAGATGGTGAAAGGTGCACTCATCAGATCTACTATTTGTATATGAGACTCCAGATTAAGTCCTAGCCTCTGTGTCTTTGCTGGAATTTTCCTGCCTGCATTTGTTTTGCCTGCATTTTACAAAGACTTTTTTATATATCAGTCAGCGTATATGACTGAGAATAGTGCCGCCTTGATGGGTTAATGGCTGACATATAGTGATTATTTACTCATCCATTTTTATAATATGGCTTATATTACTATTGTGTAACAGGAAGTGAAAGTGCTTATTATGTTTGCTATTTGATATTATCTGATCATGATTTCCAACAGTTATTACATTTTAAGCCTGATGGATCTTTTTTTATTGTGTAAAACAGGTGTACTGGCTCTTTGGAATTTATTAGGTACTAGATTTCAAGTCTGTTTTGCATAATGTGTTAATATATTTAATCAGATTTGATTTTATTATAAAAAACATAAAACATATTGTAACCAAGGGAGCGTATCTTAACACAATTGGTATACTGAATTAAAGCCCAATTCCAATTTCAATTTAAAAAACATTTGTAAGGGAATTTATAAACAACTGACCCCATTTTAGATTAACTTCCATTTTACATAAAGTAGAAATGAACATTTGTATGTGTGAGTTTTGCCATGGTCAGCTTGACTAGCAGTTTGCATAGAACCACACCCTATATGAGTTACTGTGGTTAAGCCGAATCTGTGTCAGCAAGTCATCAGGTATTTCTTGTTATCTAGTCAAGCAGTCTAACTCTTGATAAGAAAGTACTGAGTGTAAGTTTTATAAAACCTTTAGACCCTTAGAGATCTTATGAACACATTCAAAGCCTGTTTCCTGTGTCTCATTTGGTCACTCACGGATCCATGGGTCCCAGTGGTCTGCCTGGAATAAACCAGGGTGGTCATCAAGGTGTATAATTCCTTTCAAATGGGGGCTTGTCCCAGATAAAGCAATCATCCGTGGTAAGTAATCTTTTGTCTTATTTGACAAATTATTTTTTTTGCCTCGGCTCTGATAAAGCTTTAGTCCTTTAAAATTCATATAGAAAGGAGACGGACCATGCCTTAAAGGTCTTTGGGAGACCTGAGTCCTAGAGAGAGGATTCATTAACATTGTGAAAGGACTTTGGGAGACCCGAGTCCAAGAGAGATGATTCATTAACATTAGACAAAACAGTACTGTAACTCCTTTTGGGAGGGAGTGAAAGAGTTTATGAGGTAACCACCACCGTGACCCAAAACCTCTGTTTGCTTTGTCTTTCTGTCGCATAGAAGTATAAGATCATATGTTGTGTGGAAGAAGCTGTAAGGTAACACAGCCTCTCGTTCACTGTAATATGGGTCAAGAACATGGTAAAGAGGCTCCACCTCCCCCTAACCCCGGGTAAACTTGTAAGGATTATGTTGCTAGGATTTGTGGTACTGATTATGAATTTATAAAGCCTTGGGTGTCAAATTTAGCAGGGTGGACTGAAACTATGCATAGTAGTGATCCCTTCCCCCGAGATGGAGATAATGATGAATTTCATATGGATATGGTGAAAGGTTTATGTCTTGGTGACATAAAGGCGTTCCCATGGTTTTCAGGAGCCCCTCAGTGGGATATGAAATCCATGACAGTTTTAAAATTATACCAAATTGTTCAGTGAATCTCTTGGGTAGGGACTTGCTGGGAACATTGGGTATGAAGATAATAATGTTCCCAAGTGGCGGTCTTACTGTCTATTCAAAAAATGTCCCCACCGTGCCCATTTTGGCCCTAAGTAATAAAGTACCAACAGAAGAATTACCAAAAGATTTACAAAATGCCTGGTCAGATGGGTCTTTGGATGTGGGTCTCATCTCCTGTACCCCATACAAAGCCACCCTAGAACCTTGGGCAGAACCCATATACCACAAACAATACCCTTTATCAAAAGAAAAGGAGGACGGAACTGCTCCCATGGTGGAACATTCCCTTAAACAAGGAATTTTAAAGGAAACTATTGCACCTTACAACATTCCTATAAATCCGGTAAAAAAGCCTGGCAGTTATAGGTTTGTTCAAGAACTTAGGGCCATAAATAATCTTGTAGTGCCCATAGCACCTATAGTACCTGATGTGCCATCACTCCTGACTTCCATACCATCCGATGCAGAGTTTTTAGCTTCCCGGTGGATGAAGAGACACAGCCTATTCTTGCATTTTGTTTTAGAAATCGCCAGATGACCTGGTGAAGAATGCCCCAAGGGTATGTAGACTCCCCTGTAGTCTATTCATTTCTACTCCAGGCAGCCCTGTGGTCCCGGACTCCCCGCCATGGTTCAGTCCTATCACAGTATGTTGATGATTTGTTGTTATGCAGTCCGAGCCAGGTTGCCAGCAGAGAGGATGGTAAAGATTTATTGTACTGGTTAGCAGAAAATGGTCACAAAGTCTCTAAAAAGAAATTGCAATGGTGTCAAGAAACTGTTGAATAACTTGGTTTTACCCTCACAAAAGGAGAAAGAAGAGTCAGTCACAAGAGAGCTGCAGCTCTCATGGGTCTACCCCACCCACTGACAAAGAAAGATATGCTATCTTTTCTTGGTGTGATTGGTTACTGCCGCCAATGGATACCTGACTGCTCTTTTTATGATAACCTCCGGAGGCAAACCACAGGCTCAGACATGCCAGATTGTGTAAAATTGACAGATGAAATGTGTGATGCATTTGTGTACCTTAAGACAGCAATGGTAACAGCCCCTGGCCTCGGATTGCCCAATTATGGCATGATGTTTCACCTGTTTGCCAGGGACAATTATAAAACAATGGCAAGAGTCCTGGCGCAGGAACACGGAGGAAAACTCCTCCCTATTGCATTTTTTTTTCAAGAGTAGTGACAATTTCGGTACAGGGCATGTCTCAGAGCTTTGGCATCCTGTGCTATGGTAGTAGAAATGGCTACTTCTTTTACTCTAGGACATCCAACCACCTTACATACTACTCATAATGTATCTATTTTGTTGAAAAATATTCATACCCAACATATGTCAGCCCAAACACTGAGTGGATACAAGGTTATTGTCCTCTCAAATCGAAATCTCTAAATAAAATATGCTTCACCCACTTCAGGCCCAGCCCCGATCCTAAATGCATTAATAGGTCTAAAAGGAGAAGAGGATGAGGTAGTTCCTCAATATGAGTGCATTGAAATAATCCACCAAGACACATCTCCATGTGCAGATATTTCTTCCACTGCAATCCCTGAGGCACAACATTTTTTGTTGATGGTTCTTGTTCTAGACCAAATGACAACACATATCATGCAGGATATGCTGTAGTCCAGTTGCCTGATGTAGTGCTCGAAGCAAACCCAGTCCCATTTCAATTAGCACAGGCTGCAGAATTGATTGCCCTTACAAGAGCATGCCAGCTCTTTGAAGGGCAAGATGTGCACATTTATACTGATTCTAAATACGCATTCGGTGTATGCCACGATTTTGGTATTATCTGGTTAAGAAGAGGGTACATAGCAGCAGATGGCAAATCAATTTCACATTCAATATTAGTGTCCAGCCTTTTGGAAGTGATTAAATTGCGTCACTCTATAGCTATCTTCCATTGAAAGGCAAATACCACAAACCAAGATGATGTTTCAAAAGGAAATGTCTTAGTTGATAAAGCAGCAAAAGAAGCAGCTTCTAAACAAGAAGCTACCTTACAAATTCCATCACTTGCACCTGAAATGCTCCTGTTAGACCAAACCTTGTCAGATCTTCAGACATATGCTACAGACACAGATATTAAACAATGGAATATTGCAGGAGTGCAAAAAAGCCCAGATACTGGACTTGTCTGTCAAGAGGGAGACCATGTATACCTGTAGCTAGTGCACCTTTATTTATTTCTTTATCCCCGGGTCTTCCCCAAGAAATCCACACAAGGCAAACCATGAACACCTTACATATCCATCCACACCTTTTACACATTTACAGATTGACTTCACCCATATGCTTAAGTTAGGTAAAAGACAGGAATATTTACTTGTGATAGTAGACATGTTCTCAAGATGGACAGAAGCATTTGTAACCACAAAAGAAGATGCACAAACAGTTGTAAAAATCCCCATGCAGGAAATTATCCCTAGATGGGGATGCCCGCTCCAAATAAATTCTGACAATGGTCCTGCCTTTATTTCAAAAGTGTGCCAAGATTTAGTGATTTAGTGAAAGCACTTTAAAATTGATTGGAATTTTCATATACCTTACCACCCACAGAGTTCAGGTATTTTTGAGAGAATGAACAGAACCATTAAAGATAAAATAAGAAAAGCAACAGGAGGCACATATAATAAGTGCCAGAAAGTCCTACCAGCAGTTTTGGTCAAAATAAGAATGACCCCCTCTAAGAAAACAGAATACTCTCCACCGGTTGAAACTCTGGACAGAGTTGAAAGAAATGTTGCTTGCACCTCTCCTTTCTCTTCACAGGAACCTACACACCCTTTCCAGGTAGGAGACGTAGTGGTGGTCCAACAGCTGAATCGTACTAAGAAGCAAGAGTACCCGTTTGGACCCCCGACCACTGTGACTTTTCCTCTTCCAGCTTTGCAGTTGATATCACTCTGCCTGGGACAGCTGGAAGAGGAAAAGTCTCTCTGGTCCCTTGGAATTTGTGTCCTCTGCGGCAGCTGTCTTCCAGGTCTATCATTATTATTCAAGCTTGATTGACCCAGTGGGTATATACCCATCTGTGTCCAATCTTTCTGGTAAGCCTTTAAGAATACATGGTGGTGGATTTTCTATCAATTTGCTTCACCAAAGTCACACTTTTAATTAGTACTTTTCAATGAAATGAACATTATTTTATTATTATTATTTTTTATCTATCTTTATTAACCTACTGTTCAGCACTGGTTCATTGTACATATATTATTTTGTTCATATGATTTTTTTTGTACAGTCACTTTGTTTATATATTTGCCACTATTCCTAGTAGGCATCTGAGATTTCTAGCGCGGCACATTTTATTTGTATGTTACACTTTGCATAATTGATCCTCTGCTGTGCTGGCTGCTTATATATCTTTTTAAAGGGACAGCGCGGTATATATATATATATATATATATATATATATATATATATATATATTTTTTTTTTTTCCTTTAACTCTTGATAAGAAAGTACAGAGATCTTATGAACACACTTAAAGCCTATTTCCCTTGTCTCATTTGGTCTCTCATGGATCCGAGGGTCCCAGTGGTCTTCCTGCATAAACCACGGTGGCCGTCAAGGTGTATAATTCCTTTCAATATTATTGCCCCAATTAGTGTGAAACATTAAAAAAAAAGCTTTCACTGTAATACATATATTTAATCCAACACTTTCCCATGCAGAATGCCCATCCCACTAGATGTCGCTTCACCTCTGAGACAATAATGCTCAGTGTCATTTACCTATTGTTTGTGATCCCAGGCCTTTGATGACACACCTGAATGTGAGTCATCATGCTGGCCTTGGCTGCACAAAACAGCACATTATTACATAAAATACACCCAATGTTTACTTCTTGCTTTCCGACTTGTTTCCAGGACATGAGCTACAACAAAATGGCTGCTGGGTCCTCATCTTTGTGTTCTTAAGTGATCATTTCTTTAGTTGTCCTTAAAGGAGGAGTCTGGGTGGCCATTTTGTTATAGCTCAGAGATTGAGACAGAAAGTGGCTATAACAGTGTGAGAATCCTGATGGGGTGCACAACTGGACAGTCTTTGCAATCACAAAGTGTGCTGACACCTGCACTGTTGGGGGCAAGTGCCCAATGACCGCTGTGTCCTGGATATAAATGAGTAGGTAGGAGTGCAAACATTGTAAATATTTCGGCCAGGCTTCGTGGGTGACAGAAAGGCCTACATGTTTGGTATTTGCATTAAACAATCTTTTTACAAATGGCACAGTGTATTTTAAACTACTGGGACCCTTCCTCATGGGTCAGTTTATATAAAAGGTGAACATATCCTTTAGGAAAAGATGTAAAACTATGTATTAATCCATGATACCTTTGTTTATTTGAAAATAGAAGTAGAAGTGGAGTCCCCAAGGGATTCCCTTAATTTGCAGAGATTTCCTCTCATTTCCTGTTTTGGCTATGGGACAGGAAGTGAAGGTAAATCTCCCCAATGGGACACAGATGGCAAAAAATAAACAGACATGGGTTATAACCCTGCTTTACTCTATTCAAAATGAAAAAAATGTTTTGCCCATAGTTATATTTTAAATCAATTCCAGGGGAATCAGATTTGGACAATCAAGCTAACCATTTTACTCCTATGCAATAGATTTTTAGTAGGGTGAGCTTGATGTTCCAGTCGAACATAACATCGAACATTATGGGGCGTTCACTGGAAATTTGAGTGCTGCAGAATGCCCCGTAATGCACTACGAGATTGCTGTATGATAATTAGCTAAAGCATTAACCTGACCTGCAAGCTTTGGCCAATCACAGCACGCCCTGCTAAGAAGACCCATAATTGGCCAAAGGCAGGGTGCTAAGTCCATGCCCCACACTATATAAGGCTGCTTACCAGGGATGAGCTCGATGTTCGAGCCATATGTAAGTGGGACACAAACATCAGGTGTTTGCCCGTTCACTGAATTTAGAACATTATGGGGCATTCACAGGAAGTTCAAGCGCCCGCAGAACACCCCATAATGAACTGTGGGACCGTCAATGCACTGCAAGATCACAGTGCATTGACGGCTGGTGATTGGCCAAAGCATGCACCTGACCAGCATGCTTCGGCCAATCACAGTGCGCTCTGCTGTGAGAGCCATGATTGGCCAAAGGCAGGGTGCCTTTGGCTAATCATGGTTCAGGGGGCTGAGTGCATGCCCCACACTACGTAAGACTGCTTATGAATGAGAGCAGCAACATGACATTTGTAAAGGAAAAAAATTTTATTTAAAACTGCGGCTGTAATGATCCCAGCAATATACATTAAAATCATTGAAAAAAACGGCGTGAGTTCCCCCCCAGTCCATTACCAGGCCCTTTGGGTTTGGTATGGATATTAAGGGGAACCCTGCACCAAAATAAAAATAAATGGTGTAGGGGTCACCCCTAAAATTCATATCAGGCCCTTCATGTCTGTTATGGATTTTAAGGAGAACACTGCGCCAAAATGTAAAAAAAAATGACGTGGGGTTTTCAGTTTTTTTTTCTCGGGTCGTCGGCGCTGTGATTGAAGATGGATTTACATTGCGGGACTTTGTTTTTTTTTTCTTTTTAATAAAGGACTTGTCCCAAACTGCCTCCTGTAATTTTTACTTTTTTTACACTTTTTTGGTGAATGTGTAGGGGTACAATGTACCTGATACCCATTTACATGGGGGGGCTGGAATCTGAGGGTCCCCTTATTAAAGGGGGCTTCCAGATTCTGATAAGCCCCCCGCCAGCAGACCCCCACAACCACTGTGCAAGGGTTGTGGGGAAGAGGCCCTTGTCCTCATCAACATGGGGATAAGGTGTTTTGGGGGGACCCCAAAGCACCCTCCCCATGTTGAGGGGATGTGGCCTAGTACAATTCAGAGGGGGCGCTCTCTAGTCCCCTCCTTTTTCTTGTGGCCTGCCAGGTTGAGTGCTCTGGTAAGGGTCTGGTATGGATTTTGGGGGGACCCCCAGGCTATTTTTTTAATTTTGGCGCAGGGTTCCCCTAATTTCTCTACCAGACCTGATGGGACTCCAAGACAATATTTTTTTTTAAATTTTGGTGCGGGGTTCCCCTAATATTCATACCAGACCCAAAGGGCCTGGTAATGGACTGGGGGGACCCACACTGTTTTTTTCAATGATTTTTATCTATATTGCCGGGATCCAACATTACAGGCACGAGCAGTTTTAAATGACATTTTTTTCTTTAGAAATGTCATTTTGCTGCGGTACTGTTCTAAACATGGGAAAGATGCTCTACTTTACAGGTAGACTAAGGAGACCTCCAGGCACAATATTTAAAGGATTATTTCATTTTTATTGTTTCACTTTAAGCATTATTAAAATCACTGCTCCTTAAAAAAACTACTGTTTTTTTAAACTTTTTTTGCATTGACACATGTCCCCTGGGGCAGGACATGGGTCCCCAAACACTTTTGTATGGCAATAACTTGCATATAAGCCTTTAAAATGAGCACTTTTGATTTTTCATGTTCGTATCCCATAGACTTTAACGGTGTTCCCGTATTTGCACTAATTTGTTGCCTGTTAGCAAGCTCTAGTGAGGACCGAACTGGGGGGGGGTGTTCGGCTCATCCCTACTGTTTACATAGCGGCTGTGTGTAGCGTTGGTGGCATGGACGGGGAGATAGCTTGAGTTAGATTAAGCAGGCATGATATTTAGTTAGCGGCAGTGTATCTGATATATATACTGTATTTATTGGCATATAACACTCACTTTTTCACCATAAAAATCAGGTGCAAATAGCGTGTGCGTGTTATACGCCAATACTTCAATTTTAGCTGCCTCAGAGGGGACAGGGAGCGGGGCGGGATGAGCGCCATCAGATTACATTCAGTGAGAATCTCCTGTTTACTTGGCGGCCTCTGTAATAGGAAGCCCCATCTCCTGGGCCGCCATTGGACCACTGTTCTGTTTGATCAGACTGCACTGATGGCAATGGTGAGGCTGCTGCATTGAAGGCAATGGTGAGGCTGCTGCATTGATGGCAATTGTGAGGCTGCTGCATTGATGGCAATGGTGAGGCTGCTGCATTGATGGCAATGGTGAGGCTGCTGCATTGATGGCAATGGTGAGGCTGCTGCATTGATGGCAATGGTGAGGCTGCATTGATGGCACTTGTGAGGCTGCAGATGGGCATTGATCAGGCTGCATTGATGGCAATAGTCAGGCTGCAGATGGGCACTGACTCTTATTTTGCTTCAAAGTTTCTTATTTAAAATGTAGGTTTTTTTTCCTGAAACTTCCCTCTTAAAATGAATGTGCGTGTTATACGCCTGTGCGTTTTATACGCCGATAAATACAGTATATACAGTCAGTCTAGTGTGTATGCATATCTATCTATCTATCTATCTATCTATCTATCTATCTATCTATCTATCTATCTATCTATCTATCTTACAGTCTAGTGTGTGTGTGTCTGTGTGTGTGTGTTGAGAATGCCAATCAGCAGTGTTCAAACGCTAATCAAGAAGGGGAAAATGAGGGTCAGGTAGAACAACTTCAATTTCAGCTACAACTGCCAGGAAAATTGTTCGAGATACAAAGAGAAACGCACAAATAACTTCAGGTGAAATACAGGACTCTCTGAAAAAATGTTGTGTGGCTGTATCAAGATGCACAATAAGGAGCCACTTGAAGAAAGATGGGCTGCATGATCGAGTCGCCAGAAGAAAGTCATTACTACACAAATGCCACAAAGTCTTCCGCTTATAATACACAAAACATCACAAAAACAAGCCTCAAACCTTCTGGCACAAAGTCATATGGAGTGATGAGACCAAAATTGTGCTTTTTGGCCACAACCATAAACGCTTCATTTGGAGAGGAGTCAACAGGGCCTATGATGAAAAGTACACCATTCCTACTGTGAAACATGGAGGTGGATTGCTGATGTTTTGGCCATGTGTGAACTACAAAGGCACAGAAAATTTGGTCAAAATTGATGGCAAGATGAATGCAGTCTGTTATCAAAAAATACTGGAGGAACATTTGCCTTCATCAGCCAGGAAGCTGCGCATGGGACGTACTTGGACATTCCAACATGACAATGATCCAAAACACAAGGCCAAGTCGACCTGTCATTGACTACAGCAGAATAAACTGAAGGTACTGGAGTGGCCATCTCAGTCTCCTGACCTCAATATCATTGAGCCACTCTGGGGAGATCTCAAACGTGCAGTTCATGCAAGACAGCCCAAGAATTTACAGGAACTGGAGGCTTTGTGCCAAGAGGAATGGGCAGCTTTACCATCTGAGAAGATAAAGAGCCTCATACACAAATACCACAAAAGACTTCAAGCTGTCATTGATGTTAAAGGAGATAATACACAGTATTAAGAACTGGGGTATGTAAACTTTTAATCGTGGTCATGTGGGTAATTTCTGTTGCCATTATGATTTAAAAAGAGTAAACACAGTTGATTGATAATAAATGGCTTCCAAACACTAACCATGAGTGAAAGAAAAGTTTGAGTTATCATTCATATTCTTTGAAAAATGGCCAAGAAATTATAAATTCCACCAGGGTATGTAAACTTACGAGTACAACTGTAGTTTCTAATACACTTCAGGTGGTGTGCACAGTATATAATACAGTGTAGTGCAGTGTTACAAAAAAATCATGTCCGGAAGGCCACCAAGGAGAGGCAAACGCTTACAGGCCACTAAAAAGGGCAAGCAGCCTCTGTGTCTACAGTCAACAGTGGTGGTCTTGGACATGGTGCATCCTCTGCAGGAGGCCGTGGGGCACACTTGTTCTTTTCTTATGCTGCTGGCCGTGTTTTTGAGCCACAACATGCAGAAGAGTTGGTGGAGTGAATAACAAAGCTGTCCTCATCCTCTGTCAACCAGGCTCAGAGTAGTTTGCCATCCAACTCAGCTGCCAAGGCAGCCAATTCCACCGGCTCCTTGTCCACAGTCACTCCTTCTGTAGCCCCACCACCATGCATGGAGGAGTCCCCAGAATTATTCAACCACAGTGTTGGTTACATGTGGCTGGAGGATGTGCAGCAATTTGAAGTCTCTGATGTTGGTTCCAGGTTGAGGAAGGGAGTAACGTGATCCTAGAGAGGGGGTGTCACAGTAGGACAAGAAACTGGCAGTCATGTTGCCTCTGCTGAAGCATACTGCCAAGTTTTCTCCAGTGACGAGGAGGGAGGGGATGATGTCACTGACTGTACTTGGGTGCCTGAGAGAAGAGAGGAGGAAAGTGAGGAGGAGGAGGATGCACAACTCCAACAAGGCAGGATGTCCTCCAGGGGGTAGCTTAAGGGTAGCCACCCTATTACATCACACCTCAGAGCTCTGCAGGTGCAGGGCACTGCTGACTCCCCGCTGACTTGGTGTGGGCCTCTTTCGACATGTATGCAGCAGATCACACCATTGCTGTTTGCAACCTATGTCTGAAGTGGATCAAGCATAGCCAGAACAGCAGCTGCTTGGGCACCACATGCTTGACCAGACATATGATGACCTGCCATGCAGTCTGTTGGCAACAGCATGTGAAAGACCCACATAGAAAAAGGTGGATTTCTCCCTGCTCCTCATCTGGGACCTCCAACCCTACTATACCTCCAGTCCTCTCAAAAACCTTCACTGAGAGTAATGAAGGTATAGCAATAGGTGTCACAAGTACTTGAAGCCAATCTGCTAGCAATACACCACCAATTGATTTCAGCAGGCAAATTTCCCTACCCTAGTTGATAAACCAAAAAAAGAAATTCGATCCCAGCCATCCACATGCTCAACGCTAGCTTGGCCAAATTACTAGCACTGCAACTGCTGCCTTTTCAGTTGGTAGACTCTGCCCCCTTTCGTGAATTTGTGGAATGTGCTGTACCTCAGTGGCAGGTTCCAAAATGCCATTTCTTTTCACATAAGGCCATTCCGCCTCTCTACCGTCATGTGGAAGTCAATGTTTTGGCCTTGTTGGACAGGGAGGTTCATATTTCCGCTGACTCATGGTCCAGCAAGCATATGTAGGGACATTACCTTTCCTTCATGGCGCACTGGGTAACTCTGCTGGCAGCTGGGAAGGATGCAGGACAGGGTTTAGTGCTGGAGCTTGTTCCACCACCATGCCTGTGCCACAACATTTGTATGCTCCCCTCCCTCCTCTTCTTCTTCCTCCATAGCCTCTTCTGCAGAATTGTCCTCTGAACCAGCAGTGCTCCCTAAGCGCTCAAGGGGCTAGCAGTCAGGCTAAAATAGGCCATGTGGTGCTTGAGTTGGTCTGCCTAGGGGACAGGAGCCACAATGAGGCAGAGATTCTGTTAGCTCTGCAGGGGCAGACTCAGAGGTGGTTGACGCCAAGCCAGCTTCAGTCAGGAATGGTTGTATGAGACAATGACACCAACCTTCTCTCAGCCCTCCGACAGGGACACTTGACCCATGTTCCATGTTTGGCACATGTCCTGAATTTGTTGGTGCAGTGTTTCATGACCAGGTACCCAGGCTTACAAGATCTCCTGAGGCAGGCCAGAAAAGTCTGTGGTCATTTACCCTGGTTATACAATGCCAGTGCTTGGCTGGCTGACATTCAAAGGGAATGCAACCTGCCCACCAACCGCCTCATTTGTGACATGCCCACCAGGTGGATCTCAACATCGTCAATGCTGCAGGGACAGAGGGCCATCAATGAGTAACTGTGCGATCTTGGCACCAGGACAGGGTCAGGGGAGCTTGGTTTCTTTTTGTCATGCCAGTGGATACTGATCAAGGATGCATGTACTGTCCTGTTACCATTTGATAAGGCCACAAGGATGGTGAGCAGAGACAATGCATGCATCGGTGACACTGTCCCTCTGTCTTCCTGCTGGAACACACACTTTGTGGAATTGTGGACAGGACACTTGAGGCAGAACAGCGAGAGGAAGAGGAGGACTTCCTTTCCTCTCAAGGCCTCCCTTTATCCAGATAGCATTCCTGTAGGTCCTCCAAACACGTGGGAAGAAGAGGAGTAAGATTGTGTCAGCATGGATGTAGAGTATAACATGCAGCGGTCTTCAAGGGATAGTTTTCAGTCCCCAGAAACCCAAGGAGTTGTACGTGGCTGGGAGGAGGTAGTTACAGATAATGTGATCCTTAGTGACCCAGAGGACTCAGAATCTAATGCCTCTGCAAACTTACACTGCATGACCTCCCTGATTCTGCAAAGCCTGCAAAAGGACCCTAGGCTTCGTGGTCTTAAGGAGAGGGATCATTACTGGCTGGCAAGCCTTCTTGATCCACATTATAAGGGTAAAGTTGCAGAACTCATTCTGCCTTCTCAGAGGGAGCAGAGGATTAAACATCTTCAGAAGGCCTTGAAGAAAAGTTTGTGTAATGCATTTCCAGACCCTGGGAGCTTACCATTTCCTGGTGCTGGACAATGTGTTTCTGAGGCTTTGTTAAGTTAGAGGAGTAGCGATGGAGAAGGTGGCTGGCTGATCGATGCCTTTAAACAATTTTTCAGTCCTCAGCGCCAAGGTCTGAGTTCAAGCAACCATCGCCAGTGACTGCATTATATCGTGCAGGAATATCTAGGGGCAAGAGCAGACTTGGAGACCTTTCCAACAGAGCATCCACTGGGTTACTGGGTCTTGAGGATGGACCACTGGCCAGAACTTGCTCAATATGCAATCGAGCTACTGGCCTGTCCTGCATCCAGCATGCTTTCTGAACTCACATTCAGTGCTGCTGGAGGGTCTGTAATGAATCAAAGAGTGCACCTGTTCAAAGACTCCATTGATAGGCTCACATTTATAAAAATGAATAAGTCCTGGATCAGCAGCTATCAAGCACCTGATGCTGATGTAACTGATTGAATTTGCTATGGATCTGGGATTCCTTTAAAGACTGCCTATGCTGCCTATCCTATTACTCCTGAATCTTGATGATGCTAGTGTCCAACAACATTTTTGGTTTAAGGCACCACCACCACCCAAGGCCCAATTTTTCTGCCCCTGTTTAAAAGGGCATGTAATTACAATTTTTTTACATAATATTTAACAGCAGGGTCCGTTCCTGCGCCCAACAAGAGTAATTGTGATGGGTTAGTGTTGTGGCACCACCACCCAAGGTCCAAATTTTCTGCCCCTGTTCAACAGGGGCATGTAATTACAATTTTTGATATACTATTTAACAGCAGGGCCCGTTCCTGCACCCAACAAGAGTAACTGTGAGGGGTTACAGTGTTCTGGCACCACCAACACCTAAGGCCCAATTTTTCTGCAGAGTATATAGTGCAGTCTGTATATAGTATATACTACAGTTCAGCGTATATAGTGCCTGGAGGCCTGGGGGGGGCCCACGCCATTTTTTTTTCACTTTGGCATGGGGTTCCCCTTAATATCCATACCAGACCTAAAAGGCATGTTATGGATTTTGGGGGCATTATTAAATCACGGCTCCTGAAAAACGGACGTTTTTAAAACTTTTTTTACATTGATACATGTCCCCTGGTGCAGTACCCGGGTCCCCATACACTTTTTATGGCAATAACTTGCATATAAGCCTTTAAAATTAGCACTTTTGATTTTTCATGTTCGTATCACACAGACTTTTTTGCCAAACCGGGGGTGTTCTGCTCATCCCTAATTTTTAGTTGTATTATTTTAATTACCTTGTCCTCTGATTAAAATAATTTCATAGTATAATTCTATAGTATTTCATAACATTTAAATAGCTGTAAGGACTGAGAGATCTTGTGCGCCTCTTACCTGTTGGGAAGCTGAGCTGCTTAAGAGCTTAGTGCCGTTTGGGCACTGCATCTTTGGGAGGGGTACTCCCTTTATTTGGAAACCTCAGCGCACCTTCCCGATGCTGGGTGACATGTTGGCTGGGCTACATGTTTTCAGATCTCTTGCCATGGGGAACCATTCTGTTCTCATGGATGTAGCTTTTTTTCCCTGCCTTTTGTTTTAATTTATTTAATGTTAAAAGGAAAGAAAAAAAAATTACAAAAAGTAATTTAAGTACTGAACCTCTTCTCTGAAATCTTGATCTGGATCTTCTTAGGCAAAAATTTCAGTTTAATTACTGGTAGTAAATGCAACAATTCTTCACCTCAACATTATGAATGTTCAAAATAAATCCCTTTTTGTGAATGTTCAGAGAGTATGATTTGCAACTTGTTACAAATAGAGCAAATTACACCCCACTCAGATTTTCCCATTCAAAGGCAGGCTCTAAAAAATACTGCTGAATATTTTTAACATTGGGACTGGTCTGTTAAAACTGGAGTGCGCAAAATATGGTGCAGCTCTGCATTGAAACCAATCAGCTTCCAGGGTTTTTCTTTTGTCAACGCTTAATTGATCAAGCTACAGTAAGAAGCTGGCTACCATGCACAGCTGCACCAGATTTTGTAGCCTCCAGTTTTATGAGCAGATCAAGTTATGCTTAGCTTGCTTGCTAAGGCATTCGATAACATCCGTGTAGGTTATTACAGATCATCCCTTTATTACACATTGCTCACCTGAGCCCTCTGATACAAAGTTACGGATTTTCATGAAATCCCTAGGTTTACTGTTTACAACCTTTTGCAGCTTTTTATTATTAGTAAAATTGCAGGCACTAAAATTTGAACCAAACAGTAGTTTTACTTGCATTGGTTTGACTTTGAGTGTTATTTCCCTAAACTTTGTAATGTAAGCTGTTTAATGAAAAAACTGTCAGAGCTGTTATTACACATCTTTTCTGCACAAGCATTGATTTTAGTCTGGGAAAGGTGGGAAAAATATGAGCTATTATTCCTCATGACACATCTCTGTCTAATTTTGTATATTACTGGACAAACAATCATTATTGTGCATTAGTGTTGCTCTAGAGGCCACTTAAATATAATTACAACTAAATGCTGCATAGAATGGTACTTTTTAAGGGGTATGGATGAATAGCTTCGTTGTTAAAATGTTCTGTCCTTTTACCCCATGTCCTCTTTTTCTCTACCCTAGTTATATTAAGTATACTTTATTCAGTTACTGTTTTTTATTCACGTCTTTCCGTTCCAGTATTTTTTAAGCATAGCTTGACAACTACAATATGATGTCCTCTTTAGTGCTTACTGCTGTACTGGTGTTTATTAGCTGTGCTTAGCAATGACTGTAGTGTACACTAAACATGTATTCATAAAGAGAAGACTAATCCCTGAACCATAAAAAGTATGTCCAATAATTTTTTTTTTTTTGAGAAAGTGAGGAACCCTGTTGGGTTTTTATTGATATCCAGGGCCCTGTTAGAGGGCTTTCCCTCACTGATATGATGACAACAGCTTCACTAAACAAAAAGTAAGGGAAAATCCGCACCAAGGACACAGAAAGATGAAAGGGGTTCTTGTCCTATTGTTCTCTACTAATTAATAACTAATTTTTATTTCAGTCGATCCCATCTTTCAGTCTTGTGAAACTTTTGTCATTGGAAAAGTTAGTGAAGGGAATTTCTCTGGCGGGCTTGTGGAAAAATAAACAGATATCCTTCTCCACACTGTGCAAAAAAAAAATTTTGGCTGTACATACAATTCAAAGCTGTAGTTCAAGCTAGCCGTAAAATGCACAGTTATAAAATCTATATGGGGACTGCTTTATCTCTCTAACAGTTACATTTTTTGGGATAAAATGGCTACAAGCACCTGTACCTCCTCAAATATTTTTAAAGTGCAACTAATCCAGTTACTATGTGAGGCGCATTTCTCAGTAAACAAATCAACAGTGACAATGCAGATACCCCTGCTTCTTGCTCTGATTCTTTATCCCACTGTAACCCAAGCAAACATCGCTTACATGAGAGTGGTAACTCTGCTTCGTGTAGCATCATTGCAACACCAAAAGGAAGCTGCATTAGGTAGACTTTACTAGCAGGTGTAATATGTATCCTTGGGACTTTGCATGGGAACTAAGTGATAATTGTAAATGCGAATACACTTAAAAGTGCTGTGAACACAATATAATTTTTTCATGTTTTTTAATAGGAGTCCATGCTTACTTTTTAATGTGGTGCAGCTACTATTTAAATTATAGTACCTTATAGTCAGCTAGTACCACTTCATGGAGGGAGGGGTCCACATTTTAACTGCTCTATCAGTAAAGGACCCCTTTCACAGTCTTAGGTTAAACATCCTTTCTTCTAACCTGCAATAATATTTGTGTCCGCAAATATGTGAAACTTTTCCTCTTCCAGACACCTCAGTTCCGTCCAGGATTCGAGTGACTCCTGCCTCTACACCCACCACGGCACCTTTCCTCTGGGTTATGTGAGGGACCTGGCACCACCCCCAGCTCCAGTGACGCCATCTGCACATGCCAGTGGGTCTGGCTGAGAGCACAAACTGCAGTCTGCTTTGTTTGTGGCATCCATGGTTGGCGTCCTTATCTGGACCTCTCTGAACTAATCAAGTGATCCATCAGTGCCCAAGCCAGCCCCACTGCCAGTGTGGTAAATTAACAACCTAACAATCAATGTTTTTGTACTGTTTAACCACTTTTTCCAATAAATTGCCAACTAGTCTATGTGAAAGTAATAGACATGTGCGCCGTCAATAAATTTGTTCCGTTTCATTCCGTTTCGTATTAGAAATAATTTGTATTTCGTAATTCGTGTCCGAAATTTTGTACGAAATACAAATTTTCGTTAGGTTCATTAACTTTTCGTAACAATTACAAATGTTCGTTATGATAAATTTATCATTATGAGGGGCTCCCACCATCCCTGTGCTGACTTCCTGGGTTTTTAACTTTTTAGGTTCGTTAACTTTTCGTAACAATTACGAATGTTCGTTAGGAATTTGGATCTGAAATTCTTAAACGAAATTTCGTATTTCGTGCAAAATTCGGAAGCATAGCAATTTGTTTTTCGGATCCTCCCGAATGTACAAAGTTACAGAAATTCGTACGAATTTTTGATTCATACGAAACTAATCGCACATGTCTAGAAAGTACTTGTGGTTCATTGCAACCACCATTCACCATCTCTCAACTCAGCTTCTGAGCGCTGCCAGCTTTAATTATATTGCTACCTTTGCTTGCTGTGGCTTGGCATTGCATGCAATGGCTAAGTCTGTGATCTACAAGCACCCCCAAAACCCTTTCCATCACAATTCTCTCAGGAAACCCCTCCTAATGTACAATTTGGATGTGTATTTTTGGCACATAATTTTACATTTCTCAATATTGAACCTCATCTGCCTTGTAAATGTCTAACCCCTATTTTATCAAGCTTTTTCTGTAATGATGCTATATCCTGTGCCAAAGTTATCTCTCTGGCAATTTGGTGTCATTATCAAACATTAAAATTTTTTCAAACTCTATATCAATAATAAAAAAACTGGCCCCAAGATAGAACCCTAGGGCACACCACTCTCAACCTTGAACTATTCATGAGAATGACCACTACTCTCTGGACCTGTTCATGTAACCAGTTTCCTATCCATGTACTTACAATTTCATCAATTGCACTATAGCACCCTCTACCATTAGGCAGGTGCTAGTAAGGGTTATTATACTAGGGTTTGTTCAGCACAGGGAAATTTGGACAGGCCTATGCTGCAAGCTAGGTATGTCTGTTTTGATCTGGGGGCTGGGAGTGGTCAGAGTAGCAGTGGGTGTGAACACCTGCACTTCAGTTCTGAGGCGCCTCCCCTACTTACAGGGAGAAGATTCTGGAAGAGGGGCCTGGAACTGGGGTGGCAGGCAGCTTGTGTGTGAGCCCTGACCAATCGCCAATCGGTATTGGCAGGGGGCGGGCCTCATATATAAGCTGAGGTGATATGCCACTGGGGGGGGGAGAAGTCAGCTGAGTGAAGTGAGGAATGGAATGCTAGGCAGCAGCAGGAGGCCATCCCCATCTGGGGGGGGGGTGAGCCGATCACAGGAGGAGGCCTGAGGATAACTGTGAGGGAAAATTGCCTCTACATGGTCATTGGCAATGTCTCTGCCACCACACGGTCAGGTGGTAGAGAACTCCTGGATCAGAGGGGCAGGTGAAGCTGTCGGAACACTTGGTCTGGTCAAGTTCCTCATCAAGGACCCAGGGCTGTGGAAGGTCGGTGCGTGTTACCACAGTGGGGGGCTGGAGGAGCCACGAAGTCTGTGAGGGAACTTTGCTTTTACACAGTCATTAGTAGAGTCTTCATCAAGTACACGGTGGATGATGGGGAGTTTTGGATCAGAAAAGAGACTGTGGGGATCTGTATCAAGTCGATGTGGCCCGAGGGCACATGATTTGCAAGTTGGGCTGGCTGGGAACAGTAGTCAATTTCCTAAAGTCATTAAAGTCATGCTTTTAACCTACTAGGCCTACAAGGAAAGGTTCTGCAGGCCTCAGGCCTAATAGCAGGGAGCAACCAGAGCCAGTAAAGTGACTTATTCAGAGTGGGTCCCTATTACCCAATAGAAGAAAATGTGACATACTTCATTTCAGTAACTACAAGTGTGTGCAGGAGGAAACCAGTGTATGTAGGTAGAATGAACCAAGCTTTGTGCAGGAGGGAAGAAGTTTCTGGGAACATCATTTCTACACAGTCAGAAGTGGTGTCCTCATTATCTAACATGGTATTGAATGAGGAATCCTTGGAAGAAAATAGTCTGCGGGAGGAAAGCAGAGGAGGAGCAACAGTCTGCATGGAGATGCATGAGGAGATTTATATTTAATGTTCATGCACATCTAATCTTCTGGCTCTAACATTGTGCTTTTGTGCTTAAATTATAAATATGATGGCAATCATAAATCCTATGGGCATCCCATATTCCAATCTCTATCCAAACAACAAAAACAAAACTCGCAAAAGAATGTTCATTGTTTCTAGAAGTGATGTATGAAGTCTGGCAGTGGGGTGATTTGGCGGATTGTTTGTTAATAGCTGCAACACCATGGCTACAGCAGTATATCTTATTTTATAGATTAAACATTCATGAGTTATATTATGAAGTGCTTTAGCAAAATCTAGGCAACCTACACTATATTGTCAAAAGTATTAGGGTGCCTGCCTTTACACGCACATGAAATTTAATGGCATCCCATTCTTAGTTCATATGGTTCAATACTGAGTTGGCCCACCCTTTGCAGCTATAACAGCTTCAACTCTTCTGGGAGGGCTGTCCACAAGGTTTAGGAGTGTGTCTGTGGGAATGTTTGACCATTCTTCCAGAAGCACATGGTGCGCAGTCATGTTGGAACAGGAAGGAGCCATCCCTAAATTGTTCCCACAAAGTTGGAAGCATGAGATCATCCAAAATGTCTTGGTATGCTGACATCTTAAGAGTTCCCTTCATTGGAACTAAGGGGCCAAGCCCAACCCCTGAAAAACAACCCCACACCATAATACCCCCCTCCACCAAATGGTTTGGACCAGTTCACAAAGCAAGGGCCATAAAGACATGGATGAGTGAGTTTGGGGTGAAGGAACTTGACTGGCCTGCACAGAATCCTGACCTGAACCTGATAGAACACCTTTGGGATGAATTAGAGCAGAGACTGTGAGCCAGGCCTTCTCGTCCAACATTAGTGCCTGACCTCAATGTGCATCTGAAAGCATGGTCAAACATTTACATGGACATACTCCTAAACCTTGTGAACCACATTCCCAGAAGAGTTGAAACTGTTATAGCTGCAAAGGGTGGGCCAACTTAACATTGAGACTGGAATACCATTAAAGTTTATGTAAGTGCAAAGGCAGCTGTCCCAATACTTTTGGCAATATAATGTATGTCCACTGGACTTAGACCATCCATTTTTTTTATTTACTTCCTTATAGAATTATAACAGGTCAGTCTGACAAGAACAGTCTTCATAAATCCATGCTGGTTGTCTGCTTTTTTTTTTTTTAACTATACATTTTTATTGCAGTTATAAAAAAGAAATATACAAATTCAGCACATGAGCAAAAATGTATACAGTGAATGTTGGTTGTCTGCTTTTATTGCAGGCAAATCTATTCTCTGTGTAGTGTTCTTTACTGTTCCCTCAAATACCTTGCATGCATTTAAATTTGGTCTGACTGGTTTGTAGTTTTATGGTATACCTTTCGATCCATTTTTGTAAGTTGGTACCACATTCACTCTACACCAATCAGTAGGTACCATTCCAGTTAGTAAAGTGTCTTTAAAAATAGGAATAACAGCTTGGCTTTGACTTACCTAAGTTCCCCTAAGATCTCACAGGTGTATGCCACTTGGGCCTGGTGATTTGTTTACATTAAGTTTCTCTAGCCTTTTATACCAGATTTTCAGCCAACCACAGAGGTACCTTCAGTGAAATATCATTAATAATACTGTTTAGACTAATGCCCTGTACACACGGTCAGATTTTCAGACGGGACAATGTGTGATAGGACCTTGTTGTCGGAAATTCCGACCGTGTGTGGGCTCCATCGCACATTTTCCATCGGAATTTCCGACACACAAAGTTTGAGAGCTTGCTATGAAATTTTCCGACAACAAAATCCGTTGTCGGAAATTCCGATCGTGTGTACACAAATCCAATGCACAAAGTGCCATGCATGCTCAGAATAAATTAAGAGACGAAAGCTATTGGCTACTGCCCTGTTTATAGTCCCGACGTACGTGTTTACGTCACCGCGTTTTCCGACAACTTTGTGTGACCGTGTGTATGCAAGACAAGTTTGAGCCAACATCCGTTGGAAAAAATCCATGGATTTTGTTGTCGGAATGTCCGATCAATGTCCGACCGTGTGTACAGGGCATAACAGGTTCATCTTTTTTATTTGTTAAAACTGAAGAGAGAAAAAAAAAACATGGTTCAATACATTTGCCTTGTCAGATATGACCAGTGTCCCATATTCTTATGATATGGTGACTATTTGTTCTCCCATAACCTTTTACTACGGATATATTTGAAAAAATAAATTATGTTTTTTGTTGTATTTGCTGTATTAATGTCTTTTTTATATTCTATTTTAGCCACCCTTATTGATTCCTTGCATTTTTTCTTGCATTCCTTGTAAATCTGGAATGCTGGGGGTAGTCCTTCTACTTTGTATTTGTTTTTTTCTCATGTACTGTTTTTTTTGCACTAGAAAATATCCACATAGGTTTTAATTTTGCTCTTTCACATATGCCAGAAAAAAAAACTTCCTCTATAGTAGAAGCACAGTTCTCCCATTCTACTGACAACACAATGATAGCATAGTAGTAGATTGATGGGTCATCATTCTGCTTTCTCCTACTGTCCACATGTTCATTGTCTGCACATGTTCACTGCTGCAGACAAAGGCCGACTTGCACTTAATGCACTTACAGAATGTTCCTTTACAGGAGATAACGGAAGGGTGATAGAAAGCCAAATTAATTTACTTACACCAGTTGCACCGTTGCATCTTCTTACTATGTAAGTACCTCATACGATCAATATATTTGCCAGTTTCCTTATTGTAAGTTAAGAAAAAGTTCAGATTTGGTGCCAGAATTCTTTATTATTTTGAAAGAAAAAAATAAAGAAAGGACAAGAAGTTGTAGGCTTTAATCACTGGAGCTCATAAGATTAGGGTAGTGGATTTGTTCATTAGAGCTTGGAAGATTAAGTGCATGCCTTTTTGAAGCACCATGATTATTGACTACATTAGCCTTGAAAATGTAGCTCCTTTTCCTTGGGTACATTCATAGTGCATCAGAAGCCCTATCATGTACAGATTATTTGGTCTCCAATAAGATAACTAAAATAAATGTCCCATATAAGTGTCCAATCAAGTAATGTAGAGATGCACTGCTCCAGGTTGGCCAAACCTTTTCAGCTCTAAATCCACATATGAATGCTGGTCCAGCTTGTGACTGCATACACAACAGGGCTTAGCTCAATGTGCATGCAGTCATGAGCTTGACCTGCTCCTATATAATTGTATCTAAATTATTATTATTATAATAGAGGATTCATGTAGCGCCAACAGTTTACGCAGCACTTTACAATAAAAAGGGGAACAGTACAATTACAATACAGTTCAATACAGAAGGAATAGGAGGGCCCTGCTTGTGGAGCTTACAATCTAAAGGAGGTGGAGGTGGTATAAAAGGTAATTGATGCAGGGGATGATCTGAGGGAGGTACAGTTCTGAGGTGGAGGTGAGGGTAGGCTTCTCTGAATAAGTGAGTTTTCAAGAATCGCCTAAAGGTGGACAGGGTAGGAGCTGACAGACATACTAGGGCAGGGGGTTCCAGAGGATGGGAGAGGCTCTGGAGAAGTCCTGTAGGCGAGCAGGAGGTAACAAGGGAGCTAGAGAACAGGAGGTCCTGGTGGGTGTGAAGAGGACGATTTGTGTGATATCTGCAGATGAGATTGGTGATGTAGCTGGGGGGCGATGTTATGGATGGCCTTGTATGTTTTGGTTAGTATTTTGAATTTTATACAGTGGGGTAGGGGAAGCCAGTGGAGAGATTGGCAGAGAGGGGAAGCAGTCACAGATCAGTTAGTAGAAGGGGGGATAACCTGTGTAAAGGTAGGCCAGTGAGGAGGGAGTTGCAGTAATCAAGATGGGAAATAACCAAGGAGTGAATAAGTTGTTTTGTGGTGTCGTTGGTTAGGAAGGGGCTGTGTGAGGATGTTGTGAAGATGTTGTGGAGGTTAAGGTGGCAAGATTTAGCCAGTTATTGGATGTGGGGCTGAAGGAGAGTTCAGAGTCTAGGTTTACACCCAGCACCCTGGCATGTGTGGAGGGACCAATAGTTGTGCCGTTGATCTTAATGGTAAAGTCATAGGGAGAGGATCAGGGAGGAGGAAATATTACAAGCTCAGTTTTAGAAATATTGAGCTTGAGGAAGTGGTGTGACATCTATACTGATATGTCTCTCAGTAAGTTTGTGATGTGTGAGGAGATGGAGGTGCTGAGTTGAGGAGTCGAGAGATAGATCTGGGTGTTGTCAGCATAGAGGTGGTATTTGAAGCCATGGGAAGTTCAACTAGTCCAGGGAAGAGGTATAGCCAGAAAAAAGGAGGGGCCAAGGACAGAGCCTTGGGGTACCCCAACATAAAGAGAGAGAGGAGTGAAGATGTTGTTGTATGTGACACTGAAAGTGCGCTGAGATTGGTAGGAGGAGAACCGGCAAAGAGCAGAGTCATGGAGGTCAAGGGAGTGAAGTTTATTGAGGAGTGAGTGGTCAACTGTGTCAAAGGTACCAGAAAGGTTATGAGTATGGCTTACTGGCCATTGGTTTTAGCAGTTAGAAGGTTGTTGAGTTTTAGTAGGGCAGTTTCAGTGGAATGTTGTGAAGCCGGACTGTAGGGGATCAAGAAGTTTGTTGTCAATGAATTAGCAACTCATACAGTTGTGGACAAGGCATTCAAGAAGCTTGGAGGCAAACAGGAGCAGGGAAATGGGTCTTAAGTTATTTAAGCAGTTTAGGTCCAGCGAGGGTTTTTTAAGTATGGGGGTAACCAATGCATGTTTGAGCGGAGAGGGAAAGGTGTCGGAACAGAGGGAAAGGTTGAAGATGTAAGTTAGAGAGTTTGGAATAGAGCAGGAAGGTGGTTGCGAGGGGACAGGTGGTGAGGTGGGCTGTGGAAAGGAGTTTGGCAACTTTATCAGAGCTAACAGGATTGAAAGAGGAAAGTGTTGAGTGTGGTGTTTGACTTGGTGTGTTGGTTGGTGGAGAAAGCTGGATGCTGGATATCTCATCACGAATTGTGTCAATTTTGTTTTTGAAGTGAACTTATAACTTAAAATTTTAGGTTATCACCAGAGCATGAATAGAGGGGAAATCTTTCAATGAGTACACGTGTTGCTGTGATAACTGTCTGAAAGGATATCTCTCAATTTTACAGATTTCTTCTAAGGTCCTGTTATGTTGTTGAGACAAACATTGAAGAGTTATTTTCCCAGTGGGGAACAGATGGCAACAAAAAACAAAATGGTTTTTACACTCCCCTGTTCTTTTCAAAACATAAAACGATTTTGACTTTTAATAAACATTAAAGCGGAGCTCCACTCAAAAGAGGAAGCTCCGCTTGTTCACACCCTCCCCCCCATCCACTGTCACATTTGGCACTTTTCTTGGGGGGTGGGTACCTGGGTTTGACCGGTACCCACTCCCACTTCCGGGTAAGATTGCTGATCTGTGATCTACAACATTTCCAGCCCCTCCTCCTTCCCTCCGTTGCCTTCTGGGATGCACACAAGTCCCAAAGGATAGTGGGACCATTCAGAAAGCACAGCGAGACCCACGCATGCGCAGTAGGAAAAAGGCTTTGAAGCCTGAAGGCTTCACTGCAGGTTTACCTTACTTACAATGCTGGCACCTGCACCCAAAGCCAATTGAGGAATTGGCTCGGGGTGCTGACATCACGGGATCCCTGGACAGGTAAGTGTCCTTATATTAGAAGTCAGAAGCTACGGTATTTGTAGCTGAAGACTTTTAATTTGTATTTTTTTACAGACTGGAGCTCCTCTTTAATATCAAATTCAAGTAGTGTGGGTGGGGGGAAAAAATGTAAGAAATCCAGGGAACATGGGTCAAATTGTACTTGCAACCCCTGTGATCCTTGTTTCATTGGCACTGACCCATCTCTGTCCTTTGTACAGTATGTTACTTTCAGCCATTCCAAACTATTAGTTTACAATAAAAACTGTGATTCTATTTACAGTTTTCATTATTTCCAGCATCTTTCTATTTTATTAAAAACTATACATAAAAAAATCTGATGGCATCTCCACAAATAAAAAACAAAAGAAAAATAAAGTTACAAAAACAAATCAAAAACAAAAGAAAAAAAAAATGCGTATGAATTAGTAACACTAAAAAAAAGCCAGAAAAATATTGTCAATTCTATGGAAATCTACATTTTAATAAGGAAGCCAAAAAAGCCATTAACCCAGAGAAAACATCTAGTCCTATAAACATCTTGTTTGGCCAAGAGAGTAAAAAAAAAATGTAATGTTATGCTTTACTTGAATAATTTTATGTCTTTGTTTTAACACAGCAACATAGCATTTCTTCCAGACATAAATGGCATTACATTTGTAGTAATGAAATAATGTACTGTAAATGGAATTGTTGAAGACAGTAGATAACATATTGGTCCCTTGAAGGACTCTTCTATCTTTTCACTTGACTGCTTTTATCATGGTCCTGAAAAGGTTGAACACTGAAATGTATATTAATAAATGCGTTATTTATAGATTTCGCACATTCAGACAGTCTGTGCTAACACATAGCTGTGCTTTGATCCAGAATTTGTACTCTATTCTTTTACTAGATGTTGTATTGTTAAAAATGTCTAAACGTATTGAATTTAATTCTCCTAAAATAAATGAATGTGAAAAGTTAATTATCTAACCATATGTGTGTCTTTTATATTTTCTTAAAATATTTTTGTTGCTGCAGGATCTATCAATCGACATATTATTGAAATCTGTGTGTAGAAACGTAATTTCTTGGAAAATAGGCAGACAATTATCTTATGCTTGTTTGATACAACATTTTTTCATTACACTGCAGCATAGTACGTAGGAAAATTGATTACAGTGGTTTCAAGTCTGACCAGACCTATGTTTATAAGAGTTCAAAGAATGAAACCTAAAATTGTTGGGATTTGAAGTCATGACAGATGTTTTGTACTTCCAGTATAATAAATCCACTTTTAGTTTTGAATAGAGTAAAAAATAAAAAATATGCTGTGTTATTTTACCCCTGCTTCCCCCCCTGTCTTGTAATATACCCCCCACCCCCTGACCAAACAGAAGATTTCATGGATAATGTTGCAGGAAAAAAATTCCAATGCCATACTAGACACATCAGAGAAATTTAAACTCACATGGGAACCCTGGGCTAAATACATAGGAATTTCTCTACTTCCCTAAGGCACAGATGCCTCCCTAAGTCCATTCGAGATTTGTGACTGGACAGTCCCCTCTCCCCTCTGCAAAGGTTCCCCTCTCCTCTTTTTTCCTTTCCCACTCCTCCTCCTTCATTCTCACTCTCTATCCCCTACTCTTCCTCTTTCTGTAACTTTGTCCTTTCTTCTTCCTGATCAGCCTTAGGCTGAATCAATCTACTACATATTCTGAACTAAGCAAATACCCCAGAATGGTTTTCCAGTTAAAAGTACTGACCCATTTGAGAATAGGGGGGACTCTGTCATACCCTCCTTGATAATCTCCATATGATCATCTTTTATCACTATTGTTACCACCAGGTTTTCTTTATGGATATGGCTCCCATGGGGTTTTATGTCTCGGTTAAGAGGGCGGCCTAGCCCTCTCCCTATAGTCTCTGGTCTCACACCCAGTTTCCCCTCGCACAGCAGGCTCCCATGGGGCGCATGGGGCGAAATGGGGTGGTTCATAAACAGAGTCTTTCAGAACTGTATTTACTATAACCCCCTGCCCATTCCTCTGTTTTGATTATTCTATGCATCTGTTAGAGATTACCTGTATTTTGTACAAACTTATCACATGTTTTTTCATCTATTTTTGTACAATTGTTATATTTTTTTGAATAAACTTTTCAAAACACAAGAAAAAAAAAAAAGCTTCCCCCAATGCAGCAAAATCCCAGCTGTGCAGCCTCCTCGGCACCGTTCACCGCCTTATCAGAAACATTTCCACTATGCCCTCTTTGCACGCCACAATCTCTGTTCAGTCCTATGGAGAGTTTGTTGTCTCACAGGCAGCTGTGCAGTTTCAAGAAGGGCGGAGAATGTAAAAGCTGAGATTAGGAACAGGTGTACACATGATGGGGAAATGTCATATTTCCTTAGTGTTATTGGCTCACAATATCGAAAAATGAATTCTAAGCCTGGTTATCTTAGCTGACTTCATACAAAAGGAAAGTCATTACAAATTGACCAAGTCCTTAATAGGTAATGTTGCTTTCAAGGGGGGTTGGTGATTTCTTTACACACTAGTCCTATATACCACAGCCAAAACTTGTAATAGTTGAGTCTCGTACAAGGGCGAGCATGCTCCTGGGTCTGATTATCTGTGCCACGCCATATTAGAGGGGGACTCCGTGGTGAAAAAAGCATCTATAGCTAAGTAGCATCATTTTTGTGATATTTTCTAATATTACATTTCTTATCTGTATTTGTCATTATTCAATTAAATGTTATACCTACAAGTGTTTATGTGAGCTCTCTGCACATCTCAGATAAAAATAAAACACAAACTATCACGTAATCGTAATTAAGCAACCCATAAAGATTTTCCCTCTATTCCCAGTGAAAACGGTAAATGACGGGGTTTCCTTTAATTTTTGTCCCAGTGACATTTATCACCCGTGGGGGCACAGAAAGTTGCATTGAGTGCTGGGGAATTTTTATATTAATCAGTTTATTTCCCTTCAGATTTGTACCTATTTTTTGCTAGTTATAATTGGCACTTTTTTAAATTTAGTGCATATGCACACTGGGATCTTTAACTGCCTTGAGTGATTTTGCGTTTCTAGTATGTTGTTGTACCTTTGAGGAGTGAGCTGCCTCCATGTAAGCCTGCTCACAATTTAGGCATTGCTTTATGCAGTATATGTTCTAATTTGGGAAAGTTACAAACCACATCTCACAGAGGTGTCAGATATACATGCATTTGCAAATTTATGCAACAAAAATTCTGTTCTTTACCTAAATGCTAAGGTAGTTTAACTGCTTGCCGATCGCTTAACTTACATATACGGCAGCAAGGCGGCTCTGCTGTGCAGGATCACGTACCTAGTATGTGATCCTGCACATCCACATGCGCACCACCTGCGATCCGCTTCAGCTGTGATTATACACAGTGGGAGCAAATCTGCGGGTAGTAGTAAAAAAAATAAAAAACAATTCCATTAAAAAATCCCATAGTTTGTAGACGCAATAACTTTTGTGCAAACCAATATATGGTTATTGTCATTTTTTTACCAAAAATATGTAGCAGAATACATATTGATGAAGAAATTTGATTTTTTTTTAATTTATTAGATATGTTTTATAGCAGAAAGTAAAACAATTTTAAAAAAGCTTTTTTTTTTCAAAACTGTCGGCCTTTTTTTGTTTATAGCGAAAAAAAGAAAAGAATGCAGAGGTGATCAAATAACACCTAAATAAAGCTCTAATTATGGGAAAGAGCGCTCAACAATAGCTGGTAATACTCAGAGCGGTAGTGTCATCCATAGGCTTTAATGTTCCCTCCGTTGTCAGTGCGCCCTTTTCTCCCCTGCAGCTGACACTGGCTGAGAACAAGGAAGCCGATCAAGTGATCGGACTGGAGTGGCGTAAAAATAGGTAAGTATATTCATCTGTCTTATACAGATTAGTAAGATTAGGAGTCAGGGGAATTCCTTTTAAGATTAGTTTTATCTCAAAATTCTACTTTAAAGCTGAACTCCAGGCAGATATTTAAAAAAAAACATATCTAAATGTATGTAATCAATAACATATAATTTGGTATCCATTTCCTGCAGTCCTTGTATAGCAGATCTGGAGTGTGGGAGAAGTAGTAGTACAAGGAGACAGAAAGTTCATGTGCTGACAACAAGCAAACTGATTGAAGAGAAAGCAACAGTAAGATAAGCTCATCACTGGGCTGCTTCTCCTTTTGTAGTCCAGTCACGGGCTGGGTTGGATCTGGGATAACCTAGGCTCAGAGGACGTAAATTGAATTATGCTAGCCATCAGACTGAAGGCATCCAAAGGCAAAAAAAAGTATTGTGAAAAAATATTTCTGGGTTGAAGTTGAATATCGCAGCAACATTTTTTTTGTATTTTATATTTGATTTGTTTTACATTACATTTTATTAATTTACAGAAATAAACATCAGAATATAACATTGCCATATGTATACAAGGTTGTAGCCAGCATTCAAAAACTCCTCCAGCAGTAATAATGTTTGGCATATTATGCCAAAATTCCTCTACAGATTCAACATGTACATATAGCAATAGCCAGTATAACCACATCAAAGGTACCACCTGCCAACCCACATGAGGGGTTGCCAGGTCTCATGAAGAAATTTGACTCATAGAAATACAGTGAAACAAGAAAAAAATAAAAAAAAAAAAAAACAAAGAAAAACAAAAAAAAGAAAGGAAAGAAACTGAAAAACTAACACCTACTGTGCAGCTATGCATTTGTATATCTGCTGCAAAAATGTGAATGGAAAGAGGTTAAGTCAAATTATACCATTTCAGATATGCAGAAGCTTTTGGATGAGTTAAACATGTTTGCTATTGCTTAAAGAATTTATCAGCTTAGAGCTCTTTGTCATCTAGCATAATTTCATATTGGCATTGGATATTCAAACAGACAATGGCCGTAGACAATTTGGGTGCCTCAGGGGATTTTCAACAATTAGTTATAATCATAAGTCTAGCTGCAAACAACATGTGGGCCACCACCACTCTGTATTGTAAAGGGTGTATATCTATCCCCAAACTCAAAATTGCCATAGCAGGTGATATTCATTCCCCGTGAGTGAGGATAAAAACGCTGAGATCAATTTCCAAAAGGTATAAACAATTTTTACAGCCCCATAGAACACAGCATAAATTACCAATCTGGTTACAATTCCTCCAACACATGGGGGAGGTTGATGGAACCACCTTAGAAAATCTGTAGGGGGTCACATACTATCTATGAAAGACTTTCTGAGAATTGACCCAATGTTCCACACAGGCTGAAGCCTTGTTGTAAACAGAGATAGCTCAATGCCATTTTTAATTTTTGCATAGCTACAGTTTTCCTATGTATAGATCCGGGCGACAGCACATTGTAGATAAAAGGATATACCCTTCACTGTTGACTTGGATGTAATAATTAACGATCACCACACAGACCCAGGGATTTAAATTGCAATGTTGGGGTTAGAGGAATGAAAATACATGATCTGGTGCATCTTAAATCTTCCCACCATAATCCTGCCTTCCTGTAGCTGATCTCTGAAAGTGTATCCTGTACATTCCACCCCTCCACTGATAAGTTTGGAATTAAATACTCATAAGCCCTCAGGGGTATGCTAACCATACATGTTTCCAGGAGGCTGTACACTGCCCGACATAGATCTCCACTCCTCCAATGAGGCAACAATAGAGGGGTATCTTGGAATGTGGGCCCTAGATGATAATAGTGTGGCTTATGCAAGAGCAACAAGATCATGGCCACAGGAGACTGAACCCATAGAAACCCATAATTTATCACTTGGAGTAGAGAACCAAGACTGTACCTGATCCAACAATGAAGCCTTGTAGTAGATTTGGATATCTGGGAGTCCCATACCTCCCTGGGCTCTCGTTGCTAGTAAGAAAGCAAACACAACTCTAGGTCTTTTACCTCGTAAAATGTACTATCGTATCACAACATTTAACTGGGAAACATTTTTTGAGGGGATTGGGATAGGGTCCTGAATTGATACAAAAGCTTAGGGAGAATTTGCATTTTAAATGCAGCAATCCTACTCATCCAAGAGAGTTGGATTTACTAATTAGTTTCAGGTCTTTGGCAATCTGGTCTAGCAATTTAGAAAAGTTAGTTATATATAACTCCCAGATACTTAATGTGGTAATTAATACAGAACCTGCATTCACTATATCTGGTCTCCCACAATACACAGAACATGCTAATGCAATTATTTTAGTAAATATAAACTGATAAATACCTTTTCTCATCAGCAGTATATAGCAGTCTTGTGACTTGTGTCAGTTCCTAGTAAAGCTTGTAGGAGGAGTTTTCATTCTCCCCTGATCCTCTGTCTGGACAGTGTTGATTGGACCTGTGCTGATCACATGCACACTCCCAAGAAAAAAAAACTCTCTAGCAATACACACCAAACTGAGCATGTGTAGCCCATCCCCTGGCTCTGTAAATATCAGGTTATTTTTTGGAGACAGTGAAAGAAGAGGAGAATCAGAGAGACAGGATCATACAGCCTTTATACACAATGCAAAGGATTAACCCCTTAGGTTCCACAGTGAGTATAACAAGCATGCTTTACTGAAAATACAGACTGATTTTACTGTTGTGGGTTTAGTAACACTTTTTAATGTATAGAGCATCCCAATTACATGGAAGTTCACTACATAACATTTTAAGTGCAGAGTCAGGAATCCCCTTGGGCAACACAAAACATTCATTGGTATTAACTTTATAGAATGAGACCTTACCAAATAAATCTATAAGGTCTTGGACATTACATAAAGAGAGAAGGGGATTAGACAAGTATATTGTAATTTCATTAGCAAACAGGCCAATTTTGTGCTCATATCCTCCAATCCGTATCTCTTTAACGGCTGGATTATATATAATAAAGATATTGGCAATATCCTGTGGATTATACTGCATATTACTTTGCAGTTGTGCTGCAGGCTAGACAGTTAGGTTGTAGGCTGACGTTGATGCAAATGTGAGGCTAATAATTTCCCTGCACTATTACCTTGTGAGTAAAAGGATAACTTAAGCCCCTTCATATATTTATCATGGTAAACCACTAAATTCACTTTCAGTTCCTCTCTACAAGCTTTAAGCTGAACCAGGTTAGAGTTGAAGGGATTACGCTTATGGTCAATCTGCAGCCTAGCTACAGTTAATCACGCAATAAGATAAAGATGCACTGCATCCTCCTATTTTTATCCCAAGTAGCAAGTGGTATCAACACTTCTCTATTATATGCCTTATGGACGCACCATAGGTTTGCCACATCTACTGACCCATCATCATCAATAAGGAAGAATTCTTTTAACATTTTCCTAACACCTCCCCGTCCAGCCTATAGCAAAATGATGGCCGGGCGGGACTTGTGGTAATGATACCATTCATCAACAAATTATTGGATATGGTTCCTTATCATTCCTTCCAATAGTTTAATTTCAGAAAAGTATTGAGGATGAAATTGAATATAAATATTATTCCTCCATAATTAAACATTATAGCATGGTTGTCCAACCATAATATCTAGTGTAATGGGTGTGTGGTTCGACCACAAGATATTACGGATATGGGCACCAACCACATGTTGCAAGAGTCTTTTACCTGTATTAAAAAAATCAATACTTGAATAGACATGTGCAGGATGAAAAAAAAATGTTTTGTTTCCTTTCGATTTGTTATTTAACTAAATTAGTTTAGTTAAATTTGTTGCATTCATTATATTCATTTTTAGGATTCGTTTAGTTTCCCAATTTGAAAAATTTGACCGCATTCGAAAAAAATCTACCGCATTTGAAAAAAAATCTACCGAATTAGAAAAAAACATCAAATTTGAAATAATTCTACCGCATTCTAAAAATTTGACCGAATTTGAAAAAGTAAACTATATATAACCATTTTCCGAAATTCGTATAGAATGAAATCAAATTTCAATAGAAAAGATTAGAATAAAATCGAAAGTACTAGAAAAGAATAGCATAGAAAAACAATAGAACAGAATAGAAAAAAATATAATATATTCTGTTCTAATCTTTTCTATTAGAATTCAATTTCATTCTATATATAAATATATATACAAGCCATTCCAATAATAAAGAGGAACGTGTTTAAAAGATAAAAAAAAAAAAAAAAAAGAAAAGTCAGCAGCTCCGATACCCTGCAGGTTCACAGCTGGTTCCCCACCTAACATACGTAAACAGCACTGTACTTTCTGAATGGACCCACAGCCTCCTGGGACCTGTGATATGTCCCAGGAGGTTTGCGGACTTCGAGAGTGGGGGCAAAATTCCGCTTGGATTCAATACACGTACAGGAGGTAATGAGGAGGACAATCTGTCAAATGTCCTGTAGTAAGTGATGTTCCTATCTAAGGGACTATAAAGCAGCAAAATAGTTTTCTAGGAATTCATTACAAAAGACTTGAAATTGTGAAATTATGGCAGCTGAGAATTGGATATTTCTGTGTATGGTTAGGGATTTTGTGGAAGAACAGGGGACAGACCTCAAATCATCATATTTCCTCAAGTAATATTGATGTGAATAGTGAAATCTAAACATTCTTTGTATGCAGAGTGCTTTTGTACACAATTTATTTGAAGCGTACATCAAAGGAAGCGTTAATATATTACACACTTTCTATTTTGAATCCATATAGCATCCAGGATCATCAGTTGTTTCATTTAAATATATTGATTTAGAAAGGCAAATATGAAATGCACCCCTTATAAATGATGCCTTTGTATTTGCTAAAAGCTTGCTTGTTTACTGTCAGAGCCCCGTAGAACTAAAGTATTCATACTCATTTTAAAAAGGGCATTTGCATTAAAACAGGTACTTCATTCGATTTAATTTTGCATCGATTCCCCAGCTTTTATGGTTTATCCAAAGCCAATTCTATCATATAGAAAGGTAAAAAAGAATACATTTTTCTTTGATAAACTCCTATTGCTTTCACCCTACCATAGGGCAACTCATCCCTAAATATATGATTGTGTACAAACACAGAATGGGACTTTGTATAAGTACTAAACAAACATAATCGAAAAATTCTTAATAAAAGATTGCAATTAATTATATCAATGTGTTTCAACTAATACAGAGTCTTCATCAGGAAGTAAAAGATATGTTCTGGAATACAACCATGAATAAATACCCACAATTTCCACAACAATATCAGCAGGGAACATGTTGTAAATCAACAGGTGTGTTGGGTCCAAGTTGAGACCATGTGGTGATCTCACTTGTTCCTTGAAATGTTTATTTTCATCTGAATCAGGTAGATGGCTTGTCCTTGAATATTTATATATTATACACTTCGATTTTTTTTTTATGTTTTTGTTTTCAAAGGTTAATTACCTCACCAGCCCTACCATGCCTCCCCTTTTTATCTTGCACCAGGTAAACTCATTGGTAAATGAATAATCCCTTATGATTTATTTATACTTTGACCTTATATTTATATAGTCATATATGTTGCCATTGATGTAATTGATTGCAATCTTTTAAGTTGTGTCACAATTTTTTTTTTTTCATTCAAAGTTTTATTGAAATAGGTACAAGAAAAATAAAAATAAAACATAGTGCACATTGCTTCCATCGCAGATGCAACTGCGTGTATTGTTTTTCACACATAACATTTACGCATAAGGTAGCTAACATTTACGAAATATTTAGTTCTGGTTTAGGAACTGAATTCGCAAAACATTTCAAGTATGGTTAAACTTTTCAGTTGAATCAAATATTACTGTAGTGAGCTGTAGTGTAACACACTTGGTCATTTCGCAGGAACAATTCTAATCTGAAACATTGGTTGAAAATTATTAATAGCTTCAAATTCAGCTTGAGCTAGCAAAAACATATGTCTTCTTAATTAAAATGAAGGATGTGCTCAGTGTAGGTAGGTTAAAGAAAGTAAAGATTTAGAGAAGAAAAGCCAGGTTAAGTAATAGGAGGTATCATACAAGTGGTATCATAGTGAATCACTTAAATCATATTAGGATCTTTCAAAGGTCAATTCCAGGTATCAACTCCAGATGTATCATCCCAGTGTGGGTCAGCACTTTATGCATATTTGAAAATCAGCCATGGTTGCCAGGTTTTGTGAAACCTTTCAATGTTGCCTTTATCTTGTGCCAGGGTGTCTTCCATCTCATAGATTTTGCCTATTTTTTTCACGAATTCGTCAATAGATGGAGCTCGGGTAGAGTTCCAATGTAAGGGGATCAGTGATTTGGCTGCGTTTAGAAGGTGCTTTGTTAGGGAGTGTTTATAGCGTTTAAGGGAGAATTTGGTTATATGTAGCAAACAACAAGCTGCATTCAGTTCTATCTTTGTTTCAGTGATTGTTTTGATTAGTCTACATACTTCATTCCAGAAGGGCTCAATCTTGGGACAATGCCACCAGATGTGTGCCAGAGACCCCCTTTCCGATAGGCATCTCCAGCACAAATCGGATTTCTGTTTATCCCATTTGTGTAATTTGTCGGGTGTGTTAGACCAGCGTGTCAGCAATTTATAACTTGTTTCTTGAAGTTTTGTGCTGATAGAACATTTGTGTGTTAGTATACAAGCATACCTCCATTGTTGATCCGTTATTTCTTCTTTCAGTTCCTCCGACCATCTCCTCCTGTGTCCACTCCCTCCCGCAGCTCCCGCATATCTCAGCCAAGAATATGCTACCGAAGTAGCTCTGTCGAGTGGCTTCCCTTCTTTGCAAACCGATTCTAGAGTAGTCAGGGGTCTACATAGTTGTTGGTCATTTTTAAATTTACCTAAATAGCTTCTTATTTGAAAGTAGGTCCATTGTCTCATATGGGGTAGATTTTTTTCTGATTTAAGAAGTGACCAATCTCTAAATTTATTGTCTGTGTAGCAGTCACCAGCCAGCAGAGGAACGTTCTGCATCGGCGTTTGGAGTGTCGGGTTGTGCATACCTGGCAAAAAGTCAGGATTGTCTAACAGCGGTGTCAGGGGACTTGGTAGTGTAGTAAGCTCTTTTTGTTTTGCTATTGTATTAATGATTCGCAAAGTCATGCCAGTGATTGGGTGTTTGCGCAGGATATGTGGGTAACTATTCAGGGCAACCCATGGCGAATATTTCAGTGAGCATGTGGATAACTCCGCTTCTAAGGCAACCCAATCTTTCGTGTGGTCATGGCAGTGCCAGTCGATGACTCTCGCTATGTGTGATGCATAATAGTAGTGCTGAAAGTTTGGTAGGTTAATGCCTCCTAGATCTTTAGGTTTTGTTAGTGTGGTTAGTTTAACTCTTGGTTTTTTGTGGTGCCATAGGAACTTCGAGATTAAAGAGTTTAGGGCTCTAAAAAATTTTTGGGGAATCTCGATCGGTAGCTTGCGTGTTAGGTAAAGAAATTTGGGCAGTATCACCATTTTCACTATCGCTGCTCGGCCAAACCATGAGAAGAACCCCTCGTTCCACCTCACGAGATCTGTCCTGTATCCCTGAAGGAGGGGTATGAAATTTCTCTCAAAAATGGAGCTTAGCTGTGGCGTGAGCCAAGTCCCTAAGTATTTCAATTTATTCGGATCCCATTGAAATTGGGAGTTGGTCTTGGTCTGTGTAAGCAGTCTTTCTGCAAGGGAAATGTTTAAAGCTTCAGATTTTGTGTAATTTATTTTTAAGTTGGATATATACCCATAATTAGCAAATTCTTGTAAGAGATTGGGGAGGGTTATTGTCGGGTTGGTGAGGAAGAATAAGAGGTCGTCAGCATAGGCTGCCACCTTATACTCTCTGTCTTTGATCTGAAATCCATGAATTGCTGTGTTGTGTTGGACTGATCTAATGAAGGGTTCCAGGGATAGGATAAATAATAGGGGCGAAAGGGGACATCCTTGTCTGGTCCCGTTAGTAATGTGGACCTTTTTAGAGAGAATGCCATTTATTTTCAGCTCCGTTGAAGGGTTTTGATAAAGTGCGGAGATCCAAGCCATCATATGTGGACCCAAACCAACTCGTCTACATACAGTCAGCATGAAATCCCACGCTACTCGATCGAAGGCCTTCTCCGCGTCAGTTGATAGGAGAAAACCTTCGATCTTTCGCAGTTTCACTGCATGAGTGAGCAGAAGCGCCTTGGTTACATTATCCTTGGCCTCTCTGCCCAGCATGAAACCAACTTGTTCCATACCTATCAGATTTGGCAATAGTGGGCCCATCCTCAAAGCAAGCACCTTGGCAAACAATTTGACATCCAGATTCAATAGAGAGATGGGTCAGTAGCTAGCGCAGTCTCTGGGGTCTTTGCCCATTTTTGGTATAACCGTGATGTGAGCTGCTAATAAATCTGGGGTTACTGCTCTCGGGTTAGAAAGTGTGTTCAATGCGTGTTTTAAAGGATTAGTGAGAATGTCTATAAAGGTCTTATAATAGGTGGCTGAGAACCCATCTGGACCCGGACTTTTACCTGATTTGAGTTGTTTAATGGCTTGTTTGATTTCAAGTGAAGAGATTGGGGTTTCTAGTAAGTCTATGTCTGATTTTGCTAGGGTTGGGAGTCCACTGTTGGTTATGTAGCCCTGCATGATTTGTGTCCGGTCTCCTGTCATATGAGGCTGCCTATGCTGTGGAGGTAGGTTGTATAATTTTGTGTAGAAGTCATGGAAGTGATTGGCTATAGCCTCTGATGCAATATCTAGTTTCCCCTCCTTGTTTCTAATGCCCGCAATATTGTTGGTAGAATTTTGTTCTCTTAGAGCAATCGCCAGGAACCTACCGGCCTTGTCTCCTGACTCATAATAGATTCGTTTTTTGAAAAATAGCATCCGTTTGGCTCTAGAATCAAGCATCTGTTGTAGCTCTTTCCTGGCTTCTAATAGGTTCCCGGCTGAAGCCACAGAGAGGGATTGTTTGTGTAATAGTTCTAAAGTTCCGATTTGGGCAATCAGTTTCTTTATTTTGGCGTCTCTTTCTTTTTTGCGTCTGGAACCCAGTTCTATTAGAGTTCCACGTATTGTACATTTGTGTGCTTCCCATACCATCAGTGGGTCTGCCTCAGGTGTAACGTTGTGAGTGAAGAATTCTGTCAAGTTTTTAGTGATCGTGGGAAGGAGCGTTTGGTCCGTCAGTAATGAGGCATTTAGTCTCCAAGTCGGTTGCTTTTGTGTGGTGATTTGTAAGTCCATGGAGATGGAAATCGGGGAGTGGTCTGAAATCGTCTGTATACCTATGCGGGCATCAGTTAGTTTCGAAAGATCCCTTTGTGAGATGAATAAATAGTCTAGTCGTGCGTATCTATTATGTGGGATTGAGAAGTGGGTATATTCTCTTCCTTCTGGGTTAAGAAAGCGCCAGGAGTCCACCAGTTGTAGCGTCTGTAAGAGTGACTTGAGTTTTTTAAGTATTTTGGAGCTTTCCCACTATGTGTTGACAGAATGTGATGTGGGCTTTGTTCGGAAAATAAACGTTAGCCAAAGTTATGGGAGTGCCTCTGTACGAGCCCTTTAGGAATACAAATCTTCCTTCCGGATCACACAATTGTTCAGTTAGTTCAAAGGGTACATCTCTACCAATAAGGATAGATACACCCTTGGACTTAGAATCAGCATTAGTGGCATGGAAAGCTCTTGGGAAGTGTAAATTTGTGAGTCTTGGTACCTGGTGTGTCTTAACGTGGGTCTCTTGCAAAAAAACGAATTGTGGCTTACCTTTTTTAAGTTCCCTCATGAGAGTGGAGCGGCGTTCGGGAATGTTTAGGCCTCTGATGTTGTGTGATACTAGCAGAGGGCGTGTGCCCATGGATGAGTAGACCATGGTTGAGCGGTAGGAGGAGACGGTCGGAGGTCCTCACTGGGGATACAAAACTGTTTTATGGAGGTTAATACCCACGACCCTTGTCAAAAACAATACTCTTATGGTAAACTTTTCTGGTACCTTCTATATATTAAAAAAACAAAATAAGTAGGGGGAAGAGGAAAAGGACAGGTCGAGAGAAGGGAAGAGAGGGAAAGACAGAGGAAAGGAAACACTTGTTTAAAGTATTGGGAGAGTATTACTATGGTAGTCCTCTCTTCCGAGGGATCACCCACTCCCCCAGAGTAGAGGTACCACCTGTTGTATTGTAGCTATTCCCCTCGCTCAACCAGGAGGTCGGGGAAGCTTTGTGGGATTGCTGGGAGGCGACAACAATCAGAGGACAGTTTACCCGTCAATCCGCAAAAATGTAGATTGATCAGAGAACTGTAAATGGGGCTAGCCTCAGTGAGGCACACACGGCCAGTTCAGTTATAGTTTAAGGTAGAAAATTATCATTTATTTATTTACACCCGATCATGGTGTAGTGTATTTTAGTAAATGGGCAGTTTTTTTTTTTTTTTTTTAAAGTATAACACCTAAGACCTAATTGGCACAGAGTATCGTTATAAGTAACATAACATGTATCCGCCATCATAACTATTAAGTGAGAACCGTCTCAACTGATGATGACTAATACGTATAGGTAGCGTTATTTCTAACTTTGCTAGTTAACAGGACTTAGGGTGGCAGATAGATGTGGGAGGGAGTATACGGTGTGTAATAGTAGCGTCGTTACTCCTCTTCTCTCCCTATGCGTAAGTCCTCTTCCCCTTCTGCAGTTATCGGTCCGATCGCCTCAACGTTATCAAATTTGATCAGAGCGAGGAACAGTAATTGCATGTAATGACCTTTTTACAGACAGTGAGCCATGTCCTGGGCAAAATAGTGTGTGGATCCTGTTTGGGCATTGTAAAATCCGCTATTATTCTTATGGTCAGTCTGTGCTCGCAGTTAATATGAACCTAGGTCTCATTTTTCTGTCCTTGGACCAGGATATGGAGAGAAAGTGTTGCTAGGGTGATTCTGTGTGGGTTTAAGGTAGAACTCACCAGAGAGTGTTACTGTGAGATGATGATGTCATCTGGATTGGGCTGTAGCGAAGGAGGAAGTTCATACAAATTCTTTACCTGTCTGTCTGGGGTTGTGTCGGAATTCAAAATGAAAAATTGAAACAGGAGAGTTCTATAATGGCATTTCAATCCTCTTCCTGTTCTCTGAAGGTGCTAGCCAAACTTCTTGGGGTGTCTGTTACAGAGTTGCCTCCCCGATTTTGTTTACGTTTTTTCAGCTGTCTCTTGTCTGGAGACGAGAAGGGCGAGGTAGGTGGGCTCCTCCTCACCGGAGGTTGTAGGAATTCAGCGTACCATTCCGGAAGGTCCAGTTGATCTATGTCCAACATCTCGCAAAATTCTGGGAGATCTGCTGGGGTGCGCATTATGCATTGGTGCCCCCTATGTGATACTGTGAGGGCGAACAGGAATCGCCATGTGTATTTTAAGTCTCTCGCTCTCAATTTCTCCAGCAGGGGGCGTAAGGCGCGACGGTTCCACAGAGTGATCTGTGATAGATCCTGAAAGAGCATGATTGTAGCTCCATTAAAGATGATCTGGTCATTTCGCCTAGCTTTGCGCATAATATCTTCCTTTATACCGAAATTTTGTAGGCAGCTCTGTGTCCTCCTGTCTCTCCAATAGTGTGTTAAAGACTCTCCTGAGGGCTGGGACAATCTGTTCTTGTTCCACCGATTCAGGGATCCCTCTCACCCTGATGTTGCATCTTCTGCCCCTGTTATCAAGATCTTCGATATGTCGGTTCATGTCTATGAGGTGCTGCACATGTGCTGATGTAGTCATCTCTAGTTTGTGTATCGCCTTATCTCTGTGTCTGCCAGCGTTTTCAGCAGCAGCCATCTTCTCATTAATCACCAGCATGCTCGTTTTTAAGTCTGTGATGGCTGCTGAAAAGGTCGCTTTGATGTCTGCAGCAAACACTGACATGTCAGCAAACGTTAGGGGATGGTCCGGCCTGGACTTACCCCTGCATGTGTCTTCCGCGGCTGAGAGAGAGTCCTCACTGCCCTCTTCCTCATGAGACGGCGGCGCCATCTTAGGCCTCGTTGTTCCGCTGCGGGCCGCCGACTTGCTTCTGAAGATGTCAGCGATGGTATTGTTAGCTGACGGTACCGAATTGCGGCGCGATCTTGTGCGGGGAGTCAAGTGGAGCTTTCTGCCCGGCATCTGGAGGCAGCTGATCGGGTTAAAAGCTGTGAACTGCCGTGGTGTCACAATTTTTAATCTTTAATTGTTAACTAATAAAGAGTTATGTATATTTTTTATTAAGAATCGTTCTATGTTTGTTTGGTACCTATACAAACTCCCATGTTTGTACATGAGAATACATTTTTCTTTGGTTTAACTTAGACAGGGGTAAAGATGTATTGAATCAAGCTTGTCATTATTTATCCAAAGCTGGTATCTTTGGACTTTTGGCAATTTGCATACAAAACAGGGTACACTTATAATTTTAGGGTAACATTAAGCCGGTTACCCAATGCGAGATTAAATGTATGTACATTATATTTCCACGCAGCAAAAAGAACTTCAACTAAAACAGTGCTTGCCTGCACAACTGTGTGTCTCACACCTTACCATAAAATCTCACAAAAGAAAAATTCCAGACATAAAGTGCAGCACTCCACCACACCAATTAGTCATTATAAACTACTTATTTATAAGTGAAACTTATTTATTATGAATAAGCGCTGACATGTGAAATGTGTTTACTTGCTGTCCTGGAACTGTGTGTTTTTTGGCTTTTTATCTGGATATGTTCAATAAAAAAGTTTATTTTTCCCCTTTGGAGAGGCGCCATCTTCATCCTTCATCCATTGCAGCTATGGACTGGGCTGGCACCCAGGTGGTCTTAGTGTGTGGATCCTATTGCGGGTTGTTTTGGAGCGGTGTGTACCCTGTGTGCCTTTCCAAGTGAAACTTATTCAATATACATACAGTAAAATTGATTGCATGTAAGATACTAAAAATAAATATTTTTACTTGAGTAAGTAACCCAATGGGAGGGCAGGATCAAACACATGTGGATGAATGTGCAGTGGATGCCTGCTGCTTTCAAATGTGCTTGTGGCTATGCTTTAGAAATAGCAAGTTGTTGGCCCTTGTTTGTGTGCCGCAGGAGGGCGACGCGGGAAGGCGCAGCCTGCACATCATGTCCGGCTTTCCTAGCCAGTATCCTGGACGTTAGTCGCTCCTGCCCGGGCTCTCTTCCATCCCCATTGGCCAGTTTGCTTGGAGGTGCCATTCACATGCCGCCGTCAACTCGGGGGATGCCCAACAGGCCCCGCCCCTTTGTGTGTGTGTTTGATTGGCCTTCGGCAATCAATCACACACATAAAATGTGTGTTCATTCCAGCCAGTTTTTCATGCTGCTCTGGCGGAATGACTGAGGACCTTTCTAGCTCCTGTTTTACCACATACCAGGTAAACCAGCTATTGTTCTGATCCAGTCTTTGAGGCTGTTTTTTTTCCCAGTATCTAGATACTCTTTAGGGGACATTAGTGTTATTGGAACCTTCTTCCTTTTTCCCCACTTGACTGTGGACTGCAGACTCCAGGGTCTGAATATCATAATCAAATGCTCCCTTTTTTTAATCTCAATTCAGTTATATAGCCCTATTCAGTATCCTTACTCAGATCTTTTCTGTTTTTATACGAGATTGCAGGCCGTCTGTTCGGCCATCTGCTTGCTTTTTCAAGTTCCTTGGTATACATTGCGGTTCATGCAGCATAATTAGGTCCTCCTCCTCCCTGCCTCAGTAGCGTGTGTTTTGGCTGGTCAGGTACATGCACAATTTTTATCATGTATATACAGATATACTTATATAGTGTCATACATATGTCACATATGCCCATGTTACCTTATATAATACATTCACGATAGTATACACGTCCCTGTCATTCTCTCTATTATGCCTTCATACAAGTTTGACTTTTTTGAGCTTTTCTTATCTGTCATATATAAGTCTGGTTCACATATCAGTTCAATAGTTATCCTCCTTTTTTTGCTTTTAGCCACTACAGTCGCTTAAGGAAACACAGAGGGGAACTTTCCAGTGGGCTATGCCAGGGCATCCTCTGTGAGGGAAAAATTCCCCCTTTCTGGGCCCATGTGCGCTCTGGACATTCTCATCTTGCCAAACCGGAGATGAATGGGTCAACAGCCACAGCATGTTTTTAATATTTTTTTAATTTGGATGCAAGATACTCTGAACAGTTACACAGTTTGCACGGTCAGTGTGTTCATAAATGATGATATTGAATAAGAAATGGTGTGATAATATGGACGTTTGTTATGATGCTGTATTATATCCACTGTGTACTTACCTATATACATTTTTTTTAATCAATTGCAGAAGTTTATACATCCTGGCGTAATCGCATACACCCCTGAAGAAGAGAAAGTATTCATTACAGTCTTGAAACGCGTCGGGTACTTCTGTTGTATCTACTTTCATTTCAACAGATCTAGTGTGGTTACTGTTTGTGATATCCAACTGTATTTTGTGTGTATTAGCATCCAGATTTTTCTTATGTCCTGTATATTCATGTGTCTATCTTTTTAATTCAAACTATTAAAAGATTTATATTTTTCTAATACTCGTGTGATACCTTAGCTGCTATCTGTCCTGTTTGAAAGTCCCATCTATAATCTTTCAATTATGCTTTAGAAATATAGGCACAATTTTATTTGTGTAATAAATAGCAATATGTTCAGAAAGGTCTAGATCATCCTTTTGTCTCTTTCTGAGTAACGACTGATCATCTTAGAAGAAAATTAATAAAGAGGTGGAAGAGCGCTGACCAAAGAGAAAGGACTGTTGGCATTATCCTCTATGGTGGCTCCATTACCAGTGAATGACACTATCCACACCAGGCTGTATATGATCTCCTGTAATTTAAGGGGTGCATTAATGAGGGTAGGGGTCCAACTGTGTATACACAGGTGAGGTGAAGGTGAAGGTGGAGGACACAACAAGGTAGTGATCTCTTGAGAAGAGGTTAGGTTAACCACTGTTTTTATTAAATACATTTTGATGAGACTTTTTTTTATAGTGGGAGGATTCTTTACAGTAAAGACATTTTTTTTCATTTTTGGCACAGATAAGTATGAGGTAAGTAAGTCTACACAAAATTTGTGTGCCTATGGCTGCTCATCTGTTCCATGGTATTTGTCAGTGATTGTAAACAATCACCTTGTCAAACGACCCATTTAGTTTAAAAAAAGAAATGAAAGGCAAAACATTTTTGTATAGATGTAAAAAAAAATTATAAATACTTTTTTCCCTTTTTTGTAAGTGATCATACCCTCTGTTCTCAGCTTCATAAGAGCTGGGGGGAAGAGAAGCAGCAGCACACTGAGCTTTCCAGTGAATGGCCATGCAAAGGAGGCATGTCAGGACAAGTCTGATCATTGGAGGAGAGCACACTGTGTTCCGAGCATTGCTAGAGAACTGGCCATGGTGTGCTCTCCTGCTTAGTGTGGTCACTTTTCTTAGTGTGGTCAAGCAGAGGAACTGGCAGGAACACAAGGGATTTTACATAAAAGAAGCAATACAAAGAGAAGAGGATACTTTCTCATACAAGTACATGGTACAGTAGACACAAATCACAAATATGAATGCTTTATTTTTTCAGGCTGATCAGTAATGACTGATCCCAAACACCTGTGGAACCCACCAGAGATTTACACTCATTTTTGTTGGTGTACAGCCCAAAGTATCCATGGAGAGTGGTCTTATAAGCTCATTTTTTCCCAGGCTTATGGAGAAGGCTAAATTGAGACATTATCAAGCTATTGTGTACAATGGGTTTACAGTGGTTTTCACTGCGCAAACATGGTTCTGCACATGAAAGCTCTACAATCCCCATGCATTTTTGATTCACTGTGTTTATAGTCTCCATCTGTGCCAACACTGGCAAAAGTTGCAAAGCCACAAGCAACAGTAGAAGTTGCTATGACTTATTGGCTTACTAACAATATTTAGCAATGCATTTAACAACATTTTTCCACTATAATAAGTCCTTATACAATATTTTGTAGAAAGAAAAGATCATAACATTACAAGTTCATAGATCTCTCCAGAACTCAAATATAAAGACATGTATAGTAGGCAGTATGCCTTTAAGAGCATATATGGTACACATCAGCATTAGTAGTATTTATTACATGGTAACAGTTGTACATGATTCCCAAGCCCAAGCCCTCCTCACAGGTAAGTCTTTCAACCCCTGGGCCAAGAGAAGTGGCAACTGCAGTTAGATTTCCAGAGGTTGTTCGCTGGTTTTGCTGTGTTCCTTCTGTTGATACCAATTTTTCTTCCTAATGCCACTCATTCTACTTTTTACATCTGAGAATTTCAATGTGGGGAATTTCCATGTTACAACATTTTGTAGCCAGGAAGTTGCAGATATGGTTTCAGGTTAAAAAGAAAAAAAGAAAAAAAAGGGGTGGGTGCCACGTAGAAGCTTAACAGAAGACATTTTTGCTTTACTTCTCTATTTATATATATATATATATATATATATATATATATATATATATATATATATATATATATATATATATATATATATATATATATTATCAAAACCTGTAGTTTGATAATTAATGAATTGTAGTGAATATTCATCGTGAATCATGCACATAGCAGATTCTGCTGCTGAATCTTAACAGTTTTTGTAATTTAGCAGATGAAATGCATAACTTACTGTGATGTTGTATCTCACAGCAATAAAGCAGTGAGTTTTATATCTTTTTTTTTTAAATGTTTTTATTAATAGATTTCACAGATACAGATACAAGTATGGAATAGTCAACATTGTCACAGGTGTGTCAGAGTATACAGAGAGCAACAACGGATAATACACTGATATCTGTGCTTTCTATCAGCCAGCCATCTCATCGCCCCTGGCACCCCATATGGGATCAGACTGTGCCATGAGCAGCCAGACCGCTCTGCCTCGAGTTGCTGAATACTTCAGCGTATTCTCACAAGAAGAATCCAACATAACACTAATGAACTGCTAGATCAATTGCCCTGTGCTATGTTTGACAAGTGTAGTAAAATCTTCTAGAAACTGAACAGTTAAATGGGAATGCTCAACTCGTTCTGTATACAAACAAATGTATGTATGATAGGAAAGATTTCGTCTCCAACAGTACCTAGTTAATGCCAGCAGAGGCTGATAGGAGTATTGGGTGCAGGAATAGACAGGAGAAGTTAAAGATAAAGAGAATTTGAAGCAAAGGAAGGGGGAAGGAAGAAGAGGCAGGGTATGGGGATGAGGGTGCAGGCTGCAAGGAAAGCTGGGAGATGTTGGAAGGCTTAACGGAGGGTGGACTACAGGTGAGAAGGAATGGCCCTGGGGCTATAAAGAGACTCCAATATGTTAGGCCCAGGGCTCCCAGATATGTTTGAGTTTCTCAAATTTGTCAAGGATGGTGTTAGAATTCTTTTCTTGATACATGATCCAGGAGATTTTTTGTTTGGTTAAGAGGAAAGAAACCGATGGGGACTTCCAAGCCTGTGCTATTGTCAGCTTAGCCCCTAGGAGTATAAAATGAATTCGAGTTTGGGTGTATTTTGGAATTTTGGGGATCTTTTGGTTGAGAAGGGCTATTGCTGAGTCTTGGTTGACCGCTGTCCCAATAGTCTTGCGGATTAAATTAAAAATTTAGTTCCAGTAGCCTCTGATTTTAGGGCATTGCCACATAGTATGGATGAGAGAGCCCAAGTGACCGCAACCTCTGAAGCAGGGGGTGATGACTGCGGATAGTATTTAGCTAGACGTGTTGGAACCAGGTATCAGTGGGACATTACCTTGAGGTTAGCTTCTATCAAGAAGATGTTTAGAATCCCCTTGAAAGCCTCTAGTGAAGTGAGAATGCAAAGTGTCTAGGTCCCACGCTATGTCAAGGTCACGTTCCCAGCTCAGCATGTATGACACTTTCAACGGTTCAACTAGGGCTGAGTAGATCAGGGAAAGTCCCCCCTCATATCCGTGGCTGTGAAGCACCATTGCTCATATGGGGTAACTGTTAGGGGGTGTGTGTTTTGGGACGAAATTAAGTGTAGAAAGTGGGATATTTGGTGGAAGCGGAATTTTTCCGAGGAAGGCATTTCTAGTTTTGTAGTGCAATAACTTAGTTTAAGGGGCCCATTTGGGTTAAAGTAGTGCCCTATCCGATGGTGGCTTTATCTAGCCACCATTGAAAACCCTTGCTATCCATCCCTTGAGGGAATTGGGGGTTGTGGAAAATGTGGGCCAAGTGTTGCCACCCAGATGTTATGGAGTTTATGTAGGGAGTCGCATAAGACTACCAAGTGGGATAATGTAGGGAATAGAATAGGGGGCCTACTTCTAGGGGGGCGCCAGATTAGGAAATATATTGTGAAATTTGGGATCGCTTGTTTTTCCATCCCTATCCAATAAGGTTTTGGGCTCCTGGAGTATATGGTTGATATTTGACTTAGTTGTGCCATCTGGTAATACCACCAGAGGTTAGGCAGTCCTAATCCCCCCCTTCCATCTGGGTCTAAAGAGGATTTTTTTTAGAAAGGACTCGTTTTACCCCAGATAAAGTGGATTATTGCCAACTGAAGGTTGTTAATATGGAGTTTGGAAACTGGTATGGGAAGAGAGCAGAAGAGGTAGAGGATTCTTGGTAAAAGAGTAATTTTGATTGCATTAACTCCTCCTAGCCAGGACATCCTATACATTGACCATCGGTCAAGATCTGCTGTGAGTTTTTTGTACTTGGGTGGGCAGTTGTGTTTGTATAGCTCTATAGAGGCCGTCAGATGGACGCCTAGGTATGGAATGGAGGTATTGCTCCAGGAGAAGGGGAAATGATTCCTCAGTCTGTCTACTAGGGATATGGGGGTCAATACGTTGAGGGCAACAGATTTGGACATGTTAATTCACAGGCCTGAGGCCTGTCCAAATTTGTTTAAAAGCTGTAAAACATTAGGGCTTGAGGTGAGAGGGGAAGTAATAAAAAGCAGGACATCATCCCCGAAAAGTGTACATTTGTGTGTCGATTGGCCACATTTGACTCAGTGAATGTCAGGGTGTCCTCTGATAGCAACAGTTAACGTTTCTATTGCTTTTGCGAAGAGGAGGGAGGATAGGGGGCATCCCTGCCATGTTCCTTTTGTGATAGGGAAAGGGTCTGAGAGGTGTCCATGGAGTCTAACCTGTGCCTTGGGAAGGGAGTAAAGGGCCTCTAATAAGTTGAGAAAGTTAGTGCTGAATCCCCACCTTTCCAGTGTAGCGAACAGGTAGGGCTAGGTGAAGGTGTCAAAGGATGTTTGGAGGTCTATGGACAAGAGGAAGCCCTCTTTTAGAGGACCACCATCCCAGCCTGACTTCAGGAGGGATATAATGTCTACTGCCCTCCTTATCTGGTCCGGACCCTGTCTCCCTGGAATGAAACCCGCCTGGTCCTTATAAACATAAGACCCTATGAAGAATGCTAATCTGTTGGATAGGATTTTCGTCATAATCTTTAGGTCATTGTTGATTAATGAGATTGATCTGTAGTTGCTTACTTGGCTTGGGTCCTTACCAGGTTTGGGGATGACAGAGATGTATGCTAATTTCACTGCAGAGTCTAATGGCGATCCCTTACCAAGGGAGTTAAAAAAATCGGACCAGATAAGAAGAGAGGACATCTATAAAAGTTGTATAATATTGTGTTGAAAAGCCATCTGGGCCTGGGGCTGAACCCTTTTTGAGATCTTTAATGACCACTCGGACTTCACTTTCAGTAATAGGGGAGTCCATTATGGAGCAATGTGGATCGGCGGTATTAGGGAGGGGAATGTCATCTAAGAAGGTGCTAAGTTTATGTGGTGAGCTGGGGCTAGTCTTGGAATAGAGTTTAGAGTAGAATGAGTGGAAGGCTTCTAGAATCTGTTTGGGGTTCTGGGTCAAAGAGCCAGATAATGATTTAATTTTGGGCAGGGAGTGGATCCTATGCTTAGGGGATAGCTTTGCCACTAGTTGGGGGCCAAATTTATCAGAGTGGAGGTAAAACCGGCCACTCACCCACCTTAGGTGTTTTTCAGCACTGGAGGTAAGGGCCATATATAGGGCTATTTAGCAGCATCTAGTTTAGCTAGAGATTTGGGAGTAGGTTTGTGTTTGTTTATCTTGCTCAGGGACTGGAATTGCTTTTCTAGGTTAACTACATCCATTCACTTTTCCCATTTCAGGCGTGCGGCTAACTGGATACGTTTTCCCCTCATAACCGCTTTGTGAGCCCCCCATAGAAAGCTTGGGAAGATGTCAGCTGTGTCATTAATGTGAAAGAATTCCTGCAGTTCCTTCTCTAGCATGGTGCGGTGCACTGGGTTGGTGAGGAGGGTTTCATTAAAGTGCCATTGGCGAGGACCTGCATGAGTTAAAGAACCTGTGATTTTGAGGGTCACTAATGAGTGATCTGACCAGGGTACTGCATAGATAGAGGCATGAGATGCCAAGTGAATCTCTGAGGTATGTAGGAAGATTTGATCTATTCTGGCATATGTCCTATGTGGTGCAGAGAAGTATGTGTAATCTTTTACTGAAGGATTTAATTCTCTCCATGTATCTATCAGGCCTAGGGAGTGAAAGAGCCGGGCTATATGGAGGCTTTGTTTGGGGGGTCTTTTCAGGTGGGGTATGCCTTGTGCCAATTTGTCCAGAAGGTAATCAAAGGCAATATTTGAATCACCACCCATTATCACCTTGCCATTAAAATGTGGGGACAGGGAGGTGAGCATAGAGGAGAAGAATGATGCTTGGCCTTTGTTGAGGGCATAATAGGAAATAAGGGTGTACAGAGCACCACTGATATGACCTTTGACTAGAATATACCGGCCTTCCCTGTCCCTAATGGTTTGGAAGTGTGTAAATGGGGTTCATTTGGATATGAGGATAGCAACACCTCTTTTCTTAACATCTGCATTGGTGAGAAAAAAGGCGGGATAATTATGGTGCAGGAAGGTGGGAGTAAAGCTTTTGAGGAAGTAGGTGTCCTGGAGTAGGAGTATTTCTATGCCCCTAGAATGGTAGTTGTGGAAATCCTTACGTCTTTTGATCAGGGAGTTCAGGCCTTGTGTGTTGTGGGAAGCTATCTTGAGGTTCGCTTATTGTGGATGGGGTCAGCCATGGATATGAGGGGGTGGCTACGAGTACATGTGCATGGTACATACCTGGTCCATTGGTGTGGAAGTTCCAATCCAAAGGTATCTGTGCGGGACTAGAGCCCAGGCAGACGGGGTTTGAAGAGCTCTCCTTGAAGGCACCTGGAAGGGGGATGAGGAGAAGGCAGGTGAAGTAAAGGAAGACATGAAGCAGAAAAGGGGAGAGAAGAGAAAGAGAAAGAGAGATATAAGGTCCAGGATAGTAAATATCCTGAACTTCTTAGGTGCAGGGCTGACCAGCCAAGTCCTGCTCCGAAGCCCTTGTTAGGTACCTGGTAGTTGAGCCCGACTGGTAGAAGAAGACCTCTCTTAAGCACTGGTTCAGAAGCCACTGGAGTGGGGACAGTGGTCTACTGAGCACAGTGGGTAGGAGTGCCTGATGTGGTTTCTTGCGACGACCAGCGCAGGAACTGATGAGACTTCCTTCAGGGAGGCTGTAATGCGGATGCAGGTAAGCAGAAGCGGATCCGTTAGCAGGCAGGAGAAGGATATTGCAGCAGCAGAACCTGGAGCTGGAAGAGCAGGTGGTGAGCAGCGTCACAGGACACAAGCAAAGCAGAGTCAAACAGTCCGTATCGGCAGGAGATCAGGCAGGTATATGGCAGAAGGGATGATCACAGAATAGTCAGGCAGGCAGGTATTCGGCAACAGGTAACAGGATAACAGCAAGGTCAGGCAGGCCGGGTCGGTTAGGAGATAGTAGAATAGTCAGACGGAGCCGGGTCAATAATAATAGTAACAACAAGCAGGATACAGGAACTCAGGTGCAGAGCTGCAGACAAACAGCACCTAATGGGAGTAACTGACACCTATTTAAAGGGACTTTGGCGCCAAACAGCGCCAACGCGAATGGGCGCGCACGGGAACGGGCGCGCGCGGAAGCGCGCCAGCGCCCCCCAGTGGGGAATTCGGCTGAATTGCTCTGGAAAAGCCTCTCATGCACCTGCGTGCACGTATGTTAGCCCGATGACCACCAACACGTCCCTGACATTGCCCCCTCCCAACGGGCAGCCTCCGGATGCCCAGATAACTCCTCTTCTCAGGATGAGCAGAGAAATAGGCCTGGATCAAACGTTCAGCGTGAATATTGTTATTGGGTTCCCATGAATTATCCTCCGGACCATACCCCTTCCATTTGACCAAGAACTGTACCTGCCCCAGTCTCTTTCTGCAATCGAGGCCCGATGACCACCAACACGTCCCTGACATTGCCCCCTCCCAACGGGCAGCCTCCGGATGCCCAGATAACTCCTCTTCTCAGGATGAGCAGAGAAATAGGCCTGGATCAAACGTTCAGCGTGAATATTGTTATTGGGTTCCCATGAATTATCCTCCGGACCATACCCCTTCCATTTGACCAAGAACTGTACCTGCCCCAGTCTCTTTCTGCAATCGAGGATAGCCTCCACCTCATATTCCTTGTTTCCGTCCACCAAGACAGGTTCGGAGACCCTGGTGCCCCTATTAGGAAAGGGATCGGTTACAGCAGGCTTCAATAATGACACATGGAACACAGGATGGATTTTAAGTGAGTCAGGTAAACACAGTTCATAAGACACTTCGTTAACCTTCTTTTTCACCGGAAAAGGCCCAATAAACTTAGGAGCAAGCTTCTTGGAAGGACAAGCTAGTTTAATATTATTGGTAGACAGCCATACCTTATCACCAATCTGCAGATTTAGATCTCCTCTTCTCTTTTGGTCGAAGATCCTCTTACTGTCTGCTTGTGCCTTGGATATCGCTTCCTGTAGCATCCGGTTGTTGTGACTGAGGAACTGTACTGTATCCTGGACCGCTGGAACTGGGGATTCTGGAAGAAAATCTGGTAAGAAAGACACATGAAAACCATAATTGGCAAAAAACGGGGACTGACCCGTGGCAGAGTGGCTAGCATTATTGTAAGCGAATTCCGCTAGAGGTAGTAGGGACACCCAGTCGTCTTGTACAAATGAGGTAAAGCATCTAATGTACTGCTCTAGCGTTTGATTTGTTCGTTCGGTTTGCCCATTTGTTTGGGGGTGGTATGCTGAAGACAGGGCTAATTCAATTTTCAGTATTTCACATAGGGCCTTCCAGAAACGTGATGTAAACTGCACCCCCCTATCGGATACTATATTTGCAGGAACTCCGTGCAGCCTGACGATCTCCTTGATGAATACACGGGCAGTCTCTACAGCAGAAGGTGTCCCCTTTAAAGGCAGAAAGTGGGCCATTTTAGACAGACGATCGACGACTACGAAGATCGCCGAACATCCTTCTGAGCATGGTAATTCAACAATAAAGTCCATTGCTATCATCCTCCAGGGCCTATCTTGTATGGGCAACGGCCTCAACAGTCCCCAAGCTCGGTTCCTGGAGGTTTTATTTTGAATGCAAACAGGACAGGAGCTAACGTACTTTCTGCAAAATTCTTTCATGTTAGGCCACCAGAACGTGCGTTGCACGAGTTCAAGGGTCTTACGGACCCCAAAATGTCCTGCAAGTGGATGATCATGCAACAAGCTCAGCACTTTGACTCGGATGTCTTCTGGCAAGAATATTTGACTTCCTTTCCATAGTAACCCATCTCGAGATACTACAGCAAGTCCTTGAAGACTTGAAGGTTCTGGTGATGCTTGTCTGATCAAAGACAGGATGTCCGTCTGAAGGAGTAGGAAATTATTTGCTGGCAGGATGATGTCAGGTACAGAAGGTTCCTTGGGATGATCAAACATGCGTGACAGCGCATCTGGTTTTACGTTCTTGGTACCTGGCCGGTAGGTAATATGAAAACAGAAACGTGTGAAAAACAGGGCCCACCGGGCTTGTCGAGGTTTCAGTCTCTTAGCAGATCTTAGATATTCGAGGTTCTTGTGATCCGTATATATTAGAACCGGATGGACTGCACCCTCCAACAAATACCTCCACTCTTCTAGTGCTGCCTTGATGGCCAGTAACTCTTGATCACCCACATCATAATTTCGCTCAGCCGGCGAGAGTTTCCTGGAGAAAAACCCCACAGGGTGCATCAGATCCTTGTTACCCTGTCGCTGAGAGATGACTGCACCCACGGCCACTTCAGAAGCGTCCACCTCCAGAATAAAAGGTAGGGATGGGTCAGGATGGCTGAGAATTGGAGCTGAGGTGAACCGTCTCTTTAATTCTTCAAAGGCCTTCTGAGCCTCAGAGCTCCAAACAAAGTGACAGTTCTGCTTGGTTAGGTGCGTGATAGGTGAAATAATGGCAGAGAATCCTTTAATAAATTTTCTATAGAAATTTGCGAATCCGATAAAGCGCTGCACGCCCTTCTTGTCCAGGGGAGCTGGCCAATCTAGCACAGCGGACACTTTTTGTGGATTCATTTTAATGCCGCTAGGGGAGATCACTAGCCCCAAAAACTGAATGTCCCTTTGTTCGAATTCGCATTTTTCTGCTTTGGCATACAGTCCGTGTAGACGAAGACGGCTCAAGACTTTGCGAACATGTTCCCGATGTTGGTTAAGGGAATTAGAGAAGATCAAAATATCATCCAAGTAAACTATCACAAAGATGTCCAGGAAATCTCTGAATACATCATTGACCAGATGGTGAAAAGTGGCAGGGGCATTGCATAGGCCGAAGGGCATGACCAAGTACTCATAGTGCCCGAAACGGGTCCGGAAAGCCGTCTTCCATTCATCTCCGGCCCGAATACGGACCAGGTTGTAGGCCCCTCTTAGATCCAACTTAGTGAAGATAACGGCAGACCTCAACTTCTGAAATAGTTCAGGTATCAGGGGTAATGGGTAGCGGTTTTTGACTGTGATCTTATTTAAGTCCCGATAGTCCACACATGGACGAAGAGTCTGATCTTTCTTGGCAACAAAGAATATACCGGCCCCAGCTGGGGAGGTAGAAGGTCGAATAAAGCCCTTTTCGAGGTTTTCATTAATATATAGTTTAAGTGCCTCTTGTTCCTTTTCAGATAGTGGAAAGATGCACCCGAAGGGAATCTCAGCTCCAGGAAGCAACTCAATTGGGCAATCATAAGGGCGATGGGGTGGTAGGGAGTCCGCTCCCTTCTTGCTGAAAACATCTGCAAATTCATGGTAAACCTCTGGTATGGTTTGGAGGTGATCTGGATCTACATCCATGCAGAGTAAGGTGGCAGCTGGTTTGGAGGGTTCAGGTAAACAATGTCTCTGACAATAGGAAGATAGAAACTTGATTTCACCGGTAGACCAATTAACGTGGGGATTATGGACCTGAAGCCAGGGCATGCCCAAAATTATCAGAAACAGAGGAGAGGAGATGACGTCCAGAATCAGGATTTCTTTATGCTGAGATGAACAGGTGACCAAAAGTGAAAGGGTCTCTTGAGAGACTTGTCCTGATTTTATGTGGGACCCATCGGCCAGAAAAACGGAAAGTCTGTGTGTTTTGTCTTTCAGAGGAAGATTTTGTTGAGCAGCAAAGGCAGAGTCAATAAAGCAACTGCAAGCCCCAGAATCAATGATGGCATTGATCCGGATTGTTCTTCCCTGGAGCTGTAACGAGAGAGGGAGAGCAAGTTGAGTGGCATTGGCGGTTAATGCTGAAAGACTGGCCGGAGTAGAGGAAACACACTTACGGGTCTTGACCGGACAGTTGTTCACATAGTGGCCTGTCCCACCACAGTAGAGGCAGAGGTTTAGCTGGCGTCTGCGTGCCCGCTCTTCTGGAGATAGAGTAGAACGTAGTAGCCCCAACTGCATCTGTTCAGGAACATCAGGTGTTTGGGTGGCCGGGTTGGAGCAGGTAGAAGGTAGGTATCGAGAGGAAGGCATTGGAACTTTTGCAGTCATCCACATGGGGCGCGTTTGCTGGGAGGAGCGTTCAGACCGGCGTTCACGAAGGCGCCGGTCGATCTGGATGGTTAACGCAATAAGTTCTTCAAGGGTATCCGGCATTCCTACCCGTGCGAGCTCATCCTTGAGGCTCTCTGATAACCCCATGCGGAATTGATGGCGTAATGCTGCATTATTCCATTGTGTGTCCACGCTCCAGCGTCGAAAGTCCGTGACATAGTCCTCGGCCGGTCTGCGGCCTTGCTGGAGCGCGAACAAAGCTGACTCAGTGGTGGCAGTCCGCTGAGGATCATCATACAATTGGGCCATGGCTTCAAAGAAAGAGGACAGGGACTGGATCTGCACTGAATTGTTTTCAAGCAGGCGATGAGCCCAGGTTTGCGGCTCTCCTTGCAGAAGGGATATCACAAATCCTACTTTAGTAGCCTCCAAAGAAAAAGTCCGTGGCTGTAAGGCAAAATATAACTGACAGGCACTGCGGAAGGCCAGGAACTTTGTGCGGTCCCCAGAGAACCTCTCAGGGATGGGAACCCTCGGTTCGGGTGGAAGCATAACCACAGAGGGAGGTACAGTGGCTTGTACTGGAGCTGCTGCTGGAGCAGGAGATGCGCCTCCTGGGCCACTGAGGTTCAGGACTTGACCTTCCAGTCTGGTATAACTGTCTTGCAAAGTCTTTACGGCTTGCGTGAGTGCTGCTAAGTGCGTACAGATCTCCTTGATAGGAGAGGCCTCTCCTGCGGGCTCAGACATGGCTGTTCGTACTGTTAGGTACCTGGTAGTTGAGCCCGACTGGTAGAAGAAGACCTCTCTTACGCACTGGTTCATAAGCCACTGGAGTGGGGACAGTGGTCTACTGAGCACAGTGGGTAGGAGTGCCTGATGCGGTTTCTTGCGACGACCAGCGCAGGAACTGATGAGACTTCCTTCAGGGAGGCTGTAATGCGGATGCAGGTAAGCAGAAGCGGATCCGTTAGCAGGCAGGAGAAGGATATTGCAGCAGCAGAACCTGGAGCTGGAAGAGCAGGTGGTGAGCAGCGTCACAGGACACAAGCAAAGCAGAGTCAAACAGTCCGTATCGGCAGGAGATCAGGCAGGTATATGGCAGAAGGGATGATCACAGAATAGTCAGGCAGGCAGGTATTCGGCAACAGGTAACAGGATAACAGCAAGGTCAGGCAGGCCGGGTCGGTTAGGAGATAGTAGAATAGTCAGACGGAGCCGGGTCAATAATAATAGTAACAACAAGCAGGATTCAGGAACTCAGGTGCAGAGCTGCAGACGAACAGCACCTAATGGGAGTAACTGACACCTATTTAAAGGGACTTTGGCGCCAAACAGCGCTATCGCGAACGGGCGCGCGCGGAAGCGCGCGAACGCGCGAACGGGCGCGCGCGCGGAAGCGTGCCAGCGCCCCGCCAGTGGGGAATTCGGCTGAATTGCTCTGGAAAAGCCTCTCATGCACCTGCGTGTTAGCCCGATGACCACCAACACGTCCCTGACAGCCCTATGAGGTGTAGGGATCGGTGTAATGGCAACCCTGCATTTGCTTGCTTTCCTGGTGTCACCAAGGGAGGGTAGCTCCTCTAGGTCACAACAGAAGGAGTGGCAAGCAGTCCCACTCTGGCCGCTAGGCCCCCTGTAGATAAAAGGTAATGAAGGACCCTAGAATGCGTAACAGGGAAAATATGAATGAAAGAAAAAGGTGCAGTAAATAGCCAAGGTTCAAAGACGAGACAGATAAGAGAACAAATTTCTCTATCTTTATCTGGATTGTAATATTGGATATACCCATGATACGGGTGAATGATGAATTATGAAAATTTAAATGAATAACAAATATTCTTGCAAATTCTCAAAAATTCTCTGCAAATTCTCAAACAGGGGCATGCTATTCCAAAAATATAGGGAACCCACATATATGAAAACCATCCAGTAATACATGGGGAAACAGATCCTTAAAAGGATCCAGCCATATTAGTGGCTCCTACAGCCAAAGGTAGCCCGTATAAATATATAAAATATCATATAGGAACGTGCCCCTGGGAGACAACGACCGCACTGCACACCTAGGTCTCTGAGACACCTAGGTCTCACTAATATGGCTGGATCCTTTTAAGGATCTGTTTCCCCATGTATTATTGGATGGTTTTTAGCCCTGCGGGTTCCCTATATATTTGGAACGGCATGCCCCTGTTTGAGAATGTGCAAGAATATTTGTTTTTCATTTAAATGTTCATAATTCATCGTTCACCCGTATTGTGGGTATATCCAATATTACAATCCAGATAAAGATAGAGAAACTTGTTCTCTTATTTGTCTCATCTTTGAACCTGGGTCCTGTCCTGAAGAAACCTAATGGCGAAATGCGTAGACGCACAAGGGCTCACTGCACTGGAAACACAGATGCATATGTGCTACGATTCTTTTACCCCTTTCTGATGTTAATGTTTATAGTGTATATTATTTTTCAATAAAATTATTTGTTTGTACTGTTCTCCTTCTCCATTGTTTCCTGGCCTTTAAAGTCCGTCATGTTTAGGTATTACCCTAGTAGTACCCTCCCTCCTTTTTTGTTCCCTTAACAGGGAAAATCTGAACTAACAAAATGTTATCAACGTTCCTGAGTAATGGGTAAAAACATGGACTCCAACTTGAAGACAACGGTAACGGAAAAGGTAATATGACCTGGGGGGGTGAGGGGGAGGGAGGGAAGGGGGGAAGGGGGGATGGGGGGGAGGGGATGGGAGGGAGAAGGAGCTTGTATTTTAGGTGGGAGACTATACCAAACCTTTTGATCAGAATCCCTGGTTTGCATTATGCCAGCCTGTGGGTTTGATCAAATTGTAGAGGTTAATGGACCTTTAGTAATTCATAATAAAAGTAATGGGGTATAGATTAAGTGGGATAACCAGTCCAACGAGTTAAGAAAAGGACCAAGTGGGTGTAGAAGTGTCCACTACACCACAGGAGGATCCGACCATCCGAAGAAGGGAAGAAGACAGTCCCTGATGGGTCGATCAGCCGTGGGGATCATCTCGGTGGGATGGTGTCTCTGTGCCTCTTTGTTTGCTGTTTGACCCACAACAGAGTAAGGGGACGGTTCGGTGGAGGCCTCTTGGAGGAGTTTGGACGGTTCGCTGTCTGGCGGGGAGGTAGTTCCTGCGAGATGAACCCGAGCTGTAGGAGTAATCATTCGCCATCCTGGAAGCTTGTGAAGCTGTACGATTTATCTTTGTACTGGAACTGCAGGTGGAAATTGGAGATTCTGGATTGTGGCAGGGGAAATGTCCACGAATATTTGGATTGTATTTCCTTATATGGAGAGGTTGTCCAGATTACGAGATTTTCTCATGATTTTCTCTTTCACCATGTAGAAGTGGGGTTTAACCACAATATCCCTAGGGAGCCCGACCTGGCAGGGGGGTTGTAGTGCTCTGTGAGCTCTGTCCAGTTCAAGCCTGTGGCTTGGGATATCTGGTATGATATCTTTTATGAACGATTTGACAGTGCCCTGTACATCAATGACCGACTCAGGGATACCTCTAATGCGGAAGTTGTATCATCTGCTCCTATTCTCCAAATCATCTAATTTGGAGAGAGCCATTTCAAGTTGGTCTTGCAGTGTTTGGATGCATGTGGTATTCTGATTAGTGCATACTGCAGAGTCATCTACAGCTTCTTTAATGGCGTCCATGCGGGCTCAAAGGCTTTGTAAGTCTGCTTTGATGGAGGATGTGATCTGCATTGCATTTTGTGCCAGACCCGCAGTCAACATTCCAGAAAAGCTGTTTAGAAGTTGGGCCATTTCATGGGGATGGTTGTGAAGCATAGGTGAGGCCTGCAGGGAACCAGCGTGGCTGATAGGAGTGTTCAATAGGGGAGTATGGATAAGGCCTGCCATTGTTCTGCTCAGGAGTGACTCAGTGGAGGCATGGGGATACAATGTGATCATGTATATTACTCACTGGAGTATTTGCAGGCAGGGAAGCAGAAGGTGGGTCTGCTATTGTGTCCTGGTCTCCTGTGTCACTGCATGGAGGAGCTGCGGCCGCCATCTTCGAAGGCTCAGGGGTTGATAGGCCGAAGTTCAGCTGGCAATTAACCTCGTTCTTTTGATGGGCCCCCGACATGTGGGCGGGTGCTCCGTGATGTCTGGTTATGGGGGGGGTCGTATTGAGGGGTTCTGCTCCTTATTGCTGGTGTGGGGCTGCTGAAGGACCGGAGTGGTGCAGAGCTCCCGGATAGTGCTTTGTTCCGGAAGTCCCGCACATGCGCAATCCGAATTTTATATCTCTGTAGGAAATTGCATACTGTAAGGGCTGGTTCCAAGGCTGTGGATGGCAAAAAATGTACCTTGTGTTTTCTTACAACATTGTTTGCTTACCAACATATATTAAAATATTTGTTAAAACATTTTAGTCCTGTTACTTATGTGCTGTTGAAAAAGAACATGCTTTTTATTTTTAAAGAATTTGCTGCATACAGAAGGTAAAGCATATCTATATACCATATTTTTTTTTTAAAGTCTGAGTCCCCACTGAGCAGATCTATATACATATCTATATCTATATAGTGATATGCATTCACTATGTTTGTTTTGGTAAACATTGTCATCCGAGTAGAAAGTGACAGGAAATTGAAATTGTTATTTTTTAACCAGAAGCGGAGGTGATGAGAAAATGAGAAACAAGATTTTCTGCTGACAATTTTCAGCCCTTTAGAAGGGTTTCCAGTAGTGTCCTGTTTTTCCAGGATGAGAAGTAAGCAGAAATCAACATAGGACAGAGACAACAAAAAAAAAATTGAAAATGGGCAAATTAAAGGATAAGTTCACATTTGGGAACATGTTGCACGTTCCACCCCTTTTTAGGGTGCAACGTGCAACATGTTCCTAATGCTGCAGCCGCTGCCTGATTCTCGCACCCCCTGTGACAGCAGTATAGGGAGAAGTTCCACGTACTAGCTGTTACTTTTTTAAATCAGCGTGGCTCCACCCACACGGCTGCATCATTCATACACACAGCTCTGTGTGTGAATGACAAACAAAAATGAGATTGCCTGTAACTTACGATCATGTGAAAGCTATGATTCTGGTTACAGAGATAAACACAGCGATCCTCTAATTGCTGACTCACCAATCAGGGTGTAATCCAGGTAATAAGGGCAAAATACTGGAGAAAAAAGTGAGAATAGACCCCACCTTTAAGTGATTTCCACTGACTAAGAAGCTTGTTAGAGGATCTTTAATGCATAATTTAGTATGTACAAAAAAATTGATTTAAAACAAACCACCACCAACACCCAGGCAGATAGAGTTAAAAACAGACAATGGGGTTGATTTACTAAGGGCAAATTCCAGGGGAGTAAAATAGGTACCATTTGTCCCGAAATTGCCTTACCGATCAAGGAAGTCTAATAACTCAAATGTAAGCAAAAGGCTTACCTCAGCCGGCTGATTATCAGAAATTCCCGATTCGTCTCAAACCCCTCCTGGCTGGCTCACCACTTGACCAGGACATTTTGATGATAGGCAACTTCTATCCTCATATTGATTCGTGGTTCCAAATTAATAATAACTACTGCAGTAGGGAACAGACACAAAAGATACGCTCAACATCTTTCCAAATAACTGTTCTGCTTTATTATCACGCAATTGAAGGTTTTTATACACATGATAACGTAGGTATCACATTAATATTACAATTGTACGTTTATAGCAACAAGGGGCATTACATAGGCAGGCTAATTCTATTCAGGACTCGAAAGAATGTAAACATGTACTGAAAACATTATTAGTGCTGTGTGCACAGTGAGGGCAGTGTGCAATACATACAAAATAGAATACAATTTTATATACAGAACTTACAAATTTCCATTACAGTCTCCTCTCTTTTGATCAATATTTTGATCACTAACCATACCTGCTATCACCTTTAACCTGGAACCTCCACACGCTTAGGTGGAGGTAATCCTGGCCAAAGAGGCAAAAACTCCATTGTGGAGAAAATAATAGATGAGCAGTTTTTTCATTACAAAATGACTTTTCATTGTGAAAAACAAATGATTGATAAGACGTATTTACAGAATACTGGTTGTACACTCCTGCGCCATAATGGCCTTCTAGCTGAATTGTTGGCATGCTGACTTATCAGCATATGTAAACACAGACAATTCTACATAAAATGGAAGACGTACAAAAGACAAATATTACTTACGGTAAATATGGCTAAACTACATTTCAAATATATATATCTCTTACAATTAAAGTAATTGAATCAAAAAGTACCCTAGACTGTGATTGCAAGAGGGAAACAAATCAAACACATAGATTTCTTTAATTTAGTCATTTTTGCAGTGTCTGGTGTGGATCCAGGTGACTTTTCCTTCAAGTTTTGCACAACTTGTACATAAAATAGATGCTATATTGAGTCTCCAAACATTTCCTTATATATAAATGTCTCTTAACAATCCACAAGTCACCTGGCTTTAGTTTTAGATCCTTCCAAACTTTTAGGATCTGGAATTGGGGAGAAAACACATAAACAAATTTGTCAAAAACCTTAAAAGATCAGCAACATTCTCTGTGAGATCTGAATGGAGGACTTCAGCTGCTGAGACAAAATATAGGCAAGTAAGTAACACACTCCCAAACCAAATCCCATATGGAGAGAGTCCAACATCCCCTTAGGGCAGGGGTGTCCAAACTACGGCCCTCCAACTGTTGCAGAACTACACTTCCCATGAGGCATTGTAAAACTCTGACATTCACAGACATGACTAGGCATGATGGGAGTTGTAGTTCCTTAACAACTGGAGGGCCATAGTTTGGACACCACTGCCGTAGGGGCTTGATAAAATATAAGAAAACATTCAGGCAACAGTTTTCTAGTTTCTTACTTTACTTTGTCCGCTACATTGTAGACAGTAGGGGGTGTAAAAATAAAACCTCAAAACTTCTAGTAAGGGCTCTCCTATAAAAATGATTTTCTCTGTTACTCTCTGTACTTTCTGGCACTCTGTACTTACAAACTACTTCTGATAACACTTTTTACTGTGGCCTTTGCAGTAACATTTGCCACTGGACATCCAGAAAACATTTCCATACAGACAAATGCATACTCGTAAGATCCTGACTTGGGCATCTGGATATATCTTTCTGTAATCTCTGGAAGAGATGTTCAGCTTTTGGTAACACCTTTGGTAACAGGTAAAACAAGAAGTGGTATGTTATAAAAACAACTGTGGTGAACCCTGGCTCTATCCCATGCTCATTTACTAAGGCAGCCATAACTGCTTGTGACTGATGACACGGTCCATGTGTCAAGCTGGAGGGAAAAGAGTGGCTGGCAGACATAAATGATTACCTTTTCCAAAGTCCTGTTTCATAAGAAGTTGCCCCCTGTGGACCACTTGTTTTTCCCGTTCTGGGGTCCTTAAAGTTGAATTGTTAATCCAAGCTATACTGGGCCAGAACTAGGGTGGATACTGTGAGTTGCACAGACCCATCAAATGTCCGGGGCTGTAAATGCAGCATCCTTAGTCGCCAGGTCTGCTTCCATGTGTGAGTTTTAATGTTAGTATGGCTACCTCAGCAAGAACCTGGAAGGCTGAAAACAGCCGATCAAATTAACTTAGCATGCTTGATTGGTTTACCTGCTGAAATAAAAACAAACTTCTGGCCCTTCAAATGGAACCAAAAGCTCTCTATATCTCGACTATCTATATAAATATTTTTTATAGCTCCCAGGCTTTTCTAAAACATGGAGCTCTGCTTCTGGAGCTGGGGGAAAGGATCCAATAACTCTGAATACAGAGTGATCAACTGCATCCTCAGTATAAAACTGGGAATAAATCTACAAAAAATGAAATATCTGGGTCTTCAGGGAGTGTGTCCTGCACTGGGCTCACAGCAGCTGATTCCTACATCATCAGTTTAACACATGTGGTTTTTCCTTTGTCTCCAGCCTCCTTCAATAGAGGCAATAAGGTGGCTGGATTCAAATGTATGCATTTTTCATTGTTAGATTTGTACATAAACAAACTCATATGTTGAACCTTTCATTAGACAAACATTTAGTTAGCTGTATATTTGCTGTGCAGAATGTGGGACCATTAAAAATTAAATATTTGACCAAAATAATGTCTGTAACTTTGTCTAGCACCTTTGCATAAAGCTACAGATCTGATATATCGGGGTGAACCCTTCATTAGTGGGTCCAGCTTGCATAAGTATATTACAATGGCTTGTTTTCTATCATGCTGTTTGTGTAAGAACTTTTCCCTGCAATATTATAATAAATGATAACAATACCCTTCGGCCATGCAGAGATGTCCATAAATCCAAAATATTCTTCTGCTTATACCACTGCACTTACAAGGAAAAGGGGCACATCATTTCACAATCCACGCATTCTGCTTTGGATTCCAAAAATAAAAATAAATAAAAACAAAAGGATCAACAATCTGTATGATGGACCAGAAAGCACTCAGCCACATCAAAAACTATAAAACAACTGGCTGCAGGTGGCATCTATCCTAACAGGGTGTGTGGACTTGATGTGATGGGTCTGTTATATTTAAATTGTATTTGTTATTACTCTCACATCATGGTCCACACATCAAGTTATTATCAGACCTTAAGATTTAATTTTTGTAGGAAAACTTTTTATGTATCCCATCCATCTTGGCTTTGTTAAACATTATGGCAGCTGTATTTCAATAAACAACCTCAACTTAATCTTTTTTTTTCCACTCAATAAATGTAAAATTACAAAATTGTTATCTTAATCTAAACTAATCCCATTTTTACAAATTTCCCCATAAACCTGGACTTCATTTCCAACCAAAGGTTGTCTAAACCAGTTTCAATATATCTATATTATTAATAAAATTATTAAACTCATACTAGAAATTAATACTCACATGATAATTTCAATATCACACACTAATATATATCCACAGATAAATTTCCTTAAAGGGGGACATATTACTTAATTTTACTTAATTTACCTTTTTTAAATGCACTGTTTCCACTATCAAAGGATATTCAATTTGTGTAAAACACAATTAAATGTAACCTTAATTTTACCATGTTTGGAAAACAGATTAAAAAATAATTGTGATCACATTGTTTATTATTAGATTAATTAACCCGGCACATTTTATTATAAATTTTTTGTCTAAAAAACTGAAATTGGCGTGGTGTTCTTCCAGCCTATCACTGATCTCTCATCCCAGCCACATTCTTTCATGAGAGCGCAAAGGAGGGGGTCACATCTGCATACATGACATACAGAAGCGATAGAACTAAAGGTTCCAGCATTCATACACATACATGAAACGTACATGAATATCTCTCTAAAATTGCTTACATTTTTCCCATTCGTACACAACACATGCATATCATTCTCTCAATTTCTTTTAACTCTTTTAATATTTCCTTGCTTAAGTTCTGCTTTCCTTATTTTGTTCTGATATCCTTTGCATCCAATGTATTGTAATACCATACTTCACATACTCTAGCTTCTATGATCAGACAGGTAGCCATAGTACTCATCCCATCTTCCCTCTCTGTCAACATATAAAGTATTCTGTTTTAACTCTCATTACCCTATTTTTGGCTTTACTAGTTGTAGTGCCTGACCCCAAATTCATCCCACAACTTAACATGAAAATGTCCCTTTCTGTCTAGTGCTAATTGTCACCCTTGATCCATCCTGCTCACATAGATAGCTGTTTCTCTAGCTGTTTACTCTGCATGATTCTTAGTCCCTGTGGACTTTGGTAACCCAGTTACCAATTGTGAATCCCTGTCCACTTTAACCATTAATCTAGGGGCTCAGTGTAGGCGGAACCGCAACTTCGGTTCATATATAGCGCTCATCATGCGCTGGACATTTTTGAGGGTCTCTTACCCTTCATTCCCTTACTTAATTTAATGCCCATAATGACTGACCAGTCTTCTCTACTTGTGCCTTTACCCTCTTGCCTCTAAACTACTTTATCTAGCAGATATACTACATATACCTGTGAACAGAACTATTCTTCCCTTTCTTATCTATAACACTCCGATGGACAGTAGACAGTGACAACATAACATATAACCACCAATCAATACAGTTTGATTAAGGGGAGTAAAATAGGTACCCTTTGTACCAAAATTGCCTTACCGATCAAGGAAGTCTGATAACTCAAATGTAAGCAAAAGGCTTACCTCAGCCGGCTGATTATCAGAAATTCCCGATTCATCTCAAACCCCTCCTGGCTGGCTCGCCACTTGACCGGGACATTTTGATAATAGGCAACTCCTATCTTCATATTGATTAGTGGTTCCAAATTAATTATAACTACTGCAGTAGGGAACAGACACAAAAGATATGCTCAGCATTAGGAATGAGCCGAACACCCCCATGTTCGGTTCGCACCAGAACATGCGAACAGGAAAAAAGTTTGTTCGAACATGCGAACACCATTAAAGTCTATGGGACACGAACATGAATAATCAAAAGTGCTAATTTTAAAGGCTTATATGCAAGTTATTGTCATAAAAAGTGTTTGGGGACCTGGGTCCTGCCCCAGGGGACATGGATCAATGCAAAAAAAAGTTTTAAAAACGGCCGTTTTTTCAGGAGCAGTGATTTTAATAATGCTTAAAGTCAAACAATAAAAGTGTAATATCCCTTTAAATTTCGTACCTGGGGGGTGTCTATAGTATGCCTGTAAAGGGGCGCATGTTTCCTGTGTTTAGAACAGTCTGACAGCAAAATGACATTTTGAAGGAAAAAACTCATTTAAAACTACCCGCGGCTATTGCATTGCCGACAATACACATAGAAGTTCATTGATAAAAACGGCATGGGAATTCCCCAAAGGGGAACCCCGAACCAAAATTAAAAAAAAAATATGACGTGGGAGTCCTCCTAAATTCCATACCAGGCCCTTCAGGTCTGGTATGGATATTAAGGGAACCCCGGCCAAAATTAAAAAAAAAAATGACGTGGGGTTCCCCCTAAATTCCATACCAGACCCTTCAGGTCTGGTATGGATTTTAAGGGGAACCCCGCGCCAAAAAAAAAAAAAAAAACGGCGTGGGGTCCCCCCAAAAATCCATACCAGACCCTTATCCGAGCACGCAACCTGGCAGGCCGCAGGAAAAGAGGGGGGGACGAGAGTGCGGCCCCCCCTCCCTCCTGAACCGTACCAGGCCACATGCCCTCAACATTGGGAGGGTGCTTTGGGGTAGCCCCCCAAAACACCTTGTCCCCATGTTGATGAGGACAAGGGCCTCATCCCCACAACCCTGGCCGGTGGTTGTGGGGGTCTGCGGGCGGGGGGCTTATCGGAATCTGGAAGCCCCCTTTAACAAGGTGACCCCCAGATCCCTGCCCCCCCCTGTGTGAAATGGTAAGGGGGTACACAAGTACCCCTACCATTTCACGAAAAAAGTGTCAAAAATGTTAAAAATGACAAGAGACAGTTTTTGACAATTCCTTTATTTAAATGCTTCTTCTTTCTTCTATCTTCCTTCATCTTCTGGTTCTTCTGGTTCTTCTGGTTCTTCTGGCTCTTCTGGTTCTTCCTCCGGCGTTCTCGTCCAGCATCTCCTCCGCGGCGTCTTCTATCTTCTTCTCCTCGGGCCGCTCCGCACCCATGGCATAGGGGGGAGGCTCCCGCTCTTCTCTTCTTCTTTTCTTCTCTTCTGTTCTTCTTCATTTTCTTCTCCGGGCCGCTCCGCAATCCATGCTGGCATGGAGGGCGGCTCCCGCTGTGTGACGGCGCTCCTCGTCTGACAGTTCTTAAATAACCGGGTGGGCGGGGCCACCCGGTGAACCCCGCCCCCCTCTGACGCACGGTGACTTGACGGGACTTCCCTGTGACGCCCCGCCCCCCGTTATTTAAGAACTGTCAGACGAGGAGCGCCGTCACACAGCGGGAGCCTCCCTCCATGCCAGCATGGATTGCGGACCGGCCCGGAGAAGAAAATGAAGAAGAACAGAAGAGAAGAAAAGAAGAAGAGAAGAGCGGGAGCCTCCCCCCTATGCCATGGGTGCGGAGCGGCCCGAGGAGAAGAAGATAGAAGACGCCGCGGAGGAGATGCTGGACGAGAACGCCGGAGGAAGAACCACAAGAGCCAGAAGAACCAGAAGAACCAGAAGAACCAGAAGATGAAGGAAGATAGAAGAAAGAAGAAGCATTTAAATAAAGGAATTGTCAAAAACTGTCTCTTGTCATTTTTAACATTTTTGACACTTTTTTCGTGAAATGGTAGGGGTACTTATGTACCCCCTTACCATTTCACACAGGGGGGGGGCCGGGATCTGGGGGTCACCTTGTTAAAGGGGGCTTCCAGATTCCGATAAGCCCCCCGCCCGCAGACCCCCACAACCACCGGCCAGGGTTGTGGGGATGAGGCCCTTGTCCTCATCAACATGGGGACAAGGTGTTTTGGGGGGCTACCCCAAAGCACCCTCCCAATGTTGAGGGCATGTGGCCTGGTACGGTTCAGGAGGGAGGGGGGGCTGCACTCTCGTCCCCCCCTCTTTTCCTGCGGCCTGCCAGGTTGCGTGCTCGGATAAGGGTCTGGTATGGATTTTTGAGGGGACCCCACGCCGTTTTCTTTTTTTTTTTTGGCGCGGGGTTCCCCTTAAAATCCATACCAGACCTGAAGGGTCTGGTATGGAATTTAGGGGGAACCCCACGTCATTTTTTTTTTTTAATTTTGGCCGGGGTTCCCCTTAATATCCATACCAGACCTGAAGGGCCTGGTATGGAATTTAGGGGGACTCCCACATCATTTTTTTTTTTTAATTTTGGTTCGGGGTTCCCCTTTGGGGAATTCCCATGCCGTTTTTATCAATGAACTTCTATGTGTATTGTCGGCAATGCAATAGCCGCGGGTAGTTTTAAATGAGTTTTTTCCTTCAAAATGTCATTTTGCTGTCAGACTGTTCTAAACACAGGAAACATGCGCCCCTTTACAGACACACTATAGACACCCCCCAGGTACGAAATTTAAAGGGATATTACACTTTTATTGATTGACTTTAAGCATTATTAAAATCACTGCTCCTGAAAAAACGGCCGTTTTTAAAACTTTTTTTTGCATTGATCCATGTCCCCTGGGGCAGGACCCAGGTCCCCAAACACTTTTTATGACAATAACTTGCATATTAGCCTTTAAAATTAGCACTTTTGATTTCTCCCATAGACTTTTAAAGGGTGTTCCGCGGCATTCGAATTTGCCGCGAACACCCCAAATTGTTCGCTGTTCGGTGAACTTGCGAACAGCCAATGTTCGAGTCGAACATGAGTTCGACTCGAACTCGAAGCTCATCCCTACTCAGCATCTTTCCAAATAACTGTTCTGCTTTATTATGACGCAATTGAAGGTTTTTATACACATGATTACGTAGGTATCACATTAATATTATAATTGTACATTTATGGTAACAAGGGGTGTTACATAGGCAGGCTAATTCTAATCAGGACTCGAAAGAATGTAAACATGTACTGAAAACATTATTAGTGCCCTGTGCACAGTGAGGGCAGTGTGCAATACATACAAAATAGAATGCAATTATATACAGAACTTACAAATTTCCATTACACACTACAAGTGCACTTGCTGTAGATCTGAGGGGAAGCTCTGAAATGAGGTAAAGCTCTGCTGATTTTATTATCTAATCATGTGCAAGTAAAAATTATGTTTTTTATTTTCCTTGCATGTCCCCCTCAGATCTACAACTACTGTACTTCCAAGTGCACTTACGGTGCACTTGTAGTGCAAGGTGGATTTGCCTTTAGTAAATAACCCACCATGCTGTCTACAGTGACAGCAGCTGCTACAATTATACCGCTCACTCATGCATCACTCACATATGAGCCCGTATTCTAATGGTGGCCTGGAGTAAGCTGTATGGGTCACTCATCAGGTGGTTGCAAAGTTCAGAAAAAAACAACCAATACAGGTTATGTGGCATCGGACAGATCACATATAGATGTGGGTTCTACTAGGTATGCATGACTCCAGAAGTTCAAGATCGATCAAAAAATGTAAAAAATTACATTATTATAGCAAATACCAATGTTTTACATGTCTCACACAGCAACACTGGCAATTGTGTTATTAACACCTGAAGGGCAAATTGCTTATTCTCTCACTCTGTGTTTGCCATCCTATTGAGATTCCATTCAGCGGACCTGACTGTGGATATAACAATGTCATTTTTGACATTTTTTGATCGATCTCTGACACATCCTGGATTGTTTCCTTAATGGGACTTCTGGAGTCATGCATATCTACTAGAACTCACATCTATATGTAATCTGGCCGATGCCACATAACCTGTATTGGTTGTTTTTTCAACCACCTGATGAGTGACCTATACAGCTTACTCCAGGCCACCATTAGAATACGGGCTCATATGTGAGTGGTATGATTGTAGCAAAAAATTTGAAAATGTAAAAGGTTGCAACTATTGATAAATAAAGAGTTCAATAAACAAGTGTCCATGTGTATCAAAACTTATTCCATTAGTATTCCACCAACTGGATGTGCGATCCATCGTTCCCAGTGACAATAAAGTATACCAATCCAAGTGGGAATTAAATTGGCCTCTTACCAACTTCCGATCTCTATATTATAAGAGATCATCTAATGCATGAGTTAAGAAAATGCCCGTTGCCTGGCCACATCCTCTGTGTGTCTCCCAACCTCTAAGATGGATGGGTGGATCCGACAACTCCAGGCTCAGTGTTCCAACACCTCTAAGCCTGGGTTCACACTAGCACGATCTCAGAGATCGCATGTGATTCACACCCACACTGCAGGTTCCGATCACATGCGATCTCTGAGCAATGCAAGCTCAGCCATACAGTTGTATGGCTGAACTCGCATTGGATTCGCACAGAAAATAGTGCAGGGACTTGTTTTTCCTCACACTGGAATCGAAACGCATGGGTGTCCTCACCTATGTGATCCGATTCCTGTGCAAGTTCACAGTTCGCACTGCAATCTGTGAAAGAAACTGGAGGTGTCATTAACTTTGGTAATGACACCCGCAACAGTTCACACAAGGCAGTGTGAACTTCCTGCAGGAGAGGAGGGATGGGGGAGCCAGCGATCTAATCACACTGGTTCCTGCATGACATCAGTGTGAACCAGGGTCACTCTGGCTCCACACTGAAGCCGGGTCCACACTAGTGCGACAAACGCTCTGACATTGGGAGCTCATGTCGCATGACGTGTGAAAATCATTGTTTCCCTATGGGAACCATCCTAACTGTTCCGACACAAGTCGGTCCGACTTTGCAAATGTACTACTTTGGTCCGACTTTGATCCTACTTCAGCCCATTGACTATCATTGAAGTCGGATCAAAGTTGGATCACCGTCTCCCATGATCCGACTTTGGCATGCGACTTGTGCTTAGATAATCTTGAGGAGGAACTCTGCGCCAAATTCTAAATAAAAAACCGACATGGGTTCCCCCTCCAAGAGCATACCAGGCCCTTGGGTCTGGTATGGATTTTAAGGGGAACCCCCTAGACAAAAAAAACAGCGTGGGGGTCCCCCCAAATCCATACCAGACCCTTATCTGAGCATGCAGCCCGGCCGGTCAGGAAAAGGGGTGGGGATGAGTGAGCGCCCCCCCTCCTGAACCAGACCAGGCCGCATGCCCTCAACATGGGGGGGTGGGTGCTTTGGGGCAGGGGGGAATCCGGGACTCCCTTTAATAAGGGGGCCCCCAGATCCCGGCCCCCCAACCTATGTGAATGAGTATGGGGTACATCGTACCCCTACCCATTCACCTAGGAAAAAAAAGTGTCAATAAAAAAACACACTAGACACACACAATTAAGGGAGCGTGGCCTGCTGTGAACCAGGATGGCTGCCTGAAATCCGAGCTCCGTTCCACGGCCTGGATAACAGCAACCCACAGCTACTTTCCTCCCCACAGCTCATACCACCAGAGCAGGGGAGTGGGGACACTCCAGGGCATGTCAAGGCGGCAATACAACCTGCTTAATCCTCGCCGTTTAACCAACTACTACCCGCCAGCCGCCATGCAGAGAATCCAAGATGGCGCTGGCTCCGGCGTCAACGATACTTCTAACACTGACTCTAAAAGCTCACCTGCCAGCTCTGCAACGCTGCCTCTTCAAGGAGAACCAGCCACCGCTTCCATGAGAGACATTATGGACACTATCCCCCCTCCAGAGGACTCCCCAGGAGGACTTCAAAAGACAGAGGTAAGAGACTGGCTACCTCCCCTGCACATTCTCCAAACAAGGAGCCACATGCAAAGAAGCAGATATGGTCCCATGTTGTTGCAGGGACACATGGATCCCAAAATTCTCCCTCCCTGGCTGTTATCCCTGTCACTGACAACACTGTCTCAGAAGCAATGCTAAAATCTATGCTTCTCACACTACATCAAGATTTACACAGGGAGCTTCAGATATCAATATCCCAGATACATGCTAGAATAGACTGTATAGAAGAACGTACAGATGCTCTGGAGGATTACTCTAAAGCGCATAACGAATTGTTAGATGTGCATGAACATCACACGGAAGAAATCCATCACATCAAAATGAAATTAGCTGATTTAGAAGACCGCTCTAGGTGGAACAATATCAAATTTAGAGGCATCCCAGTATCTGTCAAACTGAACAAAATAACACCATACTTGCAACAACTCATATCAAACTTACTCCCACGCCTCAACGCTCGTGACACACTGATCGACCGGGCCCACAGAATTGCTAAACCGCCACACCTCCCAGACGACATCCCCAGAGATGTTTTGGCCCGCATACATTTCTTCCATGTTAAGGAGCAAATTCTCTCCCCTGCCAGATCCTCAAAACCCTTGCCGGCCCCATACGCTAATATTAAACTGTTCACTGATCTTCTCCTGCCACAATGGAAATAGACAGAGCTTTCGCCCCAGTTACTTCTATTCTTCAACAGAAAAAAATAGTGTATCGATGGGGCTTCCCAACGAAATTGCTGGTTTCTAACCAACAAAAGAACATCCCTATCCTCACTCCAAAATATGGCTACAAGAAGCTTACCAACTGGGGTCTCCTCCCCATTGCTCCTGGAGAAGTGGAACAAAACACTGCCTCCTACAAGCCATCTGATTCCAAGAATGCGACAAATAAAGCATTCAAAAAAATATGACCTTGGTCTAAGCCCATGTCCTCAGCCTACTTAAATCCAGCCTGGGCGATACACCTTTCCTTTTTCTTCACCACCCCTCAGGTTAAAACTGTGCTAGGCACACATTTCTGTGACTTTTGTTATCAGTACAAATTATTCAACCACTGTTTTATTACTTTTTCATAAGTTCAATTGGTTTGTGTATTAGTAGCTAATCAGTTTCTTTTCATTTATCTGTTGCAAATATGGCACTGATATACCTGTCTTTATATTTCATAAGTATCAGTGGTAGGTGAAGCCTCTCTCCCTCTGTCCATGCCTTTAAATCCACCTTGCCATCATGACTCTCTCGATCAACTCCCTCAATGTCGAAGGCCTAAACTCACCTTTTAAACGCAACCTTCTTTGGAAAGAAGCATTACAGCAGCATGCAGACGTAATCTGTGTTCAAGAGACACACTTTTCTAAACTTAAACAACCCCAATGTAATCACAAAAAATACCCCCACTGCTTCTTTGCGAATTCCCCCCCAAAAAAAGAGAGGTGTAATGATTGCCATAAACTCGGCAGTAAATTTCAAACTACACCACTGTGAATATGACGAGAATGGCAGATTCTTAATCCTGTCAGCCACGTTTGATAACCGCCCTCTCACCTTAGTCAATATTTATGCCCCCAACACAGCCCAAAAAAATTCTATGCCACCCTCTTCGCCAAACTGACTCCTTATAGATCCTTACCCTTGATAATCTGTGGAGACTTCAATGAAGTAATTGACCCCACACTAGATACCTCCAATGCTTCAAGATGTAGGCCTTCAGCACTATCCACCATTCTTAAGCGAGAGGATCTATATCCTCCTGGAGGTGCATGCACGATATGGAGAGAGACTACACCTATTTCTCCCCACCACACCAGTCTTACTCTCGGATTGATCTATTCATAACAGATAAACACCCACTCCAATCTATCACTGCTTCCCACATAGGAACAATATTCTGGTCTGACCACGCTCCGGTCACAATCAAGCTAGCCTCCCCATCCCAAACTACCAGGAATACGATTTGGAGATTAAACACCTCCCTCCTCAACAACCCCACCTTTGAGACTCAAATACAGTCCGAGATTGAAAATTACTTCCAACAAAATGTAAACTCTGTAACCGATCATGCTATTATATGGAATGCTATTATAAGGCTTGCCTATGAGGTCTTTTCATAAAACTTTGGGTCCGCTCCAAAAAAAAAAACCCTCCTACATCACTGAGTCCCTGCTAAAACAAATTCAATCCCTAGAAATCACAAACAAAAGATCCCCTTCTATCACTATCTCGTCAGAACTTAAAAACCTTAGACTCCAGCTCAGTGACCACCTCCGCAAAAATTTTGACTATTATATCAAGAGACTACAACGACAAACCTACTCAGCAGCCAATAAACCAGGGGCATTCATGGTCAAACAATTTAAGAAGCAACTTTCCAACAAAAAAATCGCACATCTTACTAATTCTCAAGGTAAGCACTTGACTAATCCGCTGGATATTGCCAATGAATTCAGCAACTTTTACGCAAAACTCTACAATCTTACAGAAACAGATCCCCAACCCACACGTACTCAGGCAGACATATCAAGTTTTTTATCGTCTATCTCCCTCCCCTCTATCTCCCCAGAACAACTTGACCTCTTAGCAGCCCCTTTCTCATAGGCTGAAATTCAAAAGTTGATCAAAAACTTACCACTACATAAAGCACCAGGCCCTGATGGACTGCCCAATGAATATTATAAATGATTTGCCCAACCCTTAGTCCCCCATCTCTGTAACATGTATAACCAATTTGCTACTACGGGCACAATCCCTAAGGAATCCCTCAATGCCTTAGTGGTCACCATTCCTAAACCGGGAAAGGCTCCAGACAACCCCGCCAATTATCGTCCAATCTCACTCCTTAATACGGATACAAAACTCTATGCCAAACTCCTTGCACAATGCCTCTCCACTGTCATCCCCCAGATTATTCACCCTGACCAAGTTGGATTTGTGCCCGGCAGGCAGGCCTCAGATGGAACCAGATGTTTTATTGACCTTATCCAGTGGACAGGGCGCACTCGAACGCCTTTCTCTCTTCCTATCTTTTGGTGCAGAGAAGGCGTTTGATCTATTGGCCATATATGGAAGCAATGCTCCGTAACTTTGGATTGTCGGGCACCTTTCTTACTGCCATACTAGGTTTGTACACTCATCCAACTGCACGCATCTGGACCTCGGGCGTCGTCTCCAACCCCTTCCAAATTACTAACGGCACCAGACACCCTCTAATATTTGCCATGGTAATGGAACCTTTAGCACAATTAATAAGGTCTGATCCATCGATCTCGGGTATAAAAATTGGAGCTGTTGACCATAAAATTGGCCTTTACGCGGACAACGTGATTATAGCCCTAACTAATCCTTTATTGTCCCTACCAGCAGTCCAACGAGTCCTAGAAATGTTCGGTGCTGTATCCATGTACAAGCTGAACCACAGTAAATCCCTTATGCTTAATCTCGGCCTAGACCCTCAAACTTCAAAAGCCATCTCCTCTAGCTCCCCTTTTACTTGGGCTCCCAATTCTTTTCTTCCATATTTGGGAATCCATTTAACATTCCCAAGTCAGATATTACTGAGAACCAACCTAGAAGACCTCATGGGCAGGCTCGCATAGCTAGCCCTCTTGGGCTGGAAGGGTGGCTCAGGCAAAAATGTATCTACTCCCACATGTCTTATATTTTTTTCGTACAATACCTCTACCTCTAGCACAAAACCAGATCAAAAAACTCCAGGGAGTCATTAACAGTTTATCTGGCAACAGAAACACCCTAGAGTGAAAAAAGCCATACTCGTCACTCCAGTTCAACAGGGCGGCTTAGGCACACCAGACATCCAAGTGTATCACCGAGCAACTATCTTAGACCAACTGAAAGCCTGGTGGTCAGACAAACATCACGCAACCTGGAAAAAAATAGAAGCCACCATATTACTCACAAACCCTAAACTTTTCCTAGCTGCCACATGACTTAACCTCAACCCTAAGCGCTACCCTCTAGATACCATCACGACCTCCACAAGAGTCTGGGCTTCAATATTGCAACTTGCAGGAGGGATTTCAATGGACACACTAACTACAATACCCATTGAATTGTTGCACCTTATCTCCCCAGATTTATTCCTTTCGGAATGGATTAAAGCCGGCATTACCAACATAAGTATGCTTTTCTCGCCATCAGGGCTACATACCTTCGACCATCTAGCGCATCAGTTTGGCCTATTCAATCACGCGTTTTTTTGCGGATCAGATCCAGTCTATCAAAAATGCGCTGGTCAAACTCAGACTCTATTTCGCTCCCTCTAATAAAGTTCTACAACCTTGATGCGTCCTAGAGCAAAGGAATCTCTTTAGTGTACAAGCTGCTCACCAAGCCATCTACTGGCCTACTATCTTCCTCCACACAATATTGGTCCTCTTTGCTGGACCACTGACCTCCAGCTGCACAGTAGCAGAAAGCCCTCACAATGCCCCTAATCTCATTGCATTACACATTGGGAATCATTGCAGAAGCTTTTCCACAAATGGTACTTTACCCCAGAAAGGACAGCGAAGATATACCCGAATACCTCACCCAAATGTTGGAGAGGCTGTGATAACACTGGATCGCTTTCACACATTTGGTGGGAGTGCCACCTCATCAGGAGATTTTGGAGAAAAGTGAAGAATCTGATTATTTCTCTGTATGGTATTTCCCTCCCCATGTCCCCACTTTATCTGCTCCTAGGGCTCTCTACTCCCACATGGCCCAAACACTTGCAAACTTTGGTGACACACGTCCTAATAGCAGCAAGACTGACGATTGTGAAACAATGGAAATCAACACACCCTCCTTCACTGAAGGATACCATCCGACTACTTAACCTGCACTTTCTGATGGAGTTTTCTTTTGCCAGGCAAGGCAACATGTCCACAAACCGATTTAACAAAGTCTGGGAACTTTGGATCTCTGACTCTAGACGTACACCATTGGGTTCGTTGTCCTACCTTTCCTGGAGTAGGTCCTCTACCACCCTGCCCTCCCACTCCACAGATCTGCAAACACCTTGTTATGTTACTCAAAACAGTTCCTATTGTTTACGCCGTTACTATTGCTACTCTCTGGAGTTCTCTTCCACAGTATTCCAACCGCTCGCTACAGTGATATTGTATGCCTATATACATCTCTGTTTTAGAATCGTTTGTCTAATACTAATCTATTTAATCTTGATGTAGCTTAGTAGAAGCTACATGTTAGTATTTGTTCACATTTGCCATTTATATACGCAAATTAACGCCAGGGTATGCCCAATTGGCGATGTTTTTGTATTCCTTTTCTTGTGAAACACAATAAACATTTAAAATTAAAAAAAAAAACACACTAGACAGGTTTTTAAAGTAATTTATTAGGCAGCTCCGGGGGTCTTCTTCTGACTTCAGAGGTCTCTTTCTTCTTCTCCGTGGTCTCTTTCTTCTTCTCCGCGCTCTCCGGTTCTTCTCCCGCTCACCGGTATCTTCTGCCGGGCTCCTCCACTATCTTCTGCTCTTTTGCCTGCTCTTTTACTAGCGGTGGCCCGGTCTTCTCTGCCATCTTCTTCCCTCTTCTCTACTTCCGATGTTAACACGATGCTCTCTCCCGCTGTAATGCCGTGTGCGCGGTCTGCAACGACTTATATAGGGATGAGGCGTGGTCACCAGATGATGTCACCCACCCCCCCATGTTGAGGGCATGCGGCCTAGTACAGTTCAGGAGGGGGGGCGCTCGCTTGTCCCCATCCCCATTCCTGACGGATAAGGATCTGGTATGGATTTAGGGGGGACCCCACACTGTTTTTTTTGGCGTAGGGGGTTCCCCTTAAAGGGCTCAAGGGCCTGGTATGCTCTTGGAGGGGGAACCCATGCCATTTTTTTATTTAAAATTTGGTGCAGAGTTCCCCCTCAAGATCAACTGAGCACAAGTCGCATGCCAAAGTCAGATCATGCGAGACGGCGATCCGGCTTTGATCCAACTTCAGTGATAGTCAATGGGCTGAAGTAGGATCAAAGTCGGACCAAAGTAGTACAGGGAGCATTTTCAAAGTCGGACCGACTTGTGTCGAACCAGTTAGGACAGCTCCCATAGGGAAACATTGATTTTCACACGACATGCGACATGAGCACCCAATGTCGGAGCATTTATCGCACTAGTGTGAACCTGGCCTGAAAGTGTATTCCACAGCTTGCTTCACTAAAGATGATTACCGTGCTTCACTCAGGTGTGTGTGCAGGATAAGTGAACACAGAAAGAGAGCTCATCGCATAGTCTGTAAAAAGAGGGGGTTTATTTAAGCTAAAATATGCACTTGCAACAGAGATAGTAATATTAGGCAGTAGAGAGAGGATGATCCAGCATGGAGATCACCAACAAATATGGATGCTCAGCATATCACCGTCTTCCTCCTAGCAGCTGCTGTCACTGTGGACAACGTCTGTTTTTAACTCTATCGGCCTGGGTGGTGGTTTGTTTTAAATCCAGTTTTTTGTACATACTACATTTGCATTGAAGATCCCCTAACAAGCTGCTTAGTCCGCGGTAATTACTTACAGGTGGGGTCTATCCCCACTTTTTTTTCTGTGTGTGTGAATGAACTACAAGCCCAGACATCCTTTGTGGCTGTCAGCTTGTAGTTCTCAATGAACTACTATGGCTCTGTGGAGCACTGTGTTAGTTCCTTGATTCTGCCTGTCAGATTGTATCTATCTGCCCGTACGGGATGTACAGGCACACTGACAGATCTGAAGGAGACCTGCATTGCATAATCGATCTACTGATATCTAGTGAAATGCTTTACAGGCTCCAAAAAAAAAATAAAAAATAAATGCACATTTTTTTTCCCTGTAAAAAAAAATGTGCATTTATTCTTTTTGTTCTAAAAAGTGAACTTTTCCTTTAAGTTAGTTTAAGTCATAATGCCTTTCGGACAATTTTTTTTTTTCTGGGAATGTCAATGTGAGGAATTTCCATGGGGTTGCAGGCTGCAATATTCCAATAAAAACAAAAAACACCAAAAGAAATAGAGTAAACATGGCCATAGCACTTTATTGATTTAAATATTTAACAAAATTAATTTATAAAATCTTTCAAGATATGCATTTGAAGCAATAAACCTGCTCAGTCCTCATGACTCAAGCATAAATTAATCAAAATTATTAAACAATAGTCCCCCTTAAAACAAGGTGACAATCCTCTTAAAGTGCCAGCAACGAAGGGTGGGAGGGAAGCTTGCTGAGAGAAAAACCCCTTTTATAGGGGATTTCAAGATTCTGGAAGGTCCTGGAAGAAACTAGAACTTGCTTAAAAGGGCAATAAAATAATATAGTACAACTGTGGCAGAAATTGTTGCCGCCTTAAGCATTAGAAGGCATACTTAAAGGGGCAATTTAAAATACACTGATGCTGAGGCAAAATGCTGTTGCCATTTTAAGCAATAGGAAAGCAGCAGCAAGCCCATGAAAAGTGGGCCCAAATGAATTTTTCCCATGATTCCATTACATTGTTAACCAGACACTCATCTAGATATGTAAATCCCTAAAAAGCAGCACTAGGTCAAGAATTGATATATAGTAAGCAGTCACTTAATCAACTCAGATACCAGCTGTAAACAATATACACTCTATTGTCAAAAGTATTGGGACACCTGCTTTTACACGCGCACAAACTTTAATTACATCCTGGTCTCAATCCGTAGGGGTCAATATCGAGTTGGCCCACCCTTTGCAGCTATGACAGCTTCAACTCTTCTGGGAAGACTGTCCACAAGGTTTAGGAGTGTGTCTATGGGAATGTTTGACCATTCTTTCAGAAGTGCATTTATGAGGTCAAGTGCTGATGTTGGATGAGAAGGCCTGGCTCGCAGTCTCTGCTCCAATTCATCCCAAAGGTGTTTTATTGGGTTGAGGTCAGGAATCTGTACAGGCCAGTCAAGTTTCTCCTCCCCCAAACTCACTCATGATGGTCAAACATTCCCAAAGACACACTCCTAAACTTTGTGGACAGCCTTCCCGGAAGAGTTGAAGCTGTTAAAGCTGCAAAGGGTGGGCCAACTCAATATTGAACCCTACAGACTAAGACTGGGAAGCCATTAAATTTCACATGCGTGTAAAGGCATGTGTCCCAATACTTTTGGCAATATAGTGTATATGCAAAGTAATAAGCAGTGCTAATAAAAACTTCAGCTCAATAAAAAAAAAAAAAAACATAAAGTGCAAAAATAGAAAATTCATATTGCGAAAATGTTAAATATACAAATTCATATATGTACACACATTCCAAAGTGCCAAAAGTGAAAAAACAACCAAGAACATTATTGATGTATATAAAGTGTATGTGAAAAGTCCTTCAAATGTGTGAAAGCAGCATAAAATATCTGGAAAGTGCAAAGGAGATTGAGTGATGAGATCCACCACCAGACATGGAAACTCAGCATACGCCCCTTACCAAATGTGATGGACCAAAAATTATACCTGTCATAAGCGCATGTGATACAACATAGGAAGCTAGCATCAGATGAAAATGATGGCCACTCAGTAACAACTCCAAATATATTGAGGAATAAAAGAACAAACCAACATAATGAAGATGATTTAAACTCTCCCTCTTTTTATTAAAGTAGTAAAAAGTACCTTAACCGCTTCAGCCCCGGAACATTTGATCCCCTTCCTGACCAGAGCACTTTTTGCGATTCGGCACTGCGTCGCTTTAACTGACAATTGCCCAGTCGTGCGGCGTTGCACCCAAACAAAATTGACATCCTTTTTTTCCCACAAATAGAGCTTTCTTTTGGTGGTATTTGATCACCTCTGCGTTTTTTATTTTTTGCGCTATAAACAAAAGAATAGCAACAATTTTGAAAAAAATAGCAATTTCCTGACAGACTCCATGGCAGACTACGTGTGGGTTAACCCCGCCTCCTTTCCAATGCTATAGGACCCCATACCCATAAGAGTAAGCTCACCTGCTCAGGACTGCGTTCCTTTTTTGTCCTCCTCCATGGACCATACATCTCGTGTTACTCCTGTGTGACGTCCAGTCAAGAACATTCCCTGGTACAATTGTGCGGTGCTTCCCAGGGCCCAGCCATGGGCAGGCGAGTGGTTTCATTGGGCTGGTGATACCCCTGTGGTTGAAGGGAGGTAGCCCTGTTTGTGTTTATATTTAAACCTTTTGTGTGTTATGGCATCTGGGGCGCTTCTGCGTTCCAGATCGCCGATTCTCTTCCTGGTCCCTGGCTGCCGTGTCCGTCTGCGCATGCGCGGAGCCTCGGTCACATCGAGGCCTGCGCGGAGCGGCCCGTGGCCGCACAGGCGCTGTTAGGCCGGTATCTTCGGCGCAGGCATGCTATGGAGGCCGGCGGTGACGTCATTCCGGCGGGGAAATTTAAACAGCTGTCAGCTTCTGCCAGGTGGGACACCTGTATGCAGCTAGTGGCAGCTTCCCCAGGCTCGGCACCACTTCAGGCAAGTTGAAGCCTTTTCCTTGGGACTTGCAGGATATCTTAAGGTCTTAAAGGGGAAGTTTTAAAAAAAAAAAGAAAAAAACACTTTTTTTTCTCTCTCTCGTTTGTGCCTCTTATTACTCAGGTATTGTCAAGTAGTGCATGAGTGCTTTTGACCCGGAACGTAGATTGTCCCGGAAATCATGGACAGGTCACTGCCTTCTTGTGGCCAGCCCTCTCGCACAAGGTATGTGCAGTTGAGGGAAAGGGGATTAGGCTCGGCTGAGTTTAAAGAGAAAAGCTGACCCCTCCCCCCTTTTTTTTTCTTTATGCAGCCCTGCAACTTCTGACCACCAATCAGCAGGTCAAGTCAACAAAGACCTTGCCAGGCCGCAACAACACTCATCATCTAGGTCCAGATGCGACTCTCCGTCTGGGACCCATCATCAGGGGAGATGTTCTCATTCCTCCCACAAACAGGGGAGATGTTCCCATTCCTCCTCCAGTCATCCCTCCCACCGCCACGAAAGCCGCTCTGATCGCAGAGCCTGCTGGGGGTGTGGGACCAGAGTCCCAGAGGACAAATCCCTGTGTGATCCCTGTTATACCCGGGCGGTCGGGGAAAGAGAGACGGAAAATCAACACATGGAGTCTCTTGTCAAGCGTGTGGTACAACAATCCCTGAAAGAATTGGGTACATCGCAAACGCAGAGTCAGTCAACCACCATATCTGGCTCCCTGACTGACGAGGCCCAGGAAGATCCCGGTCCATTCCAGACCTATAATTCCTCCCCTGATTCTTCGCACAGCAAGATGGAGAGAGATGAGTTTTCTGGAGGTTTCGACTATTCCCTAGTTTCCCCACTGGTCAAGACAATTAAGGAAGCCCTTAAGTGGGAAGATGCTTCTTCTCCCCCAGTAAAACAAAGGAAGTTTTTCAAGCAATTAGGGAAGGAACGTTCTAACTTCCCACTCCTTCCTGAATTAAAGGACATTTTTGATGAGGAATGGAGTAAAGTGGATAGGAAAGTATCCATGTCAAACAAAACCTGGACGGAAAATGTGGACTCTGAACTTAGGGGAGTTTCAGTTGATCTGGCCCAGGGCTCAGCAATTCAGGAGCTAAAGCTCGCAGTGGCCTTCCTGGGGGAGGCCTCGATTGACCTAATCCGCCTGTTGGCCGATCGAAGCTGTCCTCGGTTACAGCCAAACGGGCCTTATGGTTGTGCCCCTGGCTTGCCGACCCAGCATCCAAGCAAGCCTGGTGTAGGATCCCCTTTGAGGGGCCCTCATTATTTGGTAACAGGCTAGATAGCGCCATAACTCAGGCTACAGGGGGGAGGTCGGGTTTCCTGCCCCAGGACAGGCATCTGTCCGGTCAGAAGAGGCCCCAGCGAAGACACAGTACTGAGCGTTCAAGAGAAGCACGCTCCTACAAACCCAGACGGGATTTCAGGAGAAATTGGAATAGAGGGCAGTCTTCTTTCCAGAGATTCACAAAAAGACAGACGCCCGGTGGGCGTGAGCCAGCTAAGCCCTTTTGAGATTGGGCCCGCCCAGGCGGGTCGGATGGGGGCCAGTCTGCTTCTCTTCCGGCATGCCTGGGTGGCCTCAATCTCAGATTTCTGGACCATCAGGATGGTCTCTTCAGGCCACACATGGTCCTTCATCAGTATTCCTCCCTCCAGACCAATCTCAAACCCTTCTAACACGATCATAGGAAAAGAAGCAGGTGTTGCTATCCTATGTGAATTCGCTGGAATCTCAGGCAGCGGTGGTGCCTGTTCCGAAGGAAGAAGAATTCCAGGGTGTGTACTCCCCCCTTTTCCTTGTGCAAAAGAAAAATGGCTCATGGTGACCGGTGATAGACTTAACCTATCTAAACAAATTCATAAAGTACAAGAGATTCAAAATGGAGACCTTGTCTACCATTCAGCAAGCAGTACAACCAGGCGATTGGCTGATCTCAATCAACCTAAAGGATGCGTACTTTCACGTGCCTGTGGCAGAGGCTCTGCACAAATATCTGCGTTTCCAAGTCGAACAAAAGCACCTGCAGTTCATTTGCCTCCCATTCGGTCTGACAACCTCGCCTTGCGTGTTCTCCAAAGTCCTTCTGGCCGTAGTGGCTCTCATCAGAGTAAAAGGGGTACACCTATACCACTACCTCGACGATCTCCTGGTGTTATCCCAAGACAGAGGACAACTGTTAGTCCACAGAGAGTTGGTTATCTCTACTCTAACCAATTTCTGTTGGCTCATAAATCAAGAGAAGAGCCATCTAGATCCAGTCCAGCGTCTGGTATACTTGGGAGCCCAATTTGATACAGTGGAAGGCACCATCTCCCTTCCAGTAGAGAAGATTCCGGTCATTCGGGAAAAAATCTTGCGGGCCTTGGGCCCCTCACACCTGAAGGCATCACAATGCCTAAAAATTGTAGGAACGATGGTCTCTACGACCCCCATGGTCAAATGGGCACTATGGAGTTACGTTCCTTTCAATCGGGACTTCTCCAGCAATGGAGGTCAGGGGACGTCAATCAACTGATTTCTGTAACTCCATCGATGAGGAACAGTCTCTTCTGGTGGCTTCAACACAAAAATCTTCTCATCTGCCACTCCATTGCCCCCATCACATGGGTTACGGTCGCGTCCGATGCCAGCGGCACAGGCTGGGGAGCCCTTTGCGGGTCAGAACTTGCACAAGGCAGATGGGTTGCCCGCCTTCACAACATGGGCTCGAATGTCCTGGAACTTCGGGCCGCCTGGTGCGCTCTTTAATCCTTCACGCATCTCCTAGTAGGGGAATCGGTGTTACTGAAGATGGACAACACCACAGCAGTCTCCTATGTGAAGAGACAAGGGGGTACTCGGAGCTTCACTCTACTCCAGGAAGTCGAACCTATCATGTTGTGGGCCCAGAAAAATCTAGCAAATATTTTGGCAGTCTTTATCCCCGGGGCTCAGAACATCCAAGCAGATTTTTTATCCCGCAAACGATTGGACAACAACGAGTGGTCCCTCCATGCGCAAACATTCAAGTGGATCCTGTCCCTAGGAGTCAATCCCGAAGTGGATCTGTTTGCGTCCCCCTGCAACTTCAAATTAAAGAAGTACTTCACATGGGGCCGCTGCAGCCAGGCCTTCGGAATAGATGCCTTGACAGGCCAGTGGAACTTTAACAGGGCATATGCCTTTCCCCCTCTTCTGATCATCCTCAAGTTCTTGCAGAAGCTCCGAACAGAAGCAGTCGAGATGGTGACGATAGCGCCTTACTGGCGGAACAGGCCATGGTTTCCCCTCCTGACCCAGCTGAGCTTCCAGGATCCAGTGCCTCTTCCCCTCAGGCCGGACCTTCTGTCTTAAGGGACAGTTCTGCACCATTGTCCAGCAGTACTGAGACTGATGGTCTGGTTCTTGAGAGGGAGAGGTTGGGACTTCTCGGGTGCAAGTCAGGGGTAATTTCCACTCTCATGAGCACAAGAAAGATGAGCACAAACAAAGTCTATGGGAGAATATGGGCCAAGTTCATTGAATTTTCTTCTTCTACTGGCAGACCATGGAGAGACCCTGGAATCCAGGATATACTTAGTTTCCTTCAGTCCGGCCTAGATCTGTCTCTTTCCATCAGCTCCCTCAGAGTTCAAGTCTCAGCTCTGTCGGCCTTCTCTGGAACGTCATGGGCCGTACACCCTTTAATTCGACAGTTCTTTTGGGGGGGCAACAAGGCTTAGGCCTCAAAGAAAACCAAGGTTCCCCAAATGGGATCTCCCTTTTGCCCTGGACTCTCTGTCTACTCTCAGTACCACAGGTTCCACTCTGCCCTCTATCAAGGAACTGTCTGCCAAAGTTGCTTTCCTAGTTGCTATCACTTCGGGCAAAAGGTTCTCCGAGATTAGTTCTCTGGGTGGTCAAGAACCCTTTCTGACTTTGTTCCCTTACCCGGTGGTCCTCATTCCTATGCTTGGCTCAAACCCGAAAGTCACCTCGGTGTTTCATGAAAACCAAGAAATCGTCTTACCTACGTTCAGGTCCCCGGAGTCTACAGAGGCACATCCTCTAGATGTAGGCCAAATACTGAAGGAATACCTACAAGTTACCTCTTCTTTCAGACGTTCTGATCACCTGTTCGTTTTGCATTCTGGCATGAACAGAGGGAAGTGAGCTTCATCCAAAACAATTGCGGCCTGGATCGTCCAGGCCATTCAACAAGCTTACAGGGCTAAGGGCTTGGTGACGGCACATTCTACCAGGGTCATGGCGGCCTCTTGGGCAGCAGCTGGACATGTATCTCCTGATATCATCTGCAAAGCAGCCTCATGGGCCTCAATCAATACCTTTATGTCACATTATTGTATAGAGCCTGCTTCTCTTTCCTCTGTGAGGTTTGGTTTAAAAATCCTGTCAGTTGACAGGGCGAATGAATAATTAAACTTTTTTTTGTTCAGCATACCCTCCCGTGTGGTTTGTCTAGTTATTTCCCACACGTAGTCTGCCATGGAGTCTGTCAGGAAAACGGAAAATTTATTATCAAATACTTACCGTAATTTTCCTTTCCTGATGGACTCCATGGCAGACGGAGTTCCCACCCATAAAAAAAAAAAAAAAAAGAGAGAGTAAATGGGTCTAGAGTCGGCTAATTACGGAACGTAGTCCTGAGCAGGTGAGCTTACTCTTATGGGTATGGGGTCCTATAGCATTGGAGAGGAGGCGGGGTTAACCCACACATAGTCTGCCATGGAGTCCATCAGGAAAGGAAAATTACGGTAAGTATTTGATAATAAATTTTCCGTTATTTTTTACTTTTTGCTATAATAAATATCCCCAAAAAATATATAAAAAAACTAATTTTTTCCTCGGTTTTGGCCGATATGTATTCTTCTACATATTTTTGGTAAAAAAAAATTGCAATAAGCGTATATTGATTGGTTTGCGCAAAAGTTATAGCATCTACAAAATAGGGGATAGTTTTATGGCATTTTTATTATTATTTTTTTTTTATTAGTAATGGTGGAGATCTGTGATTTTTATTGTGACTGCGACATTATGGCGGATACATCGGACACTTTTGACACTATTTTGGGACCATTGTCATTTATACAGCGATCAGTGCTAAAAAAATGCGCTAATTACTTTATAAATGGCACTGGCAGGGAAGGGGTTAAACACTAGGGGGTGATCAAGGGGTTAACTGTGTCCTAGGGAGTGATTCACTGCACCCGATAACAGGGAGCAGTAGATCCCTGTCATGTCACTAGGCAGAACAGGGAAATGCCTTGTTTACATAGGCATCTCCCCGTTCTGCGGCTCCATGACACCATCATTGGGTCACCGGCAGACAGCGAGTTTGCGGGACCCTTGGGCATGGTCACTCTGTAGTCGGCGAATGCGCCCGCTAGCCCCGCCAATGAAAGGGGACGTACAGGTATTCCCATTTGACCACCGCTGCCATTGTGCTGATGTATATCGCCATGCAGCTGTCGGCAAGTGGTTAAGGCAATTTGTAATCATACAAAACAAAGGATTCTAGCAGACTGTTGGCTCATGAATAGACAAAGCCACAAGTAACAGCAATGGAATTCTTTGTTTTGTATGATTACAAATACTTACTGTATATAGCGTCATCAATTTACGCAAGCGCTTTACATGTATTGTATATTCACATCAGTCCCTGCCCTCAAGGAGCTTACAATCTAAGGTCCCTAACTCACACTCACACATACACATACTAGGGCCAAGTTAGACAGGATCCAATTAACCTATCGGCATGTCATTGGAGCATGGGAGGACACCGGAATACCCGGAGGAAATCCACGCAGGCACAGGGAGAACATGCAAACTCTCTGGTGTTTCCTTACAGAATCATCTCCTTAATAACATAAATGTTGAAATGTCTGTTTAAACATTTTAGCTTTGGTACTTATGTGTTCTTGAGCCTGGGTTTACACTTGTGCGGTGCGGGACACTGCATGAGATATGGATAGGAATCGCACAGCATTCCTATTCAAAACACATGCGATTCTTTGCAGTTCAATTTGAGCCCATTCCTTTTTGTATGGGCTAAATGCTCACTGTACCACACAAAAAATGTGCAGCCATCTTTTTTTGCAGCACTGGGATCAGATAGCATGGGTGTTCACACCCATGCAACACAATTCTTGCAATCGCACTGCATTTTGCGATCTGTTTCGGGATTTGCTGCATTCCCCGTACGGCATATATGTTAACCAGGGCTGAAAAATAACATTTTTAAAAAAAATTTAAGTGTTAAGTATATATAAGATAAAGTGCATCTATAGCCAATACTTATATGTTGAATAAAATGAGCAAGGGTTAGAATCAATGTAGGCTTTTTATTGCTGTCTGGGTCCCCACAGAGCACATTCATTCATTATGTTTGTTTGGTGACTATTGTTACTAGAATGAATAAAGGGGGCACAATATGTGCCCACTTTCTTGAGATTGTGGCCTCCCTATCCTGGGCTAAGTGAAGCAGGTATTAGGAGTGTAGCACTGACCCCCCGAAGGAGCTGCTGAAGTTTGATTGGGCCTGTATTCTGCTCTTACACCCCTTATAACTTGGCTCAATCCCCTTGACACAGCTGTGGTGCAATTTTAGTGTGAAGCTAATAGTAAAGGATAACCCCACAATGTGCAATACAACAATAATATACTTTTTTTATTACCTGGGTATCCGGTGTTCCACCTGCTGGAAAAGGAACAACACTCCACACCAATTGTACTTAACCAAGAAAGTATTTTTACTGGAACTGGTATAAAATGGTAATTACAGTATTTGCACTGTCACACAAATGTAATGCAACAGCCCAATAAGTATTCACAACAATCTGTACACATAGGGTTTTCTTAGATGACCCCTGGAAGTTCGTTTCCAAGTGGGACTAATGTTCAGAGCACAAACTCCTTAACTCTGGGCACCTTCCCACTTCCAGCATGCTCTGGTAACCACAAGAAGACAATGTTATTCAATAAAGCACGACACAATTCCTAGGGAGCTCCCCCTACTTATAAGGCAGTTCCTCTTATCAATAGGATGCAAAGCCTTGCAATTAGAGATGCAGTCTTTTCAGTCTTCTGTCTTCTGCTAGCTATCTGTGTTGTACCAATTGTAATCCGACAGTTGAACAAACAAAGGTCAAATGAAAAATGAATGTTAGAACTATTCTTGTAGTGCAGTACACCTGCAACTGCCTCTGGTGCAATTTGGCTTTGAATAACACAGTGTCAGTAGTGCAGTGAAGGGTAGGCTTGAGGTCTGTCTAAACTCAGTCCTTTTGAATAAGATCTTCTCTGTGGGACTACAGGTTCCAGAAACACTGTGTTAAATGTCTAAGTGTAAAAAGGTGTGGTACAAAGTTCCGGGCATCAGCCCTCTCACCACACTAGGTCCAGGCAGATGGATGCCTCCACTCCACAGGATCTCAGTCTACTTGCTGCGGCCACACCATCACGCTGTTCCATTTTCACAGACGACCGGGAGTCCTCGGTTACCTCCTTCAAGGGTCTCTGGAATGATCACACTGCTGCTCCAGCACGCTGTGATTTAAGGCAGGGTCAAAGGCTTCTGTTCCGCTCCGCACAAGATAGGCCGCAACTCTGTGGGACACACACACCCACAGAGCCCTGCTGGCAGGCCATGCGTCCCAGGAACAAGAGAAAGAAAATGGCCGCGCGGGCCCTTTTATAACCTACCCAGCAGGAAGTTCAGTCTCTTGGTGCTCATGGGAGGTCACTTGGCATTGTGGGTAGGTCAGTTCTTTGTACAATGTAAACAAACAGTCACTTCCTGTCACTTCATTCCTCCATGCACTTGAAACAGAAAATAAATGAAGTTCATTTCACGTTTTGGTCACTAGATGGTGCCAAATGCCAAAGAATGCATTGTCCATACTTTTAACATTACATTAGAAAGACAGGCAAAAATTGTCAGCTACAGGAGTTATTTAGGTTTTCTTTATTAAGGATGCTGCCCCTTTAAGGGAAAGTAAGTAGGGAGTCAGGAAGAGCAAAATAGGAGTTCCGGGAATATTCTGGAAAGGGCCTGATAGTTTATATAAGGACAGTAGGAGAGAGATTTTCCCCTGACCAGAGGGGGAAATTAGGAGCTCCCTCCCTCCCGCCCCAGTCGTGAGCACGCTTATGTGGTAGGGTCGCCCTGGATTTCTAGGGGGGACTGTTATTTATATTTAAATATGTGGATTGCTGCTTGAGTTCTTAAAACTGAGCAGTAAGTAAACTGTTTCATAAAAGTTATGATGTTATGTGATAATAATAAAAAGTGTTATCGATAATACATTGTTTAAGCCAATTTATTTGCCAAATGTACGTTTCATGCGTTTTCATTTGTTTGTGTCTGGGGTAGGTATTTGGCAGGGTGGGTGTGGCCTACAATCTCATAGTAATGGGAAATTCAAACTGCTCATTCAACTATTAGTTGTGACCAGAAGAGGAGGTGATGAGAAATCTTCCAAAGGGCATACCTTTTCCAGTGACAATTGTTTTTGCAGGACACGAAGTAAGGTTGAAATTGACACAGGACAAAGACAGCAAAAAAAAAAAAAAAAACACTGTGTTCTGATTTGCAACAAAAGTAATTTGCTAACATTTCAGAAATCTTAAAAAAAAAAAAAACATTTGCTATTACTAAGAAACATTCTTCCCCCTCTCAAAAACCACCCATCCAATCAAGTTGTTAGCATACAAATAACAGAAATTCACATGCAAGTGTTTTTTAAAAAGTTCTTCTTGAACCACTGTATCTACACTAGGAACCAACCTGATAACACCCAAACCAGAATATTTTGCCTTGACTTAACAATGTTACAAGCTGAAAGTTTGCTCTAAGTTTTCAACACTTTGTTATAATGCTGATAAATGCTCCTTACAAATGAAATAGAATTGACAGGTCTGAGAAGTGAGATGAGACATTTTGATTCATAGATTAAAAAAGAATTTTAAAAGCATGTTTTTTTTAAAGGAAGAAAGTAGGGTCCTTAAAATACCAAGCGGCTTAGCTGACCTACTTAAGAAAACCCTTGAGGAACAATTGTCTTCTAAACACAATGATCCCCTTGAGTTCTTCTCTACCCCATGGTAGTGTTGTATGTATTGGGAGGTCTGCCTCAGAAGTGCATTGTACAGGTATTAGCAAAGATTAAATTACAGGTTAAATGGAGGGTAATGGCACATTAACACAAGCATTCTAATAGCTCAGAGTGTCACTTAACTCTGTTAAAATAGTAAAACAACAGCAGGAATTTTCAGCGTCTTGGTGGAGCCAAGCAGCATGTTAAGAGTGGATTATCATTGAAGCTTTAACACTTGACAGGCTAACGTGTCCTTCAGAGAACATATACTGAAGGAGAAGGACAGTGCAATTTAAATATTTTACATTTGCGAAAAGCACTGTTTACATTAATGTGTTCATCACACGTGGGAGTTTTCTCCTTCCTAAAGATGACCAGTAACATCAGAGGGATTAAGATTATTGAAGGGCAGTTTATCACCTCATAAGCTTCAACACCCCCACCAAGAAAAATTATCTTGACATCAGTCGTTATGGTTTACATGAAAACTGAAATAGCAGGGTATGTCAAATTGTAAAGCAAGATTCATTTGCTAGTAATGACCAAGTAATGTTTTCCTGTATATTATTCACTAATCACTATGTGATGCAAGTCTTCAGACAGATGTAGCTTATTTAAAGCAAACCCATGTTTAGTCAAAAAGTTCAGCCCTTAGAAAAATTGATTTGGCTAAAACTGTCTGTTTCTTTTTATTTTTTCTTTTTCATTCAGCCAACAGATTCTTCTGTTCATGTAAATGTGGTAAATGGTGAAATGTGCAACCCTACCCCCAGAATACACTGATTGGTGGCTGCAGCTGATTGCCTGCAGCCACTGATCAAGGATAGTTTTACAACATCACCCTGCCACAGACGTTGATCAAAAGATTGATTACTGTGAAGTGTGGACTGCAGTGTGAAGTCCGTGTATGGCCAGCTTTACTTGGACTGATTTACTGACCTTTTTTCCACAAAGCTCCCCACTTTTTTGCTTGAGCTTGTTGAAGCTGAGTGCACAAATGCTTTTGTTTTGCAGGGAATGGCTAAAACCTCTGTCAGGTAATTTCCCTCCATGTCAGGTAATTTTCCCTCCATTTCCTGTCCTGAAGACACAACAGATAATGAAAGGAAATCTCTCCAAAGAGAAAATTACTTCCTTTGTCACTGGAACAGGTGTCTTCATTTAGCATTTTCTGGTCTTCCTGTTCTGCAGATAACAGTCACAACAAGCAGAAAGACCAACCAGACTCTGGTATTAAGTCTTCTCTTTTCTAGGCAAATCAAAACAAAGAAAACAGTTCTGACTTTGGATACACTAATTATAACCAGGCTGCAGAAACCATCAAAATCGAAGGCATCTTTTATTATTTTATAACAATCCTATTTGCTGCAGCAACTGTTAAACTACCCTGTGCTAGCATCATATTGGAGAGTCGGTCTGACACTAAAATGCTGCAAACAACAGTATGCAGTCCGATTAAATTATAGTAGTAACTGTCGGAGCTTCAAAGGAGCTGTCATGGTTATGCAATAGAGTTTTCTCTGTCAGCTTACCTGTCACCATGTGTTCATCTCTAAAGACCAGCTGCCTCACACCTGACTGGTTTTATAACCTCTCCTCTAAGCATGGCCCCACCCCAGGCCCTACCAGGGAACCCTATATTAACCTGTGCACTGCAAGCCAGCAGTGCTGATCAACCATTGTGTGTTAGCCTCTGCGTGTACTTGCTGTGTTTCCTACGCCTGATTCCTGCTACCGACTTTGGCCTGTTCTCGACTCTTCCTGTTTGCTTGTTACCCTGACCTTTGGCGTGTTATGTTTATCCTTGTCTGCTAGTCGCCCTGACCTTTGGCTTACCCCTTACTTCCCTGTCATTCCAGCCTGCTGCCTCCTTCCTCTTCTCCTGTAGTCTACAGTGAGTGTGAGATGTGAGACCCTGGGGGCCGCGACCTGGAGCCAGACTGCAGCGCAGTCCATCCTCACCACTAGAGGCTCTGGTGAACACCCGCTGACTCTTAGACTCCGCGCCCTGGGGAATCTATGCTCTAGCTCCCACTGGTATCCATGTTAGTTATCCTGTAGACCTGCTTCCTGAACCTTCCTGGGTTCAATCCACAGCAGTCAGTCCTAGGGTCCACTACCTTAAGGGTGTACTTTCGACTCCTACAGAGTGCATCTGTCACCTGGTCTCAGGTGACCTGACAGGAGCCTTAACTATTACTTTATCACTTTCTGACATTAAAGACAAAAAAAGCTTGATAATTTCCTAATCTGAAGCTTTAACACTACAAAGCTGTATAACAATGCAAGATGTCATAACACACTCATAACTATTTTGCACAAGCTCTGTAATTGTCCTATAGTTCATTTAAGGAACTAGGTAACTGCCACCTTCAGACTCAGCTTTCTTCCTACTCTCCAATAAATTTAGAAGTAGCAACAAGTGAATCCGTCCAGGTTCAATTCACCAAGGATCTTGAAACTTGTTCGAAATTCGGTGAAACCGATCTTAGAGGTGAATCCAATTGAAATCTAAGGCCGGTAATAGAAGGTGCAAAATGGCTGCAGGAAAGAAATGAGCATGATTTCCCCATCAACACAGACAGTGCTGACAGGGGAATCCCTCCCGCCAAACTATTGTCTGTTCCCGACAGGGAGCAGGCGGGTGGCAGCCGTCCCTGCAAGGAGAAGACAGTGACTATAGCAGCCGCTTGTGATAACTGGAAGTGAATCTGGCAGGCTGGTTGTACCCAAGTTGACTGAGCGATCAACTTAGTACATTCAGCCTACCCATTAATGATTCGAGCCTAAGTCTGGTCATAGATTTTTTTTTGTTAAACCAGTGGGTAGAAGGAAATAAAAATAGCTGATTTCCTTATTCACACATTCAAAGAGGATGAGGGAATCATTTCCGCTGTGGTATTGTATTCTAACAGCGGGGAGCCTTCCCTGCCATAGGAATACAATGATCGGTGTTGCTGGCTACAGGCGGTGGCACTGATTGTTGAGAAAACAGCTAAGAGGCTGGTTGTACACAAGTCGATTGATAGTTCCACTTGTGTACAACCAGCCTGGCCATACATGGGTTGACATTTGGCTAATCTCTGCTGAACCGGCCGAATTTCGATCCATGTTTGGCTGGCTTTAGGGAAATAGTCTTGTGAAATACTGCCCATTTTTTTGATTAATAGGCAAACTACAATAAAAAAGGCATGATACACTGGGCACTGTCATGGGGCACAAGTGCCAATGCAAGAAAAGTACAGAAGGGAGAATTTTTTCCCATGCATCTTCAAGGGCAACCTTGACAATGCATAAATCCCCTAAATAACATGCTTGGAGGATGCTTTTAAGCTGTGGTATTCTGGAACAGTTCAGTTCACTTACAATCTCAGTGACAGTGGAGGATGGTAGCACATATTTATCTGTGGGATTTATTTAATAAGATTGGCTTAAATACAAAAGCACCACAATCTGATTTATTTCAGTTGGAAAAAAAAGCTTTTTTTTCCAGGTAGTTTTAGGCTGGCCATACATTATATAATTTTCCTTTTTGATTTACCAAAACCATATAACATGAGGTCAAACCTAAACACTTTCAGTTTGTTTTCAATCAAGCTGGCCTTTGCACTGCATAGTTGAAGGTAAATCTAAGACCCATTTCACACTAGGGCACTTTGCAGGCGCTATAACGCTAAAAATAGTGCCTGCAAAGCGCACTGAAAGGGCCGCTGCTGTCTCTTTGGAGTGGTGAAGGAGCGGTGTGTATATCGCTCCTGCCTATTGAAATTAATGGGCAGCGCGGCTATACCGCCAGCATAGCGCTGCTGCAGCAGCCCCTTTGTGGTGGTTTTAACCCTTTCTCAGCTGCTAGCAGGAGTAAAAGGGCCCCACTAGCGCCCGAATATCGCTGCAAAATTGACAGTAAAGCGCCGCTAAAAATAGCGGCGCTTTACCGCCAACGCATCCACCGCCCCAGTGTTAAAGGGCCTAAAGGAAATTGAACATTGTATAACATATGGCCAACCTTAGCAGTGACACATATTTTTTCATTTGGCCAGTTCACTGCAGCTGTCCCTGTTCTCGCTGATGCAAAACTGTCTTGCTGTTGTCCAATTTCTACCAAGTTCTCATTAAAAATTTAGAGACAACAGATGAAACAGTAGTGTAACATTGGTCAGCAGCAGGACATTTTAATGAGCGAAAATTGGACAAAATGTACTAGAGATAAAAAGTACAGGCAGGTGTTTAACTACAAGAATTGAGAAACTACAGATCATACAGCAGTGTAAAGTTGGCCAACAGTAGAACAATTTTAATGAGCAAGGCTAAGCCCAAATTCACTAGAGATAAAGAGCACGTGCTGGGGTTTTATTACACAGTGTTAAATTGCACAGGTGCCAGAGAATTTAATCAGAAAAAGAAGATGTAACTGGTGTGTGCCTAATGTTTATTAAATCTATGGGTATAGGGGGGTGCAGTGAATGTAAGTGAATTAATGTAAGTATGGTAGCTCAAGGAACAGATGGTCAGTAACAAATGAATAATCCATTTTGTGCACCCCAAAACTACTAAAATTCCCTGTCAACATACAATAAAAATTAAAGAAAAAAACACAATTGAAATGAAAACTCAAAAATACCACCTCTGAAACAAAAGTCCACTTTGTTAACACTTTCACCGCCACCTACACAAGAGATACAATAAAATGGAACTGTTTGACTGTTTGCAGCTGATCAGCTCAGTTCCTCATTACTTCGGCTGCATTTTCTAAGCCTGTAAGCTCATGGTAACTTTAACAATCATGCACTTACAGTTAAATAGTACCTGACACTATTGTATTTTTCTTAGTACTTTCATTGTACTTTGCAAATCAGCCTCTGAACATGAACCTTTTTTTTTTAATGCAGCACACCACATGCACTTGCATTGATGTGCGTAGACAAGGGGGGTTATTTACGAAAGGCAAATCCACTTTGCACTGCAAGTGCACTTGAAAGTGCACTGAAAGTGCACTTGGAAGTGCTGTCGGTCTAAATCTAAGGGGTAGATCTGAAATTAGTGGAAGCTCTGCTGATTTTATCATCCAATCATGTGGAAGCTAAAATGCTGTTTTTTATTTTCCTTGCATGTCCCCCTCGGATCTACAGCGACTTTACTTTCAAGTGCACTCTCAAGTGCATTTGCAGTGCAAAGTGGATTTTCCTTTAGTAAATAACCCCTGCGGTGTATTAGGGTTCAAGTTAAAATGCATAGCACTATAATTCAAAGCACTGCAGATTATGCAATGCCAGAATATGCAGATGTGAAGCTAGCCTCAAGGTTTTTGGCTTAACCACTTAAATGCTAACTTATATTACCCCTTCATTACCGGCCCATTTTTCAGCACTGTGATAGTTTGACTAACAATTACTCTAACAAGAATTACTGTACCAAAAATAAATTTGGGGCTATTTATCCAGTGCCATGGATACATGTTCTAATTGGCACTGGGTAGATCAGTGTTTCTCAATTGCAGTTCTCAAGGCACACCAACAGGTCATGTTTTCAGGCTCTCCATTATTTTCCACAGGTGATTTGATCAGTTTCACTGCCTTAGTAATTACCACAACTCTTTCATCTGAGGGAAATTCTGAAAACATGATCTTTTGGTGCGCCTTGAGGACTGGAATTGAGAAACACTGAGGTAGATAAAGGGCCACTGATCCGCTCTTGAAAAATAGCAAAAATGATCTGGCCACCTGAGGTGAAAAATGGGAGGCTGGGTCTGAAAGTGAAAGGGTTGGAGTGAGTCTTGCAAAATAAATAAATAAATATTAAATAAAAGTAAAGACCCTAGTATCATAAAAATATATATATATATACAGTGCCTTGAAAAAGTATTCAGACCCCTTGAAATGTTCCACATTTTGTCATGTTACAACCAAAAATGTAAATGTATTTTATTGGGATTTTATGTGATAGACCAACACAAAGTGGTACATAATTGTGAAGTGGAAGCAAAATGATAAATGATTTTCAATTTTTTTTACAAATAAATATGTGAAAAGTGTGGTGTGCATTTGTATTCAGCCCCCCTGAGTCAATACTTTGTAGAACCACCTTTTGCTGCAGTTACAGCTGCGAGTCTTTTTGGGGACGTCGCTACCAGATTTGCACATCTAGAGAGTGACATTTTTACCCATTCTTCTTTGCAAAATAACTCAAGCTCTGTCAGATTGGATGGAGAGCATCTGTGAACAGCAATTTTCAAGTCTTACCACAGATTTTAAATTGGATTTAGGTCTGGACTTTGACTGGGCCATTCTAACACATGAATATGCTTTGATCTAAAACCATTCCATTGAAGTTATGACTGCATGTTTAGGGTCATTGTCCAGCTGTAAGGTGAACCTCCGCCCCAGTTGCAAGTCTTTTGCAGACACTAACACGTTTTCTTCTTCTAAGATTGCCCTGTATTCGGCTCCATCCATCTTCCCATCAACTCTGACCAGCTTCCCTGTCCCTGCTGAAGAAGAAGCATCCCCACAACATGATGCTGCCACCACCATGTTTTATAGTGGGGAAGGTGTGCTCAGGGTGATGTGTAGCATTTTGCTTTTAGGCCAAAAAGTTCAATTTTCATCTCATCTGACCAGAGCACCTTCTTCCACATGTGTGGCTACGATAGGCATATAAGTAAAGGCAATACAAGACACATATACACTATACCTAGGAAGTCAAAAAATAGCAATAAAATAGAGTTCAAATGGGAATGATACTATGCACCAGCGGCTGCTTTCTTGAGAGTAGAAGCAAAACTCTGAAAGGTAATGTGGAGATAAAAGACAAGAAGCGCCAATCTAAGTGCAGTATCAAAATATAACTTTAATATAAATATAAAAAGGAACGGCCAAGTGGCTACTCACAAGGACAAGGTAAAAATAGGGCACATAAGAACATGTAGCTAGCCCAGGGACGTCATCTCAGCTGTTCACGGTGCAGGCTCCAAACAATGTTATCAGGGATAAGGAAAGGGTGGAGAGGCGGTCCGCAGTGTGGGAATCTCCGCTGATGAGTGCTAGGCTGTGGGGAAGATGGTAAAACCCAGGTATCCGCAAGGTGAGCCGGCATCTAGTCGGGCACCGAAAGCCAGGACCGGAAGCAGGAAGCAGGAACCGAATGGGAACCAACGTGAAGCGCACCTTACACTAGGAACAGAGCAGCAGAAATAGCGTATGGACGTGTCAGATGACGCGTTTCAATGCATCCGCATTTTCTTCAGATCTAATAGGCTGGTGGAGCAGGTGTCCTTTATATAGATGGGCTGGAGTCCGTCGCTAAGTGACGGCGTCAGCAGGAAACAGAAAGTGCTAGCAATATATAAGGGAATTGTAGAAAGAGAATGTGGTAAAGCAAATATTAGAAGATGGAATTCATACCCTAGAAAAGAGAAAGGGTGGAATATGAGTAAGTGAAGATAAAAGACAGAAAAAGAAAATGATGAGAATCAATATGAAGATGAGAGGTAGGAAAATGTGAAAAATGTTAAAATAAAATGAAATGAAAATGAAAAAATAAAAATAAAAATAAAGATAAGAATAAAAATGAAAATATGTAAGTACAGACAAATGTAAATGAATATGGATAAAATTGGAAATAAAAATAAAACAAAAAGATCAAAGTAGTGAGTAATGTATATATAATGAAAATGAAAATAAAAATAAGAATAAGAATGAAAAATAAAAAATAAAAATAAACATAAAAATAAAAAAAATAAAATTGAAAAATAAAAATAAAAAATAGAAAATAAAAATAAAAATAAAAATATAAGTGAAAAAATCAAAGTAAAAATAAGAGTGGAAATAAAAATAAAAATAAAAATGGAAAAATGGAAGGAAAAAACGCATATGGAGTATATGTGTGGATGATTACTAGAAAAATCGTATTGAATAAAAAATACTTATAGATGAAAAATTATATATAAAAAATATATATAGAATGAAGACAAGGAAACTAAGCGGGGAGGAACAAATAAGAATGATAGTGATTGGTTATCAAGAAGTTAGCATGAATGCTCGTATATATAAAAAAATATATATCTATATGAAAAATACTGATAGATGAAAAAGTATATAAAAAAAAAAATATATATATATATATATATATATATATATATATATATATATATATATATATATATATATATATAAATTACAAGGGAAAATTAAGGAAAGAAAACTAATGCGGGGAGGAACCAATAAAGGAATGATGGTGATTGACGGAATTTGGTTCAAAAGGTTAGCATGAATGCTAAATCTGGATAATAAAGATGCCTAAAGCAAGAACTGTAGAGAAAGTTGATGAATAGTATATTCATGAAAACCAATGTGAAAACAAAACTAAAAATAGGACTGAAAATACGCACACATGACATGCGTAAATATATATGTCTGTGAGAGATAGACTATGGAGCTGTATAGGGGCCATAACAAAAGAAAAAGAGAACAATAGAAAAATAGAAAAAAGAGAAAAAAATATATAAAAAGTGGTGAGAACACTGGGAATAGGGGGAAGAAAACAGGAAGGAATATAAGGCCTAAACAACCATAATAATAATGAGCTATCAACATAAATCATGTACAGTATACATCTTGAAACAATACATATATACAAATGATTATCATAAGAAACCATATGATGGAACCAGAGAGCAGAGAACATGTTATATTACTGTGTTTATCTCTATTTCTTCATTGAGGCCATTGGGTGTCATACTGTTTAATGTGTATATCCAGAAAGTTTCTTGCCTACATAGTCGTTGGAATCTTTCGGCTGGAGTAAAGTGATCTGATATGGATTCAATGACCCACACATTTAGGTCTGAAATGTTTTGTTGATGGTGAGTGATAAAATGACGAGCAGTGCTGTATAGAGGATTGTTGGCTTGGACAGCTCTTCTATGCTCTCCAAACCTAGTGCGTAGAGTCCTAATCATTCTACCTACAGATAAGAGCCCACAAAGACAAGAAATGCACTATATCACGTAGGTCGTTAAACAATTAAAAAAGGATTTGAGTTCCTTCACTCCCCCCCTCCCTCCCACCCCCCCCCCCCCCGGGACCTCCTTAAATAGTATTGCTGAAATCTACTATCTCCAAACCCATATCCTAATGTGCTGTAACTTGACACTCCTGCACATTATTCTCCTGTTCAATTGTGTAGCCCATTCGTTCTGTGACAAATCATGTAACAACTGTGAACTGTGTATATGCATCGCTTGTACTGTAAATATCGAAATAAATATTTTTTTCTTGTTAAAAAAAAAAAGGATTTGAGGGTATATTGGTTGCCATTGGTATTAAAAGTTTTTCTGCCATGTGTAACATGGGAGCAGGTAAGGCATAGCACTTTTTTGCACCGGTACATGCCAACTAATGGAATGAGAGTAAGTTGTTTAGATATAAGAGATTTTTTCTGAGCTTGAATTTTGCTTGGAGCAATTTTTGCCTTAACGTTGGGGGCCCTACGATAAGCAAATTTGGGAACAGTAGGTAAAGAAGATGATAAATGAGGATCCTGAGTCAGAATGGACCAATGTTTTTTGATAATCTGTTCCATCTTTTTTTGACTCACATGAAACTGTGTGATGAATCTAGTTGTTGGTTTAGTATTCTGATTCTTAGTGTTGGGTAGGGTATCTGTCAAATAAAGGGAGGCGGCTTCGCTGATGGTATTGGTCTGGTAGCCCTTGTCAATACATTTTTTAGAGAGGGTGGTGCATTGGGAACTGTAATCCTCTAGTCTGGTGCAATTTCTCCTAAGCTGATGGAACTGGCTTTTAGGTATATTGTCAACCCACCTTGGGTGGTGACAACTGGAGAAATGCAAAAAGGAATTTCCGGCCGTGGGTTTAGTGTAGTTCTTAGTGGCAATCTGATTGTTAGTATGGAATAATTCCAAATCCAAAAAACAGATAGATTCTGGGTCCATAGCAGATGTAAACGATAAACCAAAAGAGTTGTTATTACAGAAGGTCGGTGAAGTAATGCACAGAACTGGGGGGACCATCCCAAATAATGATGATGTCATCTATGTAGTGACCATAGAAGACCAGGTGTGCTGAGAAGGGATTGTTATCCCAGATGTACCTGGTCTCCCACAGTCCCATGGTCAGATTGGCGTAACTTGGTGCAAAATTAGCGCCAATGGCCGTCCCCTGTTTCTGTAAATAAAACTGACCATCGAAGGTAAAATAATTATGTTCCAAACAAAACTTGGTTGCAGAGATGATGAAGTCTATTTGTGATGGATTCAAGAGGGGATTGGAGTGAAGGTAGTATGAGATGGCTTGGAGCCCTACTGCATGAGGTATAGATGTGTAGCGAGAACACACGTCCAAAGAAACCCATAAGTAAGAAGACTCGCATCTGTAAGGTTGTAAAAGATCTATCAAATGGGTCCCATCTCTAATATAGGATGGGAGGGACTGGGCCAGTGGTTGCAAAAACTGATCTATATATAGTGAATAGCTGGTGGTAATGCTATTCATAGATGCCACTATGGGATGGCCTGGTGGATTGCTGGTGTCTTTGTGAATCTTAGGCAAGTGATAAAGGTAAGATACTTGGAAAAAAGGTTTTTGAAAAAATGCTGCCTTTGATTTGCTAAGGATACCCTGGGCTAATGCCTGTGTAATGATGACCTTGGACTCCTTGATGAATTGAGCCAATGGGTCGGTTTTCAATTTCTCATAAGTTTGAGTATCAGAAAGGAGACGGTAAGTCTCTTGAAGATAGTCAGATCTATTTTGTAACACAATCCCTCCCCTTTATCTGCAGGTTTGATGATTTCTGTATTGGTACTAAGGGATTTTAGGGCTTTGAGTTCCTGGGGACTGAGGTTACGAGTGGAGTAGTGAGTTTTGGAGGATTCCGAGGAACAGAGGACTAAGAGGTCTTTGTACAAAACTTGATAAAAGGTAGTTAAAAAGGGGCCTTTAGATTGGGTGGGATTAAAAATATATTTGGGTCTGAAGAAGGTGTGTTGTATGGGTGGAGTAGGCTGGGAGTATTGAGACCAAGCTATCAGGGCATCATCCTCGTCAGTATTCCATAGTTCGCATAGATCTAAAATGGCTTGTTGGTCGGCTGGTGTGTCCAACGAGAGATGCGGATCATCTAACGTGGTGGTAACTGGTATGGGGGTCTTTTTATCTTTAATATTGTAATATCTTTTTAGTGTAAGGTCACGAATAAATTTGTTTAAGTCTTTAAATATGGTAAATGAATTGGGAAAAATGGTGGCCTCGAGATAACAGTGAAATGTCATGGTCATTAAGTATGTATGAGGAAAAATTAAAGATTTTTACAGTTTCCGCACTTTTAGTGGGCGGAGTGACTCTAGATTTGTGGTGTCCCCCTCGCCTGCCTCTTCTGCGTTTTTTCTTTTGGATTGAGATGGAGTTGGGCTGGGTGAGGGGATCTGAACTAAAAAAGAAGAGGTGGGGATATCAAGGGGGGAATTCTCAACTGTCCCTAGATGTCTAATGGGGTCATGACTGAGAATTCATGAACAAGTAGAATCAATGGGTAACATGTCAGTGATGACAGAAGTATGACCGAAAGGAATGGGTGCAGGGGGTACAGAAGAAGTGGTATGGAGAACAGGAGGAGGACTGAGACGGAATCCAGGAGAGTGGTGGTGAGTAGGGATGAGCCGAACACCCCCCGATTCGGTTCGCACCAAAACCTGCGAACGGACCGAAAATTCGTACGAACGTTAGAACCCTATTGACGTTTATGGGACTCGAATGTTCAAAATCAAAAGTGCTCATTTTAAAGGCTAATTTGCATGGTATTGTCCTAAAAACGGCTGTTTTTTCAGGAGCAGTGATTTTAATGATGCTTAAAGTAAAAAAAAAAAAAAGTGAATTATTCCTTTAAATATCATACCTGGGGGGTGTCAATAGTATGCCTGTAAAGTGGCGCGTGTTTCCCGTGCTTAGAACAGTCCCTGCACAAAATGTCATTTTTAAAGGAAAAAAAGTCATTTAAAACTGCTTGCGGCTTTAATGAAATGTCGGGTCCTGGCAATATGGATGAAAATCAGTGAGACAAACGGCATGGGTACCCCCCAGTCCATTACCAGGCCCTTTGGGTCTTGTATGGATATTAAGGGGAACCCCGCACCCAAATTAAAAAAGGAAACAGCCGTATACAGGCTCTGTACTCTGAACAGCAGTATACAGGTGGTGCAAACAAGACAGGGACTGTAGGTTTGTTGTTAAGTAGAATCTGTTTGTAATTTTGAACTGGTACATTTTTAACGTGTTTAGCTCCAGCCAAGAAATCTATTTTAAGCTTTTTAGAAAACATAGGGAAGGGTTATCACCCCTGTGACATTTGTTTTGCTGTCTGTGCTCCTCTTCAGAAGATTTCACCTCACTTTTTGTCCCAATGACAAATGTTTTTTGAAAATTTGGGGTTTTTTTGTGAAACAAGGATTGGTGACAAAACATCAGTGGGAAGGAGAAATGTTTTTCCCATATTAACTCTTACAGGAGAGAATTTCCCTTCCTAGGGGTAGATTTCATCTCACTTCCTGTTGTCTCCTTCCTTTTGCAAGTTGTTGTTGTAAGTTGGATGTTTGAAAGTGGGGGCCTGCCCTATATACTCAGCAGAAATTTGGGCCTTAGGTGTTGTTGTGGTCACAACACTGTAAGCCCTCACAGGGCCCTGCTGTGAAATATTAGATCAAGAATTGTAATTACATGCCCTGTTGAACAGGGGCAGAAAAATTGGGCCTTTGGTGGTGGTGATGGTGCTGGTGCCACAACACTGTAAGTCCTCACTCACTCTTGGTGGGCGCAGAAATGGGCCCTGCTGTGAAATATTAGATCAAGAATTGTAATTACATGCCCCTGTTGAACAGGGGCTGAAAAATTGGGCCTTAGGCACTGGCGCTGGTGCCACAACACTGCAACCCCTCACAGATACTCTAGTTGGAACGCAGGAACGAGCCCTGCTGCAAAGTATTGCATCAAAAATTGTAATTACACGCCCCTGTTAAACAGGGGCTGAAAAAATTGGGCCTTAGGCACTGGTGCTGATGCCACAACACTGCAACTCCTCACAGATACTCTAGCTGGAACGCAGAAACGAGCCCTGCTGCAAAGTATTGCATCAAAAATTGTAATTACACGCTCCTGTTAAACAGGGGCTGAAAAATTGGGCCTTAGGCACTGGTGGCGGCGCCCAGAACCAAAAATGTTCTTACAAGCTATCAGCATGATCATTGAGGAAGAAGAGGATAATTACTCAGGGTTAGAGATGAGCTTCGAGTTCGAGTCGAACTCGTGTTCGACTCGAACATTGGCTGTTTGCAAGTTCGCCGAACAGCGAACAATTTGGGGTGTTCGCGGCAAATTCGTATGCCACGGAACACCCTTTAAAAGTCTATGGGAGAAATCAAAAGTGCTGATTTTAAAGGCTTATATGCAAGTTATTGTCATAAAAAGTGTTTGGGGACCTGGGTCCTGCCACAGGGGACATGGATCAATGCAAAAAAATTTTTTAAAACGGCCGTTTTTTCAGGAGCAGTGATTTTAATAATGCTTAAAGTCAAACAATAAAAGTGTAATATCCCTTTAAATTTCATAGCTGGGGGGTGTCTATAGTATGCCTGTAAAGGGGCGCATGTTTCCCATGTTTAGAACAGTCTGACAGCAAAATGACTAAAAAATTGTCTGAACGCATCGGTCAGATGGCCACCTTCTACACCGCTCCTTCTTTGACTGACCGAAGCCTCAGCAACACGTTGTCCAGAAACAGGAGTTTGTAACCTCCCAGTCTCTGGGAACGCATTGCACAGACCTTTCTGCAAGGACTCCCGAAGATGTTTCATCCTCTGCTCCCTCTGCGATAGCAAGATAAGGTCCGCAACCTTACCCTTGTAACGTGGATCAAGGAGGGTTGCCAGCCAGTATTGGTCCTTCTTGATACCGCAAATACGAGGATCCTTACGCAGACTTTGCAGGATCAGGGAGGCCATGCAGCGTAGGTTTGCTGATGCATTCGGTCCGGAGTCCTCTGGGTCACTAAGGACAACATGGTCCGCAGCCACCTCCTCCCAGCCACTTACAAGTCCATGTGTTTCTTGGGACTGATCCCTTAAAGACTGCTGCTGATGCTGAGTGCCAGGCTCCACCTCCATACTGAGACAATCCTCCTCCTCCTCCTCCTCTTCCTTTGTGATCGGCGGGCACGCAGGAATACTGTCTGGATAAAGGGGGCCTTGAGAGCTAAGGAAGTCCTTCTCTTCCTGCCTCTGTTCTGCCTCAAGTGCCCTGTCCATTATTCCACGCAGCGTGTGCTCCAACAGGTGGACAAGGGGCACAGTGTCACTGATGCATGCAGTGTCACTGCTCACCATCCTCGTGGCCTCCTCAAATGGCGACAGGACAGTGCATGCATCCCTGATCATGGCCCACTGGCGTGGGGAAAAAAAAACAAGCTCCCCTGACCCTGTCCTGGTGCCATAGTCACACAGGTACTCATTGATGGCCCTCTGCTGCATGTGCAGCCGCTGCAGCATGGCTAACATTGAGTTCCACCTGGTGGGCATGTCACAGATTAGGCGGTTCTTGGGCAGGTTAAACTCCTTTTGGAGGTCTGCCAGCCGAGCACTGGCATTATATGACCGGCGGAAATGCACACAGACTTTCCTGCCCTGCCTCAGGACATCCTGTAAGCCCGGGTACCTACCCAAGAACTGCTGCACCACCAAGTTAAGGACATGAGTCAAACAGGGCACATGGGTCATTTGTCCCTGTCGGAGGGCAGAGAGGAGGTTGGTGCCATTGTCACAAACCACCATTCCTGCCTAAAGTTGGCGTGGTGTCAACCACCTCTGAGCCTGCCCCTGCAGAGCTGACAGAACCTCTGCCCCAGTGTGGCTCCTGTCCCCCAAGCACACCACCTCAAGCACCGTATGGCATCTTTTGGCCTGCATACTTGCGTAGCCCCTTGAACGGCTATGGAGCAACGCTGGTTCTGAGCACCAAGCACAGGAAGAGGCCATGGAGGAAGAAGAAGAGGAGGGGGTGGAGGAGAGAGGTCTGTCACAATCGTTAGTAGTGGCATTTTGGAGGCATGTGGCAGAACAACCTCCAGCACTACTGCACCTTGTCCTGCATCCTTCCCAGCTGCCAGCAGAGTCACCCAATGTGCGGTGAAACTTAGGTAACGTCCCTGTCCACACCTGCTGGATCATGAGTCAGCGGTAATATGCACCTTACCGCTGACTGCCCTGTCCAGCGAGGCATGGACATTGCCTTCCACATGACGGTAGAGAGCCGGAATCGCCTTCCGAGAGAAAAAGTGGCGTTTGGGTACCTGCCACTGAGGAACAACACATTCCACAAACTCACGGAAGGGGGCAGAGTCTACCAACTGAAAAGGAAGCAGTTGAAGTGTTAGCAATTTTGCCAAGCTAGCATTCAACCGCTGGGCATGTGGATGGCTGGGAGCGAACTTCTTTCGGCGGTGCAGCAGCTGGGGCAGGGAATTTTGCCTGGTACAATCTGACGTCGGTGTACCGAAAGCAGATTGCCCACAAGTACTTGGCTGTGACACACCTAATTCTACACCTTCATTCCTCTCAGTGCAGGTCTCAGAGAGGACTGAAGGTATAGTGGGGTTGGAGATCTCAGCTGATGAGGAGCAAGGAGAGGTCCTCTTTGTTCTTTGGTGTGGGTCTTTTAGATACGCTTGCCAACTAACTGCATGGCAGGTCAACATATGTCTGGTCAAGCATGTGGTGCCCAAGCGGGAGATATTTTGGCCACGCGAGATACGCTTGAGACATATGTTGCAAATAGCAGCGGTGTGATCTGATGCACTCGTCTCAAAAAAGGCCCACACCAAAGAACTTTTGGAATAATGTGCAGAGACAGCAGCGCCCTGCACATGTGGAGCTTTGGGGTGTGATGCAATCAGTGTGCTGCCCTTAGGCTGGCCCCTGGAGGGCATCCTGCCTCGTTGGTGATGTGCCTCCTCCTCCTCCTCTCTCCTATCAGGCACCCACGTTGAGTCAGTGACCTCATCATCCCCTCCCTCCTCATCACTGGAGCAAACCTGGCAGTATGCTGCAGCAGGGGGAGCATGACTGCCAGATTGCTGTCCTTCTTGGGCACCCCCTCTGTCCGTGCTCACGTTACTGCCTTCATCTAGCTCAGTATCATCATCAGAGCCTTCTAAACGCTGGGCATCCTCCTGGAGCATGTACCCAACACTGTGGTCAAACAGTTCGAGGGACTCTTAAGGAGGACATGGTGGGGCTAGGGAAGGAGTCACTGATGCCATTGAGCCGAGGGAAGAGGCCGTGTTTGCCAGACAAAGTACCCTGAGCATGGGTGAGAGAGGATGAGGAGGATGAGGATGGCTTGGTCATCCACTCGACCAAGTCTTCCGCATGTTGCGGCTCAACACGGCCAGCTGACGAAAAAAAGGCCAAGCATGTCCTACGGCCACGTGCTGATGAGGATGCACCGTCTCCACGACCAGCACTGTTGCCTCTAGACACAGAGCCTGCTTGCCCTCTTTTATTAACTTGTGACTGTCTGCCTCTCCTTGTTGGCCTTCCAGACATACTAATGGCCTGTAGCTGCACTAAGCTGGGATATATATATATATATATATATATATATATATATATATATATATATATATATATATATATATGTATATATACACTGATACTGCAGCTAGCAAAATCAACTGCCTGCCTGTAGTATGAGAACACCACCAACCTTCTACAGGTAGCTTTAGCTGAACACTGTGCAGAGCTCGCAAAAAACTAAATTGTAGCTTATTTAGCTGCCTGTGGTAGTGATAGGATCAGGAAAACACCACCAACCTTCTACAGGTAGCTTTAGCTGAACACTGTGAAGAGGATGCACTACACTAACTTGTAGCTTTAGCTGAACACTGTGCAGAGGTCGCACTACACTAACTTGTGGTTTTAGCTGAACACTGTTCAGAGGACGCATTACACTAACTTGTAGCTAGCTGAACACTGTGCAGAGGTCGCAGTACACTAACTTGTAGTTTTAGCTGAATACTGTGAGGAGGACGCACTACACTAACTTGTAGCTTTAGCTGAACACTGTGAGGAGGATGCACTACCCTAACGTGTAGCTTTAGCTGAACACTGTGCACTACACTAACTTGTAGTTTTATCTGAACACTGTGAGGAGGACGCACTACACTAACTTGTAGCTTATTTAGCTGCCTGCGGTAGTGATAGGATCAGGAAAACACCACCAACCTTCTACAGGTAGCTTTAGGTGAACACTGTGCAGAGCTCGCAAAAAACTAACTTGCAGCTTATTTAGCTGCCTGCGGTAGTGATAGGATCAGGAAAACACCACCAACCTTCTACAGGTAGCTTTAGGTGAACACTGTGCAGAGCTCGCAAAAAACTAACTTGTAGCTTATTTAGCTGCCTGCGGTAGTGATAGGATCAGGAAAACACCACCAACCTTCTACAGGTAGCTTAAGCTGAACACTGTGCAGAGCCCGCACTACACTAACTTGTAGTTTTAGCTGAACACTGTGAGGAGGACGCACTACACTAACTTGTAGCTTTAGCTGAACACTGTGAGGAGGACGCACTACACTAACTTGTAGCTTTAGCTGAACACTGTGCAGAGGTCGCACTACACTAACTTGTAGTTTTAGCTGAACACTGTGAGGAGGACGCACTACACTAACTTGTAACTTTACCTGAACACTGTGAGGAGGACGCACTACCCTAACTTATAGCTTTAGCTGAACACTGTGAGGAGGACGCACTACACTAACTTGTAGCTTTAGCTGAACACTGTGCAGAGGTCACACTAAACTAACTTGTAGCTTTAGCTGAACACTGTGAGGAGGATGAACTACACTAACTTGTAGTTTTAGCTGAACACTGTGCAGAGGTCACAGTAAACTAACTTGTAGCTTTAACTGAACATTGTGAGGAGGACGCACTACACTAACTGTAAATAGTCTAGCTGCCTGACTGTGGTACTAATAGGATCAAAAGAACACCAGCAATTTTCTTCAGGTAGCTGTAAATACTGTAACAAGACAAGCCTGCCTGTCAGTAGGAAGATAACAGGAACAGATCTAGCTAAACTGAATACAGTGTATATATATATATATACAACACCTGGGATGCATATATATATATACACAATACACTGTAAGTGCAGCTAACTCACTGACTGTCCTGCCTAATCTATCTAACTTAAATCAAATGACACTGTCTCTCTGTCTATCTCTTTCAACGCCGGAACACACACTACACGGGGCTGCTGTGCAGGTGGCCTTATATAGTGTGGGGCGTGTACTAAATCCCCTGAGCCATAATTGGCCAAAGCCTCCTTGGCTTTGGCCAATTACGGCTCTCTGTTCAGACGGTGCTGTGATTGGCCAAGCATGCGGGTCATAGTGCATGCTTGGCCAATCATCAGCCAGCAATCCACTGCGATGCCGCAGTGAATTATGGGCCATGACGTGCCACACGAATTTGGCGAGAACGGCCCATATCATTAGCAATTCAGCGAACAGACGATGTTCGACTCGAACATGGGTTCGACTCGAACATGAAGCTCATCCCTAGTGGTGAAACTGACTGGTAGGACCAGCCAAAGATGTAGGGAGAGGCAGATAGTCAGATGAAGCAGAACACTGGGAGACCTGGGGAGGAGATGTAGATGTCTGTTCCAGAATTGCACTAGATTGGATGGGACAAACTGTCGAAGATGAAGTCTGTGTGTGTTCAATGATAGGAGCACACGACTGGGAGTGAGGAAAAAGTAGGGGGGGTGGGTGTGGGTGTGTTTGGTTCTCCAATTAAAAACTCTCTTGTGAGAGTAATCGTCAAGGTCTCTTCTAAGTTTTCCTAGTTTATTTTCAATCAGTGAATTCTCACTTTTTTTAGTATTAATCTTAAAAGTTTTAAACCATGCCATGGGTAAATGGGGATGGATGGACAGAAAATATTAAACAAGTTTTTCCACTTTATTGAGCAAGAAGAGATAACGTCTATCTCTATGGGTGATCAAGAGTTGTATCCACTTCTGGGTGCAGAACTCTGCCATGCTCTCCCACTCTGTGCAGAGATCTCCATCCAAAAAGGCACAACCCTTGAGTATTCTAAGTCCTTATGCGGAGATATTGGATTTGAAGTATTGTTTCAAAAAGAAGCCATCCCACCACTAGGTGTTGGCTGACGTGGTGAGATCTTCTATACGTTTCATCCTGGTGCAAGCATCCCTGTACTGTGCATCCCAGGTATGGAAGTAGGTGGAGGAAGAGAAAGCATGAGAAGGAAAGATAGTGTACAATTCATCCAATAGTACATATTTGGATTTCTCCAATTGCTCTATGATATCCATGTGAAAAATAAAATATGCAAAAAATCAATGTATATATATATATATATATATGTGTGTTAACAGTAGAACATAAAAGAAATAAAAAAATCTAGGTATGAATGGATAATAAGACAAGAGGATGTAAAAAAGGACTTCATATAAATGCATGAATGATTGGTCGGCAGCACATAAAACAAGCTTCAATGGAAACAATATGAAAAAGGGAGAAATGGCGCAAGATCTCAACCAAACATGAGGAAAAGATAAGGATATCAAAATAATGTCCCAAATGTACAAAATGTCCAAAAAGACAATGTGTGGCTACGATGAGGCGTATAAGTATAGGCAATACAGGACACATATACGCTATACCTAGGAAGTCCAAAAAATAGCAATAAAATAGAGTTCAAATGGGAAAGATACTATGCACTAGCTGCTGCTTTCTTGAGAGTAGAAGCAAAACTCTGAAAGGTAATGTGGAGATAAAAGACAAGAAACGCCAATCTAAGTGCAGTATCAAAATCTAACTTTAATATAAATATAAAAACGAACGGCCAAGTGGCTACTCACAAGGACAAGGTAAAAATAAGGCACATAAGAACATGTAGCTAGCCCAGGGACGTCATCTCAGCTGTTCACGGTGCAGGCTCCAAACAATGTTATCAGGGATCAGGAAAGGGTGGAGAGGCGGTCCGCAGTGTGGGAATCTCCGCTGATAAATGGTAGGCTGTGGGGAAGATGGTAAAACCCAGGTATCCGCAAGGTGAGCTGGCATCTAGTCAGGCACCGAAAGCCAGGACCAGAAGCAGGAACCAGATGGGAACCGGATGGGAACCAACGTGAAGCGCACCTTACACTAGGAACAGAGCAGCGGAAATAGCGTATGGACGTGTCAGATGACGCATTTCAATGCATCCGCATTTTCTTCAGATCTAATAGGCTGGTGGAGCAGGTGTCCTTTATATAGATGGGCTGGAGTCCGTCGCTAAGTTACAGTGTCAGCAGGAAACAGAAAGTGCTAGCAATATATAAGGGAATTGTAGAAAGTGCAAGTGGTAATGCAAATGTTAGAAGATGGAATTCATACCCTAGAAAAAAGAAAGGGTGGAATATGAGCAAGTGACGATAAAAGATAGAAAAAGAAAATGATGAGAATCAATATGAAGATGAGAGGTAGGAAAATATGAAACATGTTAAAATAAAATGAAATGAAAATGAAAAAATAAAAATAAAAATAAAGATAAGAATAAAAATGAAAATATGTAAATACAGGCAAATGTAAATGAATATGGATAAAATTGGAAATAAAAATAAAACAAAAAGATCAAAGTAGTGAGTAATGTATATATATAATGAAAATGAAAATAAAAATAAGAATAAGAATGAAAAATAAAAAAATAAAAATAAATATAAAAATAAAAATAAAAAAATAAAATAGAAAAATAAAAATAAAAAATAAAAAATAAAAAAATAGAAAATAAAAATAAAAATAAAAATATGAGTGAAAAAATCAAAGTAAAAATAAGACTGGAAATAAAAATAAAAATGGAAAATGGAAGGAAAAAACGCATATGGAGTATATGTGTGGATGATTACTAGAAAAATCGTATTGAATAAAAAATACTCATAGATGAAAAATTATATATAAAAAATATATATAGAATGAAGACAAGGAAACTAATGCGGGGAGGAACAAATAAGAATGATAGTGATTGGTTATCAAGAAGTTAGCATGAATGCACGTATATATAAAAAAATATATATCTATATGAAAAATACTAATAGATGAAAAAGTGACTAAAAAAATATATGTATATAAATTACAAGGGAAAAATTGGTATGGAAAATGAAGGAAAGAAAACTAATGCAGGGAGAAACCAATAAAGGAATGATGATGATTGACGGAATTTGGTTATCAAAAGGTTAGCATGAATGCTAAATCTGGATAATAAAGATTCCTAAAGCAAGAACTGTAGAGAAAGTTGGCGAATAGTATATACATGAAAAAATGCGTGAAAATAAAAATAAAAATAGGACTGAAGATACGCACACATGACATGCGTAAATATATATGTCCGTGAGAGATGGACTATGGAGCTGTATAGGGGCCATAGCAAAAGAAAAAGAGCACAATAGAAAAATAGAAAAAAAAGAGAAAAAAATATATAAAAAGTGGTGAGAACAGTGGGAAAGGGGGAAGAAAACAGAAAGGAATTTAAGGCCTAAACAACCATAATAATGAGCTATCAACATAAATCATGTACAGTATACATCTTGAAACAATACATATATACAAATGATTATCATCAGAAACCATATGATGGAACCAGAGAGCAGAGAACATGTTATATTACTGTGTTTATCTCTATTTCTTCATTGAGGCCATTGGGTGTCATACTGTACTCCAAAACTCACTACTCCACTCGTAACCTCAGTCCCCAGGAACTCAAATCCCTAAAATCCCTTAGTACCAATACGGAAATCATCATCAAACCTGCAGATAAAGGGGAGGGATTGTGTTACAAAATAGATCTGACTATCTTCAAGAGACTTACCGTCTCCTTTCTGATACTCAAACTTATGAGAAATTGAAAACCGACCCATTGGCTCAATTCATCGAGGAGTCCAAGGTCATCATTACACAAGCATTAGCCCAGGGTATCCTTTGCAAATCAGAGGCAGCATTTTTTCAAAAACCTTTTTTACAAGTCCAAGTTACCTTTATCACTTGTCTAAGATTCACAAAGGCACCAGCAATCCACCAGGCCGTCCCATAGTGGCATCTATGAATAGCATTACCACCAGCTATTCACTATATATAGATCAGTTTTTGCAACCACTGGCCCAGTCCCTCCCATCCTATATTAAAGATGGGACCCATTTGATAGATCTTTTACAACCTTACAGATGGGAGTCTTTTTACTTATGGGTTTCTTTGGATGTGTGTTCTCTCTACACATCTATACCCCATGAAGTAGGGCTCCAAGCCATCGCACACTACCTTCACTCCAATCCCCTCTTGAATCCATTACAAATAGACTTCATCATCTCTGCAACCAAGTTTTGTTTAGAACATAATTATTTTACCTTCGATGGTCAGTTTTATTTACAGAAACAGGGGACGGCCATGGGCGCTAATTTTGCACTGAGTTACGCCAATCTGACCATGGGACTGTGGGAGACCAGGTACATCTGGGATAACAATCCCTTCTCAGCACACCTGGTCTTCTATGGTCACTACATAGATGACATCATCATTATTTGGGATGGTCCCCCCAGTTCTGTGCATGACTTCATCACCTTCTGTAATAACAACTCTTTTGGTTTATTGTTTACATCTGCTATGGACCCAGAATCTATCTGTTTTTTTGGATTTGAAATTATTCCATACTAACAATCAGATTACCACTAAGAACTACACCAAACCCACGACCGGAAATTCCTTTTTGCATTTCTCCAGTTGTCACCACCCCAGGTGGGTTAACAATATACCTAAAAGCCAGTTCCATCGGCTTAGGAGAAATTGCACCAGACTAGAGGATTACAGTTCCCAATGCACCACCCTCTCTAAAAAATGTATTGACAAGGGCTACCCGACCAATACCATCAGCGAAGCCACCTCCCTTTATTTGACAGATACCCTACCCAATCCTAAGAATCAGAATACTGAACCAACAACTAGATTCATCACGCAGTTCCATGCGATTCACAAAACGATGGAACAGATTATCAAAAAACATTAGTCCATTCTGACTCAGGATCCTCATTTATCATCTTCTTTACCTACTGTTCCCAAATTTGCTTATCGTAGGGCCCCCAATGTTAAGGCAAAAATTGCTCCAAGAAAAATTCAAGCTCAGAAAAAATCTCTTATATCTAAACAACTTACCTTCATTCCATTAGTTGGCATGTACCGGTGCAAAAAAGCGCTATGCCTTTCCCTTCTCCCATGTTACACATGGCAGAAAAACCTTTAATACCAACGGCAACCAATATACCCTCAAATCCTTTTTTAATTGTTCAACGACCTATGTGATATACTGCATTTCTTGTCCTTGTGGGCTCTTATATGTAACTAGAATGATTAGGACTCTACGCGTTAGGTTTGGAGAGCATAGAAGAGCTGTCCAAGCCAACAATCCTCTATACAGCACTGCTCGTCATTTTACCACTCACCATCAACAAAACATTTCAGACCTAAATGTGTAGGTCATTGAATCCATATCAGATCACTTTACTCCAGCTGAAAGATTCCAACGCCTATGTAGGCAAGAAACTTTTTGGATATACATATTAAACAGTATGACACCCAATGGCCTCAATGAAGAAATGGAGATAAACACAGTAATATAACATGTTCTCTGCTCTCTGGTTCCATAATATGGTTTCTGATGATAATCATTTGTATATATGTATTGTTTCAAGATGTATACTGTACATGATTTATGTTGATAGCTCATTATTATGGTTGTTTAGGCCTTATATTCCTTTCCGTTTTCTTCCCCCTTTCCCACTGTTCTCACCACTTTTTATATATTTTTTCTCTTTTTTTCTATGTTTCTATTGTTCTCTTTTTCTTTTGTTATGGCCCCTATACAGCTCCATAGTCCATCTCTCACAGACATATATATTTACGCATGTCATGTGTGCGTATCTTCAGTCCTATTTATATTTTTATTTTCACATTGGTTTTCATGTATATACTATTCGCCAACTTTCTCTACAGTTCTTGCTTTAGGCATCTTTATTTTCCAGATTTAGCATTAATGCTAACCTTTTGATAGCCAAATTCCGTCAATCACCATCATTCCTTTATTGGTTTCTCCCCGCATTAGTTTACTTTCCTTCATTTTCCATACCAATTTTTCCCCTTGTAATTTATATATATATATATATATATATATATATATATATATATATATATATATTTTTATATACTTTTTCATCTATTAGTATTTTTCATATAGATATATATTTTTTTATATATACGAGCATTCATGCTAACTTCTTGATAACCAATCACTATCATTCTTATTTGTTCCTCCCCGCATTAATTTCATTGTCTTCATTCTATATATATTTTTTATATATAATTTTTCATCTATAAGTATTTTTTATTCAATACGATTTTTCAAGTAATCATCCACACATATACTCCATATGCATTTTTTTCCTTCCATTTTTCCATTTTTATTTTTATTTCCACTCTTATTTTTACTTTGATTTTTTCACTTATATTTTTATTTTCTATTTTGTATTTTTATTTTTCAATTTAATTTTTTTTATTTTTATTTTTATATTTATTTTTATTTTTTATTTTTCATTCTTATTCTTATTTTTATTTTCATTTTCATTATATATACATTACTCACTACTTTGATCTTTTTGTTTTATTTTTATTTCCAATTTTATCCATATTCATTTACATTTGCCTGTATTTACATATTTTCATTTTTATTCTTATCTTTATTTTTATTTTTTCATTTTCATTTCATTTTATTTTAACATTTTTCACATTTTCCTACCTCTCATCTTCATATTGATTCTCATCATTTTCTTTTTCTATCTTTTATCGTCACTTGCTCATATTCCACCCTTTCTCTTTTCTAGGGTATGAATTCCATCTTCTAATATTTGCATTACCACTTGCTCTTTCTACAATTCCCTTATATATTGCTAGCACTTTCTGTTTCCTGCTGACGCCGTCACTTAGCGATGGACTCCAGCCCATCTATATAAAGGACACCTGCTCCGCCAGCCTATTAGATCTGAAGAAAATGCGGATGCATTGAAACGCGTTATCTGACACGTCCATACGCCATTTCCGCTGCTCTGTTCCTAGTGTAAGGTGCGCTTCACGCTGGTTCCCATCTGGTTCCTGCTTCCTGCTTCCAGTCCTGGCTTTCGGTGCCTGACTAGATGCCGGCTCACCTTGCGGACACCTGGGTTTTACCATCTTCCCCACAGCCTAGCACCCATCAGCGGAGATTCTCACACTGCGGACCGCCTCTCCACCCTTTCCCCAGTGCCCTGATAACATTGTTTGGAGCCTGCACCGTGAACAGCTGAGATGACGTCCCTGGGCTAGCTACATGTTCTTATGTGCCTTATTTTTACCTTGTCCTTGTAAGTAGCCACTTGGCCATTCGTTCTTATATTTATATTAAAGTTAGATTTTGATACTGCACTTAGATTGGCACTTCTTGTCTTTTATCTCTTTATTTCCCCCACATGGCTTCTTGCAAACTGCAAATGGGACTTCTTATGGCTTTCTTTCAACAATGGCTTTCTTCTTGCCACTCTTCCATAATGGCCAGATTTGTGGAGTGCACGACTAATAGTTGTCCTGTGGACATATTCTCCCATCTGAGCTGTGGATCCCTGCAGCTCCTCCAGAGTTACCATGGGCCCTTTGGCTGCTTCTCTGATTAATGCCCTTCTTGCCCAGCCTGTTGGTTTAGGTGGACGACCATGTCTTTGTAGGTTTGCAGTTGTGCCATACTCTTTCCATTTTCAGATGATGGATTGAACATTGCTTCGTGAGATGTTCAAACCTTGGGATATTTTTTGTATAACCTGCCCCTGCTTTAAACTTCTCCACAACTTTATCCCTGACCTCTCTGTTGTGTTCATGATGCTGTTTGTTCACTAAGGATCTTCAACAAACCTCTGAGGGCTTCACAGTACAGCTGTATTTATACAGAGATTCAATTTATACACAGGTAGGCTTTATTTACTAATGAGGTGACTTCTGAAGGCAATTGATTTCACTGGATTTTAGTTAGGGTATTGGAGTAGAGGGGGTTGAATATAAATGCATGCCACACTTTTCACATATGTATTTTTAAAAAACATTTTGAAAACCATTTATCATTTCTCTTCCATTTCACAATTATGTGCCACTTTGTGTTGGTCTATCACATAAAAACCCAATAAAATAGATTTAGGTTTTTGATTGTAACATGACAAAACATGTTAAATTTCAAGGGGTATGAATACTTTTTCAAGGCACTGTATATCCTCAAAATAAAGGAAACCCTCAAAATGCCACCCCTTGAAAAAAAAGCCTATATTTCTAAAGAACTGCAGCAAGAAATAAAACAATTTGTTACATTTTTGTTTGTACATAATTGGATGATAAAATCAGCAGAGCTTATCCTTATTTCAAATCTTCCCCCTCGGATCTAAAACGACTGTACTTCCAAGTGCACTTGCAGTGCACTTGTAGTGCAAAGTGGATTTGCCTTTAGTAAATCAACCCCATTGCGCCTTTACAACCACTTTAAAGCTCTTTACTAAAATCCTGGCCATGAGGCTTTAGCCTTACATTCAATTACTGATCCATTCAGACCAGGTGGGCGTCATGCCTGATATAGAAGCAAAGGACAATACATCTTTGGCCTTAAATGTAATTTATTTGGCTCACTTAACCAACACTCCAACACTTCTATTGTCTACAGATGCTGAAAAAAAGCATTTGACTGGGTGGACTGGTCCTTTATGAAGTTTGTGTTTCAATATCTGGGCTTCAGTGCCAACTTGGGTAGATGAATCAATGACATCTATTCTTTCTCTTTGGCCAGAGTCAAAACTATAGCTCTCTTCTTGGATGAATTTACATTGAGCAATGGAACCAGGCAGGGTGCCCCCTTTCTTCTTTCATTTGTATCCTGACATTAGAGCCCCTCCTGTGCCACATTAGGGCAAATTTGAACATCTCTTTATTGTGATTGCCTCAGGGGGAATGCATAGTTGCTGGGTACACCAAAAGCCTTCTGTTCTTCATCATATCTTTGCGGCAAGTATTTATACAATCGTTGTGTCATCAAAGGTAGGGTCTCTGTTACGTGGATGGAGACCTATTTCCTGTGTGGTAAGTATTATCTGTTGGTCCCTTTCTTGACCATCTAGGTTATCCTGTGTGCTCTGGGATGTTCTCAAAGTGTTGTAGAAGTGTAAAGTATGATGTATATGGGATATATATTTAATGGCGACCTGTTAAGATCGTTAGTTGTGGATAGGTGTGGGGGGGGGTGTGAGGGGTGAGGAAAATAGGAAACTTAGGTGTAATGGGGAAAGGGGTATGCGTGGGGTTTTAGTAGAAAGAAAAAGGCGCTAAGAACGGATAGGGGGGTCAACAAGAGAGAGGGGGGTGAAAGAGAGGATGAGATTAGTGCCTCTGAGTATAAGGTTGACCGTCGCATGCTTCCCTCCTCCTGGGGTGGATGTTTGAATGTTTTTTGACTACTATGTAGTTGTGAGGAGGGGGCAGTATTTGAAACGTGCAAATTTTGGATTTAGAGTTTCGGTTCATGGTGGCGGAGCGTAGAGGTTCCAATTTTTTGGTATAGGTGTTTTAGTATTCAATTCTGTTGGGTTGGGGAATTTAGAAGGAAATATTCAGCCATGGTCTGGTAATGTTTCCAACAGGCCCATTTAATGCAGAATTTGCCACGGGAGTCTCATGCTATGTGGATTAGTTCCTCTAGTTCTGCAATCTTTTTGATTCTACAGAACCATTCTTTAATCGATTGGATGGTTTGGGACTTCCAATGTATGGGTATGCACTGTTTTGCAGCATTTATCATGTGCATCGCCAGTGATTTGTGGCAGGTGCAATGTGATAAGTTTGTATGGTGTAAGAGAAATTGAGCTGGTGACCTTTCCAAGTTGTAAGAAGTGTCAAGGGAAGTTATGCGGTGTACTTCTTCGCAGAAGGTTTAAATACATGGGCATTCCCACCAAATGTGGATCAATGTACCAGGTTGTGTGTTACATCTCCAGAAGTTAGCTGAGATTGCCGGATTAAACTTGTTTAATAATGCAGGTGTTCGGTACCAGTGGGATTGGATTGTGTATCCATTTTCTTGCGTGGATACATTAACGGACCCTTTATGGATGGTGAGGTAAATTTTACCCCACTCTTCCGGTGTGTTAGAGACAATGACAGGTCTTTCTCCCATGAGTCATACATTGAAGAGTTATTAGGGTGGCAGTTCAAAAAAAGAAGGGAATGTGTGGTGGAAATCAGGTGTGGCAAACACAATCTTTACCTAGGGACCCTCATTTTCAGCTATTTTTTTCCCCGCTCTTGACCACATTGCATCAAGATCTCAGAAAGTGGTTATGATGAATATCTTCCCAAGACTGCTCTATCTGTTGCAAACTCTCCCGAAAAGGATCTTTTATCATTTGTTAACCACCCTTAAAATATCATATGATGTCCCGGACTTTGAGTGGTGATACGGGGATGATGCCTGCAGCTACAGCACAGGCATCATCCCGGTATCATATTTTTCTGCTGCCAATGCTGTTTAATGTAAAAACAATCCTAGCAGCTAAATAGCCCCTGGATTTCTTTTACATGCAGCAGGAGGGGGAATCCCCCTCCTGCTGGCTTCTGCTTCTGCATTTCCGGGCTCTCCTGTCCTGCCAGGGAGCCTGGGACTGGAGCTGGTGGTGCCGCCAACTTACCATAGAGATGGCCTGAGGACTGGAATGTCCCTGATCTTCTCTATGGTCTAAGAAACCAAAAGTGATGAGTATTTATGTAAACAAGGCATTACTGGCTAGTGAAAGCATCTGATTTCGATAATAGGCCCTAGATGTCTCAGTAAAGAGAACCTGTCACTGCCCATGCTATCACAAGGGATGTTGTTCATCCCTTGTGATAGCAATAAAGTTGATAAAAAAAATAAAAAAAATAAAAAGACTGTAAAAAAAGAAAATTTTAAATAAAATAAATAATAATAAAAAAATTTAAAGCGCCCCTACCCCCTGTGCTCACGCACAAAGGCGAACGTATATGTAAGTACTGCAAGCATATGTAAACAGTGAGAGCAATAGTTATAGTGCCAGACCTCCTGTGTAACCCTAAACTGGTAACTGGTAATTTAAGGCTTTTTAATTGTCACCCATGGGTGTACACAATAAAGTTAGGTATTTACTTGGTGTAATGTCATAATTAAAAAAAAAAAAAGTGAAAATATAATGTGACAAAAAAATAGAAAAATGCAGCATTTAATTCTCTAGGGCATCTAAAAAATAAATAATATATATATATATATATATATATATATATATATATATATATATATATATATATATATATATATTGACTCTGTTAAATTGATGATAGGCAACTCCTATCCTCATACTGATTAGTGGTTCCAAATTAATAATAACTACTGCAGTAGGGAACAGACACAAAAGATACGCTTGGCATCTTTCCAAATAACTGTTCTGCTTTATTATGACGCAATTGAAGGTTTTTATGCACATGATTACGTAGGTATCACATTAATATTACAATTGTACGTTTATGGTAACAAGGAGCGTTACATAGGCAGGCTAATTCTAATCAGGACTCGAAAGAATGTAAACATTTACTGAAAACATTATTAGTGCTGTGTGCACAGTGAGGGCAGTGTGCAATACATACAAAATTCAATAGAATTATATACAGAACTTACAAATTTCCATTACAGTCTCCCCTCTTTTGATCAATATTTTGATCACTAACCATACCTGCTATAACCTTTAACCTGGAACCTCCACACACTTAGGTGGAAGTAGTCCTGGCCAAAGAGGCAAAAAAAACTCCACTGTGGAGAAAATAATAGCTGAGCAACTTTTTTCATTACCAAATGACTTTTCATTGTGAAAAACAAATGATTGATAAGACATATTTACAGAGTACTGGTTGTACACTCCTGTGGCCAGAATGGCCTTCTAGCTGAATTGTGGGCATGCTGACTTATCAGCATATGTAAACACAGACAATTCTACATAAAATGGAAAATGTACAAAAGACAAAATATGACTTCAAAATGGCTGAACTACTTTTCAAATATATATATCCCTTACAAATAAAGTAATTGAATCAAAAAGTACCCTAGACTGTGATCACAAGAGGGAAACAAATCAAACACAGAGATTTCTTTAATTTAGTCATTTTTGCAGTGTCTGGTGTAGATCCAGGTCACTTTTCCTTCAAGTCTCCAAACATTTCCTTATATATAAATGTCTCTTAACAATCCACAAGTCACCTGGCTTTAGTTTTAGATCCTTCCAAACTTTTAGGATCTGGAATTGGGGAGAAAACACATAAATGAGTTTGTCAAAAACCTTAAAAGATCAGCAACGTTCTCTGTGAGATCCGAATAGAGGACTTCAGCTGCTGAGACAAAATATAAGCAAGTGAGTAACACACTCCCAAACAAAATCCCATAGGGAGAGAGCCCAACATCCCCCTTAGGGGCTTCATAAAATATAAGAAAACATTCAGGCAAAAGTTTTCTAGTTTCTTACTCTACTTTGTCTGCTACATTGTAGACAGTAGGGGGTGTAAAAATAAAACCTAAAAACTTCTAGTATAGACTCTCCTATAAAAAATTATTTCTTCTGTTACTCTCTGTACTTTCTGCACTCTATATTTACAAACTACTTCTGATAACACTTTTTACTGTGGCCTTTGCAGTAGCATTTGCCACTAGACATCCAGAAAACATGTCCATACAGACAAAATGCATATTCGTAAGATCCTGACTTGGGCATCTGGATATATGTTTTTGTAATCTCTGGAAGGGATGTTCAGCTTTTGGTAACACCTTTGGTAACAGGTAAAACAAGAAGTGGTATGTTATAAAAACAACTGTGGAGAACCCTGGCTCTATCCCATGCTCATTTACTAAGGCAGCCATAACTTCTTGTGACTGATGACACGGTCCATGTGTCAAGCTGAAGGGAAAAGAGTGGCTGGCAGACATAAATGATCACCTTTTCCAAAATCCTGTTTCATAAGAAGTTGCCCCCTGTGGACCACTTGTTCTTCTCGTCCTGGGGTCCTTAAAGTTGAATTATTAATCCCAGCTATACTGGGCCAGAACTAGGGTGGAATCTGTGAGTTGCACAGACCCATCAAGTGTGCGGGGCTGTAATGCAGCATCCTTAGAGTCACCTGGTCTGCTTCCATGTGTGAGTTTTAAAGTTAATATGGATACCTCAGTAAGAACCTGGAAGGCTGAAAACAGCCGATCAAATTAACTTGGCATGCTTGATTGGTTTACCTGCTGAAGTAAAAACAAACTTCTGGCCCTTTAAATGGAACCAAAAGCTCTCTATATCTCGACTATCTATATAAATATACACTCTTTTTATAGCTCACAGGCTTTGCTAAAACATGGAGCTCTGCTTCTGGAGCTGGGGAAAAAGGATCCAATGACTTTGAATACAGAGTATCCTTCTGGGTGATAAACTGCATACTCAAATCTACAAAAAAATTAATATCTGGGTCTTCAGGGAGTGTGTCCCGCACTGGGCTCACAGCAGCTGATTCCCACATCAATTTAACACACGTGTCTTCCTTTGTCTCCAGCCTCCTCCAATAGAGGCAATAAGGATGGCTGGATTCAAATGTACACATTTTTCATTGTTAGATTTGTACATAAGCAAACTCATATTTTAAACCTTTTATTAGACAAACATTTAGTTAGCTGTATATTTGCTGCGCAGAATGTCGGACCATTAAAAATTAAATGTTTGACCAAAACAATATCTAACTTTGTCTAATAGCACCTTTGCATAAAAGCTACAGCTCTGATATATCAGGGTGAACCCTTCATTACTGGGTCCAGCTACATAAATATATTACAATGGCTTGTTTTCTATCATGCTGTTTGTGTAAGAACTCCAGTTTCATGTTTCAAAAGACAACTTTTTTCTGGCAATATTATAATAAATGATAACAATACCATGCGGTCATGCAGAGATGCCCATAAATCCAAAATATTCTTCTGCTTATACCACTGCACTTACAAGAAAAAGGGGCACATCATTTCACAATCCACACATTCTGCTTTGGATTTCAAAAATAAAAAGAAATAAAACAAAAGGATCAACAATCTGTATGATGGACCAGAAAGCATCAAAAACTATAAAAAAAACTGGCTGCAGGTGGCATCTCTCCTAACAGGGTGTGTGGACTTGATGTGATGGGTCTGTCACATCCAAATTCCACTTATTATTACTCTCACATCATGGACCGCACATCAAGTTATTATCAAAAACCTTAAAATTTCATTTTTGTAGAAAAACTTCTTATGTACCCCATCCATCTTGGCTTTGTTAAATATTATGGCAGCTTTATTCAAAATAACAACCTCATTTTAATCTTTCTTTCTCTCAATAAGGGCTTATTGTATAAATGTAAGATTACAAAATTGTTATCTTAATCTAAACTAATCCAATTTTTACAAATTTCCCCATTAACATGAATTTCATTTCCAACCAAAGGTTGTCTAAACCAGTTTCAATATATCTATATTATTAATAACATTGTTAAACTCATATTAGAAATGAATACTCATTATTACTTACATTTTACTTAATTTCCCTTTTTTAAATGCAGTGTTTCCACTATCAAAGGATATTCAATTTGTGCAATACACGGTTAAATGTAACCTTCATTTTACCATGTCTGGAAAACAGATTCAAAATAATTGTGATCACATTGTTTACCATTAGATTCCTTAACCCGGCACATTTTGTTATAAATGTTTTGTCTAAAAAACTGGAATTGGCATGGTGTCCTTCCAGCTTATCACTGACCTCTCATCTCAGCCACATTCGATCATGAGAGCACAAAGGAGGGGGTCACATCTGCGTACATGACACACACAAGCAATAGAACTAAAGGTCCCAGCATTCGCACACACATACACCAATATCTCTCTAAAATCGCTTACTTTTTCCCATTTGTACACAACACATGCATATCATTCTCTCACTTTCTTTTAACTCTTTAATATTTCCCTGCCTTAAATTCTGCATTCCTTATTTTGTTCAGATATCTTTTATATCTAGCTTCTATGATCAGACGGGCAGCCAGAGTGCTCATCCAATCTTCCCTCTCTGACAACATATAAAGTATTCTGTTTTAATTCTCATTTCTCTGTTTCTTGACTTACTAGTGGTAGTGCCTGACTCCAAATTCATCCCACAACTTAACATGAAAATGTCCCTTTCTGTCTAGTGTTAATGTCACCCTTGATCCATCCTGCTCACATAGATAGCTGTTTCTCTAGCTGTTTACTCTGCATGATTGTTAGTCCGTGTGGACCTTGGTAACCCAGTTACCCATTGTGGATCCTTGTCCACTTTAACCATTAATCTAGGGGCTCAGTATAGGCAGAACCGCACCTTCGGTTCATATATAGCGCTCCTCTTGCGCTGGGCATTTTTGAGGGTCTCTTACCCTTCATTCCCTTACTTAATTTAATGCCCATAATGACTGGCCAGTCTTCTCTCTTCTCTACGTGTGCCTATACCCTCTTGCCTCTAAACGACTTTATCTAGCGGATGTACTACATATACCTGTGAACAGCACTATTCTTCCCTTTCTTATCTATAAAACTCCAATGGACAATAGACAGTGACAACATAACATATAACCACCAATCAATACAGTTCGATTAAGGGGAGTAAAATAGGTACCCTTTGTCCCGAAAATGCCTTACCGATCAAGGAAGTCTGATAACTCAAATGTAAGCAAAAGGCTTACCTCAGCCGGCTGATTATCAGAAATTCCTGGATCGTCTCAAGCTCCTCGTTTCGGATACTCAGGTTCACCTGGAATCCCCTCCTGGCTGGCTCGCCATGCTGACTCGGTTAAATTGATGATAGGCAACGTCTATCCTCATACTGATTAGTGGTTCCAAATTAATAATAACTACTGCAGTAGGGAACAGACACAAAAGATACGCTCAGCATCTTTCCAAATAACTGTTCTGCTTTATTATGACGCAATTGAAGGTTTTTATGCACATGATTACGTAGGTATCACATTAATATTACAATTGTACGTGTATGGTAACAAGGGGCATTACATAGGCAGGCTAATTCTAATCAGGACTCGAAAGAATGTAAACATTTACTGAAAACATTATTAGTGCTGTGTGCACAGTGAGGGCAGTGTGCAATACATACAAAATTCAATACAATTATATACAGAACTTACAAATTTCCATTACTATATATATATATATATATATATATATAGTAATGGAAATTTGTAAGTATTTTTATGTATATTTTTATGTATACATATATATATATATATATATATATATATATATATATATATATATATATATATAAAAAAAAATGTTTGGGGGTTCTAAGTAGATTTCCAGCAAAAAAATTATGATTTTTACACGTAGGAGAGAAATGTCAGAATTGGCCCATAATTCCCACAGATTAGTCATTAGTCATAATCACACAGGGCAGTTTGGGTTTTCCTATAAAATACCATAGAAAGGTTCATCTTGCATGAGTTCTTGAGCACTAATGCCAGCAGCAAGTGTTGGAAACAATTAAAACGGGCAGGTGGACAATCCGTTGGTGGGGATCCCTTGATTGAGAACACACCTTCGTTTCATCACTTGGTAGGATATTTGGCTCATCTTCTCCTTGATGAACATGGAGATATTCTCTCTAACACCTCACCTACACGAATGACTCCGGTCATAGGGCACCCTAACTTTCTCACCAACACCATAGACAAAATTTTTTAATCTCTGGTCAACAACAACTAATTTTGCCTTTCTGACTTCTGCAGGGTATAAACATTTAGCAGAACTATAACAGATGATGGACCATCCACTGCTATTTTGAAGGCATTTCAATTAATCCCAGTTGACGCCTTCTTAAGGGGAAGTGCATCGGACAGAGTCAGTCGTGGCATCAGGGCGCACGGACTGCACTACAGGCGGTCGCTTCAACACAATATATCTGTGCTATTAAATTTTAATAGTCTGTAAGTGCAATTTTTAAATACATGTTGTATTTTATCAACAGTAATGCACCATCAGTCTTCCTTAATTTTTCACATTCCACTGCGAGCTGAGAGCCGGTGTTGTGTTGTGACTGTATTCACAATATCATTTTTTGTGGTGTTTATTGTGGGGTGCTTAATCCTTAATCTCAACATTTAGTCAGCGCATCTTATACATATAACTACATTTTGATTAAGGTATTTCCTGGAGAGTTTGGGGAATGTCATGTCCCACCTCCCTTTTTAACCTATTTTGAAAAGTTATGCTCCTTCTCTACACCAGTGAGACATGGATTGTCCCACTACTACAATCTACTCCTTTCCTCTCTGGACCACCATGATCCCCCTTACATTGCTAACTCAGCACCAGTTTTTTATAATGGCAGAAGCAACGCATCTTGCGATTCACCTACAAGGCTTCTCTTTCTAGCTAGATCCAGGAAAAATTTTAACACACTGGTACAGGGTTCATTCAACTGTACATAAAATGTACCCACAGGTTCCACTTAGTGCTGGTGATGTTTCCAACAGGAGGGTAATTATCTACATATATTCTAGGGCTTTCTGGTTTTGAGACCCTTCTGCTCCCAGGTATGTGAAATTTTGTTCAAACTTACAGATGTTCAGCAGACCCAGCGGCATAACTATTACAACTGACTCCCTCCCTTGTTGTTCAGATGATTGGTCACACTTCAGTTACTCAACACAACTAAGGCCTATATTCCTTTATACCAGAAGCAACCGAATCCTCCCCAATGGGGCTTGGTTACGCAACATTGTGCAGATCTACTATATGGGAGATATTTTGGCCTCTGCAAACCATAAAGAACAGTTTAGTAAAGCATGGTTTTACTGGACAGAATATACTTTCTCCTCCAGTTTTCTCTGAAAATGTGAAAGTAATCTATGCAGTCATGACTCCGTGAATATTCTAAACAATCACAAAACAAGAAAGTCAAAAAGTCACTTGAGAGTGATTTTACAATACCAACTGAGATAAACAAGATATATAAATATCACGTAGTGCAACTTTCATAAAATACCCAAAATAAGAATGAACCACACAATAAATGGTAATAAATGTCCAAAACAAATATATAAAGTCCACAGAAAAGAGAGTGCTTCCAATCACCACTGTGACAAACGTGAAATCTTCTTCTACAATTGCATCAACTGTGACTTGCGTGCATTATTATTTGGGGTATTTTATGAAAGTTGCCCTACACTATGGGGTTGATTTACTAAAACTGGAAAGTACAAAATCTGGTGCAGCTGATCATGGTAGCCAATCAAATTCCAACTTAAGTTTGTTCAATTAAGCTTGTACAAAATAACTTGGAAGCTGATTGGTTTTGATGCAGAGCTACAACAAATTTTGTAATCAGCTTCCCAGTTATTTTGTACAAGCTTAATTGAACAAACTGAAGCTGGAATTTGATTGGCTACCATGATCAGCTGCACCAGATTTTGTACTTTCCAGTTTTAGTAAATCAACCCCAATGTTTATATATCCTCCAGCTATCTGACAGATTTAGCTTCATGAGAATAACCTGTGCTCTTCTCCCTCCCTAGCGCAGGGACCCAGCATGCCCAGCCTGTAGATAAACTCTGGAGCTGGTTCCCCTGTCCTTGAAGGATTACCGTTCACGACCTTTACCTCCTGGAGACACAGGTGGCAAATCTTACAGTGCATCCCCACTCCCTTTCCCCATCACTCTTTTTTCTCCCCCACCCTTTTTGTTCCCTTTTTTTTAAATTGGTAGCAGTTACTATATTTGGGTTATAACTTTTTTGTTAGTCTTTCACCTTCTCCGAGAGTCTCTTATCTTGATGGCTGACTTGTTATCTTATTTTTGTATTTTGTACATTGAAGAAAACCTTAAAGAACAAAAAACTTGAAGCAGATGACAAAGTGTGTAAAAGGCTTTAGAAATTCTCTTACTGTTATGTTTCAAATTCAGATAAATGCTGTGATGCAGTGACATACCTCCCAGACTGTGAAGACAGTATAGCCACTTGTTGACTTGGCAGAATCCACAGGCAACTTAAATCTTCACTTAGAGAAGCTAACTACAATGTAGATCTACTTAAAAAGTGAAACTAGATCTGAGCAGCAGTAGATAATGCAGGGGCTAGCCAGGGAATGTATTTAATTAGCATCAAAACAGGAGGGGGAAACTGAGGAACATACTAAATACAATAAACAAGACAGAACGCAGACTGCTTTGGCAGCACATGTGTTATCAGCCTATTTCAACCTACTACACAGCAGAGCTCAGGCTGGCGGAAGGAGAAGCTGCATAGGCAGCCAATTATGTGTGTTTCAGTGTTCATGTGCTAACAAAAAAAAGTTGAGAATGTTGAGAACAAGTCTAGATTTAATTGTATTAACATTCCTATATCATAAAAAGCCAGCATTATTTGGGGATTTAAAAAGCATGTACTGGATGGAAAAAGTTGGAACTTTGCTGAGGGGTGATCATTACAATCTCTCCAGATGCTGGTTAAGAATTTACTTCAGCATCCAGGAGAAGTGGCTACAGATGGATATGAGGATATGAGGACTTAGCATCTAGCTTCTGGCAATGTTGTTAGGTCTTCTTAAGCTTCACATTGTGAGGTAAGGAAGAGTGATTGATGAAGCAGAATATGAATGTATCTGTATGTTTACATGCTGTATTAATGAAAAGGTGCACTTTATGATCACTGTCGTTTCATATTAATGAAATTAAAAGCACGGTTGTTGCATTTCCAAATGCAGACTACAATGAACATATAAAAAAAAGCCTTAAGTAGTAGTGTATTCTATGTAAAAGGTAGCCTGTCCCTTTAACTCACTCATGTTTGAATTTACGCTCACAGGCTTTTAAGTTTTTTTTTATAACAAGGAAATTAAAATGATTGCCCCGCTAAAGCAGGAACCAAAGCTGATGAATTACATTTTTCTGATTGGAGGTTATTGCAGAATGGGTTGCAGGGACAGGTATAAGGAAAACAATTATAATGACGGCAATAACTTGGATCCCCAGTCCTTTAGTTGCTTTATTTTAAAAAAATGGAGTACCCTTACACTTAGAGGCATTAAGAGCTGTTATTTTTTTTAATTATCCTCCTTAGCAACCAATTGGCAATTATCTACACCGCTCTAGAAGGCAATTTTATTAAATCTACCAATTCATTTGTTGACTATTGTGCAGAAATAAGCATGGATGGCACATAATGATCAGCATTCAATGCTATTCACATTTTTAGCATCCTTTGTTAATTTTGCTGCTTATTTTAATATTACACAGGGGTCACTTGAATATCATATCTCCCACAGTAGCAGCAGAACAAGTATTAATCAGCTCAGTGCTAAATAGTATTTGTCTTTGGCAAAATGGACATAATAGATAATAGTGTATTCAGCATCAGTTTTAGACAGTGGTCACAGCAAATTGAAACGTGTTACTGTGTTTTTTTTTTCTTTTTCTCTGCTCTGAAGCAATAGTTTTCTTTTTTTTTTTTTTTGCAATCTCTTTAGCTGGCAGTCTTTCTCACACTCTTAGCTGCTTACACATTTTCTCTATGCAGCCACACACATACAATTATTTCACCTGGACATGCGTCAGAGAATAAAACAAGCTTTATTGCGCTTTATTGAAGCTATTGGTACACTTTACACGTCAGTCAGGAACATACAAAAGGCCAAATCAGGTATTCTATTTAAAGTGATTGTAAAGGCTCGTTTTTTTTTTTCTTTAAATATAACAAACATGTTATACTTACCGCCTCTGTGCAGTTGGTTTTGCACAGAGCAGCTCTGATCCTCCTCTTCTTGGGTCCCTCTTTGCTGTTCCTGTTCCCCTGTTCCCCTGTAGCAAGCCAGCAGCTTGCTGCAGGGGACACCTGAGCTGAGTCAGAGCTCCGTGTATCCATTCAGACATGGAGCCCCGACCTGGCTCCGCCCCTCTCTCCCCTGATTTTGATTGACAGCCACAGGATCCAATAGCACTGCTGCTGTGTCTCAGCCAATCTGGAGGAGTCTCTGGGAAAGCTAAGACACTCGTGGACATTGCTGGTGAGAGATGGGGCTCAGGTAAGTATTTAGGGGGTTCTGGGGACACTGCTACACACAGAAGGTTTTTTTATCTTAATGTATAGAATGCATTAAGATAAAAAACCTTCTGCCTTTACAACTCCTTTAACATGAACCATTGGAAGGCACATCACAAACTGCAATTAAAATTCATCCCACAATTACATTTACAGTTAACCACTTGAGCCCCGGACCATTATGCTGCCTAAGGACCAGAGGTCTTTTTCCAATTTGGCACTGCGTCGCTTTAACTGCTAATTGCGCGGTTATGCAATGCTGTACCCAAACGAAATTTGCGTCCTTTTCTTCCCACAAATAGAGCTTTCTTTTGATGGTATTTGATCACTTCTGCAGTTTTTATTTTTTGCGCTATAAACGGAAAAAGACCGAAAATTTTGAAAAAAAATGATATTTTCTACTTTTTGTTATAAAAAAAATCCAATAAACTCAATTTTAGTCATACATTTAGGCCAAAATGTATTCGGCCACATGTCTTTGGTAAAAAAAATGTCAATAAGCGTATATTTATTGGTTTGCGCAAAAGTTATAGCGTCTACAAACTAGGGTACATTTTCTGGAATTTACACAGCTTTTAGTTTATGACTGCCTATGTCATTTCTTGAGGTGCTAAAATGGCAGGGCAGTACAAAACCCCCCCAAATGACCCCATTTTGGAAAGTAGACACCCCAAGGAAATTGCTGATAGGCATGTTGAACCCATTGAATATTTATTTTTTTTGTCCCAAGTGATTGAATAATGACAAAAAAAAAAAAAAAAAAAAATATTTACAAAAAGTTGTCACTAAATGATATATTGCTCACACAGGCCATGGGCCTATGTGGAATTGCACCCCAAAATATATTCAGCTACTTCTCCTGAGTACGGGGATACCACATGTGTGGGACTTTTTGGGAGCCTAGCCGCGTATGGGACCCCGAAAACCAATCACCGCCTTCAGGATTTCTAAGGGTGTAACTTTTTGATTTCACTCTTCACTGCCTATCACAGTTTCGGAGGCCATGGAATGCCCAGGTGGCACAACCCCCCCCCAAATGACCCCATTTTGGAAAGTAGACACCCCAAGCTATTTGCTGAGAGGCATATTGAGTCCATGGAATATTTTATATTTTGACACAAGTTGCGGGAAAGTGACACTTTTTTTTTTTTTTTTTTTTTTTTGCACAAAGTTGTCACTAAATGATATATTGCTCACACAGGCCATGGGCCTATGTGGAATTGCACCCCAAAATACATTTAGCTGCTTCTCCTGAGTATGGGGATACCACATGTGTGGGACTTTTTGGGAGCCTAGCCGCGTACGGGGCCCCGAAAACCAATCACCGCCTTCAGCGTTTTTAAGGGCGTGAATTTTTGATTTTACTCTTCACTGCCTAACACCGTTTCGGAGGCCATGGAATGCCCAGGTGGCACAAACCCCCCCCAAATGACCCCATTTTGGAAAGTAGACACCCCAAGCTATTTGCTGAGAGGCATGGTGAGTATTTTGCAGCTCTCATTTGTTTTTGAAAATGAAGAAAGACAAGAAAAAACTTTTTTTTTTTTTCTTTTTTCAAATTTCAAAACTTTGTGACAAAAAGTGAGGTCTGCAAAATACTCACTATACCTCTCAGCAAATAGCTTGGGGTGTCTACTTTCCAAAATGGGGTCATTTGGGGGGGTTTTGTGCCACCTGGGCATTCCATGGCCTCCGAAACTGTGATAGGCAGTGAAGAGTGAAATCAAAAATTCACGCCCCTTAGAAAGCCTGAAGGCGGTGCTTGGTTTTCGGGGTCCCGTACACGGCTAGGCTCCCAAAAAGTCTCACACATATGGTATCCCCGTACTCAGGAGAAGCAGCAGAATGTATTTTGGGGTGTAATTTCACATATTCCCATGGCATGTTTGAGCAATATATCATTTAGTGACAACTTTGTGCAAAAAAAAAAAAAAAAAAAAAAAAATTTGTCTCTTTCCCGCAACTTGTGTCGCAATATAAAATATTCCATGGACTCGACATGCCTCTCAGCAAATAGCTTGGGGTGTCTACTTTCCAAAATGGGGTCATTTGGGGGGGTTTTGAACTGTCCTGGCATTTTATGCACAACATTTAGAAGCTTATGTCACACATCACCCACTCTTCTAACCACTTGAAGACAAAGCCCTTTCTGACACTTATTTTTTACATGAAAAAGTTTTTTTTTTTTTGCAAGAAAATTACTTTGAACCCCCAAACATTATATATTTTTTTAAAGCAAATGCCCTACAGATTAAAATGGTGGGTGTTTCATTTTTTTTTTTCACACAGTATTTGCGCAGCGATTTTTCAAACGCATTTTTTGGGGAAAAAACACACTTTTTTAAATTTTAATGCACTAAAACACACTATATTGCCCAAATGTTTGATGAAATAAAAAAGATGATCTTAGACCGAGTACATGGATACCAAACATGACATGCTTTACAATTGCGCACAAACGTGCAGTGGCAACAAAATAAATACATTTTTAAAAGCCTTTAAAAGCCTTTACAGGTTACCACTTTAGATCTACAGAGGAGGTCTACTGCAAAAATTACTGCCCTCGATCTGACCTTCGCGGCGATACCTCACATGCATGGTGCAATTGCTGTTTACGTTTGACGACAGACCGCCGCTTGCGTTCGCCTTAGCGCAAGAGCAGGGGGCGACAGGGGTGCTTTTTTTTTTTTTTTTTTTTTTCTTTATTATTTTTTTGCTTTTTTATCTTATTTTTAAACTGTTCCTTTCATTTTTTTTTTTTTTAAATCATTTTTATTGTTATCTCGGGGAATGTAAATATCCCCTATGATAGCAATAGGTAGTGACAGGTACTCTTTTTTGAAAAAATTGGGGTCTATTAGACCCTAGATCTCTCCTCTGCCCTCAAAGCATCTGACCACACCAAGATCGGTGTGATAAAATGCTTCCCCAATTTCCCAATGGCGCTATTTACATCCGGCGAAATCTAAGTCATAAAATGCTCGTAGCTTCCGGTTTCTTAGGCCATAGAGATGTTTGGAGCCACTCTGGTCTCTGATCAGCTCTATGGTCAGCTGGCTGAATCACCGGCTGCATTCTCAGGTTCCCTGTTGAGACAGGAGAGCCAGAGAAAAACACGGAAGACGGTGGGGGGGGGGGGCATTCCCTCCCACGGGTTGTAAAGGCAGTCTAGAGGCTAATTAGCCGCTAGGATTGCTTTTACATGAAAGCCGACCGCTGGCTGAAAAGAATGATACCAAGATGATACCTAAACCTGCAGGCATCATTCTGGTATAACCACTCAAAGTTGTGAATGGCGTACCTGAAGACAAAAAAATGGTTAACAATAAAGCACAGTAAACAATAAAGTATAAATAATTACATACCTGAAAAACAAACATGATAAAACATAATAACAATAACAATAACAATAACAATAAAACACTGCAGAATAGAATACAGTAAAAAAAGAGCAGAACAATAGAGAGAGAGAATAGAGAGAGAGAACAATAAAACGACAACTATTTTTTTTTATTTTATATATATTTTTTTTTTTTTTTACACTTTTTTTGTAACTAACTTTTATAACGGTAACCGGTTCCAGGTTCGGGTCTCTCAAAATGCGATGGCATCTTGGGAGACCCTGTGAAAGTGTGCCTAGTCTGTGCAATGCTGTACCCTACGCTAATACTCAACTAGTGTATGGTAGCGTTCAAAACATTCACCAATGCAAAGACCAGGATTGTCAGGACAGAAGGGACAATAATAGCGGGTGTCACGCCTATATCCGCGTTTGCTGCAGACACAACATCTTTTTGGGGGGGGTTCGTTGGGTAGGGGTACTCGGGAGCACATAAAAATGCCTCTCATGCAGCCGACTGCATTTCGTTGGGGGATGTGAATGGGGGAAGTACGGGCGCTGCAGAAGTGGTGGGTTCCCAATTAGGATTGGCGAATGCAGCAGGAAGGGCACTATGGGCACGATGGGCCTGTGTTTGTCTTCTTGGTGGCAGCGGGACACTACTTGTGCTTGTCACCTCACCAGCTTGAACTGCACTTATGGGACTCGCCACGTCACCAAGTGTTACTGCAGTGCTGGTTTGACTACGACCGGGGTGTACTAGGCCGCTGGTGCTTGCCAGTTCAATAAAAAGCTTCCAAAAAAACTGTTAGCGATCGCAGGGATCAGGCCTGACTCTGCAAACGCTGCAGTTATGCGTTTAGTGTTTTGTAAGTGACAGTGATCGATCGATACTGCACTTGGGTGGGCTGGACTGGGCCGGGCGGAGGGGCAAAACGCAGGTGCTAGCAGGTATCTGGGTTGATCCCGCTAACACTGCGTTTTTGGGAACCCTAAACTGCTGGGGACGCTAGTATAGATCTGATCTGATCGGATCAGATATTGATCCGTTCAGATACTATACCACTAAAGGAGGCGTATGCTGCGTGCGTGGGTGTTAGTGGTACTGGCGCTAACCTGACGCTGCCTGGGGCCGGTGCTTGCTAGTTCACCAAAATGCTACCAAAAAAACTGTTAGCGATCGCAGGGATCAGGCCTGACTCTGCGAACGCTGCAGTTATGCGTTTAGTGCCTTGTAAGTGTCAGTGATCGATCGATACTGCACTTGGGTGGGCTGGGCTGGGCCGGGCGGAGGGGCACAACGCAGGTGCTAGCAGGTATCTGGGCTGATCCCGCTAACACTGCGTTTTTGGGAACCCTAAACTGCTGGGGACGCTAGTATAGATCTGATCGGATCAGATATTGATCCGATCAGATACTATACCACTAAGGGAGGTGTACGGTGCGTGCGTGGGTGTTAGCGGTACTGGCGCTAACCTGACGCTGCCTGGTGCTTGCTTGCCAGTTCACCAAAATGCTACCAAAAAAACTGTTAGCGATCGCAGGGATCAGGCCTGACTCTGTGAACGCTGCAGTTATGCGTTTAGTGTTTTGTAAGTGACAGTGATCGATCGATACTGCACTTGGGTGGGCTGGGCGGAGGGGCAAAACGCAGGTGCTAGCGGGTATCTGGGCTGATCCCGCTAACACTGTGTTTTTGGGAACCCTAAACTGCTGGGGACACTAGTATAGATCTGATCAGATCAGATATTGATCCGTTCAGATACTATACCACTAAGGGAGGCGCATGCTGCGTGCGTGGGTGTTAGCGGTACTGGCGCTAATCTGACGCTGCCTGGGGCGACGCATATCACCGCCGGGCGATCAGGGGGCTAAACCTTTATTAGGTAATAAACGGCGGGTGCCCTGACACTATAAAAAATAAACGAACTAACCTGCGTCACCCGTAACGGTTATACGGTGATCAGTGGTGAAAGGGTTAACTAGGGGGCAATCAAGGGGTTAAAACATTTATTAGGTAGTATATGGGGGTCCCTGTCACTATAAAACGCTGACGGCGAACCTAAATATTTACCTCACTAACTAGCGTCACCAGCGACACTAATACAGCGATCAGAAAAATGATCGCTTAGTGACACTGGTGACAGGGGGTGATCAAGGGGTTAAAACTTTATTAGGGGGGGTTAGGGGGGTACCCTAGACCTAAAGGGGGGTGATACTCACTGTCCCAACACTGTAACTGTCACAAACTGACACTATGCAGTAATCAGAAAAAAAAAAAAAAAAAACCTGCTGGTGTCAGTTTGTGACAGGGGGGGGGGGTGATTGGGGGGGGATCGGGGGGCGATCGGGGGGGGGATCGGGGTGTTTTGTATGCCTGGCATGTTCTACTGTGTGTGTGTGTGTTGTGCACTTACATTGATGTCTTCTCCCCTCGGCGCTGGAACGGAAAATACCGAGCCGAGGGGAGATGACATCATTTCCTTTGCTGCTGTTTAGCATACAGCAGCAAAGGAGTGTTCCCATTGGCCGGCGGCGATCGCGAGGGGGGGGCCACGAACGGATGGCCTCCCCCTCATCTCGGATCGCCGGGGAACAGAACGGGACCGCTTCGGGCACCGGGGGGGGGTCCGATCGGACCCCCCACCCGCGAGAGGCAAATCACGTACATGTACGTGATTTTGCCTGCCCGTGCCGCCTTGCCGACGTAAATCGGCGTTAGGCGGTCCTTAAGTGGTTAAGTTTGCAATTAAACTAATTCATAATTAAATTTACTCACACTTACTGTATATACTTCTCTTGTTTGGTTGTTTTGGTTTGTTAAATATACTACTGAGAGTATTTCGTTTTATCTGTTTGTGCAAAAAACTTTTGATCCTGACAGAAATTCACTATGCACCTAACTTAGTTTAGTGATTTGCCTCTGCTGCACCGAAATTTCAAACAATGTTCTCAGCCTTGTCCAGCTCCACCTACAGTATCTCACAAAAGTGAGTACACCCCTCACATTTTTGTAAATATTTTATTATATCTTTTCATGTGACAACACTGAAGAAATTACACTTTGCTACAATGTCAAGTAGTGAGTGTACAGCTTGTATAACAGTGTAAGTTTGCTATCCCCTCAAGATAACTCCACACAGCCATTAACTGCTTGCCCACCAACCGCTGCAGTTATACTGAGGCAGGTTGGCTCCCCTGCACGTGCCGTCGTAGCTACACGTCGGCTTGTGGGATCAGGATAGCAGGCTGCTCAGCGGCACAGCTGGGCTGCCGGTGCTCGTGGCTGAAGGTCACGATGACTGCCAGCTATGAGCGATCGTGAGCAGGAGAGACAGAACAGGAACGAGTGTGTGTAAACACATGCTTCCCTGTTCTGTTCTGACAGGAGTGACAGATCATGTGTCCCTATTATCTAGGAACCATGATCCGTCACTTCCTCCAGTCAGTCCCCCTCCCCCTTCAGTTAGAATCACCTCCCAGGGAACACAGTTAACCCCTCAATCGCCCCCTATTGTTAACCCCTTCACTGCCAGTGACATTTTTACAGCAATCAATGCAATATTATAGCATTGATCTCTGTATTAACACCAATGGTCCCAAAAATGTGTCAAAATTGTCCGATGTGTCCACCATAATGTCGCAGTCACGATAAAAGTCGCAGATCGCTGCCATTACTAGTAAAAAAAAAAAATAATAATAAAAATGCTATAAATCTAATCCCTATTTTGTAGACGCTATAACTTTTGTGCAAACCAATCAATATACGCTTATTGCATTTTTTTTTTACCAAAAATATGTAGAAGAATGCATATCGGCCGAAACTGAGGAAAAAAAAAAAATTTTTCATATAAATTTTGGGCGATATTTATTATAACAAAAAGTAAAAAATAATGCGTTTTTTTCAAAATTGTCATTCTTTTTTTGTTTATAGCGCAAAAAATAAAAAACGCAGAGGTGATCAAATACCACCAAAAGAAAGCTCTATTTGTGGGAAAAAAAGGACGTCAATTTTGTTTGGGTACAACGTCGCACGACAGCACAGTTGTCAGTTAAAGCGGCGCAGTGCCGAATCACAAAAAGTGTTCTGGTGGGAAGGGGGTAAATTCTTCTGGGGCTGAATTGGTTAATGTCTAAACCGCTGGCAACAAAAGTGAGTACACCCTTAAGTGAAAATGTCCAAATTGGGCCCAAAGTGGCAATATTTTGTATGGCCACCATTATTTTGCAGCACTGCCTTAACCCTCTTGGGCATGGAGTTCACCAGAGCTTCACAGGTTGCCACTGGAGTCCTCTTCCACTCCTCCACGATGACATCACAGAGCTGGATGTTAGAGACCTTGCGCTACTCCACCTTCTGTTTGAGCATGCCTCACAGATGCTCAAAAGGGTTTAGGTCTGGAGACATGCTTGGCCAGTCCATCACCTTTACCCTCAGCTTCTTTAGCAAGGAAGTGGTCGTCTTGGAGGTGTGTTTGGGGTCGTTATTGTGTTGGAATACTGCCCTGCGGCCCAGTCTCCGCAAGGAGGGGACCATGCTCTGCTTCAGTATATCACAGTACATGTGGGCATTCATGGTTCCCTCAATGAACTGTAGCTACTCAGTGCCAGCAGCACTTGTGCAGCCCCAGTCCACGACACTCCTACCACCATGCTTGACTGTAGGCAAGACACACTTGTCTTTGTACTCCTAATCTGGTTGCCACCACACACGCTTGACACCATCTGAACAAAATAAGTTTATCTTGGTCTCATCAGCCCACAGAAATTGTTCCAGTAATCCATATCCTTAGACCCCACACACACTATTAGATTTTCTGCAGATTTTTGTCTTCAGAATTACCAAAGCCATGCAGTGCAAGGGCCTGCCTGATTGCATACAAATTGAAACTCTTTGACCTAATTTTATATTGTTTTTGTAAATCTGAAGACAAAAATCTGCAGAAAATCTAATAGTGTGTATGGGGCTTTAGTCTGCTTGTCTTCAGCAAACTGTTTGTGGGCTTTCCTATGCATCATCTTTAGAAGAGGCTTCCTTCTGGGACTACAGCCATGCAGACCAATTTGATGCAGTGTGGGGCGTATGGTCTGAGCACTGACAGGCTGACCCCCCACCCTTTCAACCTCTGCAGCAATGCTGGCAGCACTTATATGTCTATTTCACAAAGACAACCTCTGGATATGACGCTAAGCACATGCACTCAACATCTTTGGTCGACCATGGCAAGGCCTGTTCTAAGTGTAATCTGTTCTTTTAAACCGCTGCATGGTCTTGGCAACCATGCTGCAGCTCAGTTTCAGGGTCTTGGCAATCTCCTTATAGCCTAGGCCATCGTTATGTAGAGCAACAATTCTTTTTTTCAGATCCTCCATGAGGTGCCATGTTGAACTTCCAGTGACCAGTATGAGAGAGTGAGAGGGATAACACCAAATTGAACACACCTGCTCCCCATTCACACCTGAGACCTTGTAACACTAATGTGTCACATGACACTGGGGGGGGAAATGGCTAATTGGGCTCAATTTGGACATTTTCACTTAGGGGTGTACTCACGTTTGTTGCCAGCGGTTTAGACATTAATGGCTGTGTGTTGGGTTATTTTAAGGGGACAGCAAATTTACACTGTTATAAAAGTTGTACACTCACTACTTTACATTGTAGCAAAGTGTAATTTCTTCAGTGTTGTCACATGAAAAGATATAATAAAATATTTACTAAAATGTGAAGGGTGTACTCACTTTTGTGAGATACTGTATATGAAGCATAGAATACCTGCTATATTTTATGGAGATACGTATTAGTATTAGAGGCAGCTGGTGCTCAATTTTTTTTTGGGGGGGGGCGGCAAACACATCCCCTATCCACCTCCCCCCACCTGTCACTCAATCGCCAGCTCGATTGCCACTTCGCTCGCCCGCTCGTCCATCTCCCGCCAGGCAGCCACCACTTGCCCCATACCAATCGTGGCTTCAGCGGCTTCTCCCCTACATCTCCTCCTGAGTCCTGGCAGTCGCTTCTCCTCCCGGCCAAATGGGTCTTAGGACTCCCAGTCAATCGGGTCTTAGGACTCCTGGCCAATCGCATCTCCGCTTCCTGATTGGCCAGGAGAAGAAGCAGGAAGACATTAGCGAATATTAATTCGCTAATGTCACACAAGTGGGTGGGCTCAGGGCGCAGTGCTCTGCTCCTTGAGCCCACCCTTTTTGAAGCCTCGGGCTCTAATCATGTGCTAAAAAAAAAACATTGAAATCCATGTGTGCGGCACCCTGCATGGAGATTAGGGGCCAGGTGCATGGATAAGGGGGTCGGTGCCCCTGCGCCCCTGATGAGCGGCCACCACAGATTAGTTCTGTCCTAGCGTATCAATGCTACTACTCTATAGGTACAGTACAGTAAATCAGGTCAGAAAGATTTTTTACTGGCAGGACCAATAAGTGAAAATAAAAGTAAAAAGCCTAAGAAAAATGATTGCAGCCACCACATCTAATGACTAGTAAACATCAGCATATTACACTTGGGTTCTTGGATTTACATACAATTTAAGTTATTTTAAGTATTTGCCTCCCTCTCTTTTTTTCATTCACATTTGTCTTTAAGCCAATTTACTCATTTTCTTAATTTCCATTCTTAGATATTTAAACCTTTCCCACTCTATCAAAAATGTGTCTTTTGTCTTGTGCCCATGCATCAATTTGAGAAATTTGCCATTTCTTCAAACTGAAAAATCTGACAGAGACTATAAACCTTCTACATGCTATGCTATGTAAAATAATAGATTTGGCTAGAGGTATAATAATACATTTGGTTAAAAGGTCAGTAGAATTCAATTATTAGTTGGGTAAGTGCACCTTTTGGAATATGTTCCAGCCATATTTACGGTAGAACATGTAACATGTTTCAGCTTCTGCCACTAGTTCCCTTGATTGCCCCCCAGTGTCACAGCAGCAGGGGGTCTTCTCCCCACACCGGCTATCACAATTTAACCACTTCAGGAAGGTTTTATCCCTTTAATGACCAGGCCATTTTTTGCGATGCGGCACTACGTTAATTTAACTGAAAATTGCGCAGTCATGCAACGCTGTACCCAAATAAAATTGATGTCATTTTTTTCCCACAAATAAAGCTTTCTTTTGGTGGTATTTGATCACCTCTGCGGTTTTTATTTTTAGCGCTATAAACAAAAAAAGAACGACAATTTTGAAAAAAAAAAAAAAGTTTTACTTTCTGCTATAAAACATATCCAATAAAAAAAATTAAAAAATCAAATTTCTTCATCAATTTAGGCCAATATGTATTCTGCTGCATAATTTTGGTGAAAAAAAAAAATCCCAATAAGCGTATATTGATTGGTTTGTGCAAAAGTTATAGCGTCTTTTTTTACTTGTAATGACGGTGATCAGTGATTTTTAGAGAGACCGCGACATTACGGCAGGCAGAGCAGACACCTAGCTGACACTTTTGACACTTTTTGACACTTGCATAAAAATATGCACTGACACTGTATAAATGACACTGGAAGGGAAGGGGTTAACATTAGGGGAAATTAAAGGGTTAAGTGTATTCCCTAATTGTGCTTTCTTTCTTGTGGGGGGGGGGGGGAGATGTGCTCACTGCATGGATACTGTGATCCATGTTCCTGATTAGCAGAAACACTAGATCACAGTGTCCATGCCTGACAGCAGAGGTGGGGAAAATTCCAGAAGAAGCGATTGAAAATATGAGTTAGGAATCTTAGAACAGAGCAAGGGGGTGGCCAAAGTAGTTGTAAGGGATCAGAATCCAGGGAGCAAGCAGTTATATAGTCCTCCTTTGTGGTAACAGGATCAAAAGAGGAAACATATCAAATATGATGGAAGACATGGTATGCTGGGTGGGAGAGGTATATAGACAGAGTATAACTCATTATGAATTTAATCCATCTTGTTTTTGAAATAATTAGCAATATCCTGGGCAGTGAGTGAGTTAATGGGTGCAGGATGGATTAATTGTTAAAGGTAGAGAGAGTGTGACAAGGAATGGAGGAGGTGTTATTGAGAGTGACAAAATAGGTTTGTTAGGTGGGGCATATGTAGGAATTGCATTTAGGAGGTTGGATTTGTATTCGACTTATAATTTTCTCATGGAAAGAAAAATACAAGACAACCAATGCATTTTGGGAGTCAGACAAGGCCCCCCTTTTTCAACGTTGGGTACAAATAAAGTCCGCCGATTATAGCAAACCGCTGCCACTGGAGGTGCTCACAGGGCTGGAGAAGATGTAGAGGCAGCCCCCCCCCTAGGTTGACATCAATCCTGCCCTATACCCACGGAGTCCTGGTATCGTTACAACCCTAGTTACAACAAATAAAAATGTGATGACAAATGTCTCAGTTTTGCCACATCAACAGAAATTTCCATGCAAGTTGGTGAGAAATTTGCTTTAAATCTATAAATGATATCCTCTGTCCTGCCATTAAATAGTCATTTAAGAATGTTACATGTGGGGAAGTATATGCAGTCCATACTGTTTACTGTATATACTGTAATGTAAGTACTTGTGTAGACCTTAATTCTCCAGAACCTAATGCCTCGTACACACAGTCGGACATTGATCGGACATTCCGACAACAAAATCCATGTATTTTTTCCGATGGATGTTGGCTCAAACTTATCTTACATACACACGTTCACACAAAGTTGTTGGAAAATCTGATCGTTCTGAACGCGTTGACGTAATACACGTACGTCAGGACTATAAACGGGGCAGTAGCCAATAGCTTTCTTCTCTTAATTTATTCTGAGCATGCATGGCACTTTGTGCGTCGGATTTGTATACACACGATCGGAATTTCCGACAACGGATTTTGTTGTCGGAAAATTTTATAGCGAGCTCTCAAACTTTGTGTGTCGGAAATTACGATGGAAAATGTGTGATGGAGCCCACACACGGTCGGGATTTCCGACAACAAGGTCCTATCACACATTTTCCGTTGGAAAATCCAACCATGTGTACAGGGCATTAGAGTTTTGCTTGCTCAGCTGATTTTGTTTCTTTTTTTCTCTTTTTATCCTTTAGCATTTTTTTTTGTCTAGTTCCATGAACATAATCTGGAGAGAGATATTTTTACCCTTGAGCAAAACATAATGATACTGTCTCAATACTCACCTTAAAAGCTTTTGTGTTCTTTGTCTTCAGTTAGGCCTCTTGCACATAATACTCCTGTTTGAGCATCTACTTTTTCAGACTTTTCTTTTTGTATGTATTTGGGTGCATTTTCGTGCATATGCATTTGCGAAAAGTGCGCAAATATGTAAATGGGAACTTGCACACATTTTGCACACAATCGCACAAATTTGAGCACATAAGGCCTAAATTACTGACCGGAAATGCAGATTTTTCTATTTTATTTTTTTTTACTGAAGAATGCACGGCTCTTGTTTATGCACCTGTGTGCATAGGCACATTACAATTAATGGGCTGTATTTTAGCTCAGTAAAAAAAAAGCTGTACTGAGCTTTTTCAAGCTGCAGTGTGCAAGAGGCCTTAGGCTTGTTTCTGAGCTTGTGGTGGTTAAATCATTTCTATACTTCTCTTTTTGACAATGGAACAGTGTACGGAATCTATATTGTACACACAGTATACAGTGCAATAGTTTCTTTTAACCACTAACCTACCTAAACAAGGTTGTCATTCTTTAATTCATATAATGTTTGTTTCAACATTTTTATGGATGTTTTTAATTTAACCATATATATTGTATAAATACAGTAGTATAAAAATCAAGCAGTCAAAACGCTGGATCATTAAATACCAAAAACAACGCTGAAATTTAAAAGACGATAAAAATATCACAACATGTGGTCAAAAACCCAGTTGAAAGTCTCTATGTAGAAGGTGATAGTGAAGATAGTTCAAAGGCTTTTATAGGTGTAGAATCACTGATGTCCAAGCGTGCACCTTTCACCAGAGAGCAAATAAATGTATTCCACCTCGTGATGCACACTACCCCAGGGGGTCAAACTCACCAGTAGCCACTAATAAAAAAGCATTGAGTAAAGGTGTTCATCATCCACTTCAATACTGAGTCCTCATCATCAGCAAGGTCCACTGGCAAAGGGGCCCCACATATACCATAAAACACAAGAGTAACCCCTCATAGCATAATCCTGTTTATTTATGTTAAAATCCCCTATACATCAGCAGTCCCCTTAATCCTAACTACGTACAGTATATCAAAGTAAAAACAAGAGGGCGCTGTCACCATATCCAGCCGTCCCGGATGGAGTGTTCGTTTCTCTGCAGACACCACACTAACTTCCTGGTAGATGGTAGTGGATGGTGGAGCACAAGCGTCACTTCCGGGTTGTCGTGTAGGTCACGCCCTGACCGGTTTCGTCATTATGGACTTCCACAGAGGGCGACGGAATGACGAAACTGGTCTAATGATGAAACTGGTCAGGGCATGACCTACACGACAACCCAGAAGTGACGCTTGCGCTCCACCGTCCACTACCATCTACCAGGAAGGTAGTGCGGTGTCTGCAGAGAAACGCACACTCCATCCCGGACGGCTGGATATAGTTAGAGCGCCATCTGGGCTATTTTATCTGTTTATTTTTACTTGATACAATGTACATAGTTAGGATTAAGGGGACCGCTGATGTATAGGGGATTTTAACATAAATAAACAGGATTATGCTATGCGGTGTTACTCTTGTGTTTTATGGTATATGTGGAGCCCCTTTGCCAGTGGACCTTGCTGATGATGAGGACTTGTATTGAAGTGGATGATGAACACCTTTACTCAATGCTTTTTTATTAGTGGCTTCTGGTGAGTTTGACCCCCTGGGGGAGTGTGCATCAAGAGGTGGAATACTTTTTTTTGCTCTCTGGTGAAAGGTGCACGCTTGGACATCAGTGATTCTACACCTATAAAAGCCTTTGAACTGTCTTCACTATCACCTTCTACATAGAGACTTTCAACTGGGTTTTTGACCACGTTGTGATATTTTTATCGTCTTTTAAATTTCAGCTCTGTTTTTGGTATTTAATGATCCAGCGTTTTGACTGCTTGATTTTTATACTACTGTATTATGCTATTTTCTTTTTTAACAGCTGCTTACTACCTTTTTAATATGTTGAGTATTATATTTTAAAGTGTTATATTTTTTCTTCAGCTTTAGTACTGCACATAGAACTGTGGGATTGATCTGGCGCTAAGTGGGTGTCATGCAGGCCTTATCATACACCCTTTTTTTCTTATATATATTGTATATTAAATTGTTTGAAATTAACTTAGAAGAAGTATTTATTTTTATCAGACCTGCCTTCAGACATTTCTTTCCATATTACAAGCTTGCTGTAAAAGTTTGCACACAGTTTCTAAATTAGGATGTCCATACGAACACGTCCTCAGCTCAGCTGCTGTTACCAATATAGGCAATCACAGGAGATAATTATGCCTTTTTATGTGTACAGTGTGATATCATGTAAGTGCTTTTTTTCACCTGCTGTTACCGGCTATTATATCAGTTAGATTTGTGAATGCGCAGGTATGTGGTCCAGTAACTGTGTATTTTCCCTTATAGCATTTAGAAAATTCATTCAGTAATGCCTGTTGGCTTTCATATAGCAAAGTTCCTATAGAGACAACAATCTGCACTGAAAGATCAATAAGTACAGCAAAAAATATTTACTGTATATCTTATGCCAGTAAATGATAACCATGACAGTTTTTTGTTCTAATAATTACTGCATTCAAGTGATGGTTTTGCAGGGAATTTTGTTGGTAGAGATGGGCCAAACACCCCCCTATCCGGGTCGGAGCAGAACTCCCGAACAAGGGAAAAGTTCTAACCCAAACGGCGAACCCCATTGAAGTCTATGGTAGCCGAACAGGAAATATCAAAAGTGCCCATTTTGAAGGGTTATATGCAAGTAATTGGCCGTAAAGGGGGAATGGGGGTCTGGGTATTGCCCTGGGGGACATGTATTAATGAAAACATTTTTTTCTTAAATGATTGTTTTTTTCAGGAGCAGTGATTTTAATGATGCTTAAAGTGCAACAATAAAAATGAAAAATTCCTTTAACCACTTGCTTACTGGGCAATGAAACCCCCCTCCTATCCAGACTCATTTTCAGCTTTCAGCACTGACGCACTTTGAATGACAATTGCGCAGTCATACAACACTGTACCCAAATTAAATTTTTATCATTTTTTTCCCCATATATAGAGCTTTCTTTTGATGGTATTTGATCACCTCTGCGTTTTTTATTTTTTGTTAAAAAAATTTAAAAAGACTGAATTTAAAAAAATATATATATTTTTTAATATTTTGTAATAAAAAAAATTAAAACAGGTAATTTTTCTCCTTCATTGATGTACGCTGATGAGGCGGCACTGATAGGCGGCAGTGATGGGCACTGATGGGTGGCAGTGATGGGCACTGATAGGTGGCAATAATGGGCACTGATCAGTTACACTGATAGGCAGCACTGCTAGGTGGCAATGATTGGCACTACTGGTGGGCATTGATAGCTGACACTTGTGGGCATTGTTAGGTGGCACTTGTGGGCACTGTTAGGTGGCACTTGTGGGCACTGTTAGGTGGCACTGTGGGCACTGTTAGGTGGCACTGTTAGCTGGCAAAGATGAGGCAGATGAGCCTCTTCCACTTCGGGACCTCTGTCCCTCTCATCTGAGCCGGTGATCGGCTTTTTTTTCTACTCACGCTATCAGCTCGGATCGGTGATCAGCCGAGTCTCAGTGACTCGGTGATCACAGCGCGCTCGGTGCGCACCCTGCGGGGCGCGTGCACAGGGGAGGCCGTCATATGACCGCCTCCCGGGAATTCAGGCCCACGCTGTGGCCGCCACTCGGCCATAGCGTGGATGTCAAGTGGTTAAATATAGTGCCTGAGTGGCGCATCTGTAGCACATATACTGTAGAACATGCTGCAGCAAAAAATGATATTTCTAAAGAAAACAAAACAAGTCACATCAAACCATATACCCTCAACATGGGGAGGTGGGTGCTTCGGGGTGGGGGAGGCTTGGCCCCCCCACCCCAAAGCACTTTGTCCCCATGTTGATGGGGACAAGGGCCTAGACCCCACAACCATGGCCGGTGGTTCTGAGGGTCTGTGGGCAGGGTGCTTATCAGAATCTGGAAAACCCCTTTACCAAGGGGGCCCCCAGATCCTGGCCCCCCAATGTGAATAAGTATCAGGTACAGAGTACCCCTGCCCATTTACCAAAATTGTCAAAAAGTACTAAAAACACAGAGACAGTTTTTGACAATTTCTTTATTAAAAAATAACAAAATAATGTCCCTCAATATAAATCCTTCATTAATATATGCCACACCTGGAATAAAAAAATAAATAAAAATGCTCCCACTGACATGAAGGCTGGCTGCCTACTGCAGGCTCTGCCGTTTGACATTTGTTATATAGGTAAGGGGCAGGGCCACGTGGCTACATTACCTGGTGGTAACACCCCCTTCTGACATCACAGACTCATGCAGGCTTGGTTGCAACATCACAAGGGGGCCATAGGCTCCTGCTGCTGTATCTGAGCCAATCATGAGTGAGGGACCCGAGAGAGCCTCGGCTGTCTTGCACAGCATTGGATCGAGATCAGGCTCAGGTAAGCATTGGGGGGGGGGGGTAGCTGCTTGCAGAAGGTTTTTACCTTACCTTACTGCATACGATGCAGTATGGTAAAAAACCCTCTGCCTTTACAACTACTTTAATTCTTGTATGAGAACACCTGCCTGTGCCTTGTGTCTTTACCTTGAATCCTAGTATTAGGCCGGGTTCATGCCTATGCGAATTAGATATGGGTTTCTCCGCATCTAATTCGCATAGCAGGAGAATGTGACTGGCTCCCTATGGAGCCGGTTCACATACTGTATCTCTGTTGGGGCTGTGGAGCGCACTGCACAGAAATGCTGTGAGTCTTTGGCTCTAACATCACGACAGCTCTGGAGCCCGGATTTTCTATTGGGATTTGTAAATTCAAAAAGAACCTCCTTATATTTTCACTTGTTGACCTCTGGGGAATAAACCCAGTTTGATCCCCCTAGGTTGGTGAGTTATATCTCTAACTATATGTGCGGCCAGATCATTACCTAGTACAAGATCTATTCTTGAGAGTGAGGAGTAAGTGCCTGAATAGCACGAGAACTGTTGTACCCCGGGATTGCTCATTCTCCAAAGGTCAATCAACCCTGCTTCTTTAAGAAACTGGCCCATTCGAGTTCCATACAAACCCTGCCCCTCTTTTCCTGGGGGAAATCTATCTATTTCTTTATTTATTGCAACATTAAAATCCCCAACAGCAATGACAGGTATGTTCGGTTTGTCCACTATAAACTCCAGCAAACAGTATAGAACATCTAGCTTAAAAGGTGGAGGGTTATAAATATTTGCTAATATACATTCCTGATTCCCTATTATACAGTGCAAGAAAATATACCTACCCCCAGAATCTATATAGCATTGCCTGCAGGAAAACACAACCTATCTCCCAATTAGCACCGCCACCCCCCTAGAATAAGAGGTGTGTACCGCATGAAACTGACACCGGTATTTTTTGTTTCTTATTTGAGTTTTAGTGTCCCTTGTCAGGTGCGTCTCCTGCAGACAAACAATATCCACTCTAAAAGTATCTAACATATCAAATACCAATGCTCTTTTAGAGGGAGTACCCATCCCCCTGACGTTCAATGAGCCTATCTTTAATCCCATTGAATAATCTGGAGTAAAGTTGTCACAACAGGGAAGAAGAAGAGCAAAAAACAACCAGGGGTACACCCTATATACTTTTAAGGAAAAAATCTCCTCTAAACCTATTATTTTTATAAGGCTTCCTGTCGTTTTAGCATTCTAATTCTCTCCAACCCCCTTTCTCCCTGTACCACATTTACCTGGATGTCGGAATATCTTCCATATACACACAATAATAACTCTATTTTAACCCATAAAACAACAAAACTTCTTTTCATATCATGCATGTCCCAGTGCTTAACCATTGTATCGTATTTCACTACAAACCTTAGTATTATCCCCATATTCATCTGTGTCCTTTGTGTTTTTATATAGTTCAGTGTGTCATACATTATCTTTACATTTAATGTGTGGCTTAATACCCTATATTGTATTCTACTATAACCGTACCCTATCCCCCCGCCCCACCTCACCCCCCCCTTTTTCCCACCCACCCTTCCCCCCTTCCTTCCCATACCACACTAGGTTACCCCTAGGGGCTTTTTTATTGGCCAGCCCATACCCACCTACCCTTCCATACCACGCCCCACCCCCAACCTCACAAACCCACCCCTCCCCCCACTTCCCCCCTTCCCACTCTGTACTCAAAAAAAAACTTATTATAACCACACCCCATCTCAAATCTAATTCCATTTACCTACCTTCTCTCAATACATCCCCACTCCTTTTAGTGAACATATATATTAGTAAAATAAATTAACATTGTGCCCTGTTTGTGTGTACTAATTTCAACGCTATTCCTCCCCTATTTCCTGGGTAGTTGGTCTTTCTTATCCTCTAACCATGCTAGCGCACTGTCAGGGGACTCAAAAATCTGACTTCCCCCCAGTGCGTTTATCCGTAACTTAGCTGGGTAGAGGAGGGCATACGTGACGTTGAATTTCTGGAGGCTACGTTTAACCCCCAGGAACCCAGCTCTGCGTCTCTGTAGGTCTGAGGAGAATTTTTATTTATTTAAAAGAAAAGAATAGCATGAAATACAATATGCAGACAAGACAAGCCTTACCACATTTTGCTGGTTGGAAGGTGAAGAGTGGGAAATTTGAGTGGAGAGTGAAAAACAGTTTTGCTATTGATATGGTTGCATTTTTAGTTTCTTTGGAGTCTTGCAGCTTTTTAACCACTTTCCGCCCGGCCTATAGCAAAATGACATCCAGGCGGTGGTTCCATTATCCTGACTGGACGTCATTTGACATGCCAATCTGTGCCCACAAATGATGCCAATCAGTGCCCATCAGTAATGTCTGCCAGTGCCTCCTTATCAGTGATGCCCATCAGTGCCACCCATCAGTGCCCATCCGTACCACCTATCAGTGCTTCCTATCAGTGCCACCCATATGTACCAATCAGTGCAGCCTTTCAGTGCCCATCAGTGCCACCTATCAATGCTCATCAGTGCCCATCATTGCTGCATATTAGTGCCCATCATCAATGCCACCTTATCAGTTCCAACTCATCTGTGCCCATCAGTGAAGGAGAAAACTTACTTATTTACAACATTTTATAACAGAAACTAAGAAAAAACATTTTTTTTTACACTTTCAGTTTTTTTATTTGTTTAGAGAAACAATAAAAACCCCAGATGTGATCAAATACACCAAAAGAAAGCTCAATTTATGGGAACAAAATGCTAAAAATTTTGTTTGGGTACACTGTAGCATGCCCTCGCAATTGTCATTTAAAAAGCGACAGAGCTGAAAGCTGAAAATTGGCTTTGGCAGGAAGGGGGGAAAGTGCCCTGTATTGAAGTGGTTAACCGCTTGCCGACCAGTGAATGGCGATATACCTTGGCACAATGGCACGGCTGCGCAAATGGGCGTACCTGTACTCCACCTTTAAGAAGTGGCATTGTGGGCGCGCGTGCACCCACTGCGTACTCCGTGACTGTGCCCGCGGGCCCGCTTACTCGACGTCCACCGGTGTCCCGTGATCATGTCGCAGAATGGCAGAATGGGGAGATGCCTTTGTAAACAAGGCATTTCCCTGTTCTGCCTAGTAACATGACAGGGAGCAACTGCTCCCTGTCATTGGGAGCAGTGATCGTCATATCAGTGGTAGCCCATCCCCCCCACAGTTTGAACACCTCCCTAGGACACACTTAACCCCTTGATCGCCCCCTAGTGTTTAACCCCTTCCCTGCCAGTGTCATTTACACAGTAATCAGTGCAGTTTTATAGCACTGATCACTGTATAAATGACAATGGTCCTAAAATAGTGTCAAAAGTGTCCGATGTGTCCACCATAATATTGCAGTCACAATAAAAATCGCAGATCGCCGCCATTACTAATAAAAAAAAATGAATAATAAAAATCTATCCCCTATTTTGTAGACGCGATAACTTTTGTACAAACCAATCAATATACGCTTATTGCAGGGGTTTTTTTTGTTTTGTTTTTTTACCAAAAATATGTACAGTAGAATAATACAAATCAGCCTAAACTGAGAAATAATTTTTTTTTTATTTTATATATTTTTGGGGGATATTTATTATAGCAAAAAGTAAAAAATAGCTTTTTTTAAAATTGTTGCTTTTTTTGTTTATAGTGCAAAAAATAAACTATACTATATAACTTTCTGAAGTACTTATTCTGAGCTTGCTCACCCTTTGTTTGCTGGAACTTTGACTAAGTGGGAAATTTGACTAGGTTTTGAGTTAAATACTGCAGTTGAAAACGGGAGATTATAACAAGAGTCTTTTAGCCTATAAGTAACATCTTAAATTTCTTGTTAGTAATATTAATATTGAAACTGTAATACGGTGTGCTAGCAAGATTGAAGGTTTTGTGCAGTGCACAGTGTGCCGCATGCATACAAAAATGGAGCAATAGCTCCAGGATGGATACCGCTGCAACAGATCTGAGCGGGTTGCCCTTCTGGAAGCTCACATTAGAGATCTGGAGGAGCAAATTGCAACACTGAGCAGAACTGACAACCTTGAAAGGGCTCCTCTCACTGAGCAGGTGGTTAGCAGGGTTGAGGTGAAGGGTGGAGGGGTAAGTCAGAATTATCAGGTAGGAAGATGGGTTACTGTAATCAGAGGGAGTGGTAGGAGCTCACAGAAAAGGAAGGCCAGCCCTGGGTTTGAGGACCCAAACAGATTTGCCAAGTTAGGTGAAGTAGTGGGGGTGGCAAGCTGAGAAGGCAGCCCTAGATGTCACTGCTACCCCTAACAACTGGGAAATCAGCCCATCTAGTAGGGGTGGTGAGGTTAGTACAGGTAGGCCTAGACAGTTGGTGGTAATAGGTGGTTCTAAAATCAGAAGGACTGATAGAATAATTTGTCACCAGGATCGCCTCAACCTAATGGTGTGCTATCTCCCTGATGCCGGGGTTTTGCATGTGGTGGACTGGGTTTATAAATTAATGGAAGGGGCTGGGCATAACCCAGCTGTCTTGATCCATGTTGGAACCAATGACAGATTATATGGAAGGTGGTTCTGTTATCCTGACTGATCGTCATGTGACATCCAGCAGGATAAGCCACGACTGCGCACCCATCGGTGGTGTGGTGTGTCAGTCTGACACACCGCATCTCTGATTGAGGTAAAGAGCCTATGATGTATGCTCTTTACCACATGATCAGCTGTATCCAATCACAGCTGATCACAGTGTAAACAGGAACAGCCGTGTATCAGCTTTTCCTCTACTCGCACTGACAGGCTGCTCTCCTGACAGGGGGGTCTGCGCTGATAATCAGTGCATTGATTATCAGTGCAGACCCATCGAGGATGCTCTCCCATGACCACCAGGTATGCCCACCCATGGCCACTAGGCATGCCCACCCATGACCATCAGGGATGCCCACCCATAGCCACCAGGTAAGCCCACTAGAGCCCACCAGGGATGCCAATCAGTGCCCATGAGGGATGGCACTCTGTGCCGATCAGTGATACCTGCCAGTGCCGCCTATCAGTGCCACCTATGAGTGCCCATCAGTGCTACCTATGAGTGCCTATCAGTGCTGCATTTAAATGCCCCATCAGTGCCACCTCATCAGTGCCACCTCATTAGTGCCAATCAGTACTGCCTCATCAGTGCCCATCAGTGCTCATCAGTGAAGGAGAAAAATTACTTATTTACAAAGTTTTGTAACAGAAACAAAGAGAAATTTTTTTTTGCTAAATTTTCGGTCTTTTTTTATTTGTAGCGCAAAAAATTAAAACCCCAGTGGTGATCAAATACCACCAAAAGAAAGCTCTATTTGTGGGGGAAAAACACCAAAAAAAACTCTATGTGTGGGAAAAAAATGCTAAAAATTTTGTTTGGGTACAGCGTCGCATGACCACGCAATAGTCATTTAAAATGTGATAGCGCTGAAAGCTGAAAATTGGACTGGGTAGAAAGGGAGGAAAGTGCCCTGTATTGAAGTAGTTAAAGATCTAGGCTGCAAGTTAAAAGGAAGGACCTCCAAGGTGATATTCGCTGAAATATTGCCTGTGCTATGCGCAACACAGGAAAGACAAGGGAGATTAGAGAACTGAATGCTAATGGCTGAATGGCTAAAGACCTGGTGTAAGAAGGAGGGATTTGGGTTTCTAGATTACTGGGCTGACTTTTCATTGGTGTACAATCTATATGTTAATGATCATTTGCACCTAAATGGAAGCGGGTCTGTTGTGCTGGGGGAGAGGTTTATGGGAAGGCTGGAGGAGTATTAACTGGGATAGAGAGGTGAATTAGGTTGTAATGGGGCAGACAGGTTTAGATAGGGGTCAGTCCCTATTGGTGGATGGAATGCGAAAACATGGGGAAAGGGCTATGCCAGGTAATAAGAAGGCTCCCATGTTACAACCATTGGAAATTGAACTATTTATACTAAAATAAAAGATATGCAAAATAAGTGTGTAAAATGTGACAATGAATTAAAGTGTTTGTTCACCAATGCCAGAAGTCTGCCAAGCAAAATAGGTAAGTTAGAAGCTTTGGTGCATTAAGAGAACTATGACTTTAACTGGTAATGTTGAATCTTGGCTTCATTCTTCATATGAATGGGCTATTAATATTCCTGGATATACTCTTTCAGAAAGACAGGGTGGGGTGGTGGTGTCTGTCTCTATGTGAGAAGTGATCTGAAAGCATTTTCTTGACACTTGCTCTCTTCGTCTGAAAAAACGCTCGGGGCTAATACAGCTGGAAAGTGGAGTATTGGACCCTGAAATATCACCTTCTCGTCTTCTCCTTTCTGTGTTCCTTCATATCGGCTCTTCCTCTCATTCGGTCTCGGCATATCTGGATTCCGGAGCCGCCGGCAATTTCATGGACTGGGGAAATGCATCTTCCATGAGGCTTACCCCTTTGCCCCTCACAACTCCATTGGTGGTCTTGGCGATTGATGGCACTGTTCTCCCAGGGGGCCCTATCCGCTTCCATACTCTCCCTGTTAAGATGTCGGTAGGGACACTCCACCAGGAGTGGATATCCTTCCTTTTCTTACCTAAGGCTTCATCTCATATAATTTTAGGTCCTCCTTGGTTACGGCTCCATTTTCCACACGTTGACTGGACTGCTGGACAGATCCTGGTATGGGGTTCCTCTTCCTGCCTACTCAAGTTTGCCCCAAAAGAGAAACTTCCTGTTGCCACCATTCTTTCTGCTGTATATAGCGATTTCTGGGATTTGTCCTGCAATAGTCGGGCTAAGCACTCTCTAGGTCATGTGGCACTCTGGATGAGGAGCCCACCTGTGAACCTGAGCCGATAATTTACTCCAGTTTGCATAACCATTTACCCTTGCTTGTCCCTAAACTCCCTTGGATGCACAGCCAGGTTAACTTGTCCACAAGTTCTACAGTCGCTACTCCCTGTGATGCGATTGAGGTAGTCGCTACACCTGGCAATGCTATTCAGTCAGCCTTTGCACCAGTTATGCCAGCCCAGCCCATGCCCAGTAAGCTTCCTGCTTTTCCTATTCAGGACCTTCTGTAACCTGGCCTCACCCTACTACTACTACATCCATTCAAACTTGTCTAAGAGGCTCAATACATCCTTTGGATAGACTGCCTCATTCGGTCAGGTGGGGTTTTCAACCTTTCTTTCTGGACACTGCATTCTGCTTGTGTTTCAGCTATCCAGCTTGACTCTTGTGACATGTCACCTTCTAACCAACCTGGTCTCAGGGATCCACTGACCTCTGCCCAGTCTGATGGTCCTGTGCTGGATGTCCAGCTCATCTTTAAGAGTCTGGGGGACCCTGTTTAGACTCCTAATTGTCTTCTCATGCCCTTACCCATTCCTAGGAAGCCTTTAGTACTCAATAAGTCCTCTCGTCCTCCCTCTACCTCGGTTTTGGTCTCTGAGGATAATCTAAAGTACGAGGTTAGTCAAGTTCTGGATTCCTGGTCCGTAGAGGCATTCTTCAGTACCTCGTACATTGGAAAGGGTTTGGTCCTGAGCAGAGGTCTTGGATCACTGCATCTGAGATCTTTGAGCCTCGTCTGTTGAGGAGGTTTCATCTGGAGTTTCCCTTTAAGCCTGGGCCCAGGCAGGGCAGGGGGAGGCCTCGTAAGGGAGGGTACTGTCATGGTTATGCAATAATCTTTGTCTGTCAGCTTACCTCCTCCATGTGTTCACCTTTAGAGGCCAGCCACTCTCACCTGACTGCTTATATAATCTTCCCTCAGCATAGCTTCACCTCAGCCTCTAATTAGGAACACTATATTAACCTGTGCATTGCAAGCCAACCTTGCTGATCAACCATTGTGTGTTTTAGCTTTCGTGTGCTTCTTGCTGTGTCTCCTACGTCTGATTCCGGTTACCGATCTTGGCCTGTTCTCGACTATCCCTGTCTGCTTGTGACCCTGACCTTTGGAGTGTTCTATGTTTATCCTTGTCTGCTAGTCTCCCTGACCTTGGCTTATCCCTTTACTATCCTTGTTGTTCCAGCCTGCTGCTTCCTTCCTCTTTCTCCTCTAGTCTACCGTGAGCTGTGAGACCCTGGAGGCCGCGACCTGGAGCCAGACTGCAGCACAGTCCATCCTCACCACTAGAGGCTCTGGTGAACACCTGCTGGCTCTTATGCCCTGTACACACGGTCGGATTTTCCGACAGAAAATATGTGATCGGAGCTTGTTGTCAGAAATTCCAACCATGTGTGGGCTCCATCTGACTTTTTCCATCAGAATTTCCGACACACAAAGTTTGAGAGCAGGCTATAAAATTTTTCGACAACAAAATCCATTTGTGTCAATTCCAACCATGTGTCGACATTTCCGATGCACAAAGAGCCATGCATGCTCAGAATAAATTCCGAGACGGAACTGCTCGGTCTGGTAAAATTAGCGTTCGTAATGGATATAGCACTTTCGTCACGCTGCAATGTTTTCAATTGTTTAATGCAGCGCACTACTTCTTTATAATGCTAGAAGAATGAAGTTGTTTTGCTGTTCATATTCACACAGAGTTCTCGCAAACTTCTTTCTTTATTATTTATCGTGATTTAATGAATATCATATTTTGATTAGTCACATCTCCAGAAAATAATTACATTTTTGGATGTTTTTATTTGTTTATTTGGGTTTTTTTTGGAAATCCTGATCTCCTGTTATTTTTAGTCAATTTTTTTTTTTTTACTCCAGAATATTTTTGGGTGTGTTTTGTGTGTCAAATTACCAAAACACTGTTATTATCTTGTATTATTTAAATCTCAAGGAGATTGTTTTGTGTTGGTGTCTCTTGTTAAATTTGATGTTCTATTTTTGAAATGTACCTGCCTCCTCACAAACAAACTGTCCTTTTTTAATGAAAACACATAGGCGAGTATAATAAAAAAAAAAATACCTTTATTAAGGGGTCATAACCAAACAAAGAGGGAGGCAACGCAGGATAAACTGCAGAAATTGGCAAATCCTTTGGCCCCCAGGGCACACATCAACTATTTTAATACCAAATTGGTGGCCTGAGGAGTCCATATATAAGGGAGTACAATCTGGTCCAGAAGTCCAAGAGATCATGAACAGCAGCAGATGACATGTATGTCCCCATGGTCATACAAGAGCCTGCATCTTTTGTCAGACCAGACTGAACCCAGGTCATCACTCTCTGGTCTTCCTTAGATGCTTCCTTCCAGGCTGTGGCTCTGGTGTTGGAGGTGTGGCATGAGGAGGAGGAGGAGGAGGACCTGGAGGAGGAGGAGGAGGAGGAGGACCATGGTTGAGCTCACAAATGTGCTTTGGCTTGTGAGTAGGCCCCTCAACCCCTTATTTAGGGCTTGGAAGATGAGATACTCACATATTAGGCGTTGGCCCTCCTCCATTTCCAGCATTTTGCAGGCTGTTATGTATGCAAAGTCCTCTTTAACACTGTGGGGGGGTTCTGAGGGCTGCAGTAGCCTTCCAAAATAGGCCATTTGCTGCCTCCTTCATGTTACTCCTCTTCCTGACACTTTTTGGTTGAAGGTGGAGGAGAGGGACCTGGGTATCGGGCAGGTTACTGGCTGAGACTTACCTGTGTATGAAAAAGGGACATCGTTTTAGTTTTTGGTTCATCAATCACATTTAGAAATTAGTAATCCAAACTAACATAGATTTAACATCATTAATTTGACCAACAGAAATATTTTGAAGAATGCTATACCTAGCTCAAGCTGGGCTCCTCCACATGTTGCTGCCTGGAAGGCCCAGGTTGGACATCTGAAGCCTCAGCTGGGGGGGAAGGAAGTGTGGAAGGAAGAGTGGAGAGTGCTGGCCTGGGTTCAGTCTGGCCTGCCAGAAAACGCAGTCTGTCATAGTACCACAGCCTGGGTACATAAATGTCATCTTCTGCAGCTGCTGATCTCAGGGAATCCTGGACCTTCTTGTGCTCCCTTTGATAAGTGCTCCTCATGCCACCAATTAGGCCCTTCAAATAGGTGATGTCTGCCGTTGGGATCACCGGCTTCACAAATTCCAGCAATTTTTCCAGCGCTGCCTTCCTCTTTGTTTGATTCTTATAATGTGTGTGGTTTACCTGCCACAGACAGGGCAGCTCCCTGAACATATCAATCAATATATCCATTTTCTCTGCAAGACACACCACAAGACAAACCCTAATGTCAGGCTAAAGTCTAATAATCTTGTCCCAGTATAGGCCTCAATCTCTAAACAGTATAAGACCAAGTTTAAATGTTACCTTTGTTATCACGACCAATGCTTCCTACACTCCTTCCTCCGCTCACAGATTGTAAGTACGACGCACGCGTGTTACGCTTTATATACACTGCGCATGCATGAAACTCCACCTGCCCCTGACATTCTTTCTAGTCTATTCCCCGCCCCTTTTCGTTCGGCGCAGTGGGGAAGAGCACATGGCGAAGACAGAGCAGGTGCATGCTAATTACAGCAACGAGGAGGAGGAAAGCCCAGAGCCAGAAACGTCACGATCCCGATCCCGATCCCTTTGTGGAGATGGTGGACATACTGAAGAGGGCCGACTATGACAGGAAGCATGGACCTTACCCCAACCCCAATGTCAGAAAGGCCAAGATCATGGCTAAAGTTGTGAAGAGTCTGCACAGGAATTTTGGGGTACGTTGATCCAAGGATCAACTCAGGAAGCGGTGGTCGGACCTCAAAATCAGGGAGCACGATCAGTATAGAAGGATCAGGTCAATGCTACAAAAAAGTAAGTAGTTGTGCTGTGTTCCTATTCGTTATTTTTAGAATGTTCGTGCTGCTCCATGTGCTTTTCTTTACTGTTGTACAGTTTAAAATGGCAACTTTCATGTTCATGGACACATTATTCATTCGTAGGAAACATTGTTCGTTCGGCCAAAAAAACACCATGCTTTGTCCAGATTCATTTCAATACATTTTTTCTGGCCTACTTCACTTAAAATAAGTTTGTTGTCTAGATGGGTTTGTAACTAGAATGAAATGCAACTTAGATTCTGTGTAAGGAGAGGACACTCAGCAGCTGTTTACACATCTGGACAAAGGAGCACCCTTTTTATTAGGGGGCCACACAGGTGCTCCAGTGTATACTATAGGGGTGACTCCATCTGTGAAGCTTGTACAAAACAGGTAAGTATTCAAGCTTGACAAAGGACAAAAATATTTCTTCATCTTGCAACTCTGCCAAAACAGACAATTGTACCCCACTCAGGGCCGTCTTTAATTTTGATTGGGCCCTGGGCAAACATTTTCTTGGGGCCCTCCCCTCCATTCTGAGACATACAAAAAATAGCAGGTAGACTCAAAATCAGTTTACTGCAGCAGATCACAGATTGCAATTGTTTGCCAGAGGTTACAGCCTATCCTTACTGCTCACTGGCTGGTTTATAGAGGTTACAACACATAATTTCTGCTTGCCGATTGGTTGATAAAGGTTACTGTACATTATTAGTGCTCACTAATTGGTTGCTAGGGGTTACAGCACATCATTACCACTTACTGATTGGTTGCTAGAGATTAAAGCAGATCACTACTGTTCGCTGATTGGTTGCTAGAGGTTAATGCACATCATTACCTCTCACTGAGCAGTGGAGCAATCCCAAATAATTGAGCAAGTAAAGGGGCACATTAATACACATACTACAGGAGAGTGTCAGAAAGTGCAGACATACTACAGGAGAGGTTCAGAGATTGCGGACATACTGCAGGAGACAATTAGAGACTGCAGACATACTGCAGGAGATTACCAGAGACTGCGGACATACTGCAGGAGACAATCAGAGACTGCAGACATACTGCAGGAGACAATCAGAGACTGCAGACATACTGCAGGAGACAATCAGAGACTGTGGACTTACTGCAGGAGATTACCAGAGACTGCAGACATACTGCAGGAGATTACCAGAGACTGCGGACATACTGCAGGAGACAATCAGAGACTGCAGACATACTGCAGGAGACAATCAGAGACTGCGGACATACTGCAGGAGATTACCAGAGACTGCGGACATACTGCAGGAGATTACCAGAGACTGCGGACATACTGCAGGAGATTACCAGAGACTGCGGACATACTGCAGGAGACTATTAAAGACTACGGACATACTGCAGGAGACAATAAGAGACTGCGGACATACTGCAGGAGAAAATCAGAGACTGCGGAGATACTGTAGGAGACAATCAGAGACTGCGGACATACTGCAGGAGATTACCAGAGACTGCGGACATACAGGTGATGGTCAGAGAACTTTCAGCAACGCACAGCTTTACAGTTGAATAACACAGCTCAGGGTTTAAACAGTCAGGCATTTTATGAGTGTAAGGACATACTTGGCCAGCCAAACTAACTACATACATTCAGGTGTGTGGGCGGGGCTTCCACTCTCTGCTCTCACTACAACAGCTGGGAGTTCCACTGATGCTCTGTTGGGGGGCCCGCATCACCCGTGAATTGGGGCACAGGTGACAGCTTTACAGAGCGCACAGAGGACACGGGAGGATGTATTCCTGCGCTAGCCAGTTGGGGGGGTAGGGCCAGGAGCTCCACTGATGCTCTGACCCCGCCCACATGCAGCCTGTGTACTCGGAATAGAGCGTCTGTAGTGAGAGCCAGTGATCGGAGTGGGAGTGTCATTGGAGCTCCCGGCTCCACCCCTGGACCTCTGTATTCACCAGCCAGTACAGAGGGGGCGGGGGCCAGGAGCTCCACTGACACTCCCACTCTGATCACTGGCTCTCACTACAGATGCTCTTTTCCTAGTATACAGGCTGCACGCGGGCGGGGTCAGAGCATCAGTGGAGCTCCCGGCCCCGCCCCCTCTCAGCTTGCTAGCGCGGAATACATCCTCCCATGTCCTCTGTGCGCTCTGCAAAGCTGTCATCGGGGCCCCAATTCACGGCTAGCACGGGCCCCCCAACAAAGATTGGGCCCAGGGCAAGTGCCCCATTTGCCCTGTGCTAAAGACCGCCCTGACCCCACTTCCAAGCAATGTTTCATATTCCTATTTCTGCCATCAAATATCTGTGTGCTAAGTATACCTATTTTATTTTTACATAGGGGAGAAAAGACTTGGAGGACACCACTCATCAGAGGAGACAACAGACCCCCCACCTCATGAAGAAGTGGAAATCCCCCAAACCCAAGCAGAGGAGGAGGAGAGAGACGTGGTGGAAATTGTCACCACAACAGGTGAGTGTCTGCGACCACAGCTTCAGGTAAGAGATGGATGCCTGCATATTTATAATACATGATGTGTTTTTATGTTTATATATTTTTAGGTGATCGTGATGTTGTGGAAGAAGGTAATTTCACCAGTGAAAGTGCCCAGATCCTAATCGGGGAGATAATGGAGTGTATTAGGGACTTGGAAAACATCAAGCAAAACATCAATGATGTTCAAAACAAAATGAAGAACATCATTGATGTTTTAGGGAGAATTTAAAACCCCTAGAAATCCCTAACTTATTTGTGCTTTGTGTTTTTGTTTTTCTGACAATTTTGTGAAATTTTTGTGACATATTATAGAAAAGCCAAATTTTGAAGATGCACACACTGTGTCAACATGTGCTATCTGCCATCATGGGAGATCAATGTACGCGTTTTGTGGGTGCAACCCCATCCTCAATAATAAAGTAGCTGAGAGGAAGGGGTTTCACCCACAAAACACGTCCATTGATGCCCCATGATGGCAGCTAGCACATGCTGACATTCGGCAATTTGTGTGCATCTTCAAAATTTGGCTTTTCCAGGGGTGACTTCACCCCGTCTGCTGAACGCAATATCAAACACAGTTTATAAATACTCATGTCTGATATTGCCTTCACTTTCTATAAAAGTTGAACTTTGTAAGTTCCAGAGTTGTGTATTTCTTGTTGGTTTTAAACATGCCTGTTTAACCTTAGAAGGCAATTTCTACTTTTTAATGTGACCTAAAAAAAATGTTATACAACAAACATGTTGGTTTGTTTTAAAAACCTTTTATAAATGCACATGTGATTGTGCTTTGATTAAAAATATTGAGAATCAACAATGTGTGGCTTCTTTCAATACTCAAAAGCATTTTTTGTTGTAAAGCTGGTGTTTTCAGTGACAATGGGGGTTATTTACTAAAGACAAATCCACTTTGCACTACAAGTGCAGTTTCACTGCAGTCTCAAGTGCACATGTAGTGCAAAGTGTATTTTCCTTTAGTAAATAACACCCAACAGTGCTTTATAGTTTTACACAATCACGCCATTTTCAGGACTCCCCAAATTTCAGTCATGGTCAGCTAATAGAAAGCCAAGCAGTAAATCTAAGCAAATATTTGTTCAGTTTAAAATATATTTTTATTTAAAAAATGTCTCAGACATTATCTGGCATATCGATGCCCCCCCTACCTACAAAGTATTCCATGTATCTTAGACGGACCTCGCGGGCACTCTGGGGGGGCAAGCCAGGACGGCCAGCTTCAAGCGCCATCAGGTTTGGTTCATTCATATTAATTCTGGCTTCAGGCCCAACTGAGCCAGCATAATTCCAATAATTTCTCCTTAAAAAGTTGTGGAGAACACAGCAAGCCAGGATGATGTGATTGAGTTTATATTCCGCCATGTGTATCGGTGTAAGAAATAGGCAGAACCGGCTGGCCATTATTCCAAACGTGTTCTCCCCTACTCTTCTGGCTCTGGCCAGCCAGTAATTAAAAACCCTCTGGTCCGGGGTGAGGGTCTTCATAGGGACTAGCCACATAAGATGGTCCCCCAGAGCAAACACTTCATCCGCAACGAAGATGAATGGGAGTCCTTCCGCATTGTCTTCTGGAGGTGGCAAGCCCAAGCTGCCATTCTGGAGACGCCTGTAGAACTCTGTGTGGGTGATGACTCCACCATCTGACATCCGGCCATTCTTCCCCACGTCCACATACATGTAAGTAGCCGACACCACCACCAACATCACAATACTATTGAACCCCTTGTAGTTGTAATAGTATGACCCCGAGTTGGGTGGTGGGACGATGTGGACGTGTTTCCCATCAATTGCCCCTCCGCAGTTAGGTAAGTCCCACCGCTGGGCAAAGTGGGAGGCCACAGTCTGCCATTCCTGTGGGTTGGAAGGAAACTGTGGAGTCAAACAAGAAAAATAAATTAATCATTTTGCACATAAACATGGAAAGCAGATTAGACACAAACATTCTTGGCCAACATCAGTATAACATTTATTTTAGGGAGTATTTAAAGACAAAGGTATAAGGTCCACCTATCAGATTCCCCCCCCTCTCATGGGCCATTTTAAACATTTTAGGGGGGAGATGCTTTGGCCAGGTAACCCTCTCCACTTCATTGAGAGATGAATGCCTAAATAAAGTGTATTACTTTGGCCAGTCCCTCCTTACTTACACTATTGGCAGCCCACTGGACAGGTAAGAAGTGTCATAATACTAGGGGGGCGTGGCTACTGTGCTGCTGTACGGATGCATGACCTGTTAGCTCCACTCTAATAGCAGGAATCGAACCAGTTCGAGACCTGGCTTAAAGAGAAAGTCGCTGACCTCGAGGACAGATCACGTAGGAACAACATAAAGCTGCGTGGAGTCCCAGAAAATGTCCAGCCCTTGCAACTGCGCCAGTATGCTCAAGAATTTATGTCGGCCTATTTACCATCAGTCCCCTCCTCGGAATTAATCATTGATAGGATCCACCGACTACCCAAACCAGCACACCTGCCAGACAATATTCCCAGAGACGTTCTGATGTGGGTACATTTTTTCCACGTTAAGGAACAATTCATGCTTGCCTTCAGGAAAAATGCACAACCCCCTGAGCAATATTCTTTTTTCTTTTTTTTTTTTTGCTACTTCAGAGCTCATTTGAGAGGTTTTAAATCACCATAAATAGCTCATTTTTATCCCATCTCATTATCGTCACATCATAGTAGCATAGCCTTTACTTTTTTAAAATTTTATAATTTTATAATTCTTTATTTATCCTTTAAAAAAAAATACAAAGCGTACATCCTAAGACTAACCCATTATATACTGCTTGAAATCTCACCCCAACCCCCGCCCCCACCCACCCCCCCATCCTGCAGTGGTGTCGCCAATGAGGGCGAGCATTCTCACAAAAACAACTCAGCAAATCTACCTGTTTTTTTAAAGAGTATCCACTTCGCCCACTTATCTCTGTCAGAGTCTGCTTCTTCCCCTGGCCCGATGGCTTCCACTTCGCCCACCTCTAAGATATAGGTTTTATTGACCCTTGATAGCCAATCACGAATGTTTGGGCCCACGCCCCCTTGCCATTTTTTTGGGATTAAACTTTTTGTCGAGTTTAGTAATACCGGAGTTAAAGATGCAATGTACTTTCTATTGAGACCTTCTAACCCATGGAACATACACACCCAGGGGTCCTCCCTGATCGTGGTTCCCACTATCTCCTCTATGATCTTTAGCACTTCCTGCCAGAATTTTTTAATAGTTGGGCATTCCCACCAGAGGTGAGCCATCGTTCCTCTGTCGGAACACCCCCTCCAACAATTTGCAGGTTTCTCCGGTTGGAACTTATTTATTTTATCTAGCGTCGCATACCATCTAGATAGGCATTTATAATTAGTTTCTATCATTCTCATGTCTACTGCAGTTTTGTGTGTTGCGTTGAGAATGGCCTCCCAAGTCACTCCACTAGTTACAGGTCCCAGTTCGGATTCCCATTTTTTGATAAATATCGGCTTCTCTCCCTCTCCCTCATCCATCAGTATTTTATATAATTCTGTTGTTTTCTTAAATACTTTATCCCTCACGAACAGTTTCTCCAAAGGCCTAAGATTTTTCTTATCTCTGATAGTACCTGGGAGACAATTAGTGAAGTGCACGAGCTGGTTATATCGCCACACATCAATTTTCATTAGGTCCTTGAGCAGGGCTAACTCCTGAAAGGTGACAATTTTACCATTCTTCGTGATATCCTTTAATTGTGTATGATTTTTTTTTAATCCAATTCCTTCCCACCTCCCCCATCCCTGGCTGAAAAAATTCATTGTCTTTTAAATAAATAAGTGGCAAATTAAACTCCCATGCATTTTGTTTGTGTAGCTGATCCCATGTCTTAAAAGTGTGACGTGTTATAATATGTGTATTAGAGCCTAACTTCCTAAAGTGAGGGGGATTCCATATTAATTGATTTAATTTTGCATTGCTCATATCTTTTTCTAAATTCACCCATCTTTTATCTATCAAGTCCTTTCCCCAATCTATCACTCGTGATAATACTATTGCCCTGTGATATCTTTTAAAGTCTGGAAGTGCCAGACCACCCTGTGCTTTATCCCTACTCAGGATTTTGTAAGCGATCCGTGGCTTCTTGTTTTTCCATATAAATCTAGTGATAATCTTGTTCAATGCCCTGAAATAGGTCTGCAGAAGAGGAATTGGAAGCAACTGCATTTTGTACAGGATCTTCGAGGCCAGAGTCATTTTAACAGTGTTTATTCGTCCGATCAACGAGATCGGAAGATGCATGCTCTTTTTAGTTTCCTGCTTAATCTCGTCTAGGAGTGGGATATAGTTTAGGAGATAAATTTTCCTTAAGGTGTTCGCTAATGTAACTCCCAAATAGCTGAGTTTTTTGCTCCACGGGAAATGAAATATTTCCTTGAGTTTAGTTACTTCTTGTCTATTGATGTTGATATTTAAAACTTCTGACTTACTAAGGTTGACCTTGTAGTTAGATAACTCTCCGTAACTCCTCAGGATCTCAAGGAGGTTTGGGATCGAGATTCTCGGTTTGACAATGTAAAACAGCACATCATCGGCAAAAGCTGATAACCTGTGTTCTTCTCTCCCCACCACACATCTGCTTATATCCGGATTTTTCGGATCGAGGCCAGTAAGGGCTCCAGAGTCAAAACAAACAGAAGGGGGGACAGGGGGCAACCCTGCCTGGTCCCATTTTCTATTTTGAACTCCGCCGATGGTGTACCGTTCACTCTAACAAAAGCCGAAGGAGATTTATATAATGCTTGAATCCAGTTCAGCATGGTACTGCCCAGGCCGATTGTCTTCATCGTCCTCATCATGAAACCCCAGTTTACTCTGTCAAAAGCTTTCTCTGCGTCAATCGACAGAAGTAGTCCTGGGGTCCTATTCGCTTTCAAAGCCTCCATGATAAGGAGTGACCTGACGCCATTGTCCTTCCCCTCTCTCCCAGGTATAAAACTGGTCTGGTCTGGGTGAATCCAATATGTCATTTTATCTTTTAATCTTCTGGCTAGAACTTTGGCGAATAATTTGATATCTGCGTTCAGCAGTGCTATCGGCCTGTAGCTTGAACACAGCGAGCTATCTTTCCCTTCCTTTAGGATAAGTGATACTGACGCTGTCAGTGCTCCCTCACATAGCACCTCCTGACCCCCAGCCTGTTCCAAATCTGACAAAGCTTTGGGACCAGGGACTTTTTACATTTTTTGTACAAATAGGTTGTAAAGCCATCTGGCCCTGGGCTCTTTCCAGAGGGAGATGATTTCAAAGCCTTCTCGATCTCTTCTTCAGTGATCGGTCCATCTAATTCCTTTGCATCACTCTCTGAGAGGTTTGGTAATCCTGCTCTCCTCAAGAACTCTTCCATCCTTTACTCTCTTTCCTGGGTGCTACTCCCGCAATGCCTGACCGAATAAAGGGTTGTATAATAACTTCGAAATTCTTCAGCAATGTCTCTAGATGTATATTTTAGTTCCCCTTTTTTATTTTGGATCTTATCTATAAAGTTGACCCCTCTTTTCTTCTTCAGTACTGTTGCCAGATGCCTCCCCACTTTATTACTCCTTCTAAATCTCTCTTTTTGATGTTTATTTAGCATACGGTTAGATTCTATCTCCATTAAATCTTTTAGTTCTTCTCTTTTTATTATTAATTGTTGAGGGAGAGTGTTAGGGCTCCCCCTAGCAACCTTGTGAGACTGTTCGAGGTGATGGATTTCTTTTATAAGATCTGCTTTTCTTTTCAAGCTTTCTTTTTTCTCATTGGCCCCTATTGAGATCAAAATGCCCCTTATATAGGCTTTTAATGCCTCCCACAAGACTGAACCAGAAATCTCTCCAGTGTCATTTATCGAAAGAAACCTCTTGATTTCCTCCTGTAATTTACTACTAATATTAGGGTTATCGATGAGTTTTTCGTCCAAGTGCCATGAAAATGGTGACCTCCGGGATCCCGGAATCCCCATCCTCATCAGAACTGGGGCATGGTCTGACAACCTGGTTATTTCAATCTTCGTATCCTTTATGTATTCTAATAACCTATGGTCTACCATAAAATAGTCCAACCTTGAGTAGGACCCGTGAACTGAGGAGAAAAAAGTATAGTCCCTGGCCTTCTCCATACATCAATCATTTGGCAGTTGTGAAATTTGTACCTTATGTTTTTTAAGAGTTTCCTACTTACTCCCTGAACTTTAGATGTACTGTCCAGCACTGGGTCTAGACAAAAATTAAAATCTCCTGCCAGTATCACCTCTCCTGCCCTAAAATCCATTAACTTGTTCAGGACTTAAAACAGATACTCGATTGAGTTTTTATTTGGGCCATATACATTTGCTAAAGTAAAAATCCTTTCTCCGATCCGCGCCTTCAAAAAGAGATAACGGCCATCCAAATCTGCGCTCCTTTCTAAGAGAACAAACTTGATCCGTTTTGAGAACCCAATTGCCACCCCTTTGGCCCTCTTTATAGGGGAGTCACTATAGAACCAGTTTGGGAAGCAATTGGAAAACAACTTAATATGTGTGTCCTGCGAGAGGTGAGTTTCCTGAAGAAACACAACGTCTGTGTTGTATTGCTCTATCTCTCTTAACACCTTGTGTCTCTTAGAGGGGAAATTCAACCCTTTTACGTTGTATGTTAAGCAGGTGATCTCTGTCATCTCGCCTTATTTTTATGATAGGGCCATGTGTTTCCTTTAGAAAAATGGGAAAAGGTCCCCCGAGCGGGGTTTTTAGGCAGCTAACTATAGATGTGAGCAAGGCAGTAAATAAAATATTAAAATGCTTTATTGAAGGGTAATGAATGAATGTAACAACATATAAACATAAGTTAGGAGCTCCAGTGGGAAAATACCCATACCAAATACATACAATAGCAAACATAGGTTATACACAGCATATGATAAGGCTATTGCACAACAATTCTGACGCGTTTCGACCCATGAATTTTGGGGTCTCTTCAGAGGATGAGTTTGCTACAGAAAAAAGAAAAATTTATAACAGTATGTCCAGCTTATTTAAAAGAATTACAGCATAGGCAAGTTTGTTTAGCAACATGTTTAGTAACACTTTGCACATAATTACCACTGAGTTTGGATGTGCCCCTCGATCAGAGCCTCCCCACATAGCAGCCCAACCATCCAGTGTGCCCGCACGCAGCAGCACCCCGGAAGAAGGGGGAACAGGAATCCACTTGATATGGCTTGCAAGGAGTCACACGTGTAATTGCCCCCCACCAACACGCCACTGGGGGGTGGGGCCAGAACCTACGAAAATTGTCAGAGCGTTAGCTCATGAATATACCCATATAGGTTAATGGTTAGATTTAACTGTTGGGCGGTCAGAAAGTATTGTAATAATCTATTACAGCTTGAATTGATCATATGAAGGATAATAAAATGAGTAAAGTGACTATATTGGTATAACTAATATAAAATATGTCAGGGATGACCTTGTCTTTAAATGCTGACAATGGCAGTGATAGGAAGAGAAGTGAGGGATGTGCACAGTGCATAATGACATGTAAAATATATGTGAAAAAAGGAATGTGCATGAAAATAATGTGAGTGAGTGTTTTAACTCAGTGGTAATTATGTGCAAAGTGTTACTAAACATGTTGCTAAACAAACTTGCCTATGCTGTAATTCTTTTAAATAAGCTGGACATACTGTTATAAATTTTTCTTTTTTCTGTAGCAAACTCATCCTCTGAAGAGACCCCAAAATTCATGGGTCGAAACGCGTCAGTATTGTTATGCAATAGCCTTATCATATGCTGTGTATAACCTATGTTTGCTATTGTATGTTTTTGGTATGGGTATTTTCCCACTGGAGCTCCTAACTTATATTTATATGTTGTTACATTAATTCATTACCCTTCAATAAAGCATTTTAATATTTTATTTACTGCCTTGCTCACATCTATAGTTAGCTGCCTAAAAACCCCACTCGGGGGACCTTTTCCCATTTTTCTTGTCCATATTGGGGTGAGCAGCATTGACTCCTTAATGTGTCTTCCCTCTTTGCTATACAAATTTGGGTGGTTAAACACCCCTTCCCCCATTTGACACATGGGAGTTAGACATGAGCTGTGCACTGTCTGTTCTCCTGTATATATCCCTCTGTGTTAATCCTAGATACCACATTAGATCATATCCATATATTTTCCAAAAATGTGTTAAATAGCATGTTAAATCGCATATTAGGATTTTAAGTAGACTCTCAATAAGAGGACTAAATTGGAATTATATTTCTTCCCTTGAGCTCACTAAATCAGTTACGCTCTTGTATTGTGAGTCTGTACTATTATTATACTTAATCGAGTCTATAATCCATAGCCTTGTTCGTGGTTGCGAATAGAGTAAAATCGCATCGCAACCGTGAGCAATGAGGGATCCACTGGATACGATGCAAATTTCCTTATTTGGGTTGCTATACATTTACTATTTTGTGTATCTGGGAGTTATTTTTGTGTATTTGAGAGTTATTTCCTTTCAAACAAATCTATTTAAACGTTGAAATTATGTTGCCATTTCTGGGTTGTTGTGGTTTTTACATATTTTTAGGAATATTGTTAGAATTGTCAGTGCACAGTTTCCAATGTTTACTTTGTATTATCAATAAGCAATTATGTAGAAAACTTTTGTTATTTGTTGTTTTTCATAAATCGTATATGTGAGCTCGTTTGTGTGCCTCTCGATCGGCGCCTCCCCGCTTGCAGCTTGCGCCATCGGGGCCCCTGTGATGCCTGCATTGTCGCGTGCTCCCTGGGTCGGGGATCATGTTCCCTGATGTGTCTTCCCGGCAGGGTGGGGAGCTCAGTTATCTGCGCTCCCCTTGTCTCTCCCCTTGGATGGCCGGATTCTCGGATCGGCCGCCCATGGGCGTGATTACCCTGCCGGCAGCATCCCCCATCACCTTTGGACGTTGCATGCGGTGTGCGCACACGTGCGGGTCGCGTGTGCGTGCGGCCTCATGATGTCACGTATTTTACGGCGAAGGTGACGACAGATGTCGGGGCTTCGCCTTGATGGACGCCGAGGGAGCCACACGAGGCCTGCCAATGGCGGCCACAGCCTCCCTCCACACTCCGGGGTTAAGGGGCGGAAGAAACGATACCTGTTGTCAATTTCAGTACTAATTAAGGACACTATTTAATGAGGGTGGATTTGGGTGTGATCCCTCCACTTCCTCCTTGGACGGCCAGACTCTTTTTCCTCAACAGTAGGAGTGAGTAAGAACTTATGATACATCTGATTATCAATGCTTTGTCAGACCCCATAGAATAATATTTTACTTATATTTAATTTTGATTTATGTGCACACCAGCTCTGGATGCCGTAGACTTAGATATTTGGCAATATCATGCACTTTTTCCTTAAATTCACACATCACACATACACTCATTTGTTTTGTGTTGGTTTTTATTTATTTATTTATTTATTTATTTATTTATTTTTGTTTCTCTGCTGTTTAAACACTCACTCGCATCATTTTTATGCACATTCCTTTTTTCACATAGACTTAGATACTTGGCAATATCATGCACTTTTTCCTCAAATTCACACATCACACATACACTCATTTGTGTTTTTTTTTTTTTTTTTGCTGTTTAAAACACTCACTCGCATTATTTTCATGCACATTCCTTTTTTCACATATATTTTACATGTCATTATTTACTGTGCACATCCCTCACTTCTCTTCCTATCACTGCCATTGTCAGCATTTAAAGACAAGGTCATCCCTGACATATTTTATATTAGTTATACCAATATAGTCACTTTACTCATTTTATTATCCTTCATATGATCAATTCAAGCTGTAATAGATTATTACAACACTTTCTGACCGCCCAACAGTTAAATCTAACCATTAACCTATATGGGTATATTCATGAGCTAACGCTCTGACAATTTTCGTAGGTTCTGGCCCCACCCCCCAGTGGCGTGTTGGTGGGGGGGCAATTACACGTGTGACTCCTTGCAAGCCATATCAAGTGGATTCCTGTTCCCCCTTCTTCCGGGGTGCTGCTGCGTGCGGGCACACTGGATGGTTGGGCTGCTATGTGGGGAGGCTCTGATCGAGGGATACATCCAAACTCAGTGGTAATTATGTGCAAAGTGTTACTAAACATGTTGCTAAACAAACTTGCCTATGCTGTAATTCTTTTAAATAAGCTGGACATACTGTTATAAATTTTTCTTTTTTCTGTAGCAAACTCATCCTCTGAAGAGACCCCAAAATTCATGGGTCGAAACGCGTCAGAATTGTTGTGCAATAGCCTTATCATATGCTGTGTATAACCTATGTTTGCTATTGTATGTATTTGGTATGGGTATTTTCCCACTGGAGCTCCTAACTTATATTTATATATTGTTACATTCATTCATTACCCTTCAATAAAGCATTTTAATATTTTATTTACTGCCTTGCTCACATCTATAGTTAGCTGCCTAAAAACCCCGCTCGGGGGACCTTTTCCCATTTTTCTTGTCCATATTGGGGTGAGCAGCATTAACTCCTTAATGTGTCTTCCCTCTTTGCTATACGTGTTTCCTTTAGAACCCCATTGTGGAGCCCCTGCAGGACCGAATCCCATTGAGGACATTGACATTGAGGATCTCTGATTTAATTACATTTTCCAGCTTAGCAAACATTTCTAGTATTTCGGTTTTTGTTGGTAATGGTTCCATGGAGCTTCCTTCCTCCAGGCTACTATCTTTCCCTTTCTCGTTGTGTGTTCCACCGTGAGTGCCTTTATTCTTCCCTGGATCTTTCTTCTTGTCCTTCTCTCCCTGCTGTTTGTTTTCTTGAGCTGGGCTCTTTGGGCTTCTTGAGTTTGCCTCCTTCAGATATTTTTGAATGGAGCTTGAGTTAAAACTTTCTCTTGGCTTCTTTGCTTCCGCCCCTCTTTGAGGGCGCCCTTGCATGATCACCACCACTCGCCAACCTTTCCTCTCTCTCCGGTACTGCTGAGCTTACTCACTTTTTTCTCTCCTATCCCATACACTCTCCACACTCCGCACCTCCCTCCCTCTCCTTGGTGTGCACATGTCACAGAACGGATAGATATTTCGCTCTTGATACCTTACGTGTAGAATTAAGTACTAAATAGTTCAGGGCTAGACGCATTTACATACTCTTTGGTTAGCAATAACTCCAGCAGAAGTCCAGATAATCCTGCATCTATAATAATTTGTATCTATATTTTTTTTTTTTTACGGAAGGAATCTTAACGCATATTTTGCAGCAACCTCCATGAACCACTTTAACATTAAGCCACAATGTAGTCACTGTGCACTCGCGTATGTTTATACAGCCCTCTGCGACCAGTACATATCATATAATAGTCCTGTTTAAGGTTGCTACAGATCTCTACATGTTACCTTGGAGTGCAGGTCTTCTCTCCCAGAGGATCCCTCCAGGAATTCACTACTACTGCAGTACCGGCCGGCTTCTCGAGTTAGGCTTCACTGATGATCTCCAGCCAGCCTCTGCCCTGGCGAACCTGGATATATCTGGAGGGCTGGGGAAATGGCTTCCAGCAGTCCACTGCCGCTCACTGTTTTTTATGTGTGCAGTATGGCTGATGGTGTAGCTAAAATGACAACTCCACCGGGCAGAGCTCGAGGATGTCAGCAAGACTAGCGGGGGGGGCGGAGGGACGGCCGGACGGTCCTGGGGGATGGCTCCGGGAGGAGCTCATACCAGGAACAATTCCAGGATGGCGGAGGGAGAGAGGGAAGGAGAGCGCACGAGAGACTCGGGCCAGCCCAAGATCCTTGGCTGAGCTGGCCACCTTACTTACGGCTCCGGCAAATTAGTCTGCTCCCCGCTTCTCGTGTGGCTGTTATTTTCTCCATCTTGAGCGGATCCGCCGCCAGCTTCCACAGCGCCGCCGTCAGGCCCCTCCCCCACCTCTTGTGTGTCACAGCCCGCGCATGCTCCAACACGTTCCCAGACCGGAAGTGACCGAGCAATATTCTAATATTCAAATGTTCGCAGATCTTTCACAGTTTACTATGCAAAAGCGCAAATCATTGCTAACTGTGACTAAAGCATTACGTAACCACAATATTGTTTACAAATGGGGATACCCAACAAAGCTTATCATCACCCATGATGGCAAAACATCGGTGTTTACCTATCTAGAAGAAGGTCTATCCCTGCTGCGAACATGGGATATACTCCCAGAGCAAACCCCTAACAGATCCACCTCCACATTGAGGTTGGACAACCAAAATGAATGGCAGGTCGTGTCACACAAAAAGAAATTGAGTAAGCGTAATATTCAATCACCTCGAATGACATAAGCTACCCACTGCCACAAGATTCCTGACACAATATGGAACTCACAATCCATGAAGCTCCCCTCCTAAATAATGTGCAGTACATCTGCCATCGGATTCTGGATGGAATCTCACTTTTTTATACAACAGTTTCATTCTTGTTTGTTGACTCTCTGGTTTCTACTTTTTCTACTTCTCATCCCTTACCCTACCTCATTGGTGATGGAAAGCAAGATCAGACACGTGAAGGAAACCTATCCCCCTGGGACGCTCACAGGACACCACTCAAGAATCCTGGAACCCTGTTCTGGACTTCCTAAGATACCAATATCTCCCTACTCCACACATCTTACATGGCAGTTAGAGTGACCTCCTTTAACGTCCATGGCTTGAACCACCCTGCTAAAAGAACCTCAGTTTGGAGGGAAGCTCTCAAACTGCGTTCTAACATCTTATGTCTACAAGAGACACATTGGGCAACCTCATCAATCCCCAAATTCTCTCATAACAAATACCCCCACATTTTTCACGCATCAGCTTCCAAAAAACAAAAAGGCGTTCTCATTGCCATTAGAGACTCTGTGGCCTTCCCCCTACAGGAGACCCACATGGACCCAGAAGGTCGCTACCTGGTCTTGATCGGCGAATTCAACAACCGCCTGTACAGGATAGTCAACCTTTATGCGCCCAACACACACCAACTCCGCTTCTTGAAAAAACTATTCAATGAGATCAGCTTAATCAAAAAAGGAGCAGTCATAATGTGTGGGGACTACAATGTCACGGTAGACTACAAGATGGACACTACCTCCAAGTCTACACCGCTCTAGGAACGTTAAATAGGTCAAAAGGAAGAACAATCTCAGTATTGGAGGTCACAGGTGCTGGCTTAATGCTGATCACAATAGACATAAATGGATTCTGGACAGCTGCACTCAAAGAATAGCCTTGTTTATTGAAGAATACACTAAAAAAATAAAAAAATCACAGCAGACAAAAACGAGCTGACGTTTCGCACTGGCGTCAGTGCGAAACGTCATCTCGTTTTTGTCTGCTGTGATTTTTTGAATTTTGATGTGTATTCTTCAATAAACAAGGCTATTCTTTGAGTGCGGCTGTCCAGAATCCATTCATGTCTATTACCTCCAAGTCTAGGCGTCCTCTACCCTCAATTCAACATATGCTCCACGCCGAAGAGATGTATGATGCCTGGAGGTGCCAGCACTCCAACGAGCGCGATTATACCTTTTTCTCCTCCAGGCATAATTCGTACTCATGCATAGACTTAATCTTGGTGGACAGAGCCCTGTTACAAAAGATTTCCTCCTCTGCCATACATGACATTACATGGTCAGATCACGCTCCTGTGTCTATTATTGTAGAGGAGGGACATCCATCGGCTCCAGCTTATATTTGGCGAGTCAATCCTCATATTTTTCAACAACCCTCACAAACTGCCCTTGTGAACAAACACTTGAAGGAATATTTTGCTTTTAACGCTAACTCTGTAACTAATCCATTTGTCATGTGGTGTGCCCATAAGGCATATATTAGAGGCATTTTACTTCAGATAAGCTTGCGGATAATAAAAATTAGACATTCTTTTAAAAGATGTTAACCTCCTTGAGACCCAAAACAAAAATTCACCTGGTCCTATTACAGCTAACAAGTTAATCCAGCTGCGCTCGGATCTCAGGCTCTTGTTGTTAGAACAATATGACAAACATATTCAATTTCTTAAATTAAATCATTATTCCTCTGGCAATAGAGCTGGCAAATTTCTGGCCCAGAGGCTAAAAGACTGCAAAACACAAATGAAAATCCCCTATTTGATCTGCAACTCAGACAACAGCAAAATATTCAACCCAAAAGAAATGACAAACACCTTCCCTGAATATTACTCCTCCCTTTATAATTTAAAGGAAGATTCCAACACACCACAACCTTCAGATGACGCCATTCAAACATTTTTGGCAGACCTTTCACTACCCTTCCTCTCAACACCACAACTAGAATTTCTCAATTCACCTATAACGGAGTCTGAGATCTGAAAGGCAGAAAGAACATTACCCAGCGGTAAATCTCCAAGACCAGATGGATTACCAAATAGCTATTATAAGGTGTTTTGTGAAGTCCTTGCCCCCTCGTTGCTCAATCTTCATTGGATTGAGCAAGAGTATCCTCCATTTCATGGAAGTCTGCAACCCTGCGTAACCATTCAGAGACTGTTGGAACTCGTGTAGACTTCCAGTGAATTGGAATGAGTGATTTGGCAGCATTTAATAGGTGCCTTGTGAGAGAACGCTTGTATTTTTTTAGAGGCCAGTTGGAGATGTGGAATAGACAGCGCGCTGTGTCAAGAGGCAGAGTCGTCTCCGTTATCAGTTTAATTAGGTCAAGAACTTCATTCCAGTAGTTAGCGATTAATGGGCATTGCCACCATATATGCAGCAACGATCCCTTATCTTTCATGCAACGCCAGCAATGGTCCGACAATTGTGGGGACCATTTGTTTAGTCTCATTGGTGTTAGATACCACCGTGTCATCAATTTGTATGCAGTTTCTTGGACCTTAGTGCTTATGGAGCACTTATGTGCTAAAATACAAGCGTTCTTCCATTGTTTAGAGGTTATGTTTATCTGTAGGACATCAGACCACCTCCCCCTAAGTCTGTCATTTGCTAGTCCCTTTGCTTCCTGTAACCAAGCATACGTAATGGAAGTTGTTCTGTTAACCGGTTCCCCCTTACGGCACACCGACTCAAACTCCGTCAAGGGTCTAGAGAAGTCTCCCCCCTTGTGGCTTTCCTTAAGATAACTTCTAGCCTGTAAGTAAACCCAAAAGGGTAAATCTGTCACATTGTCTTCCCTCTTTAGAGCCTGATACTCCTTGACTTTACCCTGTTGATAACATTCACCCGCCAGTAAAGGTCTGTCAGTGTTAGGTGACTGAAGGTGAGAATTATTAAGCCCTGGGATGAAACCTGGGTTATCTTTCATCGGTGTTAGTGGGCCTAACGCAGAGGTGATCACTTTACCTCTGGGTAAATCATGCATCAATTTAAGAGTGGTTCCTGTTATGGGGTGGCGCTTTAGGTCATCAGGGTAATTGGACCATTGTAATCAAGGGGCGAAAGAAAGTGGAGTGGGAGAGAGGGCCATTTCTAACTTCACCCAATCTTTACTGTCCCGATGACAGTGCAAATCTATGATCCTCGCTGCGTGTGATGCTAGATAGTAATCTCTCAGGTTGGGAACTCCAAGCCCCCCCATTTCTTTTACTTTCAATAATGCTTTGAACTTGATTCTAGGTTTTTTGTGAGCCCAAATGAATCGCACGAACAGAGTTCTTAAGGTCCTAAACAAGCTTGGTGGTAACTTAATCGGTAATGTGCGTATTACATAAAGAAGCTTGGGCAGAACGGTCATTTTAATGATGGCTGCCCTGCCAAACCACGAAAAGGTTCCTGAGTGCCAGTTGTGTAGGTCTCTGTCAATACTTTTCAATAGTGAAGGGAAATTTTGGTCATACAATGACGCGATCTGTGGAGTTAAATTAACTCCTAAATACTTCAGTTTTTTGGGGTCCCATTTGAAAGGAGAGTTGGCCATTGCAGATGAGAGTGCGTGGGTGGTAAGCGAAATGTTCATGGCCTCTGACTTGGAATAGTTTATTTTTAAGTTAGAAACATAACCATAAAGTCCGAATTCCTTCATGAGGTTGGGGAGAGTGATATGAGGCTCCGAGACAAAAAACAGCAGGTCATCTGCATATGCGGCGATCTTGAACTCCCTATCCCCCACCTGCCAACCCTTTACCGAGGGATTTAAGTTGGTTTGTCTAATAAATGGTTCCAAGGACAGTATAAACAAGAGAGGGGATAAAGGACACCCCTGTCTTGTACCGTTGGCAATGTGAACTCTCTCGGAAAGTGTGCCATTAATTTTTAATCTAGCCGTAGGCTGTTGATAAAGTGCTGAAATCCAAGCCAACATCTTCGAGCCCAGGCCCACATGTTTACAAGTGGCCAGCATGTAGTCCCAAGCCACTCGATCAAAGGCCTTCTCCGCATCCGTGGATAGGAGAAGGCCTTCTGTATCGTCTGTTCTAATCTTGTTTATTAGCAACAGACATTTAATAACATTATCCTTGGCCTCCCGACCGGGCGGAAGTATTTAGGAGTTAATTTAACTCCACAGATCGCGTCATTGTATGACCAAAATTTCCCTTCACTATTGAAAAGTATTGACAGAGACCTACACAACTGGCACTCAGGAACCTTTTCCTGGTTTGGCAGGGCAGCCATCATTAAAATGACCGTTCTGCCCAAGCTTCTTTATGTAATACGCACATTACCGATTAAGTTACCACCAAGCTTGTTTAGGACCTTAAGAACTCTGTTCGTGCGATTCATTTGGGCTCACAAAAAACCTAGAATCAAGTTCAAAGCATTATTGAAAGTAAAAGAAATGGGGGGGCTTGGAGTTCCCAACCTGAGAGATTACTATCTAGCATCACACGCAGTGAGGATCATAGATTTGCACTGTCATCGGGACAGTAAAGATTGGGTGAAGTTAGAAATGGCCCTCTCTCCCACTCCACTTTCTTTCGCCCCTTGATTACAATGGTCCAATTACCCTGATGACCTAAAGCGCCACCCCATAACAGGAACCACTCTCAAATTGATGCATGATTTACCCAGAGGTAAAGTGATCACCTCTGCGTTAGGCCCACTAACACCGATGAAAGATAACCCAGGTTTTATCCCAGGGCTTAATAATTCTCACCTTCAGTCACCTAACACTGACAGACCTTTACTGGCGGGTGAATGTTATCAACAGGGTAAAGTCAAGGAGTATCAGGCTCTAAAGAGGGAAGACAATGTGACAGATTTACCCTTTTGGGTTTACTTACAGGCTAGAAGTTATCTTAAGGAAAGCCACAAGGGGGGAGACTTCTCTAGACCCTTGACGGAGTTTGAGTCGGTGTGCCGTAAGGGGGAACCGGTTAACAGAACAACTTCCATTACGTATGCTTGGTTACAGGAAGCAAAGGGACCAGCAGATGACAGACTTAGGGGGAGGTGGTCTGATGTCCTACAGATAAACATAACCTCTAAACAATGGAAGAACGCTTGTATTTTAGCACATAAGTGCTCCATAAGCACTAAGGTCCAAGAAACTGCGTACAAATTGATGACACGGTGGTATCTAACACCAATGAGACTAAACAAATGGTCCCCACAATTGTCGGACCATTGCTGGCGTTGCATGAAAGATAAGGGATCGTTGCTGCATATATGGTGGCAATGCCCATTAATCGCTAACTACTGGAATGAAGTTCTTGACCTAATTAAACTGATAACGGAGACGACTCTGCCTCTTGACGCAGCGTGCTGTCTATTCCACATCTCCAACTGGCCTCTAAAAAAATACAAGCGTTCTCTCACAAGGCACCTATTAAATGCTGCCAAATCACTCATTCCAATTCACTGGAAGTCTACACGAGTTCCAACAGTCTCTGAATGGTTACGCAGGGTTGCAGACTTCCATGAAATGGAGGATACTCTTGCTCAATCCAATGAACAGGTAGAAAGCTTTCTTGAGACCTGGCGTCCCTGGATCGTTTTCAAATATTCCAAGGCTTTCAGTGATATTAACGATGCCCAGACATCTGGACCTGTATGAGATAGGATAGCATGTATTTACATCAACAGGTTCCTCTTGGATGCGGTCAGCTGGGCAACGCGATTGATTGATCATCTGCCAGACATCTACTTGACTAGGTAATGGTCATAAAATTCTTTCTTTTTCTGTTTACCTCTTTTTTTGTTCTTTTGGCTCTTGATGTTCTTCTTGACTCTGACATGCAAATCAGATGACTCTCTCCTTTGCTTTATTATTGAGGATAACTGGTCATGACAAGGTTAAGTGTAAAAGACAAGGGGGCTTTAACAATATCATATTATATATCAAAGGTTGCACTTAACAACACTGTTATCTTTTCATATTATAATATAAATTGTTTATTCTTGATAGCATTGTAAACTAATGAGGACCAAACATGGCTTTATGTGGATTTTTGCTGTGATTACAGTTAACTTGATTTGTACTGTCTTTTCAACTTTTGAATAAACTTTTTCTTGATGAGAAAAAAAAAAAAGAATTATCATGGTCGGGACGCCTAGCATCCTTCAAAATGCTTCTTTTACCCCAAATTCTATATGTATTTCGTACATTACCCACTCCATTTAAAAATACCCACCTCCAGTCGCTTAACATCCTCCTCAAACACTACATCTGGGGTTCTAAAAGACCCAGATGCTCTAGAGCCTTCTTAGTTAAACATAGATCGGTTAGTGGGATGGGCCTAATTGATATCAAAGACTACCACTGTGCATCCTTGCTTGCTCATCTCAGATACTGGATCTCACCATCTCCAGATATCCTCTGGAGCAACCCGAGATCTCTGACTGTTCTTACCACTCGATATATGGAAACCGTACCCCTTAAGATTATTTCCACTAACCATTCAGGCTTTCTTATTAGCATGGAGAGACCTCCATAAAACAACTTCATTTTCCCCCAATGATACAGATATACCAATTCCAATAACAATTCTAAACCATGCCATTCCTCATTCCAATTTCTCAGATTGGCCCACTAAAGGTATCTCTCTGATAAATAACCTATATGTAGATAACACACTTAAGCCACTTAGTGCACTGGCTGAGGAGTACACATTACCCCTAGTCGATCACTATAAATATGTCCAACTTACTCATTTCTTAAAATCCTTGAAATCACCTCACATACTTATACAAGATTTGGTGTGGCAATTTTACACAAAAACCTCTAACACTCCCAAAAGAATATCTTTTTTTATAATCTCCTTCAAAATAAGACTTCCTTTACTAAACTCCCAAACTTTCACTAAATGGGAACTAGAATTGGGAGAATATTTCACAAACGCTCAATGAAAGATTGCATTCAAAACTACTTATAAAGCATCTCGGTGTGTAAATCATTGGGAACTCTCCCTAAAAATAGCTCAGAGATGGTACCTCACACCCTACAGGTTATCTAAATTTTCCCCCTCCAATTCACCATTATGCTGGAGAACATGTGGGGAGGTGAGAAACATTTTACATGTGTTTTGGTCATGTAAACATCTCACTAGCTTTTGGAAGAGTATATTTAAATGTATATCACGTATCACAGGAATCTTAAAACCACCGAATCCTGGGCTGGTACTACTAAACCTAGGTATCGAGAGCTTTCCTCCCTGTTTCCGTACAGTGGTCACACATATCTTCTTAGCCGCTAGATCACTAATGACTAAAAATTGGAAATCAAATATAATACCCAGCATATCAGAAGCTCTTGCAATTACACAAACTATTTATGTTTACGAATCATTACTGGCCGCTAGAGCTGAACAGAGTCCTTCCTTTGATAAACAATGGAAAATATGGTCAAACTGGTTTAGAAAAGAGTAAACATTCTGATGTGCCAAAGGTACATTATTCTTCTCTGAATATATTGTTATTTGTCTTTGAAAATATTGTTATGAGAGCAATACTAGTTCTCTCCATGCATCACCTAATTGAGACTAGTTAATGATAAACTGTTGCTATGCCTCCATCACCCTATCCCTCCCCCCCTCCCCATCTCCCTACTCTTTCCTTCCCTCCTTCTCCCCTTTCTTCTTCTTCTCTAAATTTATGTTACTGCTTCATGGAAATGCACTACTCTACCGAGAAGAACAAATATATCATTCCATTATGGTTAAGAGTATAATAGGAATGACAGAACTAACCAGTCTCAGGAATTTATGCTCTGAGTACTTTCATGTTATTGTGTGTTCTCATGCTTTTGTACGCTATGTAAAACTTTGTACTATGTTTTGTACCTTGTAAAACCTTTAATAAAAAATAATTGAAAAAAAAAAAAAAAAAGAAGTGTCATAATACAAATGGATAAATACACACTGTACACATTTTAGCACATTTTTACATTCTGCTATTACCTATCAAGATAATAATAGGATACAAAAACATTTAACATTACCATTTGAAAGTATTCAGGCAAGCCCTTGCACTACATGCTTTGGGGAAATCATCCAGAAATATGACCACAAAAGAGGTGGGTATAGTGTGTATGGGTATGGCAAAGTCAGCAGATAGAGGATTGGTATCAGCTGAGTTAGCAGTTGGGGGGAGGGAGGGTTCAAAATGATTTTGGGACCCCCCAAAAAAAACCTCTGGCAATCTGCCAGAATTTAAAGCACACATCACAATTTTACACATTTTAGGGGGTATTTAGGGTAAAACACTACTATGGAGCTGACAAAATACATTATTAATTGAGTAGACAAGGTGGATATTGGCCCAGGAGAGCATGCTGGGGAGGTTAGTGAAGGTAAATATGTATGAAGGACAAACATTTTTTTTAAAAAATCCAGCATGCATGAGGACAAAGGGGACATTCACAGCATATTACAATCATGGTAATTAGGGAATGAGGAAAGAAATACAATATATTATCAAACATTAAATACAATAAAATGTGATGAAAAAGGATAAATCTTACCTTAATATACTCCTTCTGCAGGACCTGGATGATGGCAGAACAGAACTCTGGGATAATGATCCCCAGAGCCTGAGGGGAGATGCCTGTTGAGAACTTGAGGTCCTGCAGGATTCTCCCCGTCGCCAAGTACCGCAGGGTGGTGACAAGCCTCTGCACCGATGGCTCGCCTCATGCAGGTATCCTGCCTGCTGATATAAGGGGTCAGCAAAGCCAACAAACAGTGAAATACGGGGTCCGTCATCTGGAGAAAGTTCCTGAAATCGTCAGGATTATTTTCACTGATCTTACGGAGCAAAGGCATGTGACAGAATTGGTCACGCTGGAGCAACCAATTCTTGGTCCATGAACTCCTCCTCGCCCTGTTCATGGACTGGGCTTGTGTCAAAGTAAGGACCCCAACACCAAGCCCACGCACAGCACAAACTCTACGATGAGTATGTACACGCAACATGGCTAGAAAAATAGACGGTTGAAATATTTATGGCGCACAAAGAAATGAACAAAAAGAGACTTTGATTGAAGTGGGACTTTTTTTGTTTTTGCTTCACAGCTGTTTTACCAAATGCACAAGATGGTGTTCTGTATATGTAGTACATAATTTTGTTTTTGATTTATTAGTACACAGATTGAGTTTGTATAGTTTGTGGTTTACATTGTGTTCAGAATTGTATTTGTGCCATCTGCAGCGCTGCAATTAGATATTGTATATATCAGTATGCAATATGCCCCTCTATTTAAAAAAAATTGAGCGCAATACAATGAAAACAGAAGTGAATCCTTAAATAAGAGCAGATAGTGTCAAAAGTCCAACACTCATAAGATGACGTCAAACTGTGTCCCTCCCTCATTGAAGAAACCCACCATGTGTCTTTACACCCAGTGCAGATGTTAGCTTACCAAAGGATGTGTGACTCTCTATCATGCAGAAGTCAAAAAGCACTTATGTGGAAGAAACTTCTTTTGCTGTAATCCAGAATCAACCTTGAGTCTCTTCAAGCAGGTCCAGGGAAAAAGGAAACATAGCACCAGGCTTGCATAGTAAAAAATCCTTTATATACATGTCCCCGGTGGGTCTTTGCTGGTTCCTTCCCTTCAGCTTCCGGGATAGACACACCTCGCTGCGACCTGTTGGCTTAATGGCTTTTGAGACATTGGCTCAGTCCATATGTGAGTATGGAATTTATTGTGTTAGGTCTCCCATATTTGCTGTATTGTATTTATTTTTATGTCATATATTTCTCATTGACATTTTTATTCTGTAGATGCACTCCATTTATATCTAGTCCTGAAGAAGCGAGCAGCGACTTGCGAAACACGCCGAGTTATACGATGTCTGTGTTTTACTGTACATCAACAATTCTAAACATATATGTATGTGGCCGCTTGGTAATGCTGTGTTTTATCACTGCCAAGTGGTTTGGCATCTCTGTTCATGCGATTCATATACAATGAATGTTATACAATTTTGATACATTTTTAAACCACTTTGTATACTCTCACCTCATTTAACCACTTGCCGAGCAATCACTGCCGTTTGACAGCGGCAGGTTGGCTCCCCTGTGCAAATTGCCCTAGCTGTACGGCAGATGCTTTAAGGGGTATAGGGAGCTTGAGCACCGCCGGAGGTGCGCATGCCCACCACGTGTTGTAGGAGCTGCTGCGTGTGCCCGGCAGCCCCAATGTTCGGCGGGCACCCACGATCGCTCCTGACAGAGACAGAATGGAGGTCTGTACAGACTGATCTACATTCTGTCAGGGGTGAGGAGACAGATCTGTTGTTCCTAATGCTTAGGAACAGTGCTTGGTCTCCTCCCACAGTCAGTCCCATCCCCCCACACAGTTAGAAACACAAATGAGGGAACACATGTAACCCCTTAATTGATCCTTAGTGTTAACACCTTCCCTGCCAGTGACATTTACATAGAAATCAGTGGCTATTTTTAGCTCTGATCGCTGTATAAATGTCAGTGGTCTCAAAAAAGTGTCAAAGTGTCCGATCTGTCCGCCTCAATGTCGCAGATCGCCGCCATTACTAGTAAAAAAATTAAATAAATAAAAATGCCATAAATCTATCCCCTATTTTGTAGACGCTATAACTTTTGCGCAAACCAATCAATATTAGCTTACTGCAATTTTTTTTTTAACAAAAATATATAGAAGAATACATATTGGCCTAAACTGATGAAGACATTTATTTGGGGTATATTTATTATGGCAGAAAGTAAAACAATTTTGAGGGTTTTTTTTCAAAATTGACGCTCTTTTTTTGTTTATAACACAAAAAGTAAAAACCTCAGACGTGATCAAATACCACCAAAAGAAAGCTCTATTTGTATGGGTACAGTGTTCCAAGACCGCGCAACTGTCAATTAAATTGGCGCAGTGCCGTATCGCAAAAAATGGCCTGGTCAGGAAGTGGGTAAATCCTTCCGGGCTGAAGTGGTTAATGTCCCACGGGCGTAAATCTTCTTTAAGTATAAAATCCTGTAAAATAATTTATTGCATATAAAATTGCTAAAACTGTACATGCCGATCATTACTAACAGAATCTTTAAACCCCACGATGCAATACTGGAATGTATAAGAACTTGTGATGTCACGGCCTTCGGTTCCACCCTACGCATGTTTCATCATAAATTACGTCATCAGGGGCCCTAAAGATATTGTGTATACACTATATTCTCAAAAGTATTGGGACACCTGCCTTTACACGCACATGAACTTTAATGCCATCCCAGTCTTATGCCCCGTACACATGATCGGACATTGATCGGACATTGCGACAACAAAATCCATGGATTTTTTCTGACGGATGTTGGCTCAAACTTGTTTTGCATACACACGGTCGCACAAAGTTGTCGGAATTTCCCATTGCCAAGAACGCGGTCACGTACACCACGTACTATGAAACTATAAAAGGGCAGTTCAGAACCAAGCGCGGCACCCTTTGGGCTCCTTTTGCTAATCTCGTGTTAGTAAAAGTTTGGTGAGAGACAATGCGCGCTTTTTCAGACTTTTCAGATCGTTTTCTGCTGTTCAGTTTGTGCTTGTGGGTTTGTATCTGGTCTTCAGTGTCTGCAGTGAGTACAATTGACTTGTCATTGTGTTCGTGTTCGTTCTTTACTGATTTTCAGGTTGCTCTTCACAGGCCTTGCTGTTCTTCAGTGTGTTCTGTTACTTAGTTCTGAGCAAGCCAACCATTTTCTAGTCATGTTGCGTATACGTAATCATCGTGGAGTTTGTGCAGTGTGGGGGCTTGGTGTTGAGGCCCTTACCTTGACACAAGCCCAGTCCATGAACAGGGCGAGGAGGAGTTCATGGACCAAGAATTGGTTGCTCCAGCGTGACCAGCTCTGTCACATGCCTTTGCTCCGTGAGATCCGTGAGAATAATCCTGATGATTTCAGGAACTTTCTCCGGATGACGGAACCCATATTTCACCATTTGTTGGCTTTGCTGACCCCCTATATCAGCAGGCAGGATACCTGCATGAGGCAAGCCATCACTGTGGAGCAGAGGCTCATCACCACTCTGCGGTACATGGCGACGGGGAGAAGCCTGCAGGACCTCAAGTTCTCGACAGGCATCTCCCCCCAGGCTCTGGGGATCATTATCCCGGAGACCTGTTCTGCCATCATCCAGGTCCTGCAGAAGGAGTATATTAAGGTAAGATTTTTATCCTTTAACATCACATTTTATTGTATTTAATATTTGATATTGTATTGTATTTCTTTCCTCATTCCCTAATTACCATGATTGTAATATGCTGTGAATGTCCCCTTTGTCCTCATGCATGCTGGATTTTTATGTAATTTTTATTTTTGTCCTTCATACATATTTGCCTTCACTAACCTCCCCAGCATGCTCTCCTGGGCCTATATTCATCTAGTTTAGTCACTTAACAATGTATTTTGTCAGCTCCATAGTAGTGCTTTACCCTAAATACCCCCTAAAATGTGTTAAATTGTGAATTGTGCTTAAAATTCTGGAAGAGTGCAAGAGGTGTTTTTGGGGGGTCACAAAATCATTTGGAACCCCCCCCCAACTGCTAACTCAGCTGATACCAATCCTCTATCTGCTGACTTTGCCAAACCCATACACACTATACCCACCTCTTTTGTGGTCAGATTCATGGATGCATTCCCCAAAGCATGTAGTGCAAGGGCCTGACTGAATACTTTTAAATGGTACTGTTTAAAGTTTTTGTATCCTATTATTATCTTGATAGGTAATAGCAGAATGTAAAAATGTGCTAAAATGTATACAGTGTGTATTTATATCATTGTATTATGACACTTCTTACCTGTTCAGTGGGCTGCCAATAGTGTAAGTAAGGAGGGGCTGGCCAAAGTAATACACATTATTTATGCATTCATCTCTCAATGAAGAGGAGAGGGTTACCTGTCCAAAACATCTCCCCCCCTCGTAAAATTCACCAAATGGCCCATGAGAGGGGGAGGAGGAATCTGATAGGTGGACCTTATACCTTTGTCTTTAAATACTCCTTAAAATAAATGTAATACTGATGTTGGCCAAGAATGTTTGTGTCTAATCTGTTTTCCATGTTTATGTGAAAAATGATTAATTTTATTTTCTTGTTTGACTCCACAGTTTCCTTCCAACCCACAGGAATGGCAGACTGTGGCCTCCCACTTTGCCCAGTGGTGGGACTTTCCTAACTGCGGAGGGGCAATTGACCACTCAACTCGGGGTCATACTATTACAACTACAAGGGGTTCAATAGTATTGTGATGTTGGCAGTGGTGTCGGCTACTTACGAGTTCCTGTATGTGGACGTGGAGAAGAATGGCCGGACGTCAGATGGTGGAGTAATTACCCACACGGAGTTCTACAGGCGTCTCCAGAATGGCAGCTTGGACTTGCCACCTCCAGAAGACAATGTGGAAGGACTCCCATTTGTCTTTGTTGCGGATAAAGCGTTTGCGCTGGGGGACCATCTTATGTGGCCATTCCCTATGAGGACCCTCACCCCAGACCAGAGGGTTTTTAATTACCGGCTGGCCAGAGCCAGAAGAGTGGTAGAGAACACATTTGGAATAATGGCCAGGCGGTTCCGCCTATTTCTTACACCCATACACATGGCGGAGTATAAACTCAATCATATCATACTGGCGTGCTGTGTTCTCCACAACTTTTTACGGAGAAATTATGTGAACTATGCTGGGTCAGTTGGGCCTGAATCTGGAATTCAAATAAATGAACCAACCCTGATGGCGCTTGAAGCTGGCCATCCTGGCTTGCCCCCCCCGAGTGCCCGCTAGGTCCGTCTAAGATACCTTGAATACTTTGCGGGTGGGGGGGCCATCAATATGCCAGACAATGTCTGAGACATTTTTTAAATAAAAAACAAATTTGAACAACTAAAATATTTGCTGACATTTACTGCTTGTCTTTCTTTTAGCTGACCCTGACATAAATTTGGGGAGTCCTGAAAATGGCGTGATTGTGTAACATTAGAAAGCATTGCTGGGTGTTATTTACTATAGGCAAATACACTTTGCACTACAAGTGCACTTGAGACTGCACTGAAAGTGCGCTTGTAGTGCAAAGTGGATTTGCACTTAGGAAATAACTCCCATTGTCACAGAAACCAAAATTTTACCAACCAAAAATTTGGGGACCATTGAAATCAGAATCCACACATTCTTGATGAACAATCTTTTTAATACAAGCACAATCACATGTGCATTTATCAAAGGTTTTTAAAACAAACCAACATGTTTGTTGTATAACAATTTTTGGGGTCACATTAATAAAAGTAGAAATGTCCATTTAACCACTTGCCGACTGCCTCACGCTGATATACGTCAGCAGAATGGCACGGCAAGCAGAATCACGTACCCATACGTGATCTGCCTCCCGCGGGTGGGGGGTCCAATCGGACCCCCCCCGGTGCCTGAGGCGGTCGGCTTTGGTCTGGGAGCGTTCAGTGATGAGGGGGAGCCATCCATTCGTGGCCCCCCTCGCGATCGCTCCCAGCCAATGAGAATCCTCCCCTGCCTGTGTGTAGTACACACAGGCAGAGGATGTGATGTCATCTCTCCTCGGCTTGGCAGTTTCCGTTCCGGCGCCGAGGAGAGAAGACATCTGAGTGAGATGCACAACACATACACTTACAGTAGAACATGCCAGGCATACTTTACACCCCCGATCCCCCCCCCCGATCGCCCCTCAATCACCCCCCTGTCACACTGACACCAAGCAGATTTTTTTTTTCTGATTACTGCATGGTGTCAGTTTGTGACAGTTACTGTGTTAGGGCAGTTAGTATTAGCCCCCTTTAGGTCTAGGATACCCCCTAACCCCCCAATAAAGTTTTAACCCCTTGATCACCCCCCATCACCAGTGTCGCTAAGCGATCATTTTTCTGATCGCTGTATTAGTGTCGCTGGTGACGCTAGTTAGGGACATAAATATTTAGGTTCGCCGTCAGCGTTTTATAGCGACAGGGACCTCCATATACTACCTAATAAATGTTTTAACCCCTTGATTGCCCCCTAGTCAACCCTTTCACCACTGATCACCGTATAACTGTTACGGGTGACGCTGGTTAGTTCGTTTATTTTTTATAGTGTCAGGGCACCCGCCGTTTATTACCGAATAAAGGTTTAGCCCCCTGATCGCCTGGCGGTGATATACGTCGCTCCAGGCAGCGTCGGATTAGCGCCAGTACTGCTAACACCCACGCACGCAGCATACGCCTCCCTTAGTGGTATAGTATCTGTACGGATCAATATCTGATCTGATCAGATCTATACTAGCGTCCCCAGCAGTTTAGGGTTCCCAAAAACGCAGTGTTAGCGGGATCAGCCCAGATACCTGCTAGCACCTGCGTTTTGCCCCTCCGCCCGGCCCAGCCCAGCCCACCCAAGTGCAGTATCGATCGATCACTGTCACTTACAAAACACTAAACGCATAACTGCAGCGTTCGCAGAGTCAGGCCTGATCCCTGCGATCGCTAACAGTTTTTTTGGTAGCGTTTTGGTGAACTGCCAAGCACCAGCCCCAAGCAGCATCAGGTTAGCGCCAGTACCGCTAACACCCACGCACGCAGCATAAGCCTCTCTTAGTGGTATAGTATCTGAACTGATCAATATCTGAACGGATCAATATCTGAACTAGCGTTTTGCCCCTCCGCCCGGCCCAGCCCACCCAAGTGCAGTATCAATCGATCACTGACACTTACAAAACACTAAACGCATAACTGCAGCGTTCGCAGAGTCAGGCCTGATCCCTGCGATCGCTAACAGTTTTTTTGGTAGCGTTTTGGTGAACTGGCAAGTACCAGCCCCAGGCAGCGTCAGGTTAGTGCCAGTAGCGCTAACACCCACGCACGCACCATACACCTCCCTTAGTGGTATAGTATCTGAACGGATCAATATCTGATTCGATCAGATCTATACTAGCGTCCCCAGCAGTTTAAAGTTTCCAAAAACGCAGTGTTAGCGGGATCAGCCCAGATACCTGCTAGCACCTGCGTTTTGCCCCTCTGCCCGGCCCAGCCCAGCCCACCCAAGTGCAGTATCGATCGATCACTGTCACTTACAAAACACTAAACACATAACTGCAGCGTTCGCAGAGTCAGGCCTGATCCCTGCGATCGCTAACAGTTTTTTTGGTAGCGTTTTGGTCAACTGGCAAGCACCAGTGGCCTAGTACACCCCGGTCGTAGTCAAACCAGCACTGCAGTAACACTTGGTGACGTGGCGAGTCCCATAGTGCAGTTCAAGCTGGCGAGGTGGCAAGCACAAGTAGTGTCCCGCTGCCACCAAAAAGACAAACACAGGCCCGTTGTGCCCATAATGCCCTTCCTGCTGCATTCGCCAATCCTAATTGGGAACCCACCACTTCTGCAGCGCCCGTACTTCCCCCATTCACATCCCCAACCAAATGCAGTCGGCTGCATGAGAGGCATTTTCTTTATGTCCTCCCGAGTACCCCTACCCAACGAACCCCCCCCAAAAAGATGTCGTGTCTGCAGCAAGCGCGGATATAGGTGTGATACCCGCTATTATTGTCCCTCCTGTCCTGACAATCCTGGTCTTTGCATTGGTGAATGTTTTGAACGCTACCATTCACTAGTTGAGTATTAGCATAGGGTACAGCATTGCACAGACTAGGCACACTTTCACAGGGTCTCCCAAGATGCCATCGCATTTTGAGAGACCCGAACCTGGAACCGGTTACAGTTATAAAAGTTAGATACAAAAAAAAGTGTAAAAAAATTTAAAAAAAATATATAAAATAAAAAAAAATAGTTGTCGTTTTATTGTTTTCTGCAATGTTTTATTGTTATTATGTTTTATCATGTTTGCTTTTCAGGTATGCAATTTTTTATATATATAAAGGTGTGATCCAAGGCCCAAAGATACACCACTCAGCGCCAAGGGACCAAGCAGTTCCGAAACAGTAATGAAGAAAAGAATAAATAACTTAATATAAAAGTAACACCAATTTGCTGTCACAAAAAAGTGAGACTAGAGCAGCAGCCGTTTAAAATTACAGACACATCATCATAAATAGTGGCATACCATAATCAGCAAAATATGACTATAATAGTACACTAGAAACAGCGCTAATGTTGAGCTAAAACGGGTTATATGTGGCCAACTTCACAAAAAAAGTGTCTTTTAAGAGAGAAAGTCAGTAAGCATAATAGTTCAGACAGTGTTCATAGGTGATCAGAGTGAAGAAATTCAGCGTGCACCTTCCACCGATCCATCCACTTCCACCCTGTGAGCGCACGTTCCCCTCAGGGGGTTAAACTCACCAGAGCTTGATAAACACAAGCATCCAAGAAAGGAGATATCCGAACTCAAGGCAACTGTCAGTAACCCTCCAGAGGGATCCAAGACGGTCAGGGCTCATAAATCACCAAACAACAAAGAGAAGGCGCACATAGCGTAATCCTGTTTATTATTTAAAACCCTTCACATCACACAAAGACCCCCCCTTCAAACATTATACGTACATTGTTGTTGCAGTCCAAAGAGCACATCAAAAGGAAGCATCAGACACAGCACTTCACCCAAGTAAATTCAGCCGGTTCAGCCTCCCAAGTAGCAGAGTCTAACTTCCTGGTTGTGAACCAGGCTGTGGTGGAGCGCAAGCGTCACTTCCGACGTCGTGTAGGCCACGCCCTGACGCGTTTCGTCATATCCTGACTTCAACAGAGGGCGTGGCCACACGACTAACAGACGAGTCTATATTGCCCAGCCCCATCCACCCTAACCAATCAGAAATGCGTTCGGCGTGACGACAGGTGCAAATCGTCAGCCAGAATACACACTGACGGCTTCTCCACAGGAGAAAGGGGAAGGCAAATAGCTACTTTGCACATAGGTTCGCAAAAGCGAAAATAAACATACCCAGGCTGAACACCGCCAGCCAATGAGAGTAAAGAAAAGGTAAAAAAAGGGGACATTACTCAGTATACTTTTAAAATAAAAGATCACAGTATATCAACACATGCAATCACTACCTAAACCGGAAATATCTCTATCAGAGATTCTTATATATGCATCGACCTACTGCAGCAATTCCCAAGGAGGATCGCTACATATCGCTACAGCATATAATGCGATCAGTAAGGAGTAATCACTGTATGTTAATGGTGCCTGTCAGGCGCATGTCAAAGCAATATAAGGCAGATCATTGATTCCATAAACTTCAATCGTTAATACCTCATTAAATACAGACAGTGAATATTCAATCAAAACCCATAATAAAAAATTCACAATAAATCTCTAAATACAATCAATTAAGAAGAGATCAATAATATGATAATATAAGGGACTATAAGCTGAATAGATCTCTATCAGAGATCGCTGCATATGCAAATACATACTCCAGCAATCCCCTAAGCGGGTCGCTACATATCGCTACAACATATCCAGCGATCAACAGAGACTGATCACTGCATGTTAACCGTGCCTAACGGTTGCATACACAAAAAATTATATAGCAAATCATTAATTTCATACAATTAAATCATTAAAAACGGTTAGTAAATAATCGATCAAAAACGCATAGTAAAAAAATTCTCATTATATCTCTAAATATAGACAATTTAAAAAGCCAATTAAAACAAGGTCAATTTAAAACAGACCAATAATGGGTAGTAGATTTCTAAAAAAGAGACCAATAGTGGGCAACAGATTTCTGAAAAAGAGCCACATTGAGGTAAATTAAAACCAAAATAAGCTTAAAACGACATACATTAAATAGATACTATAAAACAACGTATAAAATATATAAAGTAAGAAAAAAAAAAAAAAAAAAAAACCTCAACTATACCTGGCATAAGTGTATAGACAATTTAAACATTAGAAGGAGACTAGCCACCTATATCCCATAATCCACAACTAAAAATCGCTTATAAAGCAATTAATATCCAACTCCACATTCAACCCTCTTGGCGATAATGTGTCTGCCAAGAAGATCCACTGGGTCTCTCTCTTAGAGAGGTCACGGACCAAGTTAGAGCCCCTCCAATTTGGTTAGCAAACTCTTTGTTATTAAAGAGCTCATTACATGCAACACCTCCTATGTTGTCTATGCTCTCCAATGTCCATGTGGGCTTATGTATATAGGCCGCACCAAGAGACTTCTAAGAATCAGGATCGCAGAGCATATAACCAACATAAAAATAGGTTTTAAAGATCACAATGTCTCGCTCCACTTCAAACTAAAGCATAACCAAGACCCCTCTGGCCTCAGATTCTGGGGCATTGATCATTTAAAACCAAATTGGAGGGGCTCTAACTTGGTCCGTGACCTCTCTAAGAGAGAGACCCAGTGGATCTTCTTGGCAGACACATTATCGCCAAGAGGGTTGAATGTGGAGTTGGATATTAATTGCTTTATAAGCGATTTTTAGTTGTGGATTATGGGATATAGGTGGCTAGTCTCCTTCTAATGTTTAAATTGTCTATACACTTATGCCAGGTATAGTTGAGGTTTTTTTTTTTTTTTTTTTTTTTTTTTTTTTTTTTTTTTCTTACTTTATATATTTTATACGTTGTTTTATAGTATCTATTTAATGTATGTCGTTTTAAGCTTATTTTGGTTTTAATTTACCTCAATGTGGCTCTTTTTCAGAAATCTGTTGCCCACTATTGGTCTCTTTTTTAGAAATCTACTACCCATTATTGGTCTGTTTTAAATTGACCTTGTTTTAATTGGCTTTTTAAATTGTCTATATTTAGAGATATAATGAGAATTTTTTTACTATGCGTTTTTGATCGATTATTTACTAACCGTTTTTAATGATTTAATTGTATGAAATTAATGATTTGCTATATAATTTTTTGTGTATGCAACCGTTAGGCACGGTTAACATGCAGTGATCAGTCTCTGTTGATCGCTGGATATGTTGTAGCGATATGTAGCGACCCGCTTAGGGGATTGCTGGAGTATGTATTTGCATATGCAGCGATCTCTGATAGAGATCTATTCAGCTTATAGTCCCTTATATTATCATATTATTGATCTCTTCTTAATTGATTGTATTTAGAGATTTATTGTGAATTTTTTATTATGGGTTTTGATTGAATATTCACTGTCTGTATTTAATGAGGTATTAACGATTGAAGTTTATGGAATCAATGATCTGCCTTATATTGCTTTGACATGCGCCTGACAGGCACCATTAACATACAGTGATTACTCCTTACTGATCGCATTATATGCTGTAGCGATATGTAGCGATCCTCCTTGGGAATTGCTGCAGTAGGTCGATGCATATATAAGAATCTCTGATAGAGATATTTCCGGTTTAGGTAGTGATTGCATGTGTTGATATACTGTGATCTTTTATTTTAAAAGTATACTGAGTAATGTCCCCTTTTTTTACCTTTTCTTTACTCTCATTGGCTGGCGGTGTTCAGCCTGGGTATGTTTATTTTCGCTTTTGCGAACCTATGTGCAAAGTAGCTATTTGCCTTCCCCTTTCTCCTGTGGAGAAGCCGTCAGTGTGTATTCTGGCTGACGATTTGCACCTGTCGTCACGCCGAACGCATTTCTGATTGGTTAGGGTGGATGGGGCTGGGCAATATAGACTCGTCTGTTAGTCGTGTGGCCACGCCCTCTGTTGAAGTCAGGATATGACGAAACGCGTCAGGGCGTGGCCTACACGACGTCGGAAGTGACGCTTGCGCTCCACCACAGCCTGGTTCACAACCAGGAAGTTAGACTCTGCTACTTGGGAGGCTGAACCGGCTGAATTTACTTGGGTGAAGTGCTGTGTCTGATGCTTCCTTTTGATGTGCTCTTTGGACTGCAACAACAATGTACGTATAATGTTTGAAGGGGGGGTCTTTGTGTGATGTGAAGGGTTTTAAATAATAAACAGGATTACGCTATGTGCGCCTTCTCTTTGTTGTTTGGTGATTTATGAGCCCTGACCGTCTTGGATCCCTCTGGAGGGTTACTGACAGTTGCCTTGAGTTCGGATATCTCCTTTCTTGGATGCTTGTGTTTATCAAGCTCTGGTGAGTTTAACCCCCTGAGGGGAACGTGCGCTCACAGGGTGGAAGTGGATGGATCGGTGGAAGGTGCACGCTGAATTTCTTCACTCTGATCACCTATGAACACTGTCTGAACTATTATGCTTACTGACTTTCTCTCTTAAAAGACACTTTTTTTGTGAAGTTGGCCACATATAACCCGTTTTAGCTCAACATTAGCGCTGTTTCTAGTGTACTATTATAGTCATATTTTGCTGATTATGGTATGCCACTATTTATGATGATGCAATTTTTTATACTTTACCGTTTACTGTGCTTTATTGTTAACCATTTTTTTGTCTTCAGGTACGCCATTCACTACTTTGAGTGGTTATACCAGAATGATGCCTGCAGGTTTAGGTATCATCTTGGTATCATTCTTTTCAGCCAGCGGTCGGCTTTCATGTAAAAGCAATCCTAGTGGCTAATTAGCCTCTAGACTGCTTTTACAAGCAGTGGGAGGGAATGCCCCCCCACCGTCTTCCGTGTTTTTCTCTGGCTCTCCTGTCTCAACAGGGAACCTAAGAATGCAGCCGGTGATTCATCCAGCTGACCATAGAGCTGATCAGAGACCAGAGTGGCTCCAAACATCTCTATGGCCTAAGAAACCGGAAGCTACGAGCATTTTATGGCGTAGATTTCGACGGATGTAAACAGCGCCATTGGGAAATTGGGGAAGCATTTTATCACACCGATCTTGGTGTGGTCAGATGCTTTGAGGGCAGAGGAGAGATCTAGGGTCTAATAGACCCCAATTTTTTCAAAAAAGAGTACCTGTCACTACCTATTGCTATCATGGGGGATATTTACATTCCCTGAGATAACAATAAAAATGATTAAAAAAAAAAAATGAAAGGAACAGTTTAAAAATAAGATAAAAAAGCAAAAAAATAATAAAGAAAAATAAAAAAAAAGCACCTCTGTCCCCCCTGCCCTCGCGCTAAGGCGAACACAAGCGTCGGTCTGGCGTCAAATGTAAACAGCAATTGCACCATGCATGTGAGGTATCACCGCGAAGGTCAGATCGAGGGCAGTAATTTTAGCAGTAGACCTCCTCTGTAAATTTAAAGTGGTAACCTGTAAAGGCTTTTAAAAATGTATTAATTTTGTTGCCACTGCACGTTTGTGCGCAATTTTAAAGCATGTCATGTTTGGTATCCATGTAGTCGGCCTAAGATCATCTTTTTTACTTCATCAAACATTTGGGCAATATAGTGTGTTTTAGTGCATTAAAATTTAAAAAAGTGTGTTTTTTCCCCAAAAAATGCGTTTGAAAAATCGCTGCGCAAATACTGTGTGAAAAAAAAATGAAACACCCACCATTTTAATCTGTAGGGCATTTGCTTTAAAAAAATATATAATGTTTGGGGGTTCAAAGTAATTTTCTTGCAAAAAAAATAATTTTTTCATGTAATCAAAAAGTGTCAGAAAGGGCTTTGTCTTCAAGTGGTTAGAAGAGTGGGTGATGTGTGACATAAGCTTCTAAATGTTGTACATAAAATGCCAGGACAGTTCAAACCCCCCCAAATGACCCCATTTTGGAAAGTAGACACCCCAAGCTATTTGCTGAGAGGCATGTCGAGTCCATAGAATATTTTATATTGTGACACAAGTTGCGGGAAAGAGACAATTTTTTTTTTTTGCACAAAGTTGTCACTAAATGATATATTGCTCAAACATGCCATGGGAATATGTGAAATTACACCCCAAAATACATTCTGTTGCTTCTCCTGAGTATGGGGATACCACATGTGTGGGACTTTTTGGGAGCCTAGCCGCGCACGGGACCCCGAAAACCAAGCACCGCCTTCAGGCTTTCTAAGGGCGTAAATTTTTGATTTCACTCTTCACTGCAGTTTCGGAGGCCATGGAATGCCCAGGTGGCAAAAAAAAACCCAAATGACCCCATTTTGGAAAGTAGACACCCCAAGCTATTTGTTGAGAGGTATAGTGAGTATTTTGCAGACCTCACTTTTTGTCACAAAGTTTTGAAAATTGAAAAAAAAATTGTTTTTCTTGTCTTTCTTCATTTTCAAAAACAAATGAGAGCTGCAAAATACTCACCATGCCTCTCAGCAAAAAGCTTGGGATGTCTACTTTCTAAAATGGGGTCATTTGGCGGGGTTTGTGCCACCTGGGCATTCCATGGCCTCCAAAACTGTGATAGGCAGTGAAGAGTGAAATAAAAAATTTACACCCTTAGAAATCCTGAAGGCAGTGATTGGTTTTCGGGGCCCCGTACGCGGCTAGGCTCCCAAAAAGTCCCACACATGTGGTATCCCCGTACTCAGGAGAAGCAGCTGAATATATTTTTGGGTGCAATTCCACATATGCCCATGGCCTGTGTGAGCAATATATCATTTAGTGACAACTTTTTGTAATTTTTTTTTTTGTCATTATTCAATCACTTGGGGCAAAAAAAAAGAATATTCAATGGGCTCAACATGACTCTCAGCAATTTACTTGGGGTGTCTACTTTCCAAAATGGGGTCATTTGTGGGGGTTTTGTACTGCCCTGCCATTTTAGCACCTCAAGAAATGACATAGGCAGTCATAAATTAAAGGCTGTGTAAATTCCAGAAAATGTACCCTAGTTTGTAGACGCTATAACTTTTGCGCAAACCAATAAATATACACTTATTGACATTTTTTTTTCCAAAGACATGTGGCCAAATACATTTTGGCCTAAATGTATGACTAAAATTGAGTTTATTGGATTTTTTTTTTTAAATATCCTTGAGATTAAATAATACAAGATAATAATGGTGTTGTGGTAACTTGACACACAAAACACACCCAAAAATATTCTGGTCAAAAAAAAAAATTAAAACAAAGATCAGGCTTGGAAAAAAATACAAACCAAAAAATAAAAAATTGATAATTTTTTCGTCAGGTGTGACAAATCAAAATATAGTGATGAAATCACAATAAATAATAAAGAAAGAAGTTTGTGAGAACTCTGTGTGAATATGAGCAGCAAAACTACTTCATTCTTCTAGCATTATAAAGAAGAACAGAGTGCGCTGCATTAAACAATTTCAAACATTGCACCATGACAAAAGTGCTATATCCATTCCGAATTTTACCAGACCGAGCAGTTCCGTCTCGAAATTCTTCTGAGCATGCGTGGCACTTTGTGCGTCGAAATTGTCCACACACAGTTGGAATTGAGGCGATCGGATTTTGTTGTCGGAAAATTTTATAGCCTGCTCTTAAACTTCGTGTGTCGGAAAATCCAATGGAAAAAGTCTAATGGAGCCCACACACAGTCGGAATTTCCGACAACAAGCTCCGATCGCACATTTTGTACAATACTGAACCATACACACTAATGCCCTGTACAGTGTACAGGGCATTAGTGTGTAGGGTTCAATATTGAGTTAGCCCACCCTTTGCAGCTAGAACAGCTTCAAATCTTCTGGGAAGGCTGTCCACAAAGTTTACTGTAGCAGTGTGTCTGTGAGAATGTTTGACCATTCTTCCAAAAGGGCATTTGTGAGGTCAGGCACTGATGTTGGATGAGAAGGCCTGGCTCACAGTCTCCGCTCTACTTCATCCCAAAAATATTCTATGGGGTTGAGGTCAGGACTCTGTGAAAGCCATTTAAATTTCTCAACCCCAAACTTGCTCATCCACACTATATTGCCAAAAGTATTGGGCCATAATTTGGTGGAGGGGGATTATGGTGTGAGGTTGTTTTTCAGGGGTTGGGTATGGCCCCTTAGTTTCAGTGAAGGGGACTCTTAAGGCATCCGTATACCAAGACATTTTGGACAATTTCATGCTCCCAACTTTGTGGGAACAGTTTGGGGATGGCACCTTCCTTTTCCAACTTGACTGCCCACCAGTGCACAAAGCAAGGTCCATGAAGACATGGATGAGTGAGTTTGGGGTGGAGGAACTTGACTGGCCTACACAGAGTCCTGACCTCAACCCCACTGAACATCTTTGGGATGAATTTAAAAGAGCGAACTATAGTCCTGGATGGCTTAACGCCAATGTAAATAATGCATATAAAAGCAAAGGAGAAGGCCTTCAAAAAATACAAGGTTGAGGGATCATCATCAGCATTTAGACTTTATAAAGAATGCAACAAGAAATGTAAGGGTGCAATTAGAACGGCTAAGATAGAACATGAAAGACACATAGCAGAGGAGAAAAAAAAAATCCCAAGAAATTCTTTAAGTATGTAAACAGTAAAAAAGGGAGGACAGGCCATATTGACCCCATAAAGAATGAAGGACATCTGGTTACAAAGAAAGGGGAGATGCCGAAGGTATTGAATTTATTCTTCTCCTCAGTCTTCACAAGGGAATCGGGGGGCTTCAGTAACCAAAACTGCAGTGTTTATCCTCCTGACACATCACAGGAAGCACCTCAATGGTTAACAGAGGACAGAATTCAAATTAGATTTGGGAAACTTAACATTAATAAATAGCCGGGAGAAAATGGCTTGCATCCAAGGGTACTTAGGGAACTCAGTCAAATAATTGCCAGACCATTGTTCCTCATTTTTACTGACAGTCTACTGACTGGAATGGTACCAGCTGATTGGAGAAAAGCCAATGTAGCACCAATATTTAAAAAGGGCCAGAAATACATCCCTGGGAATTAAAGACAAGTTAGCCTAACATCAATAGTATGCAAGCTCTTGGAGGGAATGATAAGGGACTATATACAAGATTTTAGTAATGAGAATGGTATCATTAGCAGTATTCAGCATGGATTCATGAAGAATCTTTCTTGCCAAACCAATCTATTAACCTTCCATGAGGAGTTGAGTTGCCATCTAGATAAAAGAAGGCCCATAGACGTGGTGTATATGGATTTTGCAAAAGCATTTGACACAGTTCTCCATAAACATTTACTGTACAAAATAAGGTACGTTGGCATGTACCATAGGGTGAGTACATTGATTGAAAACTGGCTACAAGGGCAAGTTCAGAGGGTTCGGATAAATGGGGAGTACTCAGAATGGTCAGGAGTGGGTAGTGAGGTCCCCCAGGGTTCTGTTCTGGGATCAATCCTATTTAATTTGTTCATAAACAACCTGGCGGATGGGGTAAACTATACTAAGCTAAGCAGGGCATTAACTTCTCCACAGGATGTGGAAACCTTGCAAAAAGATCTGAACAAATTAATGGGGTGGGCAACTACATGGCAAATGAGGTTCAATGTAGAAAAATGTAAAATAATTCATTTGGGTGGCAAAAATATGAATGCAATCTATACACTGGGGGGAGAACCTCTGGGGGAATCTAGGATGGAAAAGGACCTGGGGATCCTAGTAGATGATAGGCTCAGCAATGGCATGCAATGCCAAGCTGCTGATAACAAAGCAAACTGAATATTGGCATGCATTAAAAAGGGGATTAACTTCAGAGATAAAACGATAATTCTCCCGCTCTACAAGACTCTGGGCCGCACCTAGAGTATGCTGTCCAGTTCTGGGCACCAGTCCTCAGGAAGGATGTACTAGAAATGGAGCAAGAACTACGTAGAGGGTTCTTTACTGAAAGAGCGGCAAGGATGTGTAATTCCCTTCCACAGGCTGTGGTCTCAGCGGGGAGCATCGATAGTTTCAAAAAACTATTAGATAAGCACCTGAACGACCATAACATACAGGGATATACAATGTAATACTGACATATAATCACACACATAAGTTGGACTTGATGGATTTGTGTCTTTTTTCAACCTCACCTACTATGTAACTATGTAATTAAGAGCACAACATCAGTGTCTGAGCTCACAAATGTGCTTCTGGAAGAATGGTCAAACATTCTCATAGAGACACTCCTAAACCTTGTGAACAGCCTTCCCAAAAGAGTTAAAGCTGTTATAACTGCAAAGGGTGAGCCAACTAAATATTGAACCCTACTGACTTAGACTGGGATGACATTAAAGTTCATGTGCGTGTAAAGGCAGGCGCCCCAATACTTTTGAATATAAGATGGTCAAAATGTGGAAAGCCACTTTTTTTCATTCCCAACTTTGTCCAGCAGAGGTCAATGAGAAAGCAGATCCATATGTAATATCTGTATACATTGCCCATTAAATTATATACAGTTGAAGTTAGCCTTTACAGAGGAGTTCTGGCCCTTCCACCATTAAGTTGTGGAATAATGGGTGGGCTATATCCAGTGGTGCCATCCTGCTAGTAATTATTTACATGGGGATGAGGTTTGGAGCACATTACAAGTATCTCCTTGTTAAAGGTGACATTTATTGCTCTGAACGTCAGTTTTCAAATGACGCATGCGCACCTTCCTGAGTTAACATTTTGGTTTGAGGTGACACATGTGCAGCCATTTAGGCCAGATTGAGGCGTGAGGCGCATGCCAGATGCTATTTTAGAAGACATTTGCTGAGAGACATGCAATACTTTTATAGTTTTTACAGGTTTGACAAATAATTTATGAATTTGCTTTGGATGAATTCTTTATATATATGCAATGGCTGTTATGGACCAATACCCCAATTAGACAAAACGTGTCGCATCGAGTCTCATCCATGCCATTGCCTTCCACATTGCGTTTGTGATCAAGTTTGGGAGATGGTTTGATGAAACGTTTATCTACATGCCTGATATGAGTGTTCTATACTTTTTAATAGATTTTGTATCAATGGTTTTACACAATGTGGAGGTGTTTTACCTTTTATGATTATTGGACTACATGACTGAGAGAGAGGACCCGATACCAGATTGCTTGAGCCATCTCACGGACCACCGCTTTGGAGATACATTTCTCCTGCTGCCTGTTTGACGCAATGCTGTCGGCATTTTAGTCCATGAATTTCGGTAAGTGTGTTTAACCCTTCCTCAGGTAATGGATGTACACATCATAGTGATTTCTTGAATGGACTTGTGGTTTCCCTTACCAGCAACTAAGTTGAAGTAGCTTCTACTATATGGACTTTTTTTGCACATTTTTCATTTATTTGCACTTTTCAAGCACTTGGCACTTTCTCAGTGAACATATGTATTTAGTTATATATTAAGACATGTTGCAAATTCATGTATTGTATTCTGCACAGTCACGTTGCAGCATTGTTCACATGTTGAATAATTATAGTGCAGCACTTTTTTTGATTGCTATACAATGCTCTGTCAAGTTGTAGTGCTTGCAGCTGTTCACCTTTGCAAGTAATAGTGAAGTAATTTTATTTGAATATTTCCATATACCAACTATGTCAAGCTTCAAATTTGCATAGCGGAGACAAACTAGGGTACCCAAATTTGTCAATATTTATGTTTTTATGTGTTTATATGTTAGTGATTTTTATAGCATAAATATAGAATTAAGTCCATGCATTGTTTCGGAAGCTAGGGTTTAAGGTCCCATGGTACCCGCATGGTCTTAACAGCTATCACGGAATTGTCAAGTATAGCCATGAGATATTCCATGGCCGTGATATCCTTGATGTGACAAAAGAGATTTTTGGCTTGAGATACCGGGGAGACATTTACAGCAATTAGGCAGTGGGAAACTGTAAAGATGAGAGTAAGCCATTTGTATATAATTCTATCAGTGATCAATTAAGTTTTCATTAATGTTTCTGGCCTCTCATCGCTTGGAGGGTTGCATGCATTTTCACATTTTGTGTCAGTTTTGAAGAATAATTTGTGCACAAAAAATGGATATTTTGAAAAAAGGCAGGTGGGAAATTTGCAAGGTAAAAGTCATGTTAAAGTATCCACTGATTTTCCTAGTCATGCTGGATAACTCTGAATAGTCTTCTAGGAAATATTAAACCACAAAATTACATTAAATAAAGCCTTTGTGACTAGAAGATTGGGAGCTTCTAATGCTGACTTTGTAGTGAAGCATGAATAATACGACCACCCAGAGTCTATAACTTTGAAGATTTATTATTTAATGATTTATTGCATATTTAATTCCCAACAAGTTTACTAATTTATATCAGCCAATATCTACAGTGTGTGTAGGGTTGGTTTTTTATTTTTATAACTGACAACATGATTTATGCAACCTTCACTCAGGATTTATACCCATGTGGATTGTGGGTGAAAGTTGTGTGAATTTTAGGTGAAAACATTTAAACATTTAAGAATAGTCCCCTAGGTGTTAGATTTATGGAGATCCTGATTCTAAATACAGAAATTACAAGTCCAAAAAAATACATATATATATATATATATATATATATATATATATATATATATACAGTATATACACATACAGTGTGTGTGTGTATATGAATATATATATATATATATATATATATATATATATATATATATATATATATATATATATATAAAATTTATCATACCATTAAAAACCAGAGAATGGAGGGTGCTGCTGAGTGTATCAGGTTTTGTCACTAAACTCATCATCAAAAATAATATTTTTTTTTATGGATTGGGGGGGATCCCACTCTGTTTTTTTCTGAATTCATTATTGCCGGCATTCTTTTGTTCCCATTTCAGCCCTTAACAGGGAAGCCCGCTGACAGCAGAAGAGTCATCGGTTGTTAAGGACGCAGTCGCTGGCTGCTCCATAACAACCAGCTATTCTTCAAACAGAAATTGAATCAGTCGATCATTTTCGGATGAACCTAGTTGGAAATATTCAGAAAATTTGGAACAAAACAAAATTAAACAAATATCAACAAATTTTGTTACTACTTTTTTTGGAGATTCAGATACATCCTAATCTCCAAATAACCAAAAATGTGTCTGAATTTACATTTGGACCAAAACGAATTGCACATGTCTACTGACATAAAGATGCAACAGGAAAGGAAAATTACAGAAAGGTGAATATACAATTTTTCATTTTCTTGATGCTTCATGGCAGCATACAATGGGAACTGGGAAAATATATAATCTAAATATATAAACTCGCGCTGATGGTGTGAAAAAAAAAATGGGTGGTAAAAAAATGATTGAATGAAGCTGCTATACACAAAGTGCTAGACACTTGATCATAGTGGTAAAATATATAAATACAGCACTCACAAACAAAAACCTATAATAAGTGATAACAAAAAACATAAAGTCCATACAAAACTATGAAGGTGCTTCACAAATAGTGTGTGGAAAGTGCAGAGAAAATGTTGCAGAAAAAATTTTCAGGTGTACCAAAACACCCCCACATGTGTCCCCACTCACCAAATCACAATGACACCCAGTTTTTCAGTCTGGGAGTCAGTAAAGGCTTGTAACGATATCCAAAGAATGTTGCAGGATGGCAGGTTCACTGATGAGATGATAAATGATCCTTCAACGTTAATACTCAGCCAAACAAAAAACAGGTACCCAAAAAGAAAAAAAAGGGGGGACCAATAGTAAAGTATGCTAAGATTAAAAATGTATTGCGCATAAAAGGTTATACTTACAAAAGTAAGTTAAAATCAGGCATTGAAACAATCAAAGGATGCAGCAAACACCATTGACAGCATTCCCAGGAGACCGGAAATTATGTCAGAACCAGAAGTGTGTCACGTCAATGCATTTCGCCCTCCCACAGGAGGAATAGGAATAAAAATAAGACCATAAAGAAAAAAAAAAAAATTTTTTGATAACAAATGAAAAATAAAGGTGATAATAAAAAAATAATAAAAATAAAAATAAAAGAAAATAAATAAAAGAAAAGAAAAAAATACAAATAAATAAAAAAATAAAAATAAAGATTAAATAAAGAATAAAAATGAAAATAAAAATAAAAATAGAATAAAAATAAAAATAAAAAAATAAAAAGTAAAAAATAATAAAAATAAAAATAAAAAAATAAAAATAAAAATAACGATAAAAATGAAAATAATAATAATGAAAATAAATATAAAATTGTAAAATAAAAAATAGAAAATGAAAAAATGAAATAGAAAAAATAAAGATGAAAAATAAAGCCTAACCAGATCAATAGATATGATTAAAAATTAGACAGGAAACCATTAAGATCTAGTTCAATGTTCAACCCCAGAGTATTTATCGTCCTCAAACGATGAATCCACTGGGTCTCATTACAAGAGACGGCTCTCTTGAGGTTACCTCCTCTCCAATGGGCTTCAACTCAATCAATACCACAAAAGGTGAGACTACTGGGATCCCTACCGTGGAATAACCTAAAGTGGTTGGACAAGCTGTGGTGTTTGAAACCCTTTTTTATCCGGTTGACATGTTCACGTAAATGAACCCCCAATGCTCTGGTGGTCCTGCCTACGTACTGAAGTCCACAAGGACAGGACAAGAGTGGGCTTCAGTTCCGAGAGGAAGTTCTTTTCAAACAGATCATTAAGCTTACTAGGGAGTTGAATACCTAGATAGGTAATAGCATCTGTTTTCCAGCTAAATGGAAAGTTCATGTGACAGAGTTGTACTGTCTTGGGGGGCAAGGAGACATTTAGCGCATATGACTTTGAGAGATTTATTTTCAGATTTGAGATGGCCTTAAACTGTTCTAATACTGGCATTAAATTGGGCAGAGACATCAGTGGGGAAGAAAGAGCAGAATGTCGTTTGCAAAGGCGGCAATCTTATACTCCCGCTGATGTACCCCTATGCCTTTTATGTCTGGATTCGTACAAATGCATCTGAGGAGGGGTTCCAAGGTAAGGATATACAGCAAGGGAGAGAGGACATCCCTGCCTAGTCCCATTTTGGATGGGGAAATAACAGAGAGGGCGACCAACTAGCCTAGGAAGGAGGAAAGAGCCGTGCCACATCCAATAAATCAGTAACATAAAAACAAAGGGTTCCCCTAAATGGACTTTCCCGGCACTTGCACAAAGGTAGAGGAAATATAGGAGTGTAGACTGATATACAGTGTAAAAGAATATATTTATTTGGTAAAGAAATACATATATTAAAAACAAAGTGGATATCCTAGGTAGCACAATGGTAATACATACTCAACATAGTAAACATCAGATAATAAACAATGATGAGGTAAACAGAGAGACTCTTTTCAAGTCCGACGCGTTTCGGGGTATTTAATATTTATTTGGGTCCTTCTTCAGGGGCATAGTTGAAAAGAGGGGTTCATGAATCAAATGTTATAATAAAACTACCACTGGATGTCTGTTCGAAGGTTTAAATGATCAATTGATCACCTACCTGAAAGGGTTTCATTGATTACTTCTAAAAAGGAGATTCTTTATGAAAAGGAAGACCACAAGAAAAGGCAAGATGGAATGGTGGGCAAGTTGTAGTATAAAGGGTACAGGTGCTGTTCTTAGGTAGTAACGGCTAGATGTTAATAAGCAGCAATCACCACAGGAGGATGTACCAGTTCACCCATCCCGCCCGACCCGGGCGCGCATAGGCCAAAGCGATATACTGGGGTCGAGAGAGGCACCCCTGGAAACAAAAAAATTTTTGAGGTACCATAAGTATAAAAAGGATCCGTTGTGAATGCCTTTAGAAAAAAAATAATTAAGGGACAAACCAGTATGAAAGGAACTTAAAAGATGAGGTATGTGTTCAAAGTACTACAAGTACAAGCAATATTATTCCAGGCTCAATACAAAAAGAGTATACTAAATGTAAGCCAATGAGTAAAAGTTTTGTATGGCTTGTAATGCTCAAGGGCTTTACTGTATAAACAATATTGTAAAAACCAATTTCATGGGGAGTAGATTTGGTATGTGCCAATGAGCGCAAGGTATGTATGGGTAGTAATGTTAAGGAACTAAAATGATGTTAACGAATAGAGCATATAAAAGCTACTGCCAAACAAAAAAAAAAAAAAAAAAAAAAAAAGCAGCAAAGGGGAAATACACTGGGGACACAACAACAATCCCAGCCAGGAGGGCCCCGGAGGGGTGAATGAATACCTTAAGTAGATTGCCTGTAGGTTCGGCTAGCCACGCGTCCCAGCATCCGGCATGTAAAGCGCCTTAGCTGGGAATGAGTGGAACCGAGTTAAGTACTGGACGGGTTCCAATCAGCTGGCGTCGGAACGACACACAGCTGTGTAACGGAGCCAATCAGCTGGGGAGCCTCGTAGAGTGCCCCCGAGGCGAGGATGTGCGGCGTCGCCCCTACCGCGCATGCGTGAGCGTCATGACATTGGGGCGACGTCGCGCACACCCGCCCCACCGACACGGAAATGTCCATCCGGCGAACTGAGCATGCTCGCCGGAGTGGCAATATGGAGGCAATGGGCGTGGATGGAAGAACGCCCTGATACCTCCCATGGCGCCGCCCTGGGAAACAGTCCTGGGCGGTACTCTACGAGGCTCCCCAGCTGATGGGCTCCGTTACACAGCTGTGCGTCGTTCCGACGCCAGCTGATTGGAGCCCGTCCAGTACTTAACTCGGCTCCACTCATTCCCAGCTAAGGCGCTTTACATGCCGGATGCTTCTATTTATTTCCTCTACCTTTGTGCAAGTGCCAGGAAAGTCCATTTAGGGGAACCCTTTGTTTTTATGTTACTGATTTATTGGATGTGGCACGGCTCTTTCCTCCTTCCTAGGCTAGTTGGTCGCCCTCTCTGTTATGCAACTTTTTGGTAGCAAATACCATTCCCCGCCTGACCAACGAACCCTAGGCTAGTATCAACTATTATAATTAAATCACTCTGTTGAGGGGTTTCATTCCCCCTGCTCCTTAAGTCAGTACTTTTCTTGTCTTTTGGTTCTGAAAACCTCCAAGACAAACCTTACATTGATAACAAACCACTGTAAAATGGCCTCTGAAACGGAGAATGCACACTTTGAAAACATATTTGTGGGCCAAGACTGGGAAACTTTAATGCAACAATACTTGGACAAATTCGGCGACAGTGATCGAACTGAAGCAGAGATTTCTTCTCTGTTCTTCAAACTCGCCAAGAATCTAGAAAAAAAGTCCCTGTTCTTTTGGCACATCAGGTCATTCCAGGACTATCTAAAAAGCAACATGAACCCATTGGGACTCCGCGTCCAGATCTTCCCTACTTTGGAGGATCTGGATGCGGACTTCAAGTCCACATGGGAGAATGTTTTACAAACATGTTCACGTAATCTCATGCAGATACTGATAGATGAATATACGAAACGATCCAAAGCTTTGGACATTGAAATCACTAAAATTTGTGAACAACTTCAAAAATTCAAGACGCACCAATCAGTCACAAATAAAGAGAAAAAACTAAAAATCCATCTCGAATCTTTTAATAAGAATATTCTCACTAAAAAAAACTTTAAATTTCACAGAGATAAAAACGCATTCTATGTATTTCTTTACCAATTAAATATATTCTTTTACACTGTATATCAGTCTACACTCCTATATTTCCTCTACCTTTGTGCAAGTGCCGGGAAAGTCCATTTAGGGGAACCCTTTTTTTTTTTTTACATTTTGGATGGGGAAGGCGTCCAACAGGTGGCCACTCACTCGGACCCCTGGGATTGGCATAGAGTGCTTCAATGAAAGCCCGCATGTTACTTCCCAGACCCCACCCAAATGCCTTCTCTGCATCCATGGCCACAAAGCAGCCCTCTCTGTTGGTTGTTGTAAGCCAATGATGTAAATGTAGGGCTTTGTTGGTGTTGTCCCTGGCTTCTCTCCCAGGGACAAAACCAACCTGGTCCAGGTCCATCCAGGCAGGCACATGATAGGATAAGCGGGTAGCCAGGATCTTGGCAAACAATTTAACATCCACATTACTGTAGGAGGGAAATAGGCCTATAGATGTCTACATCAGCGGAAATTTTGTTTTCTTTTGGAATCACTGAGATGTAAGCTTGTATTTATAGATTTTACCAATACAATGGGAACTAACTCACCAAAGGGGAGAGCATAAAACAATTTGTATTAAGGAGAAAGCAAAAAAGTTCCAAAAAAAATGTTCTTTCCAGCTTAAGCAGCGCTAAAAAAAACACCACATAAATAAAGTTAAAAAAAATGCATATGAGCAACCAGCACTCTAAAAATATAAAAAATGTGACAGTCCAGGTATTGAGTAATTTTTCATGAGGCAGTTCATAAAATTGCAGAAATGTTCCACCATCACCTTGTGATTACACTCCCTATAGGAATTGCACTCACCGGAGTCCTAATTATCAATCACCTTAGTTATTATTATTATTATTATTATACAGGATTACAGAACATTAGGGCAGACAGTACAAATACAATTCAATACAGGAGGAATCAGAGAGCCCTGCTCGTTACAGCTTACAATCTAGGAGGGAGGGTCAAGTTATACAAAAGGGTAATAGCTGTGGGGGATGAGCTAATGGAGAAAATAGTGCAGTTGTTAGATGAAGGCAGGATAAGCTTCTCTGAAGAGGAAAGTTTTCAGAGGTCGCCTAAAAGTGGATACATTTGGAGACAGTCTGACAGATTGGGGTAGGGAATTCCAGAGGATGGGTGAGGCTCGGGAGAAGTCCTGGAGGTGGATATGGGAGGAGGTGATGAGGGAGCTAGAGAGCAGGAGGTCTTTGGAGGAACGGAGTGGGCGATTAGGTTGGTATTTTGAGACTAGGCTAGTGATGTAGCTGGGGGCAGAGTTGTGGATGGCTTTGTAATTTATTGTTAGTATTTTGAATTTAATTTTTTGGGTGAGTGGCAGCCAATGGAGGAATTGTCAGAGAGGGGTAGTAGACACTGAGCGGTTTGTAAGGTGGATGAGTCTGGCAGCAGCATTCATGATGGACTGAAGGGGGGATAGTCTATTTAAAGGTAAGCCAATGAGGAGGGAGTGTAGTAGTCGAGGCGAGAGATAACCAGGGAGTGAATCAGGAGCTTTGTGGTTTCATTGGTTAGAAAGGGACGTAGTTTAGAGATGTTGCGGAGGTTGAGGCGGCAAGCTTTGGAAAGTTATTGGATGTGGGGTCGAAAGGAGAGTTCAGAATCCAGGATAACACCTAGCACCCTGACATGTGGGGATGGGTGGATGGTTGTGCCATTGCTCTTGACAGACAAATCAGGGGAAGAGGCATGTGGGGGAGGAAATATTATAAGCTCAGTTTTGTACAAGTTGAGTTTGAGGAAGTGGTGTGACATCCATACAGATACTGTATGTTGGTTAGTAAGTTAGTGATGCGTGAGGAGACTGATGGATTCAGTTGAGGGGTGGAGAGATAGATTTGTGTGTCGTCAGTGTAGAAATGATTTTGAAAGCTATGAGAGGCTGATCCAGGGAAGAGGTGTAGATTGAAAATAAATCAATCCAGCTTTATCTCAGCAACTAGAGGACATCAGCGTACGATTTCATTAACGATCAAATCGACAGAGATATGGCGTCCTGATCCTGAACATTCCAGACTGCACACACCCGCAATCCTCTTATGCCGCGTACACACGGTCGGACTTTTCGTCTACAAAAGTCCAACGGACGCTGACGGACTAAAGCTGGCTGGTAATCCGATCGTGTGTGGGCTTCTCCGGACTTTCAACGTACTTTTTTAGCCTCAAATCCGACGGACTTTAGATTTGAAACATGCATCAAATCTTTACGTCGTAACTACGACGGACCCCGAAGTCCGCTCGTCTGTATGCTAGTCTGACGGACAAAAAAACGACGCATGCTCATAAGCAAAAACTAAACGGAAGCACTCGGTCTAGTAAAACTAGTGTTCGTATTGTAGGTAGCACATTCATCACGCTGCAAAATCTGTGATCGTTGAATGCAGCGCATTTTATTTCTTCTTTACGAATGCTCTAAAGAACGAAGGTGTTTTGCTGTTCATAATCAGAGTTCTCCCAAACTGATTTCTGGATTCTTTTTCTCTTTGATCTCATGAATGATATAGTATGCATTTTAAAAACTATGTTTCCATACTAATAATACTTTTTCCCCTTTTTTTTTTTTTTTTTTTTAGGTTTGTAAAGTTACCACAAAGAACCCATTATTCTTTTTTTTTTTTATAGTGATTATTTTTTAGTTTTTAGATAAAGTTAACCCAAAGCACCGTTTTTGGTTATGTAAATTTTTTTATTTTCAAGACTTACCACTTGAACATTATTAACATTAGTAATGTATTTTTGGTGTGTTTTTTCCAAACTCAATGAGATTGTTGTCCCTTGTTAATTTAACATTGTGTGTAAAATCAATGATTTAAAAGAAAACACATAAAGTCTTTTGCTAAACTCAAAAAAGATCCATTTATTCATGGTCAAAATAAAATAAAGAGGAAGTCAACGCTGGAAAAAGTCGGTGTACAAGAAAATTGGGATCTTGCGGAGTCCATATAAGAGGGAGCACAATCTGGTCCAAGAATCCCAGAGATCAACAGCACCAGCAGATGATCTAGATGTCCCCAGACTGTGGTCCTACAACAGCCTGCGTCTTCTGTCAGACCAGACTGAACCCAGGTCATCACTTTCTTCTCTTCCCTGCAGCCTTTCCTCCACGCTGCCCTGCAGCCTTCCCTGTAGCCTTCTTTTGAGGCTGTGGCTCTGGTGTTTCAGTTGTGGCAGGAGGAGGAGGAGGAGGAGGAGGAGGGGGGGCTGCCTCATGTAGTTGGGTGTTTTGTGTTAGCGTGCCCTGCAGCCCCTTATGGATTGTTTCCCCAAATAGGCGCTCACAAATGAGGCGCTCCTCCAGGCTGTCCATGGGCCCGGTCTCCTCCTGCCTGCCACTTTCCCCACATTCCTCCTGGATGGACTCATCCTGTGTATAAAAAAAGGACAATAGTTTGAGTATATTTTTTTGGGTTCATCAATGACACACAGTTTGCTTCTCATGAATAGAAAATTCAATGTGAATACATCTCTTTAATAAAAGAGTCTAATCAGACACCCTAATTATTTCAAGCAGGTGCCAAACATATTTAGCCACTACTGTCAATTGATATGTATACACAATTTTGAGTGACAAATTATTTTAGACAATTATAACATCCAGTTAACATCATTAATATTAGTACAGTAAATATTTGTTAAAATAATTTACCTGACTCCAGATGGTCATATCTGGTTCATCCAGGATGGAAGACCCAGCTTGCTCCTCATCAGCCTCTGCTGGGGTGGAGGGAAGGGTGGAGGGAAGGGTGGAGGGAAGGGTTGAAAGTGATGGCCTGGCTTCATTCTGGTCATCCAGAAAACGGAGTTGATTGTAGTACCACAGCCTGGGTACATAAACATCATCTGCTGATGCTCCTGATCTCCTTGATTCCTGGATCTTCTTATGCTCCCTCTTATACATGTTCCTCAAGACCCCAATTTTCTTGAGCAATGTCTCCATTGTTGCTTCCGGGATGGTCGCCTGGACAAAGGACAGAAGTCTCTCCAGCGTTGACTTCCTCACATGCTTTGCATAATACTGAGGGTGTTTCACCTCCCACAAATTCCTCATCTCTCGATATTTCGAAATAAAAGCTGTAAGGAACTCTGGATCCTTAAATAGGGGATTCATTATATCTGGAAAAGATGAAGTCACAAGACAAAAAACACTTTTATTATAGGTTTCTGCTAACCCCTCATCATCTTCTCCCTATGTAGGCCTCATCAATCTATCAAGCCATATAGGCCGCTTGCTACAAAGTCATGACCATAAAACCCAAAAAATATATATCTAAAATTACCTTCGTTTTGTAACGTCCTGGTCCACTATCACCTACCACAGAACGTACGTACGACACGTGCGCAAGGGCCCTCTTTACACACTACGCATGTGTGAAACTCCGCCTGCGTCGCCCGCCCCTGACGTTCGAAATTAACTCATGTTCTCCGCCCCCTAATTCGACGCACAGAACGTACGTACGACACGTGCGCAAGGCCCCTCTTTATACACTACGCATGTGTGAAACTCCGCCTGCGTCGCCCGCCCCTGACGTTCGAAATTAACTCATGTTCTCCGCCCCCTAATTCGACGCACAGAACGTACGTACGACACGTGCGCAATGCCCCTCTTTATACACTACGCATGTGTGAAACTCTGCCTGTGTCGCCCGCCCCTGACGTTCGATTTTAACTCATGTTCTCCGCCCATTTTTTGTTACGGCGCGTAGTGGAGTAAATAATGGCGGAGACACCTGACATGTTGACGACCTCAGGTAGTGGAGACAGCCCGGAGGCTGGAACGTCAACAAAATCTGTGAGGCCTAGATTTAAGGCCTCTAATATGAGTTTTAAAGAGATGGTGGAGATGGTGGCCATTCTTCACAAAGACGACTATGATGGGAAGTATGGGCCGTACGCACGGCCAAATTTGCGCAAGGCCAAAATAATGGCGAAGGTCGTGGACACTTTGCAGGCATCTTTTGGGGTCCAGCGCTCCAGAGATCAACTGAGAAAAAGATGGTCTGACCTGAAACTCAGGGAGCCGGATCAATACCGACGTATCCGGAAAGTTCTTTAAAAAAGTAAGTACTTGTCGTGTTTTTCTCTTGTGTTTATTACCTTGTATACTGCTCCATGTGCTTTTCCTTCCTATACGATTTTTTGTTCATCGTTTTAAACGATCTTTTAATAAACCTCGTTACATATCTATAGATAGATCTATCTATATATATAAAGATATATATATATATATATATATAGATAGATAGATACATATATATAGATATATATATATCGATATATATATATAGATAGATAGATAGATATATATATATATATATATATATCTATATATATATATATATATATATATATAGATATATATATATATATATATATATCTATATATATATATAGATATATATATATATCTATATATATATAGATATATATATCTATATATATATCTATATATATATCTATATAGATATCTATATAGATATATATATATATATATCTATATAGATATCTATATAGATATATATATATATATATATATCTATATAGATAGATATCTATATATAGATATATATATATATATATATATATATCTATATATAGATATAGAGAGAGAGAGAGAGAGAGAGAGAGAGAGAGAGAGAAATATATAGAGAGAGAGAAATATAGAGATAGGTAGATAGATAGATATAGAAATGTAAAACATTCTTTTTGAATATTTTAAGTTATCTTTTTTTTTTTCTTTACATTTAGTTAGATATTTATAGATTTTGTTCCAGATATAGAGAGAGAGAGAGAGATCAAAAGATTATTAACTATATTTTGAGATATTGATATCTAGATATCTATCTATCCGATATGTCTTTATAATTTTAAATATTGAGGTAAAATAGGAACTCTACACAAACCACTTCACTACAAATGTTGGAAAATTACTATGTACTAAAATATCTGTGTGCTAAGTAGATTAATAATTTTTTGTTTCACATAGGGGAAAAATCACTCAGCCAACAAGAAGACAGTCCACCCCAAGCCAAACATGATTGGGAAATCAGCCCAAGTCCCACTGAGGATGTGGAGGAAGGAGAGGTGGGCGACATGGGCACCCCACCAGGTGAGTGTCTGACACACCAGCTTACGGTAATCTATGCATGGCTGCCTTTTGTTTAATGTAATTTGTCTACTCTATTTTAGGGGATCTGGTTGTGCTTGATTCAAGCAACAGCACCACCCCCGAGGATGTGGAGGAATTATGCTACATGGGCACCCCACCAGGTCAGTGTCTGAGACAACAGCTTTATTATGGTAAGGTAAACTATGTATGTGTGCATATTTCTAAAGACATTTTTTGGTTTCATTCCACTTTAGGTACAACAAGAAGTGACTATTTCACTTCAGAAAGTGCCCAACGGCTAATTGGTCAAATAATGGCCTGGAATAAGGACATCGATGAAATGCGTAATCGGCTGGATCGTATGCAGCAGGAAATGAAGGACATGATTGATGTTTTGGGTCGAATCTAAATGCCCTTTTTGAAACCCCAAAACATCAATCATGTCCTTCATTTCCTGTTTTGCTGACCCCATTCTGGGCCTTCTCTTTCTTTTTTTGGCTGAACAGAAATGGCTGTTTAACCTAATTTAAAAAAGGAGGGCTGTTTCTCGTAAATACCTAAAAAATCCACAAAAAAATAAAACTTGATTTTCTCAAAAACCCAAAAAAAAAAAAAACTTGATTTTAAAAAAACCAAAAAAATAAAAAAAACTTGATTTTAAAAAACACAAAAAAAAAAAAACTTGATTTTAAAAAACCAAAAAAAAAAAAAAATTGATTTTAAAAAACCAAAAAAAAAAAAAAAACTTGATTTTAAAAAAACTAAAAAAATAACAAAACTTGATTTTCAAAAAAACAAAAAAAATAAAAAAAAATTGATTTTAAAAAACCAAAAAAAACTAACAAAACTTGATTTTCAAAAAAAAAAAAAAAACTTGATTTTAAAAAACCAAAAAAAAAAAAAAACTTGATTTTAAAAAACCAAAAAAAAAAAAAAAAAAAAAAGCCTGTTTGCGAAAATCAAAAAGCCAAAAATATTTTTTGGTGGATTAGGTAGAAATATTTAAATATAATTATATTTTTCTACATTATTAAGATATCATTATATTTTTGTCTATGAACATTTTATACTAAATGCAGAACTGAATGCATAACAACCATTAATAAAAACATCTCCTTATAGGAATTAAATAAATGTGTGGTTTGTTATTTCAAGGCTCAGTATCAGTTTGGTTATAATTGTAAAAAAGTTGTTTACAGTGGCAATGGAGCTTATTTAGACATTTAAAATTAAAATACAGTTGGCACTACAACTGCTCGACCATAACCTAGGAGACAGCCCAAAAGAAAGGCAAGCAATAAATATAATGCAAGATTTCATCAATATTTTTTTTATTGTAAAAAATTATATATCCTGGCCCATTGCAATGGCCCCCCTACCCATAAAATAATTAACATATTGCTGTCTAACTTGACGGGCACTTTGGGGGGCCAAGCCAGTACGGACAGTATCCAGGCCCGTAAGGTTGGCATCTATTTGTCCGGCCTCAGGCCCAACTGTGCCTATATAATTCGGAGAATGTTTGTTTAAAAAGTTGTGCAGAATGCAGCACGATAAAATGATAAAATTAAGTTTGTATTCCGCCAAATTAATGGCTGTTTGAAACAGGCGGAACCGGCTGGCCAGAATTCCAAACGCATTCTCAACCACTCTTCTAGCTCTGGCCAGCCGGAAATTAAAAACCCTCCTCTCCGGGGTGAGGGTTCTTTGGGGGAATGGCCTCATGAGGTGCTTGCTGAGAGCGAAGGCTTCATCGGCAATGAAGACAAAGGGGAGTCCTTCCACGTTATCCGCATCAGGTGGCAATCCCAGGCCACCACTCTGGAGACGCTGGCAGAACTCCGTCTGGGCAAATACTCCTCCATCCGACATCCGGCCATTCTTCCCCACGTCCACATATAAAAAATCATAGTGTGCCGACACCACCGCCATTAAAACAATACTGTGGAACCCCTTATAATTAAAATAGTATGACCCCGAATGGGGTGGTGGCACAATGTGGACATGTTTCCCATCTATAGCCCCTCCACAATTGGGAAAGTCCCAACGGCTGGCAAAATGGGATGCCACAGTCTGCCATTCCTGTGGCGTTGAAGGAAACTGGGGAATCAAACAAGAAAACCAAAATCAATTAATTTGGAAGCTAACATTGCAAGAAAATTAGACAATTAAAAACATTATTCCCCAGCATCAGTATAACATTCAATAATTTAATTCTTCTGGAATAACTAATATGGAAAGGCACACTTATCAGATTGCTCACCCCCTCTGATGGAACATTGATTACATTTTAGGGGGTTGTGAAATCCCTAAAAAAGATTACTTTTAGGACACGCAGGAATTTAGGGACTAAAAAGGCTACAAGACTGCAGTTGTCGCACTCTGCAGGTGCAGTTGCTAACCAGCTTACAGTAAATGAGGTAATGTAAAAAGGCATTCATGTTGCAAGGAGTACACAATCACATGCAAGGGCAATTAATGAAAACACTTTGAGGCTTGCATATGATTTGATGATGGAAATCAGCAGAGCTTCTGCTCATTTACTAAAGCACTGGAACAAATGCACTTGTAGAGTGCACATGCATTTTGCAAACTGCAACATATATTTGCTTTAGACAAATCAACACCACAGAACATTCAAGCAAATTTTTACGAGGGTGGGGGGGGGGGGGGGGTTGTGAAATCTAGATAATTGCTAATTAGCAGCACACTATTTGGAGTGAGTTTAGGTGGGGGGGGGGGTTGTGAAATCTAGCTAATTGCTAATTATAAGCACACTAAATACACTCAAACAAAATACATTCAAAATGAGTAGACTAGGTGGATATGTTCCCATCACTTCATGCTGGGGAGGTTATTGAAGGAAAATATACATGCATGACAAAAAATAACAGGAAAAAAATCCAGCATGTGTGAGGATAAAAAGGGGACATTCACACTATATTGCAATGATGGTAAGTAGTGTTTGAAGCAAGAAATACATTACATTATCAAAGATTACATAAAAGAACATGTGATGCTAATAAAAGAAAAATATCTTACCTTAATATAGTCCTTCTGCAGGACCTGGATGATGGCAGAACAGGTCTCTGGGATAATGATCCCCAGAGCCTGGGGGGAGATGCCTGTCGAGAACTTAAGGTCCTGCAGGCTTCTCCCTGTGGCCAAATACCGCAAGGTAGCGACCAGCCTCTGCTCCGGAGTGATGGCTTGCCTCATGCAGGTATCCTGCCTGCTGATATAGGGGGTCAGCAAAGCCAACAAACGGTCAAAAACGGGGTCCGTCATCCGGAGAAAGTTCCTGAAATCCTCAGGATTATTCTCACGGATCTCACGGAGCAAAGGCATGTGACAGAACTGGTCACGCTGAAGCAACCAATTCTTGGTCCATGAACTCCTCCTCGCCCTGTTCATGGACTGGTCTTGGGCTGAAGAATAAACTACAGCACCAAGCACATACAATGCACGAGCTCTACGACGAGTACGTACAGGTAACATGGTTTCAAAACGGTCGGCTGGTCAGAACGCACTAAACAGAACGCACTGAAGAACAGCAAGGCCTGTGAAGAACGACCTGAAAATCAGGAACGAGCGGCCAATAAAACAAAGATTTCTCAATGCCAACTGACCAAACGCACTGAAAAGCAGATACAAACCTCACAAGCACAGACTGAACAACAGTTAAAACGAACTGAAAAATACGAGTCTCACAAGCGCGAATCGTCTCTCACCAAACTTCTACTAACACGAGATAAACACGAGATTAGCAGAAGGAGCCCAAAGGGTGTCGTACGGGCTATTGAACTTCCGTTTTATAGTCTCGTCGGACTTGGTGTACGTCACCGCGTACTAGGCTGTCGTACTTTTGTGTGGTCGTGTGTAGGCAAGTCCGTTCGTAAGAAAGTCTGCCGCAAGTCCGCCGAAGGTACGTCGGAAGTATGTCGGACAGGCTGTCGGACTTTTGTAGACGAAAAGTCCGACCGTGTGTTCGCGGTATAATTCCACTCAAGCAATTGCAATCACACAAAGATATACTTAAAACAGCATTCAGGTATAATATACACTGCTGATGAAAGCAGTTCTGATAATCTCACCACCTCAGTGACGCATTTCCACACACAAAAAAAATTGTAATGATCAGTAGCGTAAGTATGTGCCTGCTCCACAAATTTTCCAAATGTTACTGTCGTGAGCTCACCCAATAAACCATAATGAAGGTGTAATGTAATGAATGAATATAATGAACAGAGGACCATATTGTTGACTTGCACATAGCCTCAGGAGAAACTCAGCACTGCTCTGTCCACAAAGTTGACACTGCCCTGGTTGAATGTGCTCTTAAGTCTCCTGGAAAAAGAAGGTCTTGTGAAGCGTAGACTCTTTTAAATTGTCTCAACAATCCAGGAGGTGATTGTATGCATTGATGCTGACTGTCTCTGCCTCAAGTTATGCGGGACCAAGCACAGATTTCAGCTTTTTAGAATGAAGAGATGGCTGCCAAGTAGGTCTTCAGAGTTAGGCCAACATCCAGGGGATGCGGTTCTCCCTTCACTAAAGAAAGATGGTAAATTGACTTCTTGTGGAGGGAGGAAGATAGTGTACCTTAGGGATAAAGTGGTCAGATGGTTTTAAGACTACTCTGTCAGGGGAGACGTTAGGTGAGGCTGCTCGTTTACAAAAGCCTGTAACTCTGACACCCTTTTCTCAGAGGTTATGGCAACCAGAAATATGACCTTCAGGGTTATATTCCAGAGTGTAGCCGATTTTGTAGGATAGAAAGAAGGCCTTGATAGAGCTTAAAGGATCATAGGCAAGTACAAATTAGAGAACAATGGTTTCCTGTGATAACTTAACTTTATTCAAGCCTTTAAGAATTGCATCACTAAAGGTTTAGGGCCCATTGAACACCTGGAAGTGTGGACAAGGCTTAAACTTGAGCTTTTAATGCATCCAAATGAAGGCCCTTGTCCAGCCTCAGTTGTAAGAACTGCAGAACCTGAGCTGGGTCTGGTGATAAAGGATTCCAGGCTTTTTGCTCTGTGAGATCTAAACATTTTTCCCATATTCTCTGGTAAGTCTTATTCATAGAGACCTTTCTGGCCTGAAGCAAGGTAGCCATTACATCCACTGAGCCTCCGCCGCTCAACTTATATGCCATCAAATGTAGTCTTTTGGGGCTGGATGGCAAAACTGGCCTTGGGAGAGCAGATCCAGTGTCACTGACAGAGGCAGTGGTGACTCAATGCTCAACTGTAGGAGACACAGAAACCAGTTCCTCCTCCTCCTCAACAAAAAAATCTACCCTTCCACTGTTGGATATGGTGCTCTCACAAGGAATCTGCCACATTTCGTATTTCAGGGAGTTGTCACTACACCCCCCTGGGGAGATCCTCCCTATCAGAGTTAACTGACTGAACCCCCTAGCTGAGGGACACTCATTGTTTGATAAGAAGAAGCAGCTCAACAAGCCTGCTAACTGATTTTGAGTTGCTGGCACGCAGATTGCCCTCAAGTCTCATAAAAATTATACGAAAACCCCCTAACGGGGCTTTAAAGCAGCCAATGAGTGCAATGTAGATGGTCAAAAAAGTTAGTTTTATTAGTACAAAAAGTAGTATAAAACAGATGAGTTCTGACCTATAGAGTCAGGACATGAACTGGAGTACAATATTAAAATCACAACGGACAGTGCCCGTAATTGGGAACAGTGTACAATACAGTGTATTTAGAACAACAAGATCATAAGTATTGGAATCCTGACGTGTTTCGACCCTCACTGGGTCTTCTTCAGAGGATGGTTGTCAACTGTAGGGATGTAAGCATATATCAAACACAGCATAAAACTCAACAATAGTAGACCCACATATGTACAACACAGCGTATCTGCATAAATTGCATAGTTACCCATCACAGAGTTCTCGATAGTTCAGGATGTTCGTGATGAGAAGAGTGTGGTCCCTCCTATGTCCTCTGCCTCCCCAATAACAGGCCAGCTCCCCAGAGAGCGGGTAATAGGCCAGACTTGCCTTGCAAGGGATCACGCATATGCTACCCCCCACGCAAGGGGGGAAAAGGTGAAAGTGGACAGCGGATGGCACACAATGTACCCAAGATGGAGTAACAGTGATGCTGGAATCAGATTGGAAACAAGGAAACATTAGTTCCCCCAGAAAAAAAAAAAAGTAATTCCCCTAGTTAAGGGCGATTTACTCGTATTAGAATATAGGTCTGTGGGTATGCAGGGAACAGAGGGTGCAGCAAGGAGAGGAAAAGAGGAGGGAAAAAGAGGAAGGGAAGGGAATGAACAAAAAAAAAAAAAGGAGGAAGGGGGAGGGAAGGGGGGAAGGGAAAATAGAAGGGTGGGGGGGGGGAGAAGAGTGGAGGAACCAAACACGAAGGGGAGCCATAAAGGCCAAGGGGTGAAAGGGGTGAATATGTGACTAGCAAGAGCGAACAACAAACAACAAATGCCCTGCTGCCCATTTAGGACCATATAGCGATAGAAATATTGGAGTAGTAGTACTAGCCGTACACTGGTGAGAGGGACCAAAGTGCAGGAAGGAGAAGACCAGCCAGAGCTGGAGAAAAAAAGGGGAATGGGGATGATGCATGAGTGAGAGTGTGGGGAGAAGTGGCTGGGAATGAAAAAGGTGGAGAGGGAAGACTCGTGTGTGTGAAAAAGACCCAGCAATAACACAACAATCCACAAAACAAAACAAACAATGCGTGATGCATAAACACAAGGAATAAATGGGTGCATGTGGTGACGGCAGTGCTAATTACCCGATAACAAGGACCGGGATGGCTTGAGTCAGATTGCCCAGGGTTCTGGAAGGTTAAAATATTAAATCAGACATCACTAGATGGAAGGAATAATAGAGGAGGAATGTTGATGAGCCGTGGTATGAACCACACAAATGTGGAAGCAGTTGGGACATTTTAAATGTACTCACCAATCACTCAGACCGGTAGCTGCATACAAGGTATCACCAAGCTAGGAGAGAGTCAATGAGCCTCCCCTGGAACTTGGTGCACATGCTAGTCACATGTTCACCCCTTTCACCCCTTGGCCTTTACAGCTCCCCTTCATGTTTGGTTCCTTCACTCTTCTTTCCCCCCCTCCACCCTTCTATTTTCCCTTCCCCCTTCCTCCTTTTTTTTTTTTGTTCATTCCCTTCCCTTCCTCTTTTTCCCTCCTCTTTTCCTCTCCTTGCTGCACCCTCTGTTCCCTGCATACCCACAGACCTATATTCTAATACGAGTAAATCGCCCTTAACTACGGGAATTACTTACTTTTTTTCTGGGGGAACTAATGTTTCCTTGTTTCCAATCTGATTCCAGCATCACCGTTACTCCATCTTGGGTGCATTGTGTGCCTTCCGCTTTCACCTTTTCCCCCTTGTGTGGGGGGTAGCATATGCGTGATCCCTTGCAAGGCAAGTCTGGCCTATTACCCGCTCTCTGGGGAGCTGACCTGTTATTGGGGAGGCAGAGGACATAGGAGGGACCACACTCTTCTCATCATGAACATCCTGAACTATCGAGAACTCTGTGACAGGTAACTATGCAATTTATGCAGATACGCTGTGTTGTACATATGTGGGTCTACTATTGTTGAGATTTATGCTGTGTTTGATATATGCTTACATCCCTACAGTTGACAACCATCCTCTGAAGAAGACCCAGTGAGGGTCGAAACACGTCAGGATTCCAATACTTATGATCTTGTTGTCCTAAATACACTGTATTGTACACTGTTCCCAATTACGGGCACTGTCCGTTGTGATTTTAATATTGTACTCCAGTTCATGTCCTGACTCTATAGGTCAGAACTCATCTGTTTTATACTACTTTTTGTACTAATAAAACTAACTTTTTTGACCATCTACATTGCACTCATTGGCTGCTTTAAAGCCCCGTTAGGGGGTTTTCGTATAATTTTTATGCATCTTGTGGGGTGCGCAGCCTATTTGTCTGTACTCATGTGAATGTCTTTGGTTGGCCATTCACTGCCCTCAAGTCTTTTCAATGAATCTGAGCGCATTCAAGTAACAGCCATATTTCCAACATCAGGGTTTGACTTCTCATTCTCCCCTGCCTCTGTATGTATGCAACTGCCATTTTGTGGTTTAGGCACAGTACAACTCTTGTTCCTCTGATCAAAGAAGCAAATGCCAGAAGAGCCTTGAATGCTGCTCTCAGTTCAGGAACATTTTGATACTATGCCTCGTGTGCTGAACATCCAAATAAATTGAGCAGTCTGCTCCTTGAAATGCACCCCAACCTTTCTGGCTGGCATCTGATGTGATAATTTTCTATTCAGGAACAACAATTGATCAAAGACCCAAGGATACCCAGGCACTGTTCTGCTGAAAGAGACTTCGCTCCTAAAGCACATTTGACTCTCTCTATCAGATGATGGATCTTCCCTCATAGAAGCACTACTGAATTTTTCTGTGTATTCAAAAGTGTTCCCAAGAACATCATTCTTTGGGTTGGGCAGAGGAAGCTTTTACTTCAGTTGACTAGCCACCCAAAACTTTGTACAGTGTAAAGCAGAGTGTCCCAATGCTGTCTAAGCATTTCCTAATTTCTGGCTAGAAAAAGGATGCTGTTCAAGTAATGGTGTATTCTTATTACCCTCGCTATGGCAAACATTAGGACCTTTGTGAATGTCCTGGGGGAGATGGACAGACTGAAGGGAAGGTACTGAAACTGGTAGTGGGACTGAAATGCAGGATGGATTGGGACGTGCAAGTAGACGTCTGATAAATCTACAGAGAGCCTTAATAGAATTGATTGGAGGCTCTCCATCTTGAACGACTCCAACTTTATGTGCTTGAGTTTTTTCAATATAGACCTGGGCGCAAATTGCTTGTGTTTTTTTTTTTTTTTGTTGTACTAGGAACAGAGGGGAATAGAATACTCTTCTCCTCTGGGTGTTTGTAACCTTCACTATTGCTCGTTTCTTAATTAATTTGGCCACAACTAGATCAGAATATTTTGCTTTTCTGGTAGCTTGGTTGGCTGGAAGTGATCGTAAAGTGGATGTCCCCTAAACGTCCACCAATGTCACACCGATAAAGAAATTATGGCCCACTGATCCTGAATATCTTCTGCCCAGGTGTGTGCATAAGGCTTCGATCTTGCTTCCACAGGCATCCCCTGGATGGGCACACCCTTAAAAGGACTTCTACTGTTCTCCCAAGACAGGTGCCTTTGATTTTTAAAGCTTTGACAATGAAGACTGGGTATTTCTCTAGTTCCTTTTGTAATCTTTTCCTGGTATGTAGGATTTTGCCTTCTCAAATCTATTGGGGAGTTGCTGCCTGTATGCTGGACCTTTCTAATTCTAGAGCACTTCAGATTTAGATAAAATTTTTGGTCTAAAGTGCCCTTGAACGTGACCGCACAGTGACGTTTCTTGCCAGTTGCATTAATGATGCAACTACCATTGGAGGCGAAAGCAGAAGAGAGTTTCCTCTCTCCACAAGGCGCTTGCTTCCTTAATTGCCCTTGCAAAGGCTTCATTAGGCAAAAGTCAAAGCCTGAGGCCCCTTTAATGTCTTTGTCCTCTGCCGAACTTTCCAACTTGGATGCCACCTGCTGGCTCTGACTGGAAGTGCTAGGCTTCATGTATTGACTATTTGGCTGATTCTTTAATCACAGCCACTACTTCCCTTACTTTCACTTCTTTGTCTGTTGCTGCTTTCTCCTAGTAGACTTGACATACTAGCTTGTCAGACAATGACTTTTCACCACAAACCCTGCAACTATTAGGGCTGGTAACCCACAATGATAATGAGAGGCAAGATGATGACCTTGGTCAACATTGCCTGGAATATCTGCGCCTAGATGGTGACTTGTTTTGGCTTTTAGAGGGCTCCCTCCATCTTGATGTCCTTTCAGGGTTGTAGGTTGCCTCCTTCCTGCAGGTTTGACATACTAGCTTGTCTGGCAATAATTTTTCACCACAAACTCAACAACTGTTAGGGCTGGTAACCTGTGGTGTTTTGTAGAAGGGGAGCAATGATAATGAGAGGTGAAATGGTGACCTTGATCAACATTGCCTGGAATGTATGCTACTAGATGGCAACTTGTCACATTCACATGTACCTCAGGATTCACCCAAGGAACTGAGTGAGTAGCTTCAACCATTACACCTCATAGCTTGATAGCAGAAAAACAGTCAGGAGCAATACCCAGCTAGCTTTCTAACAAGGGACAGCTTAGAGCCATTAAAGCCAGTACAGATACCCTACACCTCCTGCTTGGGGAACTTAAAGAGCAGTCAGGTGCAGTGGCATTTTTCTATGGTGATAGAGCACCTGTATTCAGTACTTGGAGACCTTTCCTTACCAGTTTAGCTGATCCGTTGTTACTACATGAAGACAGCCTTGTGATTTCTGGTAGCTGGAGACAGTTTCAAATCATCAAGTTGCATTCAAGCTACAGCTCTGGGCATCCCATACCTTCCCATCCCTATCCAAGTCCATCCCCTAATAAACCAAAAACAAAGCACCCTGGACTGTTTTTATTTTTGACTACTGAGTGAATGCCGGAAAATTCCTGTTGCCTAGCTGTGCGCGTGAGGGAGAACCCAAAAATCCAGTGATCCTTACGGGGTAGTGCTACACTCAATATTTTCACTACTTACCTAATCCCTTTGTCTTACAGGAAATGAGTGGTTTGACTGGGCATCATTCCCCATAGTGACAGGGTAAAGCAGCAGACTGAAATAAAAAACAGCATGACACCATGATCCCAGAGCAAGCATAGAGAAGGAGCCTGAGATAGGAAGAGCCCAGGGGAATGCCATTAAAGGGGAAATATTACCTGCAGAGCAGACAATGACCACGTGAGCAGACAATGACCACGTAAGCATCTAGCATGCAAGAATAGAGAACACCACTATGTGTTGCAAAAACATGAAATCCATTTAAAACTTGTACCACTGGCCATCAGTGATGATATCACCGCCCAAGCATGCTCAGATCACAGCCTCAGCTCCTGTTACCATTTTGAAAAAGAGCAAGCCAAGAAAAACTGTCCACAGTGGTCACATCACTTCCAGTTTACCATGCTCAGAATGTACTTTCACTGCTGCTGCTGCTATCTTGGATATGGCAAACTCCCACAACACAAATAAGTGCAGAGAAAACACTTGACAAACAGAGAAAAGAAGGGAAAAACAAAGGTAAAACGATGCCACTCACTTCAAAGCTTGTTTTAGTTTTCTTTGAAAAGCCATGCCCCAGCCCACCAAAATGGGGCTCCAAACATATAGCTCATTTACAGGCTGTATAAGAAGGACTTCCACTCAAGGAGGGCTGAACCTGGCTGGGGTAACAAACTGTAAGTGATACCTCGTCACTCCAGTCCTGATCAGGTGAGGACGAAAAAAACAGAATGCTGCCAGCCAGGTCTGTCTTTGATTTATAGTTAATTAGCCATATCAGGTTGCTGGGGTGGAGCCACAACCCACTGTATGTTGCTAAGATGCACCAGGAAAGCCAGATTGGATCACAGTGGCCAAATAAATAGAACCTCACAGTTTTTTTGGCTAATAAACAAACTGGTCTGCTCCAGGGGTTGGCGGTTAAGGTTTTTTTTTAACTTTTTGGCTCTTCAGTGGATTTATTTCAGGAGATGAGGTGACATGACTGGGACTTTCTAAATGGATTTTTTTAATTATATTTGTATGTTTGTTCTCATGCAAAAAGACTGAAAAGTTATGCTGTCATGAGGACTTTTAGGAAAATCTATGTAATTTCACTACAACTTTCATAAGATGAGAATTTATAACCTCATGACTTGCTGTACATCTTACATTCTTACATTCACTGACTATGAATGAGTAATATGTTCAGAATCATTAATGTGGCTTACTGTAAGAAGTTTTATAGTGTTTACAAGAGAAGTGCTTTACAACATGTTTGTTGTAAATGATTTATAGCCAACTAAAGAAAATATCCGCTGCAGAGGGAGGATGCAGTAAGACTGTATCTGCATTGCACATTACGCAAACTTCTAACAGAGCAAATAATGTCTTCTTTTTAAAAGTGAATAGGAAACAGCTAATAAAAACAATGTATATGCAATAACATTTGCTGTGTTTTTCCATATCCATAACCTCATTAGATACAAAGTATGTTATCATGTATCTGTCTTACCAAAAATAAACTGATGTAATGGGTTCAGGGCTGACTTTCCTTAAGGCACACAGCCTTTAGTGACTCTCACTACTATAGCCAAGAACTACAATAAATTTTTATTTTACTTTCTTATGTTTTAACTTTTGGGATGTGTTAGAAGTGTTACATGGTCAGATTTGGTGACTCACCCTAATAAAGGGGAATCTCCAGAGGACTTGTATTGTATCTGTCATTTCACAAGACCATGTGTGTATCAACATACCAAAATGACATATTGCAAAAAAATTTGGCAGAATTCCAAAGAGGTTGGTATACAGTGACCCCAGACAGTATGCTATCAAAATATATATATAATCTATTAGACATAAACTGTTAGTAGCAAAAAGACAAAAACAGTCAAATCAAAACCTTCACCAAACACCGCAAAAAACAATGTTGCTATTCAATCATTTAAAATGTAACATATACAGAGCCAAAGAAGCACAGACTCATATGAGTAGTTGAATATGTCCTCTATCCACTGTGTGGGTATGAGAGCAACAGACAGATAAGTTCATTGAGCAGTACCGATCCCTCAATAGTGGGCATGGATCAGATAACACCAATGGCCAAGATAATAGGGCCTTCTCCCCAAATGGTGGCCAGAAGTGACAAAAATCTTAAGGACCTCTTGGTACATTCTGAATTCTTGAAAACTCCATCCATCAAGAAATATTTAAAAACAACGGGAATGTGCCCTTGCGGACACTACAGAATCTGTCCCTTTGTAGAGAAAATTAAAGTATTCAAAAATGCAGAAGCAACCAAATCCTATGAAATCAGAAGATTTATCAATTGCTTGACAGAAAAAGGTATTTATATACTTGAATGTCCATGACATAGAGCGTATATAGGAAAGACAAAAAGATCCCTAAAGCCTTGTACACATGATCGGACTTTCCGACAACAAAACCATGGAATTTTGTTCAAAGGGTGTTGGCTCCAACTTGTCTTGCATACACATGGGCACACAAACTTATGACGAGCCGATAAAAAGGAAGTTCAGTAGTCGTGCGCCACCCTTCGGGCTCCTTCTGCTAATCTCATGTTTATCTTATGTTAGTAAGAGTTTGGTGAGTGACGATCCGTGCTTTTCAGCCTTGTGCTTTTCAGTTCATTTCTGCTTTTCAGGTTGTGCTTGTTGGTTCTTATCTGTTCTTCAGTGCATGCTTGTCAGATCATTTCTGTCTTTCAGTGCGTTCTATTTATAGTTCGCTCCTGATTTTCAGTGTGTGCTTCTCCGGTCATTTCTGATTTTCAGGATATGCTTGTTAGGTCCTTTCTGATTTTCAGTGCGTTCTGTCAGTTCGTTTTGAGCAGCCGTTCCTTAACTAGCCATTTTGCGTTCTCATCGGAGAGATCGTGCTTTTGTTGGGCTTGGTGTTATTGCTTTGACCCAAGTCCAGTCCATGAACAGGGGGAGGAGGAGTTCTTGGACCAAGAATTGGTTGCTTAATCGTGACCAATTCTGTCATATGCCTTTGCTGCAGGAGAATAATCGTGATTTCAGGAATTATCTCCGGATGAAGAATCCCATTTTTCACCGTCTATTGGCTTTGCTGTCCCCTTATATTATGAAACAGGACACCTGCATGCAGCAAGCCATCTCTCCTGAGCAAAGGCTTGTCGCCACCTTGCTGTACTTGGCGATGGGGAGAAGTCTCCAGGACCTGAAGTTTACAACTGGGATCTCCCCCCAGGCTCTAGGAATCATTATTCCAGAGACCTGTTCTGCTATAATTCAAGTCCTACAGAAGAACTATATTGGGGTAAGTTTTATCCTTTAACATCACATTCTATGTATTTAATGTTTGCTAATGTATTGTATTCATTTCATCATTCCATAATTACCATGATTGTAATATGCTGCGAATGACCTCTTTGTCCTCATGCATGCTGTAAGATTTTAATGCTCTTTTTGTCCTTCATGCATAATTTGCCTTCACTAACCTCCCCAGCATGCTATCCTGGGCCCATACACACCTAGCCTAGTCACTTAACCCCTTGCAGACCGGCTCACGCCGATATACATCAGCAGAATGGCACATAAAGGTATATTAATGTACCTGTACATTGCCCTTTAAGACGCGGCAATGTGGGCACACGCGCGCACCCGCCGTGAGCTCCGTGAGTATGATCGCGGGTCCCGCGGACTCGATGCGGGAATACCGTGATCCTGTCACGGAGAGGAAGAACGGGGAAATGCTGATGCTGTAAACAAGCATTTCCCCATTCTTCCTAGTGACAGGACACTGAACACAGCTCCCTGTGATCAGGAGCGGTGATCAGTGTTGTGTCACACGTAGCCCATCCCCCCACAGTTAGAATTACTCCCTAGGACACACTTAACCCCTGTAGTGCCCCCTACAGGTTAACCCCTTCACTGCCAATCTCATTTACACAGTAATCAGTGCATTTTTAATCACACTGATAACCGTATAAATGTGAATGGTCCCAAAATAGCGCCAAAAGTGTCCAATCTGTCCGCCATAATGTCACAGTCACTATAAAAATCGCAGCTCGCCGCCATTACTAGAAAGAAAAAAAATATTAATAAAAATGCCGAAAAACTATCCCCTATTTGGTTGGCGCAAAAGTTATAGCGTTTACAAATCAATAAACGCTTATTGCAATTTTTTTTACCAAAAATATGTAGAATACATATCAGCCTAAACTGAGGAAAAAACATTTTTAATATATTTTTGGGGATATTTATTATAGCAAAAAAGTAAAAAATAATGTGTTTTTTTCAAAATTGTTGCTCTTTTTTTGTTTATAGAGCAAAAAATAAAAAACGCAGAGGTGATCAAATACCACCTAAAGAAAGCTCTATTTGGGGGGAAAAAGGACGTCAATTTTGTTTGGGAGCCACATCACACAACCATGCAATTGTCAGTTAAAGCAACGCAGTGCCGAATCACAAAAAACACTCTGGTCTTTGGCCAGCCAAATCGTCCGGGGCTGAAGTGGTTAACAATGTATTTTGTCAGCTCCATTGTAGTGCTTACCCTAAACACCCCCTAAAATGTGTCCAAATGTTATTGTTGTCCTTAAATTCAGGCAGAGTGCAAGAGGTTTTTTTGGGGGGCCCAAACTCATTTGGAACCCTCCCTCCCCCCCAACCACTAAGTCAACCGATACCAATACTCTATCTGCTGACTTTGCCAAACCCATACACACTATACCTACCTCTTTTATGTTCATATTTATGGATGAATTCAGCAAAGCATATAGTGCAAGGGCCTGCCTGAATACTTTCAACTGTTACTGTTTAAAGTTTTGTTATCCTATTATTCTGCAATTGCAGAATGTAAAAATGTGCTTCAATTTGGACAGTGTGTATTCATATTTTTGGATTATGACACTTCTTACCTGTCCAGTGGGCTGCCAAAAGTAACACACATTATTTAAGCATTCAGCTATCAATGAAGTGGGGAGGGTTACCTGTCCAAAATCTCTACCCCCCACCATAATTTTTTTTCAATGGGGCACCAGAGGGGGTGAGGAATCTGATAAGATGAATTTATACTTTTGTCTTTAAATACTCATTTCAATAAATGTTTTATTTATGTTGGCCAAGAATGTTTGTGTCTAATCTGCTTGCAATGTTATGTGCAAAAGTAGTAATTTTCTTTTTCTTATTTGACTCCACAGTTTCCTTCCAACCCACAGGAATGACTGTGGCTTCCCAGTTTCTCCACCAGTGGGACTTTCCCAATTGTGGTGGTGCTATCGATGGGAAGCACGTCAGGATTGTCCCACCACCCAACTTGGGGTCGTACTACTTTAATTATAAGGTGTTCAGTAGTATAGTGATGTTGGTGGTGGTGACGGCCAATTAAGAATTCATCTACCTCGACATAGGGAAGAACGGCCATAACGCGGATGGAGGAGTGATCGCCCACACAGAGTTTTACTAAATGGCACCTTGGGGTTGCGACCTCCAGAGGAGAATGTTGCGGACCTCAATTTTGTGTTTGTGGCAGATGAAGCCTTTGCTCTGGGGGAACATCTGATGAGGCCGTTCCCCATGAGGAACATGACCCCACAGCAGAGGGTTTTTAATTACTGGCTGGCCCGTGCCAGAAGAGTGGTTGAGAATGCTTTTGGCATAATGGCCAGCTGATTTAGGCTTTTCCTTATGTCCATCAATCTGGCCGATTACAAACTTAATCAAATTGTGTTGAACTGCTGCATTCTGCACATCTACCTTCGCAAGAATGCAGCCAACTATCTGGCCTCAGTTGTGACTGAGGCCGACTTTTTAGCAGAACCTACATCAATGACAGCACTCGAAAGTGGCCATCCTGGCTCCCCCCCCAAGCTCCCACAAAGTCAGGGGGGCAATTGATTTACAAGCAAATCTTGCAAATGTTGAATAAAATTTTTTTGAAAAACTAAACTCATATTTCATTTGAATTACTGTTTGTGTTTCTTATCTATCTCCTAGGTTCTCAAATGGCCTTTTCATTTTGGCCATTTTGTTCAAGAGTGAAAACATAACTTATTTGATACATGAGGTGACAATCTCTTCTTCAGCTAACTATTATGTTGTGCTGTGGGTCTGCTACACACACACAATGCTCTTGTTGTTAATGTATGTAATTCATTAATGATAAAAATAATCATCCTTTTCAACTCCATGAATTAATTGCTTGTAGTCCCTAAAATGGCCTGATTTTGGCAAATTTTATAGCACAGAGGGGGTTATTTGCTAAAGGCAGAGTGTAGTGCAAAGTGGATTTGCCTTTAGAAAAAATAACCACCATTGCCACTGTAACTACACCAACCTAAAAAAGAAACTGGTATTGAGCATTGAAATAAGAAGCCACACATTGCTGAGTATAAACATTTTACTCTAAGCACATTCACATGTGCGTTCTAAACGGTTTTGTAACAAACCAACATCTTGGTGTATAACATGTATGTTTGACATAAATTTGCCTTTTTGGGGCTAAACAGGCATGTTTAAAAAACATAACATACACATCCCCAACTCAGGAACTTACAAAGTTTGACTTTGATAAAGTGAAGGCCATATGAGACATTAGTATATCAAATCTGTGTTGATTTTGCCGTCATCAGATGGGGTGATCTCACCCCTCTAAAAGCCAAATTTTGAAGATACACACAAATTGGGACTCAAAATTTGGATTTCCCTCATGATCCCATTCCTGAAATGTGTGTATTTTCCCTACATCTATTTTGCTAATGCCACAAAACACACAGTGTGTCAACATGTGCTATCACCCATCACGGGATATCAATGTATGCATTTGGTGGGTGAAACCCCTTCTTCCAAACTAAAGTAGGTGAGAGGAAGGGGTTGCACCCCGAAACACGTCTATTGATCCCCCATGATGGGAGCTAACACATGTTGACACACTGGGGCTTATTTCAGAAAGGACAATCCACTTTACCCTACAAGTGCACTTGCATTGCACTTGTAGGGCAAAGTGGTTTTGCCTTTTTGAAATAAGCCTCAGTGTATCAACATGTGCTAGCTCCCATCATGGGGGATCAATGGACGTGTTTTGGGGTGCAACCCCTTCCTCTCAACTACTTTAGTTTGGAGGAAGGGGTTGCACCCACAAAACGCGTACATTGATATCCCAGGATGCAATTCATTTAAAACTGTAAAAACATGGACAACATAACGAAAACTTTAAAAAAAATTTTTGTTTAGATTTTGCCTAAAATATCGATGATGTTGCTCAGCCTTTTTTGAACATCATGGATGTTTTGTTTTATCTTTTCCAAATTACAATTGCACACCATGATCTCACTGATCAGTATTTGTGCACTTGCACTGCTGAAGTGAGTTTCTTATTCCACAACATCCACATCACCTAAAAATAAAATAACACACCATGTATTATAAATATGCAGGCATCCATCTATTACCTGAAGCTGTGGTCTCAGACACTGACCTGTTGTCAACACCATTTCTACCACTTCACCAAACACTTCCTGAACCTCTGCATCCACATCTTCATGGTGTGTGGTGAGTTCCCTTTCTTCATTCCATGTAGGGTTACTGGTGTCCTCAGATGTCCCTATTCTTTTCTCCCCTATGTGAATACAAAAAAGTATACTTAGCAGACAGATATGTTAGGTTAGAAATAGTAATATGAAACATTGCTTGGAAAGGTCGTCCAATTGTCTGTTTTGGCAGAGTTCCAAGCTGAAGACATGATTTTTTCACGTTCAAAAGCTGGAATACTTACCTGTTTTTGTTTCACACATGGAGAGACCCCTAGTATCCACTGCATGGGACACCATAACAAGGCTGTTATGGTGTCCCACACTAGTGCTCCTGCGTCCAGATGTGTAAACAGTTTGCTGAGTGTCCTCTCCTGACACTAAATAAAGTTGTCATTTCATTATAGTTTCAAACTCATGTAGATAACAATGTAATAAACTTATTTTAATCAAAATAGGCATGATCAAATGTAGTTAACCTGCATCTGCCAAAAACAACGTATTAGTGGTCAAATGAACGATTAATGCAAATGATTCCTGTGTCCACGAACCTCAAACTTGTTTTTTTAATCTGTACGACAGTAAAGAAAAGCACATGGACCAGCACGGAAGTAATAATAATAATAATAATAGGAACACGCAACAAATATTTACTTTTTTGCAGCACTTTCCTGATCTTTCTATACTGATCTTGCTCCCTCAATTTCAGGTCTGACCAGTGTTTCCTCAATTGATCCTTGGATTGTCGTACCCCAAAATTCCTGTGCAAAACTTTAGCCACGATCTTGGCCTTTCTCACCTTAGGGTTTCTGTATGGTCCATGATTCCCATCATAGTCTGTCCTCTTTAAGATGTCCACCATCTCCACCATTTCTTCAAAGGACATATTTGAGACCTTATATCTCCTCCTGGATCTGGAACTGCCTTGCTCCGGGCTATCCTCCCCCTATTGCTGATAACAGCACACACCTTCTGTGTCTCCGCCATGTGCTTTCCCACAGCCCCGAAAGAGAAGAGGCGGGGAATACAATAGAAAGAAGAACAGGGGCGGAGTTTCACGCATACGCAGGGTATATAAAGCATATGCATATAAAGCATAACACGCGGGCGATGTAACGGACGTATGTATGATCTGTGAGTGGAGGACGGAGGATTGTTATTGCCGATCGTTCAAACGAAGGTACAGTTGTAACTTGGGGCATCAGTGGTTAGTGGCCTATACTGCTTATAGATTGAGGCCTATATTGGGACAAGATTAGGAGAGTTTAGCCTGACATTAGGGTTTGGCTTGTGTTTTTTTGCAGATAAAATGGTTGATAAATTTACAGCCCCAGATTTTCTGCCAGACTTTATTGAAAAATACAGGGAGCTGCCATGTCTCTGGCAAGTACAATACAGGGACTATTCTAACAAGCTAAATAGGAAGGCAGTTCTGGAGAAACTCATGGAACTAGTGAAGTCTGTGTGTCACACGGCAGACCTATTTGAAGGCCAAATTGGTAGCCTGAGGAGCACATATAATAGGGAGCGCAAGAAAGTCCAGGATTCCCTGAGATCCGGAGCAGCAGCAGATAAGTATATGTCCCCAGGCTGTGGTACTACCACAGCCTGCGTTTTTTGTCTGACCAGACGGAACCCCGGCCATCACTCTCAACACTTCCTTCAACATCAGCTGAGGCTCCTGAGGTCCAACCTGGGCCTTCCACCCAGGAAGAAGATGTGCAGGAGCCCAGCTTGACCCAGGTATAGCATTGTTGAAGATATTTCTTGTCAAAAATTGAATGATGTTAACTAGATGTTATTGATCACAAATTTCTGATTTAACAAAGTGGTTTACATATCAATAGACAGAAGAAGCCAAAAATTATTGGGACATGAATGAAAAATGCTGGGGTCAGAATGATAGTCTTTCCTATTTGTTAACATTCAATTTGCAACAGTCATGAGCTCAAAACTGTGTGTGATTGATGACCAAAAATCTAAAACTATGTACCATTTTCATACACAGGAAAGTCTCAGAACTATGTACCATTTTCATACACAGGAAAGTCTCAGCCTGGAGGAGGCCATGGCAAGCAGCCTGACCGAATCACAGGTTCCTCCCCTCCGCCCTCCAACCAAAAGGACCAGGAAGGTGAGGAAGCCACGGCTACTTTCCTAAAACATGCTACTGTAGCAATTAGTGTGGTCCCTGATGGCCAGGAGGCGTTTGGATACATCACAGCAAATAAATTAAAACGGATGGAGGAGTCCCAGCGCACTATATGCGAGGAAATAATTCTGCAGGCCCTGAACAAGGGGATGAGGGGTGAACTCATCCATCAAACACACCTCTGTGAGTTGGACCATGCTCCTCCACCACCTCCACCAACAACACAGCCACCCCACCCACCACAGGAGCATTGAAGGAAGTCTGGAAGGAAGTGTTGAGAGTGATGGCCTAAGCTTGGTGTGGTCTGGCAAAAAATGCAGGCTGTTGTAAGACCACAGCCTCAGGACATATATGTCATCTGCTGCTGCTCCCAATTTCTTGGAGTCCTGGACCGTATTGTGCTCCCTATTAAATGGACTCCTCAGGTTACCAATTTTGACAGTCAAATCATTGATGTCTGCCCTGGGGTACAAAGGCTTCACCAATTCCAACTGTTTCTCCATCATTGCCTTCCTCTTTATTTTGATATGACCTTCTTCCTATTCAATTTAAATTTTTCGTTTTGACAAATACTGTGTTTTACTTCAAAAAGGACAGTTTGTCTGTGAGTAGGCAGGTACATTTCAAAAATACAATGTCAAATTAATAAGGGACACCAACATAGTTGTATCCTTGAGGGTAAAAATACAAGATAATTATGGTGTTGTGGTAACTTGACACACAAAACTAAAAAAATATATTCTGGAGATCACTAAAAAAAACACCCAAAAAAATTATTATTATGGCAATCACTAGAAAATAAACACACAAAAAAAATATTATTCTGGAGATCACTAGAAAAAAAAATATGTTTGTCAGAACTCTGTGAATATCAGCAGCAAAGCAGCTCCATTATTATCCCATTATAAAGAAATCTCCATTACGAACGCTAGTTTTACAAGACCGAGCGCTTCCAGCTCGTCCTAGCTTCCGAGCATGCGTGTTTGTACTTTGGACTTTTGTCTGACGGACTTGTGTACACACGATCGGAAAGTCTGACAACAAACATTTGTTGGTGGAAAATTTGAGAACATGCTAGCCAACATTTGTTGGCGGAAAGTCAGACAACAAATGTCCGATGGAGCATACACACGGTCGGACTTTCCACCAACAAGCTCACATCCAAAATTTCCAGTCGGAAAGTCTGATCGTGTGTACGCGGCATTGGATTGCGTATCATTGAACATATTCGAGCCATTAAGAAGAAAGAGAAGGAACTGGAATCCAAAGTGGATCGTAATCTCAACCCAATGGTACAACACTTTAGGGAACAACATAATGGAAAAACAAAGGGCTTGAAAGTGACGAACATAATAGCCCTAAAGCTCCCACAAATGAGAGGAGATTCTGATAGAATCCTCCAACAGTTTGAAAAAGGTTGGATTTTTGAACTGGGTACACTTTTTCCAAAAGGAATGAACTATGAATTACATTTTAGTGTCTTCCTAAAGAAATTAACAAATCTGGGTAGGCTCATGATTGAGTAGACTCCTATGTTGAGGTTTAAATATGTATTCTGTAAATGAAGACCAAATATCGTCTGTTTAATAAATGTGTCATATGTCCTTGTTCCACTATCTTTTAACTTATTTTCCAATTTGAATCTTTAAGGAAGTATTTGTCCAATGGTTGTGTGGTCTCCGGTGACACATAATTATGCCTATGTATTAACAGACTGAATTTTAACTTTTGTATCCCCCCTTCTTCTGGGCAACTAAAGGGTTAAGGTTTAAGTGCTCCCATTCATTTGCATTGCCCATAGGGCCTGTGGATATTTCAATTAAGGAATCTTCCTTAATTAGACCCTAATTTGTTGCCCTCTTTTGAGGTTCTGAAGAAGCTTGCTAGAAAACTGGGCAGGCGAAACATGTCAACCCAGGGGTACACTACTTGTAGCCTTTAAGCCAGTGGCGTAACTAGAACCTTCAGGGCCCCGATGCAAGAAACCATGAAGGGCCCTCCTGACCCCTGGACAGGGCTCTTTTCTCCGAGCCCGATGGCGGAACACTAGGGCCCGGTCACAAGTGGGTAGCTGCATATAAAGGAACCGATTTCTCCATTTCCCCCTACTTCTCCTCCTCTCCCTCCCACAGGAATTCAGCGGCTGCAGGAGGAAAATAGAGAGATGGGTTCCTCTATGTCGGCGTTTCTCAATCTTTTTCCAGTCAGGGCACCCTTGAAGTATACCCCTAGGTGAATGGGGCTGCACTGCAACCACCTTGCAACTGTGTGCATTGCATGCAGTTGCAGAATAGTGATGATGCATTTAAGGGGTTAAAACAGGCGGTCAGTAGGCAACATATTGCCTCTTTACCGGCTGTCAAATGCCTCTGAAAAGTGAACTGAGCATGGATCGCTTTTCGGAGGAACAGCATTTTTCTGCTGGTACTATGAACAAGCAAAAAAAAAAAAAAAAATCGGTTCTGATTGTACACATAGGGGGTCAGGATTAAAAGCGTATACCTAAAATGTGCATACATACATGTAAACACACACACACGCACGTATAAACACACACACACATATATAAAAACACACATATATATATATAAATGCACATATGCACGCACATCCAGTGGCGGCTGGTGCTCAAAATTTTTAGGGAGGTGTAAGCAAACTGAGAAATTTTAAAAAAGAAACATCAATTGCAGCCACTGTGCCATCAAACGCCACCACTGTGCCATCAAATGCCGCCACTGTGCCCATCAAATGTTGCCACTGTGCCCATCGAAGTCTGCCACTGTGCCCATCGAAGTCTGCCACTGTGCCCATCAAATGCCGCCACTGTGCACATTAAATGCTGCCACTGTGCCCATCAAATGCTGCCAGTGTGCCATCAAATGCTGTAACTGTGCCATTGAATGCTGCCACTGTGCCCATTAAATGCCACCAGTGTGCCCATTAAATACTGCCAGCATGCCATCAAATGCTGCAACTGTGCCATCGAATGCTGCCACTGTGAATCCCCCCTGCCCGCTCGCCGTCTGCCCAGCACTTACCCTGTCTTGGTGGGGCAGCAGGTGATGGCCACGAGCGGGGTCCTCCATGCATCTCCTGCCGTCCTCATCTCCCATCCTCTCCTACTGATAGGCGTCCAATAGCTGCGCCTATCGTTTCAGCCAATCAGGTGACGGGTAACAGACCCGCACACCTGATTGGTGGAAAGGTGGTTCAGTGTTAGGAAAGTGAATATTAATTCGCTTTTCTAACACCTGGGTGGACTGTGAGCGCCAAGCATGGCACTCGCAGTTCACCTAATTTGAAGCCTATTAAAGCCTATGGCTCTAATCAGGTGCTTAAAAACAAAAAAAAAGCCTGCGTTTTTTGTCTGACCAGACGGAACCCCGGCCATCACTCTCAACACTTCCTTCAACATCAGCTGAGGCTCCTGAGGTCCAACCTGGGCCTTCCACCCAGGAAGAAGATGTGCAGGAGCCCAGCTTGACCCAGGTATAGCATTGTTGAAGATATTTCTTGTCAAAAATTGAATGATGTTAACTAGATGTTATTGATCACAAATTTCTGATTTAACAAAGTGGTTTACATATCAATAGACAGAAGAAGCCAAAAATTATTGGGACATGAATGAAAAATGCTGGGGTCAGAATGATAGTCTTTCCTATTTGTTAACATTCAATTTGCAACAGTCATGAGCTCAAAACTGTGTGTGATTGATGACCAAAAATCTAAAACTATGTACCATTTTCACACACAGGAAAGTCTCAGAACTATGTACCATTTTCATACACAGGAAAGTCTCAGCCTGGAGGAGGCCATGGCAAGCAGCCTGACCGAATCACAGGTTCCTCCCCTCCGCCCTCCAACCAAAAGGACCAGGAAGGTGAGGAAGCCACGGCTACTTTCCTAAAACATGCTACTGTAGCAATTAGTGTGGTCCCTGATGGCCAGGAGGCGTTTGGATACATCACAGCAAATAAATTAAAACGGATGGAGGAGTCCCAGCGCACTATATCCGAGGAAATAATTCTGCAGGCCCTGAACAAGGGGATGAGGGGTGAACTCATCCATCAAACACACCTCTGTGAGTTGGACCATGCTCCTCCACCACCTCCACCAACAACACAGCCACCCCACCCACCACAGGAGCATTGAAGGAAGTCTGGAAGGAAGTGTTGAGAGTGATGGCCTAAGCTTGGTGTGGTCTGGCAAAAAATGCAGGCTGTTGTAAGACCACAGCCTCAGGACATATATGTCATCTGCTGCTGCTCCCAATTTCTTGGAGTCCTGGACCGTAGTGTGCTCCCTATTAAATGGACTCCTCAGGTTACCAATTTTGACAGTCAAATCATTGATGTCTGCCCTGGGGTACAAAGGCTTCACCAATTCCAACTGTTTCTCCATCATTGCCTTCCTCTTTATTTTGATATGACCTTCTTCCTATTCAATTTAAATTTTTCGTTTTGACAAATACTGTGTTTTACTTCAAAAAGGACAGTTTGTCTGTGAGTAGGCAGGTACATTTCAAAAATACAATGTCAAATTAATAAGGGACACCAACATAGTTGTATCCTTGAGGGTAAAAAATACAAGATAATTATGGTGTTGTGGTAACTTGACACACAAAACCAAAAAAATATATTCTGGAGATCACTAAAAAAAACACCCAAAAAAATTATTATTATGGCGATCGCTAGAAAATAAACACAAAAAAAAAATATTATTCTGGAGATCACTAGAAAAAAAAATATGTTTGTCAGAACTCTGTGAATATCAGCAGCAAAGCAGCTCCATTATTATCCCATTATAAAGAAATCTCCATTACGAACGCTAGTTTTACAAGACCGAGCGCTTCCAGCTCGTCCTAGCTTCCGAGCATGCGTGTTTGTACTTTGGACTTTTGTCTGGAACTGGAATCCAAAGTGGATCGTAATCTCAACCCAATGGTACAACACTTTAGGGAACAACATAATGGAAAAACAAAGGGCTTGAAAGTGACGAACATAATAGCCCTAAAGCTCCCACAAATGAGAGGAGATTCTGATAGAATCCTCCAACAGTTTGAAAAAGGTTGGATTTTTGAACTGGGTACACTTTTTCCAAAAGGAATGAACCATGAATTACATTTTAGTGTCTTCCTAAAGAAATTAACAAATCTGGGTAGGCTCATGATTGAGTAGACTCCTATGTTGAGGTTTAAATATGTATTCTGTAAATGAAGACCAAATATCGTCTGTTTAATAAATGTGTCATATGTCCTTGTTCCACTATCTTTTAACTTATTTTCCAATTTGAATCTTTAAGGAAGTATTTGTCCAATGGTTGTGTGGTCTCCAGTGACACATAATTATGCCTATGTATTAACAGACTGAATTTTAACTTTTGTATCCCCCCTTCTTCTGGGCAACTAAAGGGTTAAGGTTTAAGGGCTCCCATTCATTTGCATTGCCCATAGGGCCTGTGGATATTTCAATTAAGGAATCTTCCTTAATTAGACCCTAATTTGTTGCCCTCTTTTGAGGTTCTGAAGAAGCTTGCTAGAAAACTGGGCAGGCGAAACATGTCAACCCAGGGGTACACTACTTGTAGCCTTTAAGCCAGTGGCGTAACTAGAACCTTCAGGGCCCCGATGCAAGAAACCATGAAGGGCCCTCCTGACCCCTGGACAGGGCTCTTTTCTCCGAGCCCGATGGCGGAACACTAGGGCCCGGTCACAAGTGGGTAGCTGCATATAAAGGAACCGATTTCTCCATTTCCCCCTACTTCTCCTCCTCTCCCTCCCACAGGAATTCAGCGGCTGAAGGAGGAAAATAGAGAGATGGGTTCCTCTATGTCGGCGTTTCTCAATCTTTTTCCAGTCAGGGCACCCTTGAAGTATACCCCTAGGTGAATGGGGCTGCACTGCAACCACCTTGCAACTGTGTGCATTGCATGCAGTTGCAGAATAGTGATGATGCATTTAAGGGGTTAAAACAGGCGGTCAGTAGGCAACATATTGCCTCTTTACCGGCTGTCAAATGCCTCTGAAAAGTGAACTGAGCATGGATCGCTTTTCGGAGGAACAGCATTTTTCTGCTGGTACTATGAACAAGCAAAAAAAAAAAAAATCGGTTCTGATTGTACACATAGGGGGTCAGGATTAAAAGCGTATACCTAAAATGTGCATACATACATGTAAACACACACACACGCACGTATAAACACACACACACACACATATATAAAAACACACACATATATATATAAATGCACATATGCACGCACATCCAGTGGCGGCTGGTGCTCAAAATTTTTAGGGAGGTGTAAGCAAACTGAGAAATTTAAAAAAAGAAACATCAATTGCAGCCACTGTGCCATCAAACGCCACCACTGTGCCATCAAATGCCGCCACTGTGCCCATCAAATGTTGCCACTGTGCCCATCGAAGTCTGCCACTGTGCCCATCGAAGTCTGCCACTGTGCCCATCAAATGCCGCCACTGTGCACATTAAATGCTGCCACTGTGCCCATCAAATGCTGCCAGTGTGCCATCAAATGCTGTAACTGTGCCATTGAATGCTGCCACTGTGCCCATTAAATGCCGCCAGTGTGCCCATTAAATACTGCCAGCATGCCATCAAATTCTGCAACTGTGCCATCGAATGCTGCCACTGTGAATCCCCCCTGCTCGCTCGCTGTCTGCCCAGCACTTACCCTGTCTTGGTGGGGCAGCAGGTGATGGCCACGAGCGGGGTCCTCCATGCATCTCCTGCCGTCCTCATCTCCCATCCTCTCCTCCTGATAGGCGTCCAATAGCTGCGCCTATTGTTTCAGCCAATCAGGTGACGGGTAACAGACCCGCACACCTGATTGGTGGAAAGGTGGTTCAGTGTTAGGAAAGTGAATATTAATTTGCTTTTCTAACACCTGGGTGGACTGTGAGCGCCAAGCATGGCACTCGCAGTTCACCTAATTTGAAGCCTATTAAAGCCTATGGCTCTAATCAGGTGCTTAAAAACAAAAAAAAAGCCTGCGTTTTTTGTCTGACCAGACGGAACCCCGGCCATCACTCTCAACACTTCCTTCAACATCAGCTGAGGCTCCTGAGGTCCAACCTGGGCCTTCCACCCAGGAAGAAGATGTGCAGGAGCCCAGCTTGACCCAGGTATAGCATTGTTGAAGATATTTCTTGTCAAAAATTGAATGATGTTAACTAGATGTTATTGATCACAAATTTCTGATTTAACAAAGTGGTTTACATATCAATAGACAGAAGAAGCCAAAAATTATTGGGACATGAATGAAAAATGCTGGGGTCAGAATGATAGTCTTTCCTATTTGTTAACATTCAATTTGCAACAGTCATGAGCTCAAAACTGTGTGTGATTGATGACCAAAAATCTAAAACTATGTACCATTTTCATACACAGGAAAGTCTCAGAACTATGTACCATTTTCATACACAGGAAAGTCTCAGCCTGGAGGAGGCCATGGCAAGCAGCCTGACCGAATCACAGGTTCCTCCCCTCCGCCCTCCAACCAAAAGGACCAGGAAGGTGAGGAAGCCACGGCTACTTTCCTAAAACATGCTACTGTAGCAATTAGTGTGGTCCCTGATGGCCAGGAGGCATTTGGATACATCACAGCAAATAAATTAAAACGGATGGAGGAGTCCCAGCGCACTATATCCGAGGAAATAATTCTGCAGGCCCTGAACAAGGGGACGAGGGGTGAACTCATCCATCAAACACACCTCTGTGAGTTGGACCATGCTCCTCCACCACCTCCACCAACAACACAGCCACCCCACCCACCACAGGAGCATTGAAGGAAGTCTGGAAGGAAGTGTTGAGAGTGATGGCCTAAGCTTGGTGTGGTCTGGCAAAAAATGCAGGCTCTTGTAAGACCACAGCCTCAGGACATATATGTCATCTGCTGCTGCTCCCAATTTCTTGGAGTCCTGGACCGTATTGTGCTCCCTATTAAATGGACTCCTCAGGTTACCAATTTTGACAGTCAAATCATTGATGTCTGCCCTGGGGTACAAAGGCTTCACCAATTCCAACTGTTTCTCCATCATTGCCTTCCTCTTTATTTTGATATGACCTTCTTCCTATTCAATTTAAATTTTTCGTTTTGACAAATACTGTGTTTTACTTCAAAAAGGACAGTTTGTCTGTGAGTAGGCAGGTACATTTCAAAAATACAATGTCAAATTAATAAGGGACACCAACATAGTTGTATCCTTGAGGGTAAAAAACACAAGATAATTATGGTGTTGTGGTAACTTGACACACAAAACTAAAAAAATATATTCTGGAGATCACTAAAAAAAACACCCAAAAAAATTATTATTATGGCAATCACTAGAAAATAAACACACAAAAAAAATATTATTCTGGAGATCACTAGAAAAAAAAATATGTTTGTCAGAACTCTGTGAATATCAGCAGCAAAGCAGCTCCATTATTATCCCATTATAAAGAAATCTCCATTACGAACGCTAGTTTTACAAGACCGAGCGCTTCCAGCTCGTCCTAGCTTCCGAGCATGTGTGTTTGTACTTTGGACTTTTGTCTGACGGACTTGTGTACACACGATCGGAAAGTCTGACAACAAACATTTGTTGGTGGAAAATTTGAGAACATGCTAGCCAACATTTGTTGGCGGAAAGTCAGACAACAAATGTCCGATGGAGCATACACACGGTCGGACTTTCCACCAACAAGCTCACATCCAAAATTTCCCGTCGGAAAGTCTGATCATGTGTACGCGGCATTGGATTGCGTATCATTGAACATATTCGAGCCATTAAGAAGAAAGAGAAGGAACTGGAATCCAAAGTGGATCGTAATCTCAACCCAATGGTACAACACTTTAGGGAACAACATAATGGAAAACCAAAGGGCTTGAAAGTGACGAACATAATAGCCCTAAAGCTCCCACAAATGAGAGGAGATTCTGATAGAATCCTCCAACAGTTTGAAAAAGGTTGGATTTTTGAACTGGGTACACTTTTTCCAAAAGGAATGAACCATGAATTACATTTTAGTGTCTTCCTAAAGAAATTAACAAATCTGGGTAGGCTCATGATTGAGTAGACTCCTATGTTGAGGTTTAAATATGTATTCTGTAAATGAAGACCAAATATCGTCTGTTTAATAAATGTGTCATATGTCCTTGTTCCACTATCTTTTAACTTATTTTCCAATTTGAATCTTTAAGGAAGTATTTGTCCAATGGTTGTGTGGTCTCCGGTGACACATAATTATGCCTATGTATTAACAGACTGAATTTTAACTTTTGTATTCCCCCTTCTTCTGGGCAACTAAAGGGTTAAGGTTTAAGGGCTCCCATTCATTTGCATTGCCCATAGGGCCTGTGGATATTTCAATTAAGGAATCTTCCTTAATTAGACCCTAATTTGTTGCCCTCTTTTGAGGTTCTGAAGAAGCTTGCTAGAAAACTGGGCAGGCGAAACATGTCAACCCAGGGGTACACTACTTGTAGCCTTTAAGCCAGTGGCGTAACTAGAACCTTCAGGGCCCCGATGCAAGAAACCATGAAGGGCCCTCCTGACCCCTGGACATGGCTCTTTTCTCCGAGCCCGATGGTGGAACACTAGGGCCCGGTCACAAGTGGGTAGCTGCATATAAAGGAACCGATTTCTCCATTTCCCCCTACTTCTCCTCCTCTCCCTCCCACAGGAATTCAGCGGCTGCAGGAGGAAAATAGAGAGATGGGTTCCTCTATGTCGGCGTTTCTCAATCTTTTTCCAGTCAGGGCACCCTTGAAGTATACCCCTAGGTGAATGGGGCTGCACTGCAACCACCTTGCAACTGTGTGCATTGCATGCAGTTGCAGAATAGCGATGATGCATTTAAGGGGTTAAAATAGGCGGTCAGTAGGCAACATATTGCCTCTTTACCGGCTGTCAAATGCCTCTGAAAAGTGAACTGAGCATGGATCGCTTTTCGGAGGAACAGCATTTTTCTGCTGGTAGTATGAACAAGCAAAAAAAAAAAAAAAAATCGGTTCTGATTGTACACATAGGGGGTCAGGATTAAAAGCGTATACCTAAAATGTGCATACATACATGTAAACACACACGCACGTATAAACACACACACACACATATATAAAAACACACACACATATATATATAAATGCACCTATGCACGCACATCCAGTGGCGGCTGGTGCTCAAAATTTTTAGGGAGGTGTAAGCAAACTGAGAAATTTAAAAAAAGAAACATCAATTGCAGCCACTGTGCCATCAAACGCCACCACTGTGCCATCAAATGCCGCCACTGTGCCCATCAAATGTTGCCACTGTGCCCATCGAAGTCTGCCACTGTGCCCATCGAAGTCTGCCACTGTGCCCATCAAATGCCGCCACTGTGCACATTAAATGCTGCCACTGTGCCCATCAAATGCTGCCAGTGTGCCATCAAATGCTGTAACTGTGCCATTGAATGCTGCCATTGTGCCCATTAAATGCCGCCAGTGTGCCCATTAAATACTGCCAGCATGCCATCAAATGCTGCAACTGTGCCATCGAATGCTGCCACTGTGAATCCCCCCTGCCCGCTCGCCGTCTGCCCAGCACTTACCCTGTCTTGGTGGGGCAGCAGGTGATGGCCACGAGCGGGGTCCTCCATGCATCTCCTGCCGTCCTCATCTCCCATCCTCTCCTCCTGATAGGCGTCCAATAGCTGCGCCTATCGTTTCAGCCAATCAGGTGACGGGTAACAGACCCGCACACCTGATTGGTGGAAAGGCGGTTCAGTGTTAGGAAAGTGAATATTAATTCGCTTTTCTAACACCTGGGTGGACTGTGAGCGCCAAGCATGGCACTCGCAGTTCACCTAATTTGAAGCCTATTAAAGCCTATGGCTCTAATCAGGTGCTTAAAAACATCCCCCGCCATTGTAATTCAGGTGCCCGGCGCCCGAAAAGGGGCCGAACACCTAAATATGGGGTGGCAGCGGTGGCCATGGATAGATTCATGCTATGCATGAATCTATCCATTGGTCATAGAGGGAGGGGGTGGCTGGAGAGAGGGGGCGGAGCCTGTGCGCCCTTATGGATGCACCGCCACTGATAAACACATGCACATACATGGACACTCACATACATACATACATGCACACTCACATACATACATACATACATGCACACTCACATACATGCATACATGCACACTCACATACATACATATGGATACATACATGTACACACACATACATATGCACACACTAGTGCATACATACACACACATACATACATACATACACACATATAAACACACATACAGTAGATAGATAGATAGAAAGATAGATAGATAGATAGATAGATAGATAGATAGATAGATAGATAGATAGATAGATAGATAGATAGATAGATAGATAGATAGATAGATAGATAGATAGATAGTCTTATAAAAAAAAAGTCAGACCTTTACCTTAGCTCTTCCTGCCGGGTACTGCACTGTAGGGGAAGACAAAGAGCACAGCACACGCTGTGCTTTCACTTTGATGAGCTCCCTGCACAGTCAATGCCGATTACAGTTCGGCTGACGAGCTTGTCTCAGCCGCCCCTGCCGTTCCTCCCATCGAAGAGTACAGGGGGTCCTCAAGGGCCCCCTGCAGCAAGGGGCCCGGTCCCCATGGCAATCTCAGTGACCCCTTTAATTCCGCCACTGCTTTAAGCACTTTTACAGGATACCAGGAGGGTGAAGATTTACATTGATTCCAGGACTAAGATTAAAGAGATGCAGAAAGGAAACGCCCGCCTGTAAACACAAATGATCCTTGAGAGCCATGCAGAACCCTGTAACAGGCTGACTCTGGACTGACAATCGATATGTTCAGCTGAGACATCCGTGCACGGACAATTTATCTTCCTCACTATCTTCTACCAACCGTGAGTTGGCTATATGTCAAAATTACATCATCTACAGCTGATATAGCTGTGGCCGCAGAGTGTATGTGCACAATTAGACTGTATTGCAATCGAGGGGATCGGATCTGAGGGATACAGTTATTCCCGCCCGAGCATCTTACTAATTGCTGTCTTTGATGCTTGATACAGCTGAGGATCTGTGCCTTATACATGTGTCGCAGTCTCTGCTGTGGAGTTCATATGCACGAATAGACTACACTGGTATCGGCAGAGAAGATCATAGCTGAGAGAGAGAGATTTATTTTCATCTGAGCATTTAACAAATTTGCTGGTTTGGGCGGTTGTCACAGCTGAGGATCTGTACTGCCTTGTTCATCCCTGGATCTTTTTGTTACCTTATAGGGCATCTTTTCATCATTATTAGCCCCTACCTGTATCCATAGGAAGAGAGATTGGTCTAACATACATCGCTACACTTGATGATGGCATAGATACCTATTTTCTCTCAGACTGACACTCCTTTGAACGGGCGAGTGCTAGTTTGGATTCTCTTGTTGCCAACCTCGGATCGGAAACTCAGCCCGTCTTGAACCCGGACTGTCACTGACCACTCTGCCTGTCTGCCAACCACAAGTACCTGTTCACTGTGGCCAGCTTGTGCCTCCCCTGGCATGGTAGCCAGGCACTATGGCATTGTGTATAAGACCTGGGGGTAACTGAGTATTGGTAGGCCTGCTTGCCTTATGGGAAAGGGGGTGTAACATACCAGGTGGTGGAGTCTGAAGTGCAGAGATAGGCCTCTCTTACAGCTCTGGCTCAGGAGCCCTGGTAAGGTAATAGGAAACACCAGAGCACAGAGTGGCACAAGTGGCTGTAAAGTCTTTTGCTGGCAGAAACTGATGTGCATTTCGGATACGCAGAGATGGCTGGCTGGATGCACACAGGTGAAATGACCAGAGCTAGAGGCAGGCACAGGTCAGTTGATGCAGGTGTAGGTAGGAGAGCCAAGGCAAGGTAAGACAGTCCAGGTCAGCAACGTACAGGCAGATCAAGGTGCAGACAGCAGGCAACAGAGTGGTCAGAAACCAGGCCATGGTCAGTAACAGCAAGGCAGAAAAACCAAGGGAGCAGGCAGGCAAATAGTCTAGAGGCAAGCCAGGAGTTGGTACAGGCATCGTTCAGGCAGAGTCTGTCAGATGAAGTCAGCAACAGAGAATCAACACAGGAACAGATATTCAGGAGTATAATAGACCAAACAGCACTGACACAGGGGACTAGTGCAGTTTAAATAGCCCACCTGGCGCCAATGCACACTTGCACATGCGGGAGGTCACTTATGCATCTGTGTTTATGCATACATTTTCCCTGTCACAGGGCTGCTATAGGTTAAGAACACAGAAACCAGCTATAGTGCCTGACCACCCATGCTATTTTACCACCTCAATACTAGGCACTTTCACCCCCTTCCTACCCAGACCAATTTTCAGCTTTCAGTGCTCTCACAATTTGAATAACAATTACTCAGTCATGCTACATTGTATCCAAATTAAATTTTTATAATTTTTTTTTACCCAAATAGAGCTTTCTTTTGGTGGTATATATTCACCACTAGATTTTTTATTTTTTGTGATATAAGCGAAAAAAGAGTAAAAGTTTTGAAAAAAAATATTTTCTATTTTTTGTTTTTAATAAAATCAAATAAAATCAAATTCTGTCATAAATTTAGGCCAGAATGTATTCTGCTACATGTCTTTGGTAAAAAGAAAATCCTGATAAGTGTATGACAATTGGTTTGTGTGAAAGTTATAGTGTCTACAAGCTATGCTACGTATCATAAAATGTCAGGACAGTACAAATACCCCCCCAAATGACCCCTTTTTGTAAAGATGACAGTCCTATGTATTTAGTGAGAGGCATAGTTTTTTGAAGTTGCAATTTTTTTTGCCCACAATTGTTTTAAAATTAAGATTTTTTTCCACAAAATTGTCATATTAACAAGTTATTTCTTGCAATAAACTTGCAATTACACCCCAAAATATATTCTGCTACTCCTCCTGAGTATGGCAATACCACATGTGTGAGAATTTTTCACAGCCTGGCCAAAAACAGAGGCTCAAAATCCAAGTAGCACCGTCAGGCATTCACATTTTTTAAGGCCCTGGAGCACCATGACAAAGGAATTACCCACAAAATAACCCCATTTTGGAATGCAAACATCCAATGTGTATTCTGTGAGGCATAATGAGTCTGTTGAACATGTCATCTTTTTCAACAAGTTTTTGGAAAATGTGGAAAGAAAATGAAAACTTAAGATATAAGATATTTCTAACATACAGCATTTACATAGCAAAAATTGCACCCCAAAATACGTTCTGCTACTTCTTCTGAGTATGGCGATACCACATGTGTGAGACTTTTCCACAGCCTGGCCACATACAGAGGCCCAACATCGAAGTAGCATCATCTGGCATTCTAAAGGCATAAATTACAAATTTAGTTTCCTGACTACCTATCACATTTTTGAAGGCCCTGGAGCACCAGGACAATGGAATTACCCACAAATTGACCCAATTTTACAAAGCAAACACTCCAATGTATATTCAATGAGGCATAATGAGTCTTTTGAACATGTCCTTTTTTTCCACAAGTTTTTGGAAAATGTGGAAAGAAAATGAAAACATATTTTCTTTCTCGTACATCACGGGACACAGAGCCACAGTAATAACTGATGGGTTATATAGGGTATCGCTAGGTGATTGGACGCTGGCACACCCTAACCAGGAAGTTCAACCCCTATATAATCCCTCCCCTTACAGGGATACCTCAGTTTTTTAACCAGTGTCTTAGGTGTTGGACGTGTAAAGATGTCCTGTGCTGAGCTCCAAAGGGAATATCCTATATCCTATACTGGGGCAAGCCAGGTGAACCGGATACATTTCAAAGTGTCCTTTCTAGGCCGAATTGGATTGTACCCAGGCCTCGTGTCCGAAGAAATGAGGTTTTACCTGTAACGCTTCCTCTTTTTAGAGAGCTGGACCCCGCATTTCAGAAAATGGTTTTTCTAGCCTTATTTCTGGCCGGGTGCTTTACAGGCCCAGAACTGCGGATCCCCCTATCCGTAGGGGGCCCTAGTCTCTGAAGGTTTTTCCAAATGGAGCCCACTGTGAGAGGTGAAGATTGGGTCTGTATAACAGAACCCTGTGGCTGGATAAGGTAAGGGAGATTCTACAGAATTTTTTAATTCTAGTAGGTTTCTCCTTTAAGTAAATGCATGCTATGCCTATTGTCGCTACCAGGGGCTGCCAAGAGCACATACCTTCTCATGCTGACTGTCTGTCTCGATGTTCATGCTGCACAAGCTCCTCCAGCATGCTCAGACGCCCACATTGCCAGCTGCAAGGCTATAAAAGGCACACTTTACAGGTGCACACAGCCTTTTGAGGGACACAGAGCTGACAGTCGCATGTAAGGTGGGACACGGGCATTCTCTAGGCAGCATTTACTAAGAAAACACTAGACTGGGCATTGGTAGCAGGGCTGTTGCTAGACTACATTGCGCAGCAATCCGTGTTCATTTTGTGATACCTCCACTTTGTTGCTTTGCACTATGGGTAGAAGAGGTTCAAATACCCCAAGAACCAGAGGCTCTAGGGGATCTCCTTCAGGTTCTGAGGACCCCCTTTCTGCAGCATCCTCCCCCCCGAGGAGCCAGGGACGGCTAGCCAGGGAGAGCCGTTGGGGTCAGGGGCTACACCTGCTTCTGGCACTTCAGCCCCTGTATAGATTACACAGGAGGTTTTTTCCTCAACCATTAATGGTTTAGAGGAAAGATTAATGGCCGTGATCACATCTTCACTCAGTGGAAGAAAACGCACTAGGCCTTCCTCTGCTACCCAGGACCCTCAGGCAGAGGAGCTCTGGGATAGGGGAGAAGAATCCCTTTCAGAGGATCGGGATGGGACGGATGATTCAGGTGGAGAAGGGCCCTCTTCAGCTTCTCAGGATGAGAAAGTCTTAGTGCAGATCCTTGCTGGATTGGTCCAATTCCACATTTAAGTTGCCCGTATCTGAAGCAGTTAAAGAACCCTCTTCTTCTTTGGGGTCACTGAAGCCTCCTCAAACAGCACATGCTTTTCCTGTTCATAATTTACTTGGAAAGCTCCTTTATTCTGAGTGGGATCACCCAGATAAATGTTTTTTTCCACCGAAAAAGTTTTCAACACTTTATCCTATGGAAGAAAAGTTTATTAAGATGTGGGGAATACCGGCCGTTGATGCCACCATTTCCTCCGTAAATAAAAGTCTGACTTGTCCTGTAGACAATGCTCAGATGCTCAGGGATCCTGTGGATAAAAAGATGGAATCCCTGTTGAAGGATGTTTTCGCCTTAGCAGGTTCAGTGGCTCAACCTGCAGTAGCAGTGATCGGAGTCTGTCAATACTTAAGAGACCATGTTAAGCAGGTCATCAAAGTTTTACCTGAACAGCAGGCCCAGGGGTTGGCTAACCTTCCAGCGGCCTTATTTTTTGCCATCAGAGATTCTATCATGCAAACCTCTCGTCTTTCACTTGGGTTGATGCATATGCGTAGAATCTTAGGTCCTGCTACCCAGGACCCTCAGGCAGAGGAGCTCTGGGATAGGGGAGAAGAATCCCTTTCAGAGGATCGGGATGGGACGGATGATTCAGGTGGAGAAGGGCCCTCTTCAGCTTCTCAGGATGAGAAAGTCTTAGTGCAGATCCTTGCTGGATTGGTCCAATTCCACATTTAAGTTGCCCGTATCTGAAGCAGTTAAAGAACCCTCTTCTTCTTTGGGGTCACTGAAGCCTCCTCAAACAGCACATGCTTTTCCTGTTCATAATTTACTTGGAAAGCTCCTTTATTCTGAGTGGGATCACCCAGATAAATGTTTTTTTCCACCGAAAAAGTTTTCAACACTTTATCCTATGGAAGAAAAGTTTATTAAGATGTGGGGAATACCGGCCGTTGATGCCACCATTTCCTCCGTAAATAAAAGTCTGACTTGTCCTGTAGACAATGCTCAGATGCTCAGGGATCCTGTGGATAAAAAGATGGAATCCCTGTTGAAGGATGTTTTCACCTTAGCAGGTTCAGTGGCTCAACCTGCAGTAGCAGTGATCGGAGTCTGTCAATACTTAAGAGACCATGTTAAGCAGGTCATCAAAGTTTTACCTGAACAGCAGGCCCAGGGGTTGGCTAACCTTCCAGCGGCCTTATTTTTTGCCATCAGAGATTCTATCATGCAAACCTCTCGTCTTTCACTTGGGTTGATGCATATGCGTAGAATCTTATGGTTAAAAAATTGGTCAGCTGAAGCACCATGTAAGAAGCTCCTGGCTGGGTTTCCATTTCGTGGTGCAAGGCTGTTTGGAGAAGACTTAGATAACTATATCCAAAGGATCTCTAGTGGGAAAAGCACTCTTTTACCTGTTAAGAGAAAGAGTAAGTGTCCCTCTTTCAAACGGACTCTTTCCCCAGTGTCTGGGGCGTCAGCCTCCAGGCAGTCGCAACGGCCTCCTCCATCTGGGTCAAGAAATAAGAGTCAACCCCAGGGACAAAAGAAGTCCTGGGGGAAGAAGTCTACTAGACAGGACACTAAGGCCTCTTTATGAAGGGGCGCCCCCACTCGCTCGAGTGGGGGGAAGACTGCTACATTTCTTAAAGCTCTGGCAGGAGGACTTCCAGGACAGATGGGTAATCTTCACGGTAACCTTAGGTTACAAACTGGAGTTCCAAGAATTTCCCTATCCTCGTTTCCTCAGATCAAATGTCCCCAGGGATCCAGAGAAAAAGCAGTCGCTCCTTCTAGCATTTGTCGCAAGAGGTCATTATGGTGGTTCCCACGAAGGATCGAGGATTGGGCTTCTATTCCAATCTTTTTACGGTCCAAAAGCCAAATGGGGTTGTCAGACCCATTCTGGATCTAAGGGATCTGAATCGATTCCTAAGGATTCGGTCTTTCCGCATGGAATCAATTCAGACAGTAGTCTCCATCCTGCAGGGAGGAGAATTTCTGGCATCGATAGACATCAGAGATGCATATCTGCATGTGCCCATTTTTCCTGCTCATCAGAAGTTCCTGCGCTTCGAGATAGGAGGGCGCCATTTCCAGTTCGTGGCTCTGCCTTTCGGGATAGCCACTGCACCTCAAGTGTTTACAAAGATCTTGGCTCCTCCTCTGGCCAGATTAAGGGCTCAAGGTATAACTGTCATAGCATACCTAGACGACCTGCTCTTGATAGACCGGTCCGGTCGGTAGCCTCTTTGAACGGGAACTTGAGGACCACAGTCAAGTATCTGGAACACTGAGGTTGGATTCTCAACCTAGAAAAAATCTTTCCTAAAACCAGTAAGAAGACTGGAGTATTTGGATGTGATCATAGATACAAGCCAGGAGAAAGTATTTCTACTTCAGATCAAGATCAAGATCACTGCTTTAAGGGAGCTGATTCTGGTAGTCAGGACCAAGAAGGGTCCTTCTGTCCGCCTTTGTATGAGGCTGCTAGGAAAGATGGTGTCTTCATTTGAAGCAGTTCCCTATGCTCAGTTTCATTCAAGACTGCTGCAACACAGTAACCTGTCAGCCTGGAACAAGAAGGTTCAGGCATAAGACTTTCCGATGCACCTGTCTCATGCTGTGCGTCAGAGCCTCAATGGTGGTTAATACCCGAAAACCTGCAGAAGGGGAAATCCTTTCTACCGGTTACCTGGACGGTGGTAACAACGGATGCCAGTCTTTCGGGTTGGGGAGCAGTTTTGGAACAGTCTGCGGTCCAGGGGGTATGGTCCAAAACCGAGAGGACCTTACCCATCAACATTCTGGAGATCCGTGCGGTATATCTAGCCCTAAAAGCCTGGACTCTCAGGCTACAGGGTTGCCCAGTCAGGATCCAGTCCAACAATGCCACAGCAGTGGCTTATATCAATCATCAGGGAGGCACCAGGAGCCGAGCTGCTCAAAGAGAGGTGGACCAGATCTTAGTCTGGGCAGAGAAGCAGGTGCCATGCATATCGGCAGTTTTCATTCCAGGGATAGAGAACTGGCAGGTGGACTATTTAAGTCGCCAGCAGTTACTCCCAGGGGAATGGTCTCTGCATCCCGACGTCTTTTGGGCCATATGCCAAAGATGGGGGGTCCCAGGTGTAGATCTCTTTGCATCCAGATTCAACAAAAAGATAGACAGATTTGTAGCAAGGACAAAGGATCCTCTTGCATATGGGACGGATGCGTTGGTGATTCCGTGGCATCGGTTCTCACTGATTTATGCATTCCCGCCTATTCTGCTACTGCTGCGACTTCTTCGCAGGATCAGGCAGGAAAGGAAGTCGGTACTTCTGGTAGCTCCCGCCTGGCCCAGGAGGACTTGGTATGCAGAAATAGTAAGGATGACGGTGGGTTCCCCATGGACCCTACCGTTATGCCCAGACCTGTTGTCTCAAGGTCCAGTGTTCCATCCTGCCTTACAAACGCTAAATTTGACGGTTTGGCTATTGAAACCCACATTCTGAAGAATCATGGGCTTTCAGGTCCTGTGATATCTACCTTGATCAATGCAAGGAAGCCAGCTTCCAGAGTAATTTATCATAGAGTCTGGAAAGCTTATGTATCCTGGTGTGAATCCAGGGGTTGGCATCCCAGAAAATATGTGATAGGTAGAATTCTTGATTTTCTAAAATTGGGATTAGAGATGAAGCTGGCCTTGAGTACCATCAAGGGCCATGTCTCGGCCTTATCAGTATTATTTCAACGGCCACTTGCTTCACATTCTTTGGTCCGAAACTTTTTGCAGGGGGTGACGCATCTTAATCCTCCGGTTAATGCGCCCCTAAACCCCTGGGACTTAAATTTGGTTCTGTCTGTTTTACAGAAACAGCATTTTGAACCAATACGTCAGATTCCTTTGGTCTTGTTGACAAGAAAGTTAATTTTTCTGGTAGCCATTTCTTCTGCTAGAAGAGTATCAGAATTAGCAGCTCTTTCCTGTAAAGAGCCTTATTTGATTGTACACAAGGATAGAGTGGTATTGCGCCCTCATCCTAGTTTTTTACCGAAGGTGGTTTCAGATTTTCATCTAAACCAAGATATTGTTCTGCCTTCCTTTTTTCCAGATCCCTGTTCTTCGGAAGAAAGGTCACTACATTCTTTGGATGTAGTAAGAGCAGTCAAGGCCTATCTGGAAGCACCTGCTCAAATTCGCAAAACGGATGTTTTGTTTGTGCTGCCAGATTGTCCCAATAGAGGACAGGCAGCGTCAAAAGCTACCATTTCTAAATGGATTCGACAAATGATTATTCAAGCTTACGGTTTGAAACAGAAGATTCCTTCGTTTCAGATCAAGGCACATTCCACAAGGGCTATTGGTGCTTCTTGGGCAGTGCATCACCGGGCCATTATGGCTCATATCTGCAAGGCCGCAACCTGGTCTTCAGTCCATACATTCACCAGATTTAATCAGGTGGATGTGGGAAGGCATGAGGATATCGCCTTTGGGCGTAGTGTGCTGCAGGCAGCGGTACAGGGTCCTCAGGTCTGATTGCACCCTACTTGGTTGTGGTTCCCCTCCCCTCAGATAGCATTGCACTGGGACATCCCATCAGTTATTACTGTGGCTCTGTGTCCCATGATGTATGAGAAAGAATTTTTTTTATAACAGCTTACCTGTAAAATCCTTTTCTTTTGATGTACGTCACGGGACACAGAGGTCCCGCCCCTCTTCTAATACACTTATATTGCTTTGCTACAAAACTGAGGTATCCCTGTAGGGGGAGGGAATATATAGGGGGTTGAACTTCCTGGTTAGGGTGTGCCAGTGTCCAATCACCTAGTGATACCCTATATAACCCATCAGTTATTACTATGGCTCTGTGTCCTGTGATGTACATCAAAAGAAAAGGATTTTACAGGTAAGCTGTTATAAAAAATCCTATTTTATTTACACAAAGTTGTCAATTTATAAGATATTTCTAACACATAGCATGCGCATACCAAGAATTACACCTTAAAATACATTCTGCTTGTCAGGGACTGGTGTTACCAGAAATATGTGGACTGTCACAGAAAATGCAGAGCACAGGTTCAGTATAAATAATGTAATTTATTAAAAGGTAAGTGAATACACAAAAGTAAATGCACCTCCAATATGGCAAACAGTGTACCAAACCAGCAACCAAAACCACAGTGACACACACCAAATGACTACCTAAACCAAATGTCCATATATGTGTAGGATACAATTGTGATCATAACAAGCCAGGGTCACACATGGGAGATCAAGCAGATAGGGCTAGGAGCAAGACAAGACAAGGAGAGCATAACAGGAGACAGAGAGAGCAGATGGGAAGGGATCCGGCTACAGGGCAAGGGTCCAGGAACGGATGCAGGGTTCAGGCTACAGGCTTCAGGATACAGGAACACAGGATTCAGGAACACAGGTTAGGGCACATGGATAAAATTACAAGGCGAGGTGTGCTAGTAATCACCAGGTTTAGGTATACTTCCTGCAATAAGTATCAGGTGATGCCTGATTGCAGAAGATAATGTCAGTTCCTGACTGCCAAGATCCAACCGCTGGTGGACACTGGAACTGCAGCCCATATGTCTGGGAGCCACAGTGCCACCAGCAGATGAAACCTTTTCTAACACTGTTACTCCTACTGAGTATGGTGATACTGAATTATGAGACTTTTCCACAGCCTGGCCACATACATAGGCCCAACATCCAAGTAGCACCGTCAGGCATTTTAAAGGCATAAATGACCCTTTTTATTTTCCTGACTACCTATCACATTTTTGAAGGCCCTGGAGCACCAGGACAATGGAAACACCAACAAAATGACTACAAAAAGCAAACACCCTAATGTATATTCTATGAGGCATAATGAGTCTTTTGAACATGTCATTTTTTCCCACAAGTTTTTGGAAAATGTGAAAAAAAATGAAAACTATTTTTTTTACACAAAGTTGTAAATTTTTCAAATATTTCTTACATAGGAGGCGTGGCTAGCCGACGGAGCAGATGGATGCACACTGAAAAACCTCTGATCCATCCCAGGCAGTACAGGGGTTTTACAGCAACTACAAGCCTTATTTTTAGTCACCAACTAGCACATCTAGAACGGGAACACTCTCTGATGCCAGCCCGTGAGACAAAATATTGTGCTATACCGGGGAAGATGACGGACTTCTTCACAATGCCTCGCAATCTCCACAGCCAAAATGGCACTGGCAGGCATAGAAAAGAAACGCGCGGCTCATACAAGCAGCACAGAAAGGCTCTGAAGCAGAACAGAAGCCGCAGCAATAATAACTACAAACAGGGGAACGTTCACTACTCCCCACCTCTGTCAGCTTCCTCCAGCCCAGCAAAGAGCAAACAAAAGACATCTACAGTGCTGACAGACACTGAGGAGGTAAGCGGTTTCAATCCTTTCCTAGATGACACCAGGGAGTTACAAGACTCCATTACTGACTTCCCCACATTGAATCAACCAGTTCTAGACACAACCCTTGAGGACATGCTGGTGTCTCTTCGCTCCACTTTACATGCTGATATAATGGCTATTACACAGCAATTCAAGTCAGAGATGTCTGCAGTTTCTAACAGAGTTTCCCACATTGAATCCAAAATGGGAGAATTTACAGCCACATTCAATGACATGGTTGATGCCCAAAATGACAGAGACGATGAGATCATGACAATTAAAACCAAATTGGCCTATTTGGAAGACGGATCTAGACGTAACAACGTTAAAATTCATGGGATCCCCGAATCAGTCAAACCCCCAGATCTGAAAAACTACTTTGTTAACCTCCTGAAAGCGGCGCTCCCAGAAGTACTGCTAGAGGACCTTGTCATTGATTGCATACACCAGCTACCAAGGCCTAAAAACATCCCCTCTCATCTACCAAAAAACACTATAGTCCAAGGTTTATTTTTATCACATAAAAGATCAATTCATGATGGCTGCAAGATGATGGATCTAACTCCAGAACTGCAGGATTTATCCTTCTTTGTAGATCTTTCAGCATTCACCTTGCAACAACGCAGGCAACTGGTCACCATTACTAAACCGTTGAATAACCACCACATCCCATACAGATGGCTTTACCCAGCCAAACTTCTGGTCACCAAAGACGGCAACACATATGTGATAGCCAGTATCAAGGAAGGCCTCCGACTCCGATGAGAGACCGGCAAATTCTAGACCCAAACAACACTGAGGAGGACGCGCAGCACTCTCATCCATCTACTTGGGCTAGCTCCAATGCTAAAATAGGCTGAAAGCCTAATTCTTCAACATTCCAGCATTACATCCCCTGATGGCCCAGGAGAATGCCAAACAGTTCTTTTCTTGTTTTACCCCCCAAGTTATAGCGGTTGCTTTTCCGCACAGATTCCACACGGAATTGTTCATTTTTATAACTTTGATTATTTCTTCCTCTTGTTTTTCTTTTACCATTCATCCCCACAGGACTGACACCACTGGACTTCCATATTGGATCGTACAGGCACACGGGACCACCTTCTCCAGCTCCCTGCCTCATTCTACCACAGCAACAAGGGCAAAAGAACCAACGCCAGGTAACATGATGTTACCGACCCAAATACATTCTACAGCACGGTATGTACTTTTTACACCTCCAAGATGGCATTAAACATTACCTCATTTAATGTGAAAGGCTTGAATAGCCCTCACAAAAGACAAATGGCCTGGAAGGAAGCGACCAGGCTCAAGAGTGACATTATCTGTTTTCAAGAGACTCACTTTATCTATCACAACCCCCCATCCTTTAGCCACCATAAATTTCCTCATGTGTTCATGGCAAATGGTCCCAAAAAGAAAGGAGAAGTTGCAATTGCCGTCAGAGACTCCATTCCTTTCATTCAACTTGCAACTCATTTAGATGCATCAGGCAGATACATCATTCTTGTGTGCGAGATTTTCAAACTCAAGTACACATTGGTAAATATATACCTACCAAACACAAACCAACTACGTTTTTTGAAGAAGATTTGGAAAAAAGTAGAAACCATAAAGCAGGGTCATGTGATCCTGTGTGGGGAATTCAATGCAAATCCAGACAAAGACTTAGACCTCTCCAACCCCATGCGTTCTCAACTAAGATGGGCAACTTTGTCCCAGTTTCTTGCATCTTCTGCTCTATTTGATGTGTGGAGATGCCAACACTCCTCGGAAAAGGACTTTACCTTTTTTTTCTAACGTACATCATACATACTCACATATAGATTTATTTTTGGTGAATAGATTCATGTTGCAAAAGATTGTTAAATCAAATATTCATGTTATATCCTGGTCTGATCATGCTCCCATTTCCATCAGTGTGGGGGATTGTGGTACTGAAACAAGAGCAAACAGATGGAGGAATGATATATTTACCCTCTCCCAACCTGAAAACTCAAAACTAATTAAAAATGCTCTAAAGGAGTTCTTTGAACTCAGTGCTCATTCGGTTGATGATCCCTTCACGCTCTGGAACACACATAAGGTCTATGTTAGAGGTTTGCTCATACAAATGAGCACTAAGCTCAGAAGGCAGCGGACAAAGCGGCTCAACGACTTGTTGACCAAAATTCAAAATCTTGAACTCATCAACAAACAAAATTGTCAGCAAGATTTCTGATTTCTCGCAAATTGAAAGCCAATACCTACCAATGTGGCAATAAGGCGGGGAAAATGCTGGCGAATCAGTTGAAGGATAAAATAATCAAACAAAAAATCCAACATGTGACAAATCCCAAATCGGGAAAATTAGTGTAAAACCCCAAAGTAATAGCAGGCGCTTTTAGCGCCAACCAATTCCGCCAGTAACCGTCATGGTTGCGCCAGATGAGTTTCCGTGTGCCTGCGTGCACGCAGATGCGCGACAGCCAGACCATGGCAGTCTGCACGCGCCGTTGCGCGCACATGTGCATGCACACGCGCATGCACACGCGAGCGCACGCCCTGATCTTGTGGGCACACCCCCCCAGCCTATTTAAACCTGCCACTGACACTTAAAGTTTGCTGGATTATCAAACAGCTTCCTGTGTTCCTGTGCCTTGTATACTCTGAAGACCCCTGATTTGACCTCTGCTTGGCTTGACCTGTGTTCCTGTTTATCTCCTCACTCTGACCCCGGCTTGGCTGACTACTCTCCGATCCTCTCGTCCTGTGTATGACCTGGCTTGTTCCTGTACCTCTCTCGGACTGTCTTCTGGTATCTGATCTCTGGCCTGGCTGCGGACCCTGTTCCTGGTTTACCCTGCTGTTGCTACTCAAGACTTCTCTCTGCATGGCTGCCACAACGCACTCTAGCTACTTACAGCCAACCAGCCAGCTTGCAGTAACCCTGGCAACCCGTGCATCTTTGGGCATTGCATCCCCTGTATCAAATCCAGGGAAGCGATGCACTAAGCCGCAAGGGACGCCCTCTCAGCAACCCGGCCTCACACAGACTTGACAGTATAATCCAGCCATGACTGAGGCTGGCAGAGGTGCGTCCCCGTTAAAGATTTTATGTCAACAAGCCACTATTCTGACCCAAGCAGTTCAGAAGTTACAGGAAGGCTATCTTCCAATAACGGATAAGTTGTAATACCTGTCAGAGTCATCTGCTCATGAACAATCCTCTGCGGCTCCTTTGATGATGTTCCCGCCTCCAGAACCCCAAGTTCCCATTCTGGAGCGATTCTCCGGGGAGACCGGAAAAAGTTCAGATCCCCCCAGACTGCCCGCTTCTTGTACCTAGCCCTGCAGTCCCGGACTTTTGCTTTGGAGACTGTTAAAGTCGGGTTCCTCATCTCTTTGCTGTCCAATGAACCTCAGGCTTGGGCCCATAACTTATGGGAACAAAAGAGTCCAGTCATTTGCACGGTGGACACGTTCCTGGCAGCTATGGCACAACCCTATGAGGATCCCCAGAGTACTGCCACTGCTGAAGTCGCCCTACATTCTCTGCAGCAGGTTAGGTGACCAGTAGAGGACTATACCATGGACTTCCGTCGGTGGTCCGCAGACCCAGCCTGGAATGAGACAGCTTTACTACACCAGTTACACCTAGGACTCTCTGAATCCCTCAAAGACAAGTTGGCTAGGATCGGGATTCCCACTACACTTGAGGGTCTCATCCAATTATCCATCCAACTGGATCAACGTTTTGCAGGAGAGACCGTCTGAATGATCACGAACCTGCAGACCCGCCAGTACATCCACCTTTGGATCAGTTCCTAAGCAGATTGGCCTGTTACGTTCCGCACTAACTCCTGATGAAAGACGGCGTCCTATCCTAGCCAATCTCTGCCTTTATTGTGGAGGAAATGGACATTACCTATGTGACTGTCCCAGAAAGTCCAAGAAGCCACCCACCTACTCTCCAGTATATTTCCAGGTTTCCGGGACTTCTCCCTCACAACTTGTTCTCCCCATCATGCTGCAGTTGGGAGAAGAAGAGATCCAGCTCCAGGCCATAATCGATTCTGGAGCATGCAGTTGCTTTGTGGACTTGAACCTGGAAAGAAACCTTAGATTGCCCCTCCTCCACAAGAAACGGGGTCTGGAAGTCCGTTTAGCAGATGGCACATTACCTAATTCTAGCCTTGTTACTCAAGAGACTACTCCTCTCCTTATTACTTCTCCTGATGGCCATCGGGAATTCATACGTTTTCATGTCTTGAGCTCACCTATGTCTCCAATTATCTTGGGTATTCCTTGGCTCCAAGCCCATAACCCCCAGATCGATTGGATCAAGAAGGAAGTCCTGTTCACTTCCCCCTATTGCCAACAACATTGTCTCATCCCTGAATCCAGAGATACCACCAGTTGTCTGACAGTCCAGTCTGTATCCCCCACTAACCAGAATGTACCCCGGGACCACAAATTCCTGGATGTCTTTGATAAGAGAAAAGCCAATGTTCTACCACCACCACGGCCATATGGCTGTCCTATCGAACTGCTTCCAGGGGCCGAGATTCCATTTGGATATATATTCCCCCTCTCTGAAGTGGAATTAGGAACACTACGACAATACATAGACGAAAACCTGGCAAAGGGCTTCATCCGTCCTTCTTCCTCTCCTGCCGGTGCTGTCATTTTCTTTGTCGAAAAAAGATAAGACTTTAAGACCATGTGTGGACTATAGGGAACTAAATAAGATCACCATAAAAAAACAATATCCACTTCCACTGGTCCCCAAACTCTTCAGCCCAAGTATTCACCAAACTTGACCTCCAGGGTGCCTACAACCTCGTTCGCATCCGTAAGGGCGATGAATGGAAGATGGCATTCAGAATGAGGTTCGGGTACTTTGAGTATTTGGTGATGTCGTTTGGGCTCTGTAACGCTCCGGCTACTTTCCAGCACTTCATGAACAACATCTTCTGGGAATATCTTGACTACTTTGTCATCATCTATCTGGATGACATCCTTATATTCTCAGCCCCCTTGGAGCTCCATCGGACTCATGTAAAAACAGTATTACTCACACTAAAGAAACACGGACTTTACGCAAAAGCAGAGAAGTGTGACTTTGAGAAGAAATCAATACAATTCCTAGGGCTCATCATCTCTACCGGTGGTGTAGTTATGGATCCACAGAAAGTGCAGGCAATCCTAGATTGGCCAACTTCGTCAGATAAGAAAGGGGTACAAAGGTTTGTAGGCTTTGCAAACTTCTATAGAAGGTTTATAAGGAACATAACCCAAGAGACCCGCTTACATGTTCATTTCCTGTGGTCCTCCGAAGCCCAATCTGCTTTTGAAAAACTGAAGTCTTTGTTTACCTCTGCACCAATTCTTCAACATCCTGATCCTGCCCTGCTCTACATTTTAGAGGTCGATGCCTCAGAGGTAACTACAGGAGCAGTACTTTCACAGCGCCTGGGACCCAAGTCTTTGCTTCACCCTGTGGCCTTCCCTTCCCATAAAATGAGCCAGCCCGAGAGGAATTACGAGGTAGGTGATCGTGAGCGTCTGACCATTAAGACAGCCTTAGAAGAGTGGAGATACCTTCTTGAGGGAGCCACGCACCCTATAATGATATTCACTGATCACAGAAACCTCGAGTACCACACAGATGAGGTTTCCCTCCCGGAAATTGGGACCAAGATTTATCGGCCCATTCAAGATTAGACGGGAGATTAACCCAGTAGCTTTTGAACTGTCACTTCTGAGTTCTTACAAAGTGCACCCTGTGTTTCATGTTTCCCTACTTCAAGCTGTTATCTCTAGTCCTTTTTCAGGAAGAGAAGAAGACCCTCCGCCTCCAGTTTCTGTGCGAGATGAGACAGAGTTTGAAGTTGAAGCCATCCTGGACTGCTGCCGGAGGGGTAGGATCATTCCATTTTTTATAAAGTGGAAGGGTTACCCAGCAGAAGAAAGTTCTTGGGAACCTGCAGCCAATATTCATGCTCCTAGACTTCTGCAGAGATTCCAAGTTCGTTATCCCTAAAGATGTGCCCGGTTGGGCATCTGGAGGCTGCCCCTTGGGGGTCACTGTCAGGGAAATGGCCGTGTTGTGGGTAATTCCGCCAGTAACCGCCATGGTTGCGCCAGATGAGTCTCCGTGCGCCTGCGCGCATGCAGATACGTGACAGCCAGACCACGGCAGTCTGTGCACGCCGGTGCACGCACACGTGCATGCACACGCATGCACACGCCCTGATCTTGTGGGCACACCCCCCGGCCTATTTAAACCTGCCACTGACACTTGCAGTTTGCTGGATTATCAAACAGCTTCCTGTGTTCCTGTGCCTTGTATACTCTGAAGACCCCTGGTTTGACCTCTGCTTGGCTTGACCTGTGTTCCTGTTTATCTCCTCGTTCTGACCCCAGCTTGGCTGACTACTCTCCGATCCTCTGCCTTCTGTGTATGACCCGGCTTGTTCCTGTACCTCTCTCGGACTGTCTTCTGGTATCTGATCCCTGGCCTGGCTGCGGACCCTGTTCCTGGTTTACCCTGCTGTTGCTACTCAAGACTTCTCTCTGCATGGCTGCCACAACGCACTCTAGCTACTTACAGCCAATCAGCCAGATTGCAGTATCCTTGGCAACCCGTGCACCTTTTAGCATCACATCCCCTGTATCAAATCCAGGGAAGCGCTGCACTCAGACGCAATGTACGCCCTCTGAGCAACCCGGCCTCACACTACAGACTTGACACCACTGTTCCTCCTGATTACACACAACTTGCTGCATACAAATATCTCAATAGACCATCCTACCATATGAGCATCCTTACATGCTTGGACATACTTAAAAGAAGCAACAGATCCAACAGTACATTTTACTAATGTCCCCATCTCACTGGACACCCTACATTTGTTGATCCCGAACATATCCCGGAATCACTGGCTGAGGAAGGATATACAACTATTAAAAGACCTTATGAAGGATGACAAACTGATGTAATTCTCGGACATTCAAGCAAAATTTTGTATTCCTTCATCAGAGTTCCTGACATATCTACAGATATCCTCCTTGAATTAACAACTGAACACAAACTATACTCCAATCCCCACTCAGTTTTGGAAACACCTAAACTCCACTAATCCTAAAGCAAAAGGAATTTCCCTGTTATACGATTTACTCAACTCCAAGTCAGTCTTTATCAAATCCAACCCACTAATTAAGTGGGAAAAAAGTTAGATAAGGTTATTACAGAAAAACAATGGCTCTTAGTGATTAAATGTAACCATCAGTTTTCTAGGTGCTCCAATTATGACGAACTAGCATGGAAATTTCACACTAGATGGCACTTTAACCCATACATAGTCACCAAATTTTCAGATGTTAACTCAAATCTTTGCTGGAGGGGATGCGGACAACTGGGAACGCTGGTTCATGTGGTATGGGTGTGTCCTCACCTCCGTGGCTTCTGGTTAGAAGTTTTTAGGCTGATTGCAAAGGTCACTGGGGTCTTTACACAACCTTCTATAGAGAAAGCAATCCTGAGTATTAACATGTCGGAGTACCCATTATTGGTAAGATCCATAGCAATGCATATTATTTTTGCTGCCAGATCTCTAATGATGAGCAAATGGAAAACCAACGAGATCCCCAGCATGAGAGAACTAATCACAAAAGTCAATACTGTGGCAGAATATGAAAAGTTACTGGCATACAGGGATGGTTCCAATGCAAGATATGTTTCCAATTTTCAATATGGAACTCCCTAAATCCCCCCCCCCCCCCGGTTGTAGTGCTGTATTCTATTATACTGTTATGCCTTTCTTCCATTCCCCTCCTTTCTCTTCTTTTCCCCCAATCATTTTACTGATGAAACGTTAAAATTTTACCAATATACTGTTGTGGTATACAGTAGTTTCATAAAATTACATTATATAATTGTTCAGATAACACAAGTTACTAATGATGCATATGTGTACTAATGTGAAGTTAATTCCTTCCAGTTTGACAAATGAGAATAGAGAGACTCAGGAAGAGTCCACAGAGATTTTCTTAAAATATGAATACATTCTGTAAATGCCTTATTGTACATCAATTGTTACATCAGTAGTTATATTCTCTGTAAAACGACTTGTTTCAATAAAAATTATTTGACTTAAAATATTTCTAACACATAGCATGTACATACCAAGAATGACACCGTAAAATACATTTTGCTACTCCTCCTGAGCATGGCGATACCACACATGTGAGACTTTTCCACAGCCTGGCCACATACATAGGCCCAACATCCAAGTAGCACCTTCAGGCATCTAACACATAGCATATACATACCAATAATTACACCCCAAAATACAGTCAGGTCCATAAATATTGGGACATCGACACAATTCTAACCTTTTTGGCTCTATACACCAGAGCTTCACCGATAGTGACAGCTCTTTGGATCTCATATCCAGAGTTGACAGCAACAGATTCCAAATGCAAATAGCACACTTGAAATTAACTCTGGACCTTTTATCTGCTCCTTGTAAATGGGATAATGAGGGAGTAACACACACCTGGCCATGGAACAGCTGAGCAGCCAATTGTCCTATTGCTTGTGGTCCCTTAAAAAGTGGGAGGCACATATACAAACTGTTGTAATTCCTACACCGTTCACCTGACTTGGATGTAAATATCCTCAAATTAAAGCTGCAAGTCTGCAGTTAAAGCACATCTTGTTTGTTTCATTTCAAATCCATTGTGGTGGGGTATAGAGCCAAAAAGATTAGAATTGTGTTGATGTCCCAATATTTATGGACCTGACTGTACATTCTACTAAGCAAAGGGTAAAAAAAAGGATTACCTCTGGTTTTAGCAGGCAGGAATACTGTCCCAGCAAAGGCAAAAGCATTGGTCCAGACAGCCAAAGGAATTGTCCAGGAATTGTCCAGGCAGCAGGCAGATATATGTCAAAGTATTGGTCCTGGCAGTAGTCAAGTACATGGTCCATAAGCAACAGAAATAAAAAAGATGTATCTCTGCGCTGTGATGGGGAGGCAGCTGATACAGATAAGTAATACACCAAACTTATAAACAATCTTAAAAAAAGTGTGTAGCTCCAAAAGTAAATGAACAGCAATGAGATGAGAATACAGTGTTATAAATGGACAGCTCATTGAAATAAAGTCCAAAAAAGTGTTAAAAGTGAAAAAAATGCTAAGTCCAATCATGTGGATGGAAATCAACAATAAAAAAACAATGTATTGAAAAATATAGATTTAAATGCACAGTCCCATGATAGGATCAGCAATATAAACGTATAGGTGAAAACACAATAGTTCAGTGCGAAGATGTGCACAAAAATTTGGTGGTGACTTGAAAAATGAAGAGGTGATCCAGTACAGTGCTCCAGAATCATCCACCGCACCCCTGTGTAATGGGCACTCACCAGAAAAGCTGGCTGTCGTTACAGCAGCAAACACGCATTTAGTGTAGATCCGCCATCTGTTGTGGGGATGGCTGTTCAGCAACTCGCACCATCCAGATGTAGCTGTAGTAAATAAAGCTCACTGGGAGCCAGATGAAGTCTCAATAGTGTAGTATTTATTGGAATAGTAAGTTAAAAACCAAAATAAAATGAATCATAAAAACATATGACAATGGGTGCCACTCCCGACCCAGTATCGAACAGTGGCCTGACGTCAGCACTAGTGTCTGCTCCCCAAAGCTTTTCATCCAATAGGATGTTATCAAGGGGTCCTCTAGTGTCAGACGTCAAACTAGTTTATATATCCTCTCAAAACTGCTCAAATCACGCTGTCTCCTTAGAGAAATTGCAAACAGAAAGTGACCCGTCGGCCATTTTGCCGTTGAACAGAAATGACACAGCCACCATTATATCTATGCTCAAAGGCACAGGAAATACCAAAAATGCCATTTTGTTGAAGACCAGGAAGTAACCAAAATAATTCAATGGAACAACCACCAAAGGATAAGAGCATTGGTGTCCCCTAATGCAGAAAAAGTGCATATCCTGTCTGAAAAAAATTCTCAGAGAGCATCAAAAATAAATTAATATATAAACAAAAAACAGACCTCACAACCAATGAGCAGTAATGATTTGCCAAAGTAAAATATATTAATACAGAAGAATGCATAAAAATATTTATATAAAAAAAATTAAAAAACACATTTATAGGGCAAATATATCTAAAAATAGATAGCAATAGGCAAACAGATTTATTTTTTATCAATGAAGCTGTTGATATCCCACTCAATATTATGTCCTGAGGGGGAATGACAGTGTAATTCATGTATCCACCAAACTTCTAACTTGGATATCTTTTTTGTTACAGATTCTCCATTGTAATGTTGCTTTAACAATACTAGCTAATTTTTTAATCTTTAGGGTTTCTGGCATGGTACTTTCTGAAGTGTCCCTTAAACATCTTGTGGTTCTACCCACATTTAAAAAAGAGACAGAAAAATGAATTCCTATTTCACCTAGGATACCAATTATTTATTATTTACCAAAAATACACAAGCAACTTACTACTCCTACTGGGAGATCCATTATCAGTTGTATTAATTCCCTTGTCCCCAGGGTCGGTGAATATATTGATTACTTTCCCCTAGTGGTTAAGACCAGATCTTATATTAGGGACACCTAATGGGTCATCTCTGACCTTGAAGAAGTGGTATTAGAGGAAGTTGACCTTCATGTAACAGCTGATGTCACATCTTTGTATACCAATATCTCCCATAAGGATGGGATGGAAGCAGTCAGTCATTTTTTGACTAAAGCTGACTATATTCTGCCACCACAGAGAGAGTTTATCCTTCAACTTCTTGATTTTGCAATGTCCTTTAATTACTTTTGGTTCAACAAACTGTTTTTTCTACAAAATAAGGGTGTGGCGATGGGCTAAATTTGCGCCCAGTTTAGCCAACCTGTTCATGTCCCTTTGGGAACTATTAACGACATATGATGAACAGTGGCCAGCTCTTCTTTTTTATAAAAGATATATCGACAACATCCTCCTCATTTGGAGGGGTAGCGAACAGTCGCTACACAAATTTATGCAACTGTTTAATGACAACCCTAACAATATTGAGCTATCCTATACCTTCAGTACCAAAGAACTACACTTCCTCGACTTAATGTTGATGGTAGAGGAAGGCGGTATTACTATTAAATCATTTTTCAAGAGTACTGATAGAAATAGCTATATCCCCCTCTCTAGCTGCCATAACCCTATCTTGTTCAAATATTTTAACTGAAGTATACAACAACTGACATGTCAAGGTACATAAAAATTTGGTTGGAATTCTTGAACATAAAGCATTAAGTAATACATCATATGTAAATAACAATAAGGAGTTGTTACGGAGGTACCAATGCATACCAGAGATAGTTCTGAGACATTAGGCACTAGATATACATGAAAGAGGTAATACAGACTTTGTAACAGCTTTAGTAATGTGGAGTGATAATCAGTACCTCAAATAGAGAGGGGGAGACATTTAATGTTGGACAGAGACTAGTCATTAGCTAGGAATGGGGACATGGATTGAGTTATTATGCACAAACCAAGGAGTCGTTGTCTCAATAGGTGAGACTTAGGTAGAGGGCTAGAAGTTCATGTTCAACTTAGATCAATTAGATAACAGTAAGTAGGACTGTACACATGTCAATAAAAGTAGGTGTCAAATCAGGGAAACATATTATAGTGACATTGTAAAATGATGTCCTAACATAGGACAAAGACAAAAAATGATTAAGAGTATGGTAGTGTCAATCGTGTAGTGCCATGTAGTACCCCTGATAGGGATAGTGGTTTCTAAGTGGTTAAAAATAGGTAAAAGTAGGGTCGTAAAAGGAGATTCAGACCAGGGGGAAGGGGTAGGGGGATTTAGGGTGAATGGGTGTTCCAGCTAAGATGCCAGTAGATTACATATTAAGTAGGTGGGGGGTAGGGGAAGGGGGGAGGGTAATCATGGTCCCTAGAGAGGTCCCAGATGAGTTGCAACCTTGGAAGCAAAGTGGGGAATATTGGGGGAGGAGTATTTTGTAGTTGATTTCTAGTGCCACAATGTGGGGCGAAGCTGATGTGGTCACTTGCCATATTTTTGCCAAGTCAGCTAGGTCAAGGGATAGGTTAAGGTCTGACTCCCATTTGCTTGTGTATGATGGTGGAGAGCATGTCGTGTGTGATAGGAGAAGGGCATAGAGGTCCGAAATTAGATCTCGCCTATGTGGGTCTTTGTTGCAGGCCTGTTCAAAGGTGGAAAAGCGGGAGGCGGAAGGTGCGGAAGGGACAGAGGGTGCGTTGGAGGAGAAAAAATGTTTGAGTTGTGGGTATCGAAAGATTTCAGATGAGGATAGGCCATACTTTTCGTATAGATCTGGGTAGGGTATGATTGAGCCATTTCTAAAGATTTGGTGAGCTCGTAGTATGCCAGCTTGATACCATGCCAGAAAGGAAGATGGGGATGACCAAGCTGGGTAGAAGGAATGGGTTGTGGCTGAAGGATAGGAGGGGATTGTGGGGAGAATGAAAGTTAAAACAACGTTTGAGTCTATCCTATATTGATAGGCTGTGTTTGGTGACGTGGGTTGGTGATGCCACCTCGATGTGAGGGTGCTAGCCAGAGAAGGTTGGCTGTAGAGAGTGGGTCGCAGTCTGCTGCTTCGAGCACTACCCATAAGGGTGTTTCTTTGGTGGAGTGGTATTTAGGAAGTTGTGCTAGCTGTGCAGCATGGTAATATTTTGTAAAGTTAGGTACACTTAGTCCACCTCTTATACGGGGAGTGTAGAGAGTTAGTTTGGGTAGGTGAGGTTTGACTTTTCCTCATATGAAGAGTAAGGTTTTCTCTGTAGAATATGTAGGTAGTAAGAGGGGACCTGTATCGGTAGTACTCGGAAGAGGTAGAGAATTTTAGGGAGAATGGACATCTTTACTACTGTTATTCTGCCCATCCAGGAGAGGGGCAAGGATGACCATTTAGACATAAGGGAGGAGAGGTATGTTAGCATAGGCGGGTAGTTGGCTGAAAAGAGATCTGAAGGGTTAGTTGTGAATTTAACGGCAAGATGTGTGATCTACGAGGTGGCCCAGGAAAATGGGATAATTTCTCAGAGGTGAGATTGTAGGGAAGGAGGGAGGGAGATGTTGAGGGCTGTCAATTTTTTTGGGTTAATGTGTAGGCCAGATAGTCAACCAAAGAGAGGAGTGGTCAGTAAGTTTGGGGTAGAAATTAAAGGAGAGGTAAGGAAGATTAGGACATCGTCAGCGAATAAACATAATTTATGTTGATATCCCGCTAATTCTAGGCCTTGGATGTTTGGGTTGGAGTGGATTAGGAGTGCCAGGGGTTCAATTGCCAGGGCGAAAGAAGTAGGGAAAAAGGGCCATCTTGTCGGGTGCCACATTCGATGGGGAACAGTATCCTGAGTGGGTAATGAAGGCTTTGGAGTTTTGGTATAGAGCTGAGACCCACTGTAGGAAATGGGAGCCGAACCCCCAGCACCGTAGGATGGAATGGAGGTAAGACCAGGGCAGCGCATCAAACGGTTTGCGTATATCTAGCGAAATTTGGCAGGTAGGTATAGGGCGGGCACGGACAGTGTGGGCCAGGAGCATGGCACGTCTGATGTTGTCACTTGCTTGGTGGGAGGGGATAAACACCGTCCGGTCTTTGTGAATGAGTGTGCCTATAAACCTGTTTAGTCGTGTTGAAAGTATTTTTGCCAAGATTTTAATATCTAAGTTTAGAATAGATATCGGTCTATAGTTAGACCAGATGGCATCATCCGTGTTGGGTTTAGGGATCATGGAAATTGGTGCTGTAAGAGATCCTGCATGAAATGACTGACATGAAAGAAGTGAGTTGTATGACTTTTGAAGGAGTGGAGTAAGTAGAGCAGTGAATTTCTTGTAATAGGTGGCAGAGAATCCATCTCGGCCTGGTCATTTACGTGGTTTAAGGGATTTTATGGCAGATAGAATCTCGTCTGCTGTGATGGGATGTTCCATGGTTTCGCGATGGGTGGAGGAGAGTGACGGAAGTCGGACTGAGGATAGGAGGTCTTCTAGTTGTGGTTGGTCGCTTTTGGTAGATCCTTTATAGAGGGTAGAAAGACATCTGCGGAATTTGTGTAAGATTTTATTGGGATTACTGGAATAAGAGTCTTTGGTTAATTTCAAGCAGATAGGTTTGGGGGTATAATCAGGTTTGCATAGAGTCAGGGCTAGAAACATGTCTGGTTTGTTTGCTTTAGTGTAAAGGGTGTGTTGCGATCCATGGAGGCATTTTTCTGCCTACTCAGTCAAGAAGAGGTCTAGTTTTAGGCGCGCTTTTTCATATGTGCTTTTATTAGATGGAATAGGCGAGATTTGGAATGCTTCTGAGGCTTTATAGAAGATCTCTTCCAATCGTTTGTGCTGAATTTGCTGATCTTTATGGATATATGATGCTAATTATCGGTTTGTGGGCCTCCCATAGAGATGGGGGGGGGACATCTGGTGTACAGTTATTATACAGGTAGTCTTTAATAGCGTATTCAATGTCTTAGCAGTTGGTTGGGTTGGTCAATAAGCTGTCATTTATAGTCCAGGTGTAATGGTTAAGTTTAGGGATTAAGGACGAGAAGGAAGTAATGACCGCATTATGATCCGACCAGGAACAGGGTGCGATTGTCGAGGTTAGGATGAGCATGGAGGAGCTGATGTTAAAGGGAATATGATCTATCATGGAGAACTGTTTATTGGGGTGAGAGTAGTGGGTGTATTGGCATCTAGCTGGGTTCTGTTCTCTCCAGGAGTACAGCAGTGAGTGTTGGTTCAAGAGATGTTGAAAGGAGAGGCTTTGTGCGGTTGGTGGGGTACGGGATTTGTCTAAGAAAGGATAGATTGTCTGATTTGAGTCTCCACAAAGTAGAAGCATTCCTTTTTTGTGGGAGGTCACTACATCAAACAAATGGGAGAGAAAAGCAACCGGATATTTGTTAGGGGTATAGTAGGAGACTATGGTAACTTGACTATCCAGGAGGTTACCTGTGAGTATCGGATAGAAGCCTTCTGGGTCTTTGGTCTCCTTCAGGGGTGTGAATGGTGTGGAGTGGTGAAATGCGATAAGGTGGAGTTTGGTGGAGGCAGAGGTGGAGGCAGAGGCTGTGTACACTTGGGGATATTGCCTGCTGAAGAACTTGGGGGTGGAGGTTAAGGAGAAGTGCATCTCCTGCAGACAAACCACTTGGGCTGACAGGGCAGAAAAAGAGCAAAATGCTTTTTTTACGCGTAGCCAGGGAGTTGAAGCCTTGCACATTGAGCGTTAAGACATTGAGGGAGTCCATCGTTAGGCTCTGTGGTCGTTTGGTAATGACTTTTTGCGATCCTGAGGTCTGAGGGGACCCCTCTAGGGAGGAAAGGGGAAAGTGAGTAGGTGTAAGTACGAGGAGGGTAGTGGGGAGGTGGGGGGAAGGGGCTAATAGGTAGATGAGTTAGACACTACACAGGGTAAGGTAGTAGCAGAACTGAAGGTCCAGGGAAGTGGAAGATTCTTCTATTCCACAGGCCCTATAAAATAGGGTGGAAGTCTAAGGAGTACCTGTTTGGTATAGGTAAAATGGAAAATAAAACCGGTTGACTGGTTCTCGAAAATGTCCCATTGTATTCCACTTAAGAAGTTGCCCACTTCTAAGGAACTGGCTTCCATTTTTGCTCGGGAGATCTTTCGCTTACATGGGCTACCCAAGGTGATTGTCTCGGTCAGGGGTAATCAGTTAGTGTTCCCTGGTTCTGGCTAGCCTTTTTGCACAGTTGGGAATTCAGCTTGCTTTCTCCTCTGCGTATCACCCAAAGTCTAATGGGGCCGCAGAGTGAGCCAATTAGTCCTTGGAGAAATTCCTGTGTTGCTATATTTCTGACCATCATAACTGGTCAGACCTTTTACCGTGGGCGGAGTTTGCTCACAATAGTGCCTTGAATTCTGCTTCCCAATTGTCCCTGTTAATGGCAAACTTTGGTTTCCAACTTTCCATGTTGCCTGACTCGTTTGTTCCGCAGAGTATTCCTGCATTAGAGGAGCCTCTCCGTGATCTTCGTTTCACTTGGGCACAACTTCAGGAGGCTTTGCGTCATGCTAATGCAGATGCCTGCCTGCGCCTTCCTACCAGGTTAGGGACAGGGTCTGGCTGTCATCGCACAACCTCCCACTTTGTGTTCCCTCTCTGAGGTTCGCACCTCGGTTTATTGGGTCTTTCCGTATTCTTCGCAGGATAAACCCAGTGGCTTACCTGTTAGACCTTCCTTCTAGTATGCGTATCTCAAATGTATTTCATGTCTCCTTATTAAAATCTTTGATCTGCAACTGCTTTACCACCTCTGTGCCTCGTCCTCACCCTGTACAGGTTGAGAACAATGAGGAGTATGAAGTACAGTGCTTTGTTGACACCGTAGGTTCCATGGGCGCATACAGTACCTGGTGCATTGGAAAGGGTACGGTCTGGAGGAACACTCTTGGGTCTCATCCTTTTCCCCTTTTCCCCTCAAGCCTGCTGGTCCTCCAAGGGGGAGGGGTCATTGAGGACGGAGTACTGTCAGGGCTGGGCTCAGCCCTTACTTTTCAAAGCCGTCCGCTAATAGCATCTCCTTTCTCTCTACAGTGACTCACCTGTTGATGATATCCTGCTCCTCAGTCCTGCCTACTTAAGCCATCTAGCCCAGATGATCTCTGCCTTCTCCTTGGTTACATCTCTTGAGATGCTCTCTTGTGTTCCTGTTAAAGACTTGCTTGGCTGACATTCCTTCTGGCTCCAGATCCTGCTTGCTGTTCTACTACGCTCATTTCTGGCTCCCTGACGTTTTGGCTTGTCTGACTATCCATTCCGGTTCCTGAACTCTGGCTATGTTTTGACTATGTTTACTCAGTTTACTGTTTTATTATTATTATTAAACAAGTGTGGATTTGATTGGCAGCTGCAGGAGTCAATGACTCCTGATGACCATCAATCTGCCCAGTAAGGAGGGGGAGAGAGTTGTTGTTCTAGTGCATAGTGCTGGACCGAGATTAGGCTGAGATAAGTATGGGGGGGTAGAGCTGCACAGAGAAGGTTTTTTTTACCGTAATACAATAATACAGAGTTATAGTAGTTAATTCTAGCGATTAATGCATTAAGGTCAAAAACCTTTTAGCCTTAGAACGACTTTAACTTCCCTGATTTGATCAACCACTTTCAGTTACTTCTTCAAATAATAGGCGTGTTCACAAATAAAGAAACTGATGAATAAAGAATATTGTTTTTATGTTTTATTTTATTTTTTTTTTATCTTTAATCACAGGGTTTGGCTTGGTAACTCACCATGCAAGAACTGTCTTTGTCAAATAAAATAATTCAAATAAGTTACCATTTATTAATCTGTGAAATTTTAACTGCATTAAATACTACAATTTCTTATTCTGTATGTGTTCATGTATAACCCCTTCCCGCTGAGCGTACGCAGATGTGCCTACTCTGCTTTTCAGGGTTATACCGGGATAATGCCCGCAGCTGCAGGCATTATCCTGGAACTGTTTTTTTGAGCCGGCGATCGGCTATCCAGTTATAACAACCGATGTGGCTAAAAGCCGCTCGGCTGTTATACCAGAGGAGCACTCCTATACTCCTAATCGTAAACACCGAAGCAACGTCATGACGTCACTTCCTGTTTACTCGGCTGCCAATGGCGCCGATTTTAAAAAATATACAGTATTCAGAATCACCAAAAATGCCGATCTGAATAATTTGAAGTGCAAAGGAGGGATCGGGGGTCTTTTAGACCCCCGATCCCTCCATAAAGAGTACCTGTCACCACCTATTACTGTCATAAGGGATGTTTACATTCCTTGTGACAGCAATAAAAGTGATCAAAAAAAAAATTTTTTTAAACACAATTTATAAATATAAATAAAATTAATAAGAAAACGCATACGGAAGTCGCAACCGCATATGTAAACGGTGTTCAAATCACACATGTGAGGTATCGCCACTATCCTCAGAGCAAGAGCAATAATTCTAGCACTAGACCTCCTCTGTAACTCTAACGTGGTAACCGTAAAAAAAATTTTAAGCGTCGCCTATGGAGATTTTTAGGTACCGTAGTTTGTCGCCACGAATGCATGCAATTATAAAGCGTGACATGTTTGGTATCTATTTACTCGGTATATACATACATATATATATATATATATATATATATATATAATCTTTGGGGCTCTAAGTAATTTTCTAGCAAAAAATACTGATTTTAACTTGTAAACACCAAATTTCAAAAATAGGCTTAGTCGTGAAAGGGAAAGGGTTAATACTAATAGGACTATTCTTATTCTGTAGCAATGCTCTAAAACACTTAATATCATATTGCAATTGACATATTATACAAGACTCTGCAAATATGTTGATTACATCTAGGACCATTTACATGCTCATATACAGGAGTACCAAAGGTCTTCCTAATACACTGAGAATTTAGAATATCCCATTCTAGCAGAGTTGGTTTGAACAAAATGATTGACTTTATCTACATATTTTAACATGCAGACGTTAGATATTCATTCAAACTATACCTATAGATAATTATTTACTTGAAAAAAAAAACACAAGGCAATTTTCCCTTTTTTTATTTTCTTGTATAATTAATATTTATAGATTTTTTTATAAAACAATACGAAGCATAAAAAGACAAAAAATATCAAAATAATACGTTTAGTCAGTGAAGGACCGGCACCAAATGTGACAGGCACTGTAAAACAGTTAGTACAGCAATGTGAACATATGCAAGGAGGTAGAATAAATTTAGTGACAGACAGTTGTCAAATTTATGAAAGTTGCCTTCACATACCTAACAGTGAGTGAACCATACAATTGAAACTCAGTTCAAAGTGTACTTAAGAAGGCAAGGCCTGTGTGTGAGTGTATATGTGTATATATATATATATATATATATATATATATATATATATATACACACATTACTTCACATGACACCGGTCTCTAGAAGAGCATGATTACAATGTCATAGAAGGGAGGTCCCATGTCTGAGATGGAAGATCAGACCACTGACAAACCAATAAATATAAAATAAAAATCAACATAAGCTGCAAAAAAATAATAATAATACAACCATTGGTTATATACTGACAAACTTTGTCAGGACTACAATATCTCTCTGTAGTAGTTGTAACTGTGACAGAAAATGGCCAGTAACATAGCAGCAGGAATAACACAAAGGGGAAAATACACTATAGTACCAAAAGTCTTGGGACACCTGCCTTTACAAGCACATGAACTTTAATGGTATCCTTGCCTTAGTCCGTAGGGACTAGGGATAAGCTTCGAGTTCGAGTCGAACTCATGTTCGACTCGAACATTAGCTGTTCTTAGCTGTTTGGGGACCCAGGTCCTGCCCCAGGGGACATGGATCAATGCAAAAAAAAGTTTTAAAAATGGCCGTTTTTTCAGGAGCAGTGATTTTAATAATGCTTAAAGTCAAACAATAAAAGTGTAATATCCCTTTAAATTTCGTACCTGGGGGGTGTCTATAGTATGCCTGTAAAGGGGCGCATGTTTCCCGTGTTTAGAACAGTCTGACAGCAAAATGACATTTGGAAGGAAAAAACCCATTTAAAACTACCCGCGGCAATTGCATTGCCGACAATACACATAGAAGTCCATTGATAAAAACGGCATGGGAATTCCCCACAGGGAAACCCCGAACCAAAATTTGAAAAAAAAAAAATGACGTGGGAGTCCCCCTAAATTCCATACCAGGCCCTTCAGGTCTGGTATGGATTTTAAGGGGAACCCCGGCCAAAATTAAAAAAAAAAATGACGTGGGGTTCCCCCTAAATTCCATACCAGACCCATCAGGTCTGGTATGGATTTTAAGGGGAACCCCGTGCCCAAAAAAAAGAAAAACGGCGTGGGGTCCCCCCAAAAATCCATACCAGACCCTTATCCGAGCACGCAACCTGGCAGGCTGCAGGAAAAGAGGGGGGGACGAGAGTGCGGCCCCCTCCTGAACCGTACCAGGCCACATGCCCTCAACATTGGGAGGGTGCTTTGGGGTAGCCCCCCAAAACACCTTGTCCCCATGTTGATGAGGACAAGAGCCTCATCCCCACAACCCTGGCCGGTGGTTGTGGGGGTCTGCGGGTGGGGGGCTTATCGGAATCTGGAAGCCCCCTTTAACAAGAGGACCCCCAGATCCTGGCCCCCCCTGTGTGAAATGGTAAGGGGGTACTTACCCCTACCATTTCACTAAAAAACTGTCAAAAATGTTAAAAATGACAAGAGACAGTTTTTGACAATTCCTTTATTTAAATGCTTCTTCTTTCTTCTATCTTCCTTCATCTTCTTCTTCTTCTGGTTCTTCTGGCTCTTCTGGTTCTTCCTCCGGCGTTCTCGTCCAGCATCTCCTCCGCGGCGTCTTCTATCTTCTTCTCCTCGGGCCGCTCTGCACCCATGGCATGGGGGGAGGCTCCCGCTCTTCTCGTCATCTTCTTCTTCGTCCTCTTCTCTTCTTCCTTCTTCTCTTCTTCTCTTCTTCATTTTCTTCTCCGGGCCGCTCCGCATCCATGCTAAATTTGCGCCCAGTTTAGCCAACCTGTTCATGTCCCTTTGGGAACTATTAACGACATATGATGAACAGTGGCCAGCTCTTCTTTTTTATAAAAGATATATCAACAACATCCTCCTCATTTGGAGGGGTAGCGAACAGTCGCTACACAAATTTATGCAACTGTTTAATGACAACCCTAACAATATTGAGCTATCCTATACCTTCAGTACCAAAGAACTACACTTCCTCGACTTAATGTTGATGATAGAGGAAGGCGGTATTACTACTAAATCATTTTTCAAGAGTACTGATAGAAATAGCTATATCCCCCTCTCTAGCTGCCATAACCCTATCTTGTTCAAATATTTTAACTGAAGTATACAACAATTGACATGTCAAGGTACATAAAAATTTGGTTGGAATTCTTGAACATAAAGCATTAAGTAATACATCATATGTAAATAACAATAAGGAGTTGTTACGGAGGTACCAATGCATACCAGAGATAGTTCTGAGACATTAGGCACTAGATATACATGAAAGAGGTAATACAGACTTTGTAACAGCTTTAGTAATGTGGAGTGATAATCAGTACCTCGAATAGAGAGGGGGAGACATTTAATGTTGGACAGAGACTAGTCATTAGCTAGGAATGGGGACATGGATTGAGTTATTATGCACAAACCAAGGAGTCGTTGTCTCAATAGGTGTGACTTAGGTAGAGGGCTAGAAGTTCATGTTCAACTTAGATCAATTAGATAACAGTAAGTAGGACTGTACACATGTCAATAAAAGTAGGTGTCAAATCAGGGAAACATATTATAGTGACATTGTAAAATGATGTCCTAACATAGGACAAAGACAAAAAATGATTAAGAGTATGGTAGTGTCAATCGTGTAGTGCCATGTAGTACCCCTGATAGGGATAGTGGTTTCTAAGTGGTTAAAAATAGGTAAAAGTAGGGTCGTAAAAGGAGATTCAGACCAGGGGGAAGGGGTAGGGGGATTTAGGGTGAATGGGTGTTCCAGCTAAGATGCCAGTAGATTACATATTAAGTAGGTGGGGGGTAGGGGAAGGGGGAGGGTAATCAGGGTCCCTAGAGAGGTCCCAGATGAGTTGCAACCTTGGAAGCAAAGTGGGGAATATTGGGGGAGGAGTATTTTGTAGTTGATTTCTAGTGCCACAATGTGGGGCGAAGCTGATGTGGTCACTTGCCATATTTTTGCCAAGTCAGCTAGGTCAAGGGATAGGTTAAGGTCTGACTCCCATTTGCTTGTGTATGATGGTGGAGAGCATGTCGTGTGTGATAGGAGAAGGGCATAGAGGTCCGAAATTAGATCTCGCCTATGTGGGTCTTTGTTGCAGGCCTGTTCAAAGATGGAAAAGCGGGAGGCGGAAGGGGCGGAAGGGGCAGATTGTGCGTTGGAGGAGAAAAAATGTTTGAGTTGTGGGTATCGAAAGATTTCAGATGAGGATTGGCCATACTTTTCGTATAGATCTGGGTAGGGTATGATTGAGCCATTTCTAAAGATTTGGTGAGCTCGTAGTATGCCAGCTTGATACCATGCCAGAAAGGAAGATGGGGATGACCAAGCTGGGTAGAAGGAATGGGTTGTGGCTGAAGGATAGGAGGGGATTGTGGGGAGAATGAAAGTTAAAACAACGTTTGAGTCTATCCTATATTGATAGGCTGTGTTTGGTGACGTGGGTTGGTGATGCCACCTCGATGTGAGGGTGCTAGCCAGAGAAGGTTGGCTGTAGAGAGTGGGTCGCAGTCTGCTGCTTCGAGCGCTACCCATAGGGGTGTTTCTTTGGTGGAGTGGTATTTAGGAAGTTGTGCTAGCTGTGCAGCATGGTAATATTTTGTAAAGTTAGGTACACTTAGTCCACCTCTTATACGGGGAGTGTAGAGAGTTAGTTTTGGTAGGTGAGGTTTGACTTTTTCCCATATGAATAGTAAGGTTTTCTCTGTAGAATATGTAGGTAGTAAGAGGGGACCTGTATCGGTAGTACTCGGAAGAGGTAGAGGATTTTAGGGAGAATGGACATCTTTACTACTGTTATTCTGCCCATCCGGGAGAGGGGCAAGGATGACCATTTAGACATAAGGGAGGAGAGGTATGTTAGCATAGGCGGGTAGTTGGCTGAAAAGAGATCTGAAGGGTTAGTTGTGAATTTAACGGCAAGATGTGTGATCTACGAGGTGGCCCAGGAAAATGGGATAATTTCTCAGAGGTGGGATTGTAGGGAAGGAGGGAGGGAGATGTTGAGGGCTGTCAATTTTTTTGGGTTAACGTGTAGGCCAGATAGTCAACCAAAGAGAGGAGTGGTCAGTAAGTTTGGGGTAGAAATTAAGGGAGAGGTAAGGAAGATTAGGACATCGTCAGCGAATAAACATAATTTATGTTGATGTCCCGCTAATTCTAGGCCTTGGATGTTTGGGTTGGAGTGGATTAGGAGTGCCAGGGGTTCAATTGCCAGGGCGAAAGAAGTAGGGAAAAAGGGCCATCTTGTCGGGTGCCACATTCGATGGGGAACAGTATCCTGAGTGGGTAATGAAGGCTTTGGAGTTTTGGTATAGAGCTGAGACCCACTGTAGGAAATGGGAGCCGAACCCCCAGCACCGTAGGATGGAATGGAGGTAAGACCAGGGCAGCGTATCAAACGGTTTGCGTATATCTAGCGAAATTTGGCAGGTAGGTATAGGGCGGGCACGGACAGTGTGGGCCAGGAGCATGGCACGTCTGATGTTGTCACTTGCTTGGTGGGAGGGGATAAACACTGTCCGGTCTTTGTGAATGAGTGTGCCTATAAACCTGTTTAGTCGTGTTGAAAGTATTTTTGCCAAGATTTTAATATCTAAGTTTAGAATAGATATCGGTCTATAGTTAGACCAGATGGCATCATCCGTGTTGGGTTTAGGGATCATGTAAATTGGTGCTGTAAGAGATCCTGCATGAAATGACTGACATGAAATAAGTGAGTTGTATGACTTTTGAAGGAGTGCAGTAAGTAGAGCAGTGAATTTCTTGTAATAGGTGGCAGAGAATCCATCTCGGCCTGGTCATTTATGTGGTTTAAGGGATTTTATGGCAGATAGAATCTCGTCTGCTGTGATGGGATGTTCCATGGTTTCGCGATGGGTGGAGGAGAGTGACGGAAGTCGGACTGAGGATAGGAGGTCTTCTAGTTGTGGTTGGTCGCGTTTGGTAGATCCTTTATAGAGGGTAGAAAGACATCTGCGGAATTTGTGTAAGATTTTATTGGGATTACTGGAATAAGAGTCTTTGGTTAATTTCAAGCAGATAGGTTTGGGGGTATAATCAGGTTTGCATAGAGTCAGGGCTAGAAACATGTCTGGTTTGTTTGCTTTAGTGTAAAGGGTGTGTTGCGATCCATGGAGGCATTTTTCTGCCTACTCAGTCAAGAAGAGGTCTAGTTTTAGGCGCGCTTTTTCATATGTGCTTTTATTAGATGGAATAGGCGAGATTTGGAATGCTTCTGAGGCTTTATAGAAGATCTCTTCCAATCGTTTGTGCTGAATTTGCTGATATTTATGGATATATGATGCTAATTATCGGTTTGTGGGCCTCCCATAGAGATGGGGGGGGACATCTGGTGTACAGTTATTATACAGGTAGTCTTTAATAGCGTATTCAATGTCTTAGCAGTTGGTTGGGTTGGTCAATAAGCTGTCATTTATAGTCCAGGTGTAATGGTTAAGTTTAGGGATTAAGGACGAGAAGGAAGTAATGACCGCATTATGATCCGACCAGGAACAGGGTGCGATTGTCGAGGTTAGGATGAGCATGGAGGAGCTGATGTTAAAGGGAATATGATCTATCATGGAGAACTGTTTATTGGGGTGAGAGTAGTGGGTGTATTGGCGTCTAGCTGGGTTCTGTTCTCTCCAGGAGTACAGCAGTGAGTGTTGGTTCAAGAGATGTTGAAAGGAGAGGCTTTGTGCGGTTGGTGGGGTACAGGATTTGTCTAAGAAAGGATAGATTGTCTGATTTGAGTCTCCACAAAGTAGAAGCATTCCTTTTTTGTGGGAGGTCACTACATCAAACAAATGGGAGAGAAAAGCAACCGGATATTTGTTAGGGGTATAGTAGGAGACTATGGTAACTTGACTATCCAGGAGGTTACCTGTGAGTATCGGATAGAGTCCTTCTGGGTCTTTGGTCTCCTTCAGGGGTGTGAATGGTGTGGAGTGGTGAAATGCGATAAGGTGGAGTTTGGTGGAGGCAGAGGTGGAGGCAGAGGCTGTGTACACTTGGGGATATTGCCTGCTGAAGAACTTGGGGGTGGAGGTTAAGGAGAAGTGCATCTCCTGCAGACAAACCACTTGGGCTGACAGGGCAGAAAAAGAGCAAAATGCTTTTTTTACGCGTAGCCAGGGAGTTGAAGCCTTGCACATTGAGCGTTAAGACATTGAGGGAGTCCATCGTTAGGCTCTGTGGGAGTTTGGTAATGACTTTTTGCGATCCTGAGGTCTGAGGGGACCCCTCTAGGGAGGAAAGGGGAAAGTGAGTAGGTGTAAGTACGAGGAGGGTAGTGGGGAGGTGGGGGGAAGGGGCTAATAGGTAGATGAGTTAGACACTACACAGGGTAAGGTAGTAGCAGAACTGAAGGTCCAGGGAAGTGGAAGATTCTTCTATTCCACAGGCCCTATAAAATAGGGTGGAAGTCTAAGGAGTACCTGTTTGGTATAGGTAAAATGGAAAATAAAACCGGTTGACTGGTTCTCGAAAATGTCCCATTGTATTCCACTTAAGAAGTTGCCCACTTCTAAGGAATTGGCTTCCATTTTTGCTCGGGAGATCTTTCGCTTACATGGGCTACCCAAGGTGATTGTCTCGGTCAGGGGTAATCAGTTTGTGTTCCCCGGTTCTGGCTAGCCTTTTTGCACAGTTGGGAATTCAGCTTGCTTTCTCCTCTGCGTATCACCCAGAGTGAGCCAATTAGTCCTTGGAGAAATTCCTATGTTGCTATATTTCTGACCATCATAACTGGTCAGACCTCTTACCGTGGGCGGAGTTTGCTCACAATAGTGCCTTGAATTCTGCTTCCCAACTGTCCCCGTTAATGGCAAACTTTGGTTTCCAACTTTCCATGTTGCCTGACTCGTTTGTTCCGCAGAGTATTCCTGCATTAGAGGAGCCTCTCCGTGATCTTCGTTTCACTTGGGCACAACTTCAGGAGGCTTTGCGTCATGCTAATGCAGATGCCTGCCTGCACCTTCCTACCAGGTTAGGGACAGGGTCTGGCTATCATCGCACAACCTCCCACTTTGTGTTCCCTCTCTGAGGTTTGCACCTCGGTTTATTGGGTCTTTCCGTATTCTTCGCAGGATAAACCCAGTGGCTTACCTGTTAGACCTTCCTTCTAGTATGCGTATCTCAAATGTATTTCATGTCTCCTTATTAAAATCTTTGATCTGCAACTGCTTTACCACCTCTGTGCCCCGTCCTCACCCTGTACAGGTTGAGAACCATGAGGAGTATGAAGTACAGTGCTTTGTTGACACCGTAGGTTCCATGGGCGCATACAGTACCTGGTGCATTGGAAAGGGTACGGTCTGGAGGAACGCTCTTGGGTCTCATCCTCGGACGTACATGGCCCTGTCCTTCTCCATGATTTCCATAGACATTTTCCCCTCAAGCCTGCTGGTCCTCCAAGGGGGAGGGGTCATTGAGGAGGGAGTACTGTCAGGGCTGGGCTCAGCCCTTCCTTTTCAAAGCCGTCCGCTAATAGCATCTCCTTTCTCTCCACAGTGACTCACCTGTTGATGATATCCTGCTCCTCAGTCCTGCCTACTTAAGCCATCCAGCCCAGATGATCTCTGCCTTCTTCTTGGTTACATCTCTTGAGATGCTCTCTTGTGTTCCTGTTAAAGACTTGCTTGGCTGACATTCCTTCTGACTCCAGATCCTGCTTGCTGTTCTACTACGCTCATTTCTGGCTCCCTGACGTTTTGGCTTGTCTGACTATCCGTTCCGGTTCCTGAACTGTGGCTATGTTTTGACTATGTTTACTCAGTTTACTGTTTTATTATTATTATTAAACAAGTGTGGATTTGATTGGCATCTGCAGGAGTCAATGACTCCTGATGACCATCAATCTGCCCAGTAAGGAGGGGGAGAGAGTTGTTGTTCTAGTGCATAGTGCTAGACCGAGATCAGGCTGAGATAAGTATGGGGGGGTAGAGCTGCAAAGAGAAGGTTTTTTTTACCATAATACAATTATACAGAGTTATAGTAGTTAATTCTAGCGATTAATGCATTAAGGTCAAAAACCTTTTAGCCTTAGAACGACTTTAACTTCCCTGATTTGATCAACCACTTTCAGTTACTTCTTCAAATAATAGGCGTGTTCACAAATAAAGAAAGTGATGAATAAAGAATATTGTTTTTATGTTTTATTTTATTTTTTTTTATCTTTAATCACAGGGTTTGGCTTGGTAACTCACCATGCAAGAACTGTCTTTGTCAAATAAAATAATTCAAATAAGTTACCATTTATTGATCTGTGAAATTTTAACTGCATTAAATACTGCAATTTCTTATTCTGTATGTGTTCATGTATAACCCCTTCCCGCTGAGCGTACGCAGATGTGCCTACTCTGCTTTCCAGGGTTATACCGGGATAATGCCCGCAGCTGCAGGCATTATCCTGGAACTGTTTTTTTGAGCCGGCGATCGGCTATCCAGTTATAACAACCGATGTGGCTAAAAGCCGCTCGGCTGTTATACCAGAGGAGCAGGAGGGAACCCCCCCTCCCGCCGCGTCCCGCCGCTCTTACCGGGCCTCCCTTTCCATCGGGAGGCCCAATGACCAATCGGCCGCCTCCGGCGGCTGGGGACAGACTGGAACGAAGCCATGAGCAGCTTCGTTCCAGCCTCCTAATCGTAAACACCGAAGCGATGTCATGACGTCACTTCCTGTTATACAGTATTCAGAATCACCGAAAACGGCGATCTGAATACTTTGAAGTGCAAAGGAGGGATCGGGGGTCTTTTAGACCCCCGATCCCTCCATAAAGAGTACCTGTCACCACCTATTACTGTCATAAGGGATGTTTACATTCCTTGTGACAGCAATAAAAGTGATCAAAAAAAAATTTTTTTAAACACAATTTATAAATATAAATAAAATTAATAAGAAAAAAACATTTTTTTAAAGTGCCCCCGTCCCCGCGAGCTCGCACAGCAAAGAAAACGCATACGGAAGTCGCAACCGCATATGTAAACGGTGTTCAAATCACACATGTGAGGTATCGCCACTATCCTCAGAGCAAGAGCAATAATTCTAGCACTAGACCTCCTCTGTAACTCTAACGTGTTAACCGTAAAAAAAATTTTAAGCGTCACCTATGGAGATTTTTAGGTACCGTAGTTTGTCGCCATTCTACGAGTCACGAGTGCATGCAATTATAAAGCGTGACATGTTTGGTATCTATTTACTCGGTATATATATATATATATATATATATATATATATATATATATATATAATGTTTGGGGCTCTAAGTAATTTTCTAGCAAAAAATACTGATTTTAACTTGTAAACACCAATGTTCAAAAATAGGCTTAGTCGTGAAAGGGTTAATACTAATAGGACTATTCTTATTCTGTAGCAATGCTCTAAAACACTTAATATCATATTGCAATTGACATATTATACAAGACTCTGAAAATATGTTGATTACATCTAGGACCATTTACATGCTCATATACAGGAGTACCAAAGGTCTTCCTAATACACTGAGAATTTAGAATATCCCATTCTAGCAGAGTTGGTTTGAACAAAATGATTGACTTTATCTACATATTTTAACATGCAGACGTTAGATATTCATTCAAACTATACCTATAGATAATTATTTACTTGAAAAAAAAAACACAAGGCAATTTTCCCTTTTTTTTTTTTCTTGTATAATTAATATTTATAAATTTTTTTATAAAACAATACGAAGCATAAAAAAACAAAAAATATCAAAATAATAGGTTTAGTCAGTGAAGGACCGGCAGCAAATGTGACAGGCACTGTAAAACAGTTAGTACAGCAATGTGAACATATGCAAGGAGGTAGAATAAATTTAGTGACAGACAGTTGTCAAATTTATGAAAGTTGCCTTCACATACCTAACAGTGAGTGAACCATACAATTGAAACTCCGTTCAAAGTTTACTTAAGAAGGCAAGGCCTGTGTGTGAGTGTATATGTGTGTGTATATATATATATATATATATATATATATACACACATTACTTCACATGACACCGGTCTCTAGAAGAGCATGATTACAATGTCATAGAAGGGAGGTCCCATGTCTGAGATGGAAGATCAGACCACTGACAAACCAATAAATATAAAATAAAAATCAACATAAGCTGCAAAAAAATAATAATAATACAACCATTGGTTATATACTGACAAACTTTGTCAGGACTACAATATCTCTCTGTAGTAGTTGTAACTGTGACAGAAAATAGCCAGTTACATAGCAGCAGGAATAACACAAAGGGGAAAATACACTATAGTACCAAAAGTCTTGGGACACCTGCCTTTACAAGCACATGAACTTTAATGGTATCCTTGCCTTAGTCCGTAGGGACTAGGGATGAGCTTCGAGTTCGGGTCAAACTCATGTTCGACTCGAACATTAGCTGTTCGCAAGTTCGCTGAACAGCGAACAATTTGGGGTGTTCGCGGCAAATTCGAATGCCGCAGAACACCCTTTAAAAGTCTATGGGAGAAATCAAAAGTGCTAATTTTAAAGGCTTATATGCAAGTTATTGTCATAAAAAGTGTTTGGGGACCTGGGTCCTGCCCCAGGGGACATGGATCAATGCAAAAAAAAGTTTTAAAAATGGCCGTTTTTTCAGGAGCAGTGATTTTAATAATGCTTAAAGTCAAACAATAAAAGTGTAATATCCCTTTAAATTTCGTACCTGGGGGGTGTCTATAGTATGCCTGTAAAGGGGCGCATGTTTCCCGTGTTTAGAACAGTCTGACAGCAAAATGACATTTGGAAGGAAAAAACCCATTTAAAACTACCCACGGCTATTGCATTGCCAACAATACACATAGAAGTTCATTGATAAAAACGGCATGGGAATTCCCCACAGGGAAACCCCGAACCAAAATTTGAAAAAAAAAATGACGTGGGAGTCCCCCTAAATTCCATACCAGGCCCTTCAGGTCTGGTATGGATATTAAGGGGAACCCTGGACAAAATGTTTAAAAAAAAATGACGTGTTGTTCCCCCTAAATTACATACCTAACCCTTCAGGTCTGGTATGGATTTTAAGGGGAACCCCGCACCAAAAAAAAAACGGCGTGGGGTCTCCCCAAAAATCCATACCAGACCCTTATTCGAGCACGCAACCTGGCAGGCCGCAGGAAAAGAGGGAGGACGAGAGTGCGGCCCCCTCCCCCTCCTGAACCGTACCAGGCCACATGCCCTCAACATTGGGAGGGTGCTTTGGGGTAGCCCCCCAAAACACCTTGTCCCCATGTTGATGAGGACAAGGGCCTCATCCCCACAACCCTGGCCGGTGGTTGTGGGGGTCTGCGGGCGGGGGGCTTATCGGAATCTGGAAGCCCCCTTTAACAAGAGGACCCCCAGATCCCGGCCCCCCCCTGTGTGAAATGGTAAGGGGGTACTTACCCCTACCATTTCACTAAAAAACTGTCAAAAATGTTAAAAATGACAAGAGACAGTTTTTGACAATTCCTTTATTTAAATGCTTCTTCTTTCTTCTATCTTCCTTCATCTTCTTCTTCTTCTGGTTCTTCTGGCTCTTCTGGTTCTTCCTCCGGCATTCTCGTCCAGTATCTCCTCCGCGGCGTCTTCTATCTTCTTCTCCTCGGGCCGCTCCGCACCCATGGCATGGGGAAGGCTCCCGCTCTTCTCTTCATCTTCTTCATCTTCTTCTTTATCTTCTTCTTCACCAGGCCACATGAGGGCATGTGGCCTGGTACAGTTCAGGAGGGGGGGGCGCACTCTCGTCCCCACCTCTTTTCCTGCGGCCTGCCAGGTTGCGTGCTCAGATAAGGGTCTGGTATGGATTTTAGGGGGAACCCTACGTCATTTTTTTTTTTTTAATTTTGGCCGGGGTTTCCCCTAATATCCATACCAGACCTGAAGGGCCTGGTATGGAATTTAGGGGGACTCCCACGTCATTTTTTTTTTTGGTTCGGGGTTTCCCTGTAGGGAATTCCCATGCCGTTTTTATCAATGAACTTCTATGTGTATTGTCGGCAATGCAATAGCCGCGGGTAGTTTTAAATGGGTTTTTTCCTTCCAAATGTCATTTTGCTGTCAGACTGTTCTAAACACGGGAAACATGTGCCCCTTTGCAGGCATACTATAGACACCCCCAGGTACGAAATTTAAAGGGATATTACACTTTTATTGTTTGACTTTAAGCATTATTAAAATCACTGCTCCTGAAAAAACGGCCGTTTTTAAAACTTTTTTTTGCATTGATCCATGTCCCCTGGGGCAGGACCCGGGTCCCCAAACACTTTTTATGACAATAACTTGCATATAAGCCTTTAAAATTAGCACTTTTGATTATTCATGTTCGTGTCCCATAGACTTTAACGGTGTTCAAGCAAACTTTTTTCCTGTTCGCATGTTCTGGTGCGAACTGAACAGGGGGGCGTTCAGCTCATCCCTAGTAGGGACTAAGACGTAGAGTTGGCCCACCCTTTGCAGCTATAACAGCTTCAACTCTTATGGGAAGGCTGTCCACAAGGTTTAGGAGTGTGTCTATGGAAATGTTTTTTTTTTTTTAAGATTTTATTTGCCAAATAGTTATACATGTTATTAGCAAAATGCAACAAATATATATATATATATTACAATCCAAAATGCCAAAATGTATTCAGATTCTAATATAGCATACAAATAAAAGAATAGTACCTTTATTATATTACTTTTGTCATTACTCTTTAAACATTTGGCTGTTTTTTTGAAAATCAGGAGTAACTGAATTTAGTCTAAACAGTAGTATAGCAGAAAAGATATCTTACGTTTCTATAAACAGAAACTATATCGGTCATACAATATTCCTAAAAAAAAAAAGAGAAAACCAGAGGGAAATGTCCCTCAAAAACCCTTTGTGCTGTGTGCTGCTGTGATTCAACTCCCCACGAGATCATTTAGTTACTATCTAATAGATATTAATACCTTGCGTAGTTACAGGACAGATTGTAGCGTGTTTTCAGAATTAATCCATCTTCCCCATACTTTATTAAATTTTTTGTTCGATCCTCTAGATTCATACGTCATTTTATACATGGTGATATTGGCATTAACCAAACTCTTCCAGGCATTCAGTGTAAGATAGTCTCTTCTGATCCAGTGAAGTGCAATTAGTTTCCTTACATAGTAAAACAGTAACCTTAGTAGTGTTCTCATATTATTGCTCATAACTACATCTTCTATGATCCCTAGAAGGCCCACCAGTGGGCTACATATGTTTGGTATATCTAAAGTGTCAGCAATAAACTGGGTCACCTGGGACCATAATGGCTTCACTCTGTCACATTCCCATACTATATGTATAAAAGAGCCCTCTGCCCTCAAACATTTATGACAAATAGGATCCTCCTTTCGTCCCATTTTATAGAGCCTCAAAGGGGTATAATACATTTGATGCAAGTACCTAAGCTGTATTAGTTTGTCTCTGGCAGAAATAACCGTAGGTAAGTATGATGCAAGAACTCCCTCTCATTGACCATCTGTAATTTCTGGAATGATCTCCACCCATTTTTCTTTAAGTTTACTTTCTCTAGGATTCTCCCTTTCTGCTAGTGTATTGTAATATGTAGATATTTGTAGTTTATCTATGTAGATATTTATAGTATGATCTGGATTAGCAAGTAGTCTTTCTATCTTAGAATTCTCCAGTGGCACCGGTCCAACCCCAAACTGAGCATAGGAAGCATGTCTCAATCTGGTATATTGGTATTCCCATGCCTCTGGGATATTCAATTCTCTTCTCAACTGTGAAAAGGTTTTTAGTTCCCCATTGATATACAATTGGTGTAAGTATGTGAGCCCGTATTTAGCCCATCTAAATCCGTCTTCGAAATTGAAAAATTCTTTCAGGTTAGGGTTGAACCACAACGGTGCATTAGGGGATAAGTGAAGGGGATTATCTATTATATGTTTTATACAGATCCCCAATATCCTTTAAGCAGATTTTAGTATCTCCTTACCCCCTTCAGTGGGGACTTCTCCCCTAAAAAAGAAATTCAGTAAGGTTTCATATGAAGTAACAGCTGCTGCTTAAACTGCAACCGCAGCATTATTTAATTGTGGGAACATTCTCCAATGGATAAATACCAATTGGGATGCTAGATAGTACAATCGTAGGTCAGGTATTGCCAAACCACCTCTGTGAACTGGTAGCTGTAACACCTCAAGAGAGACCCTTGCAGCCTTATTGCCCCATAAAAAAAATGTCAATAGGGAGTTTATATGTTTGAATATTTTTTTCGGGATATATATTGGTGCATTAGAAAGAACGTACAAAAATTTTGGAAGGAAGACCATTTTAAATAGATTGGCCCTGCCATAGAGTGTAAGAGGAAGATCCTTCCATTTCTGTATTCCTTCACTAAACGTTCTGATTATAGGCCATAGATTGGCCTCAATGAATGAATCTACCGGTAATTGGACCACTATTCCCAGGTATTTAAACTTCTCTACAATGGCCAGAGGGCACTGGGCTGGAAGTATTAAGTCCGGCTGTGGATCCAGCGGAAAGAGGACTGACTTGGTCCAGTTGATTCGGAAGCCAGAGAAATCTCCGAACTCCCGGATCAACGAGAATGCCGTGGCCAGCGACTTGTCTGAATCTCTCAAGTATAGGAGCATGTCGTCTGCATATAACGACACACGCTCTACCAGGTCTCCAACCAGAAACCCCTGTAAAGTGTCATTAGTTCTAAGTTTAGCAGCCAGTGGCTCTATGGCCAAAGCAAATAGGAGAGGAGACAGGGGACAACCCTGTCTCGTTCCCCTATAGATCTTGAAAGAAGCTGAAACAGAACCATTTACTCTAATACTTGCTCGAGGGTCATTATACAAAAGTTTGATCCATGAAATAAATTTTGGCCCAAAATCCAGTTTACCTAGAAGAGAAAATAAATAATTCCATTCTACGGAATCGAACACCTTTTTGGTGTCTAAGGACGCTACAACGTCTATGGAAATGTTTGACTATTTTTCCAGAAGCGCATTTGTCAGGTCAGGCACTGATATGGACAAGAAGGCCTAACTCACAGTCTCCACTTTAATTCATCCAAAAGGTGTTCTATTGGGTTGAGGCCAGGACTCTGTGCAGGCCAGTCAAGTTCCTCCGCCCTAAACTCGCTCATCTATGTCTTTATGGACCTTGTTTGTGCACTGGTGCGTAGTCATGTTGGAACAGGAAGGGTCCATCCCCAAACACAAGTTGGGAGCATGAAATTGTCCAAAATGTCTTGGTATGCTGATGCCTTAACAGTTCCCTTTACTGGAACTAAGATGCCAAGCCCAACCCCTGGAAAACAACCACACACCACAATCCCTCCTTCACCAAATGGTTTGGACCAGTGCACAAAGCAAGGTCCATAAAGATATGGATGAGCGAGTTTGACCTCAACCCAATAGAACACCTTTGGGATGAGTAAGAGCGGAGACTGGGAGCCAGGCCTTCTTGTCCACATCAGTGCCTGACCTCACAAATGCCCTTCTGGAAGAATGGTCAAATATTCCCATAGACACACTCCTAAACCTTGTGGACTGCCTTCCCAGAAGAATTTAAGCTGTTATAGCTACAAATGGTGGGCCAACGCAATATTGAACCCTATGGACTAAGACTGGGATGCCATGTGTGTGTGTAAAGGCAGGCGTCCAAATACTTTTAGTAATATAGTGTATATGTAGCTATACATATATTACAGGTAGGTCAGTTGTAGCTGAGTAAGCTTATCAACATTCAGAGAATAATACATCCAACCAAACCAGATGTTGAGAAACTGTTGTTCTTTATGTTTAATAAGATAAACCCATCGCTGTGCCTCAATAATTCTCTCTGCCAGTCTTTAAGGGTAGGACAGTTACTCCGCTTCCAATATCTAGGGATGAGACTTTTGGCTGCATTCAGAAGATGTGGGGTAACACTTTGTTTATATGATTTTAAAGAGGAGGGGGTAACATGAAACAGTTAGTGAAAAGGAATGAATTCAATGATCCCAAGTGAAGTTTTTTTTTAATTCAAAATTTCTTGTCAGAATTTATTTATTTTGGGGCGTGTCCACCTTAAGTGCAAATATGTGCCCTAATATGGACAGCCTCTCCAACACCTAGAATCCACTCATAGGAAAATTCTTTCTAGTCGTTCTAGTTGGGGCGTCCGGTACCACCAGGAAAGAACTTATAGTGAGATTCTTGGGTTTTAGTGCTTATGGAAGAGAGATGGGAAGGTTTAATAATATTTTAAGGTTGGGGGCGTAGTAAAGCTGAGCCCCAGTTCTGCCTCCTATTCACATATAAAATAGAAGGTAGCTTCTGGCTGCACTCCAAACCAAAGCTTGCATGTTTTAAATAGTGAGTGTGTATTTTCATCTTGGTGAGCACACATCTTTTCAAACTACGTGAGGAAGTCAGAGGCATGGGGTTTAGGGCATAAATTGTGGAAAAAATCCTGCAGTTGCCTGTGTTGCCAAGCATCCAGAGGGAACCCTCCATATACTTGCCTTAGGTGTTCCAAAGCTAAAAGGCACCCTGCAGGGGCAAACCAATTTTCCTTTTTAATCCTTTAGTCAACAAAAACATCAACAGTGGTAATGGTGTACTTTATGAAAATTAACTATACCCTTGGCTTCAGAAGCTGGTGTTGCCCTCTTTAGCAGAAATTATTTCTTGTAGGCATTTTGCATAATTGCCTTTAATTTTTGACACCATGATGACTATGACATTCTTGACTACTCCCCCATGCAAAATTCCTTCAGTTGCAAGATGCTTTTGGGTTGACATGCATGAACTGTCTAATTTATATCCCCCACAACATTTCATTGGAATTCAATCAGGGCTTTGACTAGACCAGCCCATACCTCTCCATTTCTTCTTTTTGAGCCATTTCCATTTCAACAATTTTCAGACCACTTTTAGGCCTAATGTTATTACCAAGCACATTTTGACATAATTGAGAATTTACAGTTGACTCAATGAGCCCTGAAGCGGCAAAGCAACCCAAACCATAACATTTTCATCACTGTGCTTCACAGCTGGTGTGAAATTCTTCTCGTAAATTCTGTATTTGATTTGCGGTTTGTGTTACTGTGACCAAACAACTGTTTGATTCACAAGTCCACAGTACATTGTTTCAGAAGGCACAACCTTTATCTATACATTCAATGGCAAACTCTAGCCTTGCTCTACTGTGCTTTTTGGACACCAAAAGCTTTTTACTAGCACATATCCCACACAGGTTAAATTGGTTTAGTCTCTTCCAGATTGTTGATGCATGCATTTTAAACCTGCAATAACATTTTAGGGTTCTTGGAGACTTCTTTTAGCATGCTAGCAGTCTTTTTAAATCTGTCACTTGTAGATTATTTTCCTTACAGTAGAATAATTGATTCAAATAATTTGGCAATCATTTTAAATCTCTTGTCAGACTCCCAGGCATCCACCTCTTTTTTATTCTGAGGGCATTAAAGAGCTCTTTTGTTCTTGGGAATATGCACCCACATGTCAATACCAAATAAAACAAAATACTGTAGAAATCTTAGCTTTAAGTAAAACAGGTGCATACTTCCTAAAGAGGTTCTAATTTTTGTTCCTAATCTGTATCTGATTCTAATTACATGGCTTTAAAGGGGTAAAAAAGTAGGGGTGTACTTATATTTTTCACATGAAAAAATTAGCAGTTTCAATAATAAAGACTGTGAGAATAAATGCACCATGTCAATTGTATGTGTTATTGTTCAACAATTGTTTGCTTGAACATTTCCATGGGGTGCATTTATTTTTTTTCACGACTATATAAATATTACCAATGCCTCCTTTTCTAGAACAGACAACTTTGTGGATATTACAAACCTTGCTAAAAGAGCATCTTAGTGGGCAGCACGTGTAGCAGAGTGATGTGGGGGTAAGGCTGCCCACACATTATACAATTTTCTTGTACAATTTTCCTTTAGATTTACCAAAACACTTTTTTTTTTGTATGCAATCATGCAGACACCTGTACTACATAGTTAAAGGCAAATCTAAAGGAAATTAAATAAGAACATTGTATAATGTATGGCTAGTGGAGGAGTGTGGAGGGTATGACTTCATTAATTTTATAGAATAAAAGATAGGATAGCTTATTCTGGCAGTAGTTTTTACCAAAAACACACAGAGGAGGCTGAGCTTGTGCAAAAGGACATCATCATTCAAGAGTGATTAGTACAGCATAATGTCTAAATACAGCCTTGAATACAGTTTAAGGGTACAGACTCCCCTCTTTTAGACAAAATGACAGACAAAACATGAAGTGTTGTTTAGCTTCTCCAAAGTCGTTTTAACTCCTTGCAAGGTTTTTTGTGACACCATTCCATCCTAGTGAGCCTGTGGGGCAAAGATCTGATTGTTCTTTTTAAAAGAGCCATGATAAATTCTCTCTTGGGCATAACCTTTAAAGGAAAAATACATTCTCTGACCATAATTTCTTATTTTGTCTTTACTAATTTTCTGTCTCACGTGTATGTATATAGAAGTATGTCAGTTTAATATGCAGTCTTGCTTCTTTCTTGAAGAAACACTATCTATATATATCTATATATATCGATATATATCTATATATATCGATATATAGATATATATCGATATATATAGATATATATCGATATCTATATATATAGATATCGATATATATCTATATATATATTTACTGTTTGCTTACTCCTTTTCACGTTGTTTTTGCTCATGTTTGATGAAACATTAAGTCCATCCAATTACCGCATAATGTGTACACGTCTAATGTCTTACTACAAGTAATTGGTACAAACTGCTAAAATAAGACTATTTCCAAGCTTTATGAACTTGTTTACTGGATCAACAGCTATTTGTATCCTGAAGTCATAAATAACCTTTTTTCCCTCCTTTTTAATTACTCTACCATATTGATTAGTACTCATTTGCAGTAAATCTGTATTGGCAACTTCCTCATTACACTCTTTGAAATGTCCTTTTCCCCTTATAACGTCCCGTGTACATTTCTACCTCTCTTCAATCTGCAGGTCAATAAAACATGCATATTAGAGTGTAGCTTGCTCATTATGCATAGTACTTGAAATAAGTTCCTGGTTGGTGCAAGGTGATATGTCACCATTACAAGGCAGAATGGCTAGAGGCTTTGTATAAAATTGTCAATACTGGATCCTTGACTTGGTGTAAGAATGCTTGCTTGTCAATGTTTGCCATATGAAACGAAGATGCTAATTGTGCACTCCTTTATTACCACTGGTCTCCTGGGAGGGAATTTATATAGCGGGAAATGTGAGAAAATTACTATGCAGAATTCTGGGAAATTGAACATGCAGGACTTATGAAAATCTTTAATTTTAAAGGGGTACTATAAGGATTTCGGGCCTGCGAGTGCACGTAGGTCTGCGAGTGGCCTGTGAGTGCACGTAGGTCTGCGAGTGGCCTGCGAGTGCACGTAGGCCTGCGAGTGCACGTAGGTCTGCGAGTGGTCTGCGAGTGCACATAGGTCTGCGAGTGGCCTGCAAGTGCACGTAGGTCTGTGAGTGCACGTAGGTCTACGAGTGTTCTGCAAGTGCACGTAGGTCTGCGAGTGTTCTGTGAGTGCACGTAGGTCTGCGAGAGTTCTGCAAGTGCATGTAGGTCTGCGACTGTTCTGTGAGTGCATGTAGGTCTGCGACTGTTCTGCGAGTGCACGTAGGTCTGTGAGTACCTGTGTATTGTCTTGAGTATTAGTGCCAGGAAGCTAGCTGTTAGGTAATTTGGACAGGGTAAAATCCCCAATCCTCACTAAATTTAATAGGTACGATGCCCGGCGGGTGTGGAGAGGCGACACTTTGTACATCTTGCTGCATGTATGCGTTCCTTGATCATCCGATCGAGGGCGAATACTGCTGTGCAAAATGTAAGCACATTGTTTCGCTGGAAGCCCAGGTTCTGAATCTGGGGAAGCAACTGTCAGCACTGAGAAGTCCCTCCACACTAAAGGAGAGCCAAGAATGTACACGGCAGGTGCCAGCAGGGGCCAGCACAGGGGCGGGTGGAGATAAAGAGGTGCAGGCACTAGCAAAGAGTAGATGGGTGACAGTCAGGAAGGGTAGAGGGGGAAGTGCCAGGGAGGCCGATCCAGGACTGGAGCATTCCAATAAGTACGATCCATATAGTGACATTGGTGAAACCAGTCAGGGACCAGCACTGCTGGAGCTGAGGGACTCTCCTAGCTGCTGGGGGAAGAACTCCTCCAGTGAGAGTGGGGGGGCAGCGAAGGGAAAGGAAAGACAGATTCTGGTGGTAGGGGACTCAATTCTTAGAAGGACAGAGAGGGCAATCTGTAACCAAGACCTGAAGCGCCGAACAGTATGTTGTCTACCGGGTGCTCGGGTTCGGCACATCACGGATCTTGTGGACAGATTACTGGGAGGGGCTGGGGAAGACTCAGCTGTCATGGTGCACGTTGGCACCAATGACAAAGTCAGAGGCATATGGAGTGTCCTAAAGAACAATTTTACGGACTTAGGAGCTAAATTGAGGAAAAGGACCTCCAAGGTAGTATTCTCAGGAATACTACCAGTACATTGAGCCACACCAGAAAGGCAGAGGAAGATTAGAGAAGTAAACAAGTGGCTGAAGAGCTGGTGTAGTAAGGAGGGGTTTGGGTTCCTGGAGGACTGGGCCGACTTCTCAGTCGATAACCGATACCTAAATGAGGAGGGTGCAGATCTGCTGGGAATGAAGATGGCCAAAAAGTGAGAGAGGTTTTTAAACTAGGTGATGGGGGAGGGTCCAGAGGTAGATATAGTCAGCGTGGAAGATATTCCAGAGGGTAGTATTGGGGGCATTAGTGGTAGGTTGACCAAAGCACAAAAACACAAGGTAAGTATAGTAGCAAGTCCTAGTTGCAATCTCAAAACACCCAATACGAGGACAATATCCGGCCAGTCTAAACTATGTGGCACGTTCACCAATGCCAGGAGCATGGCAGACAAGATGGGTGAACTAGAGATACTGTTGTACGAGGAGGATTTTGATTTTGTGGGAATTTCAGAGACCTGGTTCAACAGCTCTCATGATTGGCTGGCAAACATTCAAGGGTATACCCTTTACCGCAAGGATAGAAAGGGTAAAAAAGGGGGAGGGGTATGCCTATATATCAAGTTCAAGTATATCAAGTACATCATGTACAAGTGAATGTGAGAGATGACATCACTGAGGGAGCTAGGGAGGAGGTGGAATCCTTATGGGTAGAGCTCCAAAGGGATGAAGCTAAGGGGAAAATAATACTGGGAGTATGCTATAGGCCCCCTAACCTGAGGGAGGAAGTGGAGACAGATCTCCTATCACAATTTGAATTAGCAGCAAGGATGGGAAGTGTTATCATAATGGGGGATTTTAATTATCCAAACATAGACTGGGTGGTGGGAACCGCGCATTCATTTAAGGCTCACCAGTTCCTCAATGTCTTGCAGGACAATTTTATGGGTCAGATGGTAGATGCACCAACTAGAAATAAAACATTACTGGATCTACTGATTACCAACAATACAGACCTGATCACGGATGTGGAAATACGGGGCAATTTAGGTAACAGCGATCACAGGTCAATTAGTTTCAGTATAAATCACACAAATAGGAAACATAAAGGGAATACAAAGACACTGAATTTCAAAAGAGCCAACTTCCCTAAACTACAAACCTTGCTAAAAGGCATAAATTGGGATAAAATATTAGGAACAAAGAATACGGAGGAGAGATGGGTTTGTTTTAAGAGCATATTAAATAAGAGCATTAGCCAATGTATCCCATTGGGTAATAAATTTAAAAGAGCGAACAAAAGTCCTGGATGGCTTAACTCCAATGTAAAAATGCATATAAAAGCAAAGGAGAAGGCCTTCAGAAAAATACAAGGTTGAGGGGTCATCCTCAGCATTCAGTCTTTATAAAGAATGCAACAAGAAATGTAAGGGTGCAATTAGGACGGCTAAGATAGAACATGAAAGACACATAGCGGAGGAGAGCAAAAAAAAATTCCAAGAAATTCTTTAAGTATGTAAACAGTAAAAAAGGGAGGACAGACCATATTGGCCCCATAAAGAATGAGGAAGGACATCTGGTTACAAAGGATGGGGAGATGGTGAACGTATTGAATTTATTCTTCTCCTCAGTCTTCACGAGTGAATCAGGGGGCTTCAGTAACCTCCATGGTTAACAAAGGACAGAATTAAAATTAGACTTGAGAAACTTAACATTAATAAATCACCGGGACCAGATGGCTTGCATCCGAGGGTACTTAGGGAACTCAGTCAAGTGATTGCCAGACCATTGTTCCTAATTTTTACTGACAGTCTACTGACTGGAATGGTACCAGCTGATTGGAAAAAGCCAATGTAGCACCAATATTTAAAAAGGGCCCAAAATACATCCCTGGGAATTACAGACCAGTTAGCCTAACATCAATAGTATGTAAACTCTTGGAGGGGACGATAAGGGACTATATACAAGATTTTAGTAATGAGAAAGGTATTATTAGCAGTAATCAGCATGGATTCATGAAGAATCATTCTTGCCAAACAAATCTACTAACCTTCCATGAGGAGATGAGGTGCCATCTAGATAAAGGAAGGCCCGTAGTTGTGGTGTATCTGGATTTTGCAAAAGCATTTGACACAGTTCCCCATAAACGTTTACTGTACAAATTAAGGTCTGTTGGCATGGACCATAGGGTGAGTACATAGATTTAAAACTGGCTACAAGGGTGAGTTCAGAGGGTGGTGATAAATGGGGAGTACTCGGAATGGTCAGGGGTGGGTAGTGGGGTTCCCCAGGGTTCTGTGCTGGGACCAATCCTATTTAATTTGTTCATAAATGACCTGGAGGATGGGATAAACAGTTCAATCTCTGTATTTGCAGACGATACAAAGCTAAGCAGGGCAATAACTTCTCCGCAGGATGTGGAAACCTTGCAAGAAGATCTGAACAAATTAATGGGGTGGGCAACTACATGGCAAATGAGATTCAATGTAGAAAAATGTAAAATAATGCATTTGGGTGGCAAAAATATGAATGCAATCTATACACTGGGGGAAGAACCTCTGGGGGAATCTAGATGATAGGCCCAGCAATGGCATGCAATGCCAAGCTGCTGCTAACAAAGCAAACAGAATATTGGCATGCATTAAAAAGGGGATCAACTCCAGAGATAAAATGATAATTCTCCCACTCTACAAGACTCTGGTCTGGCCGCACCTAGAGTATGCTGTCCAGTTCTGGGCACCAGTCCTCAGGAAGGATGTACTAGAAATGGAGCGAGTACAAAGAAGGGCAACAAAGCTAATAAAGGGTCTGGAGTATCTTAGTTATGAGGATAGGTTACGAGCACTGAACTTATTCTCTCTGGAGAAGAGACACTTGAGGGGGGATATGATTTCAATATACAAATACCGTACTGGTGACCCTACAATAGAAATAAAACTTTTTCGCAGAAGAGAATTTAACAAGACTCGTGGCCACTCATTAAAATTAGAAGAAAAGAGGTTTAACCTTAAACTACGCAGAGGGTTCTTTACTATAAGAGCGGCAAGGATGTGGAATTCCCTTCCACAGGCGGTGGTCTCAGCGGGAAGCATCGATAGCTTCAATAAACTATTAGATAAGCACCTGAATGACCACAACATACAGGGATATACAATGTAATACTGGCACATAATCACACATAGGTTGGACTTGATGGACTTGTGTCTTTTTTCAACCTCACCCATTATGAAACTAAGATTTGGAGTCAGTTTTTTTTATGTTTATACATTTTTGGGTGCCTAATAAATTGCATAGTGTATTAGAAGTGATTCTAAAGGCTTGAGGCTTTTTATCTTAATGCATGCAATATATTAAGGTAAAAAAACATCTGTGCCAGAGGGAACCCCCCCAGCCCCCCCCTCCACACCCGTAATCTGAGCCTGATCTTTATCCAGGGATGTGCATGAGATCAGCTCTATCCCTCCTCACTGGGCAGATGGGGGCGGGGCAGAGCCACGTTGTCTAGTTTATAGACGTAGACATGGTGGCTTGGGAGGGAGCCCGTATAAGTGCCCCCATAGAAAACGGCTTCCTATGGTGGGCACTTGCCGAAGAAGAGGAACCAAGAGCACTGGCGAGGGACTCCAGAAGAAGAGGATGGGGGCTGCTCTGTTTAATACCATTGTACAGAACAGGTAAATATGACCTGTTTACTATTTTAATAAAAAAAAAAAAGGAAGCTTTACTTTAAAGGATAAGTTTACCTTTCATAATGTGTTACATGTTACACCCATATTCAGGGTATAACATGTAACATGTTACGAATGGACCACCCCCCGCACCCCCAATTCCCCAATCTGAAAGCTAGCGGGGACCTTCTCCCCTCCCCCATCCCACTAGCTCTCACAATTTAAAAAAAATGTGGCCAAGCGGGGCACTGCTTGCCCGGCCACGTCACTCATTCACAGTGTTCTGTGAATGGAAAACGACAAGGTCTTTTGCAGTTGTGGAGCACTGTGGTAGTTCATTCTCTCTTCCTGTCAGATTGTATCAGCACGTATGCTATGTATGGGCACACAGATACACTGACAGATCTGCAGGATACCCGCTTAGCAACAACAATCTGCTGATCACTGGTGCAATGCTTTAGAGGCTCCAGAAACATAAAATTATAAATACACATTTTTTTTACCTGTAAAAAAATGTGCATTTATTATTTTTTTTAAAACAGATGGTCCACAAGTTACAAATGCCTACACTTGAAGTACCACCACTGCACCAAGGATAATGCAATAAATGAAAAGCTGCCACTTAAATAAATTAAACGTAAGAAAAATATTTACCCTGTGTATTACAGTAAATAGTAGTGCTGGTGTCTCAAAATTACACAATGATCACCTTATGATATGTGTGAAAAACATAAAAATATATACAGTTTCAATCATAGTCAAAATCTTCCACCACACCGCGAGCACTTGGTGATGCCACTCCCTGTACGGTAACAAGTTGTGACGTTGGATGCTAAACCATGAAGTAACACTCCGAGGTTTATGACCTTGTGTGAGTGTGATACAGGACACACACACCAGGTCCGCTGTGACCACATGTGCCAGTTCTTGCTGTGGCTACTAGATAAGATACATGCTTGTTTATTTATTATTACATGTGAGTGCAATTTTTGATGGCTTTTTATTTTAATTTAACTTAATAAATTTATCATGATGATACTGCATTATCTGAGCACTTTATTTCATTTTTCTGTGGAAAGTATCTGACATCTGATGCACAATTGGATATCGGTGGATGATTTAACCCTGGGAGGGTTGATATTTATTTGCTGAGCATGAGAATGCAAGGCATCTTCATCTGGTGAGTGCATTTCTTAGAGGGAGTGGCATCACCAAGTGCACACCGTGTGGTGGAATATTTTGAAGACTATTATCTATATGTGACAATATGGCGCCAAATTGCCACATAGTGTAGTAAGTTAATTGATTGAATACATAAGTAAAAACAACTTTGTATGCACTCACAAGCAAAGTGGAGTACTAGGCGTGTCGCTGTGGTAAAACTCCAAGCCTTGTATGGATAGATCGGTAAAGCTGACACAGCCTCCTGTCTCCCAAAATGTCCGGCGGACCGGACTCTGTCGGGCAATTCGATCGTGTGTGGGCTCCAGCGGACTTTTTTTTCCCAAAAGTCTGATGGACCTAGAAATAAAACATGTTTTAAATCTGTTCGACAGACTAGGCTTTCTAGCGTGCAAACTGTTCGTCTGTGTGCTTGTCCGCATGTTCTGAAACAAGTACAAGATGGAAGCGCTCGGTCTGGTAAAACTAGCCTTCAGATTGAAGCTAGAACATTCCTCACGCTGCTAATTCTGTGATCTTTTAATACAGCGCATTATTTTCTTCATTATAATGCTAGAAGAATGAAGTTGTTTTGCTGCTTATATTCACACAGAGTTTTTAAAAGCCAGATCTCCATAAATAATGTTTACAATTCTCTTTTAGACTCATCTTTTATAATTTTATATTTCAACAATATATATTTTCCAATTTGGTAAAAAATAAAAAAAATTCTAGTGATTTCCATTTTTTATTTTTTTTGGAGTTTCAAGTTACCACAATAACATTATAATCTTGTATTTTTTATGAACCTTAATGAGGTGTCCCTTGTTAATTTGACATAGGGGGGTTATTTACAAAAGGCAAATTCGTTTAGCACTACAAGTGCAAAGTGCACTTGAAATTGCACCGAAAGAGCACTTGGAAGTGCAGTCGCTGTGGATCCGAGGGGCACATGCAAGGAAACTAAAAAAAACAGCATTTTAGCTTGCACATGATTGGATGATAAAATCAGCAGAGCTTCCCCTCATTTCAGATCTTCCCCTCAGATTTACAGCGACTGCACTTCCAACAAGTGCACTTGCAGTGCAATTTAAAGTGCACTTTGCACTTGTAGTTTGCACTTAGGGATGAGCCGAACACCCCCCTGTTCGGTTCACACCAGAACATGCGAACAGGCAAAAAATTTGTTCGAACACGCAAACACCGTTAAAGTCTATGGGACACGAACATGAATAATCAAAAGTGCTAATTTTAAAGGCTTATATGCAAGTTATTGTCATAAAAGTGTTTTTTGGACCTGGGTCCTGCCCCAGGGGACATGGATCAATGCAAAAAAAAGTTTTAAAAAGGGATGTTTTTTCGGGAGCAGTGATTTTAATAATGCTTAAAGTGAAACAATAAAAGTGTAATATTCCTTTAAATTTCATACTTGGGGGGGGGGTGTCTATAGTATGCCTGTAAAGGGGCGCATGTTTCCCGTGTTTAGAACAGTCTGACAGCAAAATGACATTTCAAAGGAAAAAAAATCATTTAAAACTACTCGCTGCTAGAGATGAGCTTCGAGGTCGAGTCGAACTCATGTTCGACTCGAACATAGGCTGTTCGCAAGTTCGCCGAACAGCGAACAATTTGGGGTGTTCGCGGCAAATTCGAATGCCGCGGAGCACCCTTTAAAAGTCTATGGGAGAAATCAAAAGTGCTAATTTTAAAGGCTAATATGCAAGTTATTGTCATAAAAAGTGTTTGGGGACCTGGGTCCTGCCCCAGGGGACATGGATCAATGCAAAAAAAAGTTTTAAAAACGGCCGTTTTTTCAGGAGCAGTGATTTTAATAATGCTTAAAGTCAAACAATAAAAGTGTAATATCCCTTTAAATTTCGTAGCTGGGGGGTGTCTATAGTATGCCTGTAAAGGGGCGCATGTTTCCCGTGTTTAGAATAGTCTGACAGCAAAATGACATTTCGACGGAAAAAACTAATTTAAAACTACTTGCGGCTATTGCATTGCAAACAATACACATAGAAGTTCATTGATAAAAACAAGGGGAACCCCGAACCAAAATTAAAAAAAAAAAATGACGTGGGAGTCCCCCTAAATTCCATACCAGGCCCTTCAGGTCTGGTATGGATATTAAGGGGAACCCCGGCCAAAATTTAAAAAAAAAATGATGTGTTGTTCCCCCTAAATTCCATACCAGACCCTCCAGGTCTGGTATGGATTTTAAGGGGAACCCTGCGCCAAAAAAAAAAAAAAAAAACGACGTGGGGTCCCCCCAAAAATCCATACCAGACCATTATCCGAGCACGCAACCTGGCAGGCTGCAGGAAAAGAGGGGGGGACGAGAGTGCACCCCCCCTCCTGAACCGTACCAGGCCATATGCCCTCAACATTGGGAGGGTGCTTTGGGGTAGCCCCCCAAAACACCTTGTCCCCATGTTGATGAGGACAAGGGCCTCATCCCCACAACCCTGGCCGGTGGTTGTGGGGGTCTGCGGGCGGGGGGCTTATCAGAATCTGGAAGCCCCCTTTAACAAGGGGACCCCCAGATCCCGCCCCCCCTGTGTGAAATGGTAAGGGGGTACTTACCCCTACCATTTCATTAAAAAACTGTCAAAAATGTTAAAAATGACAAGAGACAGTTTTTGACAATTCCTTTATTTAAATGCTTCTTCTTTCTTCTATCTTCCTTCATCTTCTTCTTCTGGTTATTCTGGTTCTTCCTCCGGCGTTCTCGTCCAGCATCTCCTCCGCGGCTTCTATCTTCTTCTCCTCTCACCGCTCCACACCCATGGCATGGGGGGAGGCTCCCGCTCTTCTCTTCATCTTCTTCTTCATGTTCTTCTCTTCTTCCTTCTTCTCTTCTTTAAGAAAGAACGCCTACATTAAAAGGGTTATATTACAAGATAAAGGTACCATCATCCCAAAAGTCAAGTACAAAGAGAGGCAAGGGGTAGGGGACGGCCGCAGTTGGCTGCTCCTGTCGGCCAGTATCCCAACCCCCCACAGGGGAAAAAGGGGGGACTATTGCGGTACTCAGTATAACTAATTATACGGTAAGAGGAGGTAAAAAGGGAAAATAACAATTTGATAAAATTTCAATTTAAATAGGAATAATATTAAAAGATTATTACAGTGTCACATACAGTTGCAAAACAAAAGCAATATATACAACCATATGGATTACACCCAATGAAGATGGTCTATACATATATAGCTTGAATTCTCGTCCGGTTTCGCGGTTTTCACCGCTTCCTCAGGAGAGCCATATCTATAGTGCAACATAGAATAGATTGTAATAAATGCAACTAAATCAAAAAAATGTGTAAGAGAGTTGTTATCGCAGCAGAGTCATTAAAAATACATTGAACAATTACATACAATTGTATACAATAAAGATGAGCTCACCCGTTCAGGAATTCTCTGTGGGTATGCAAGGCCCCATGTAATTCCCCCTACGGCGAACACAGGGGATAACAAACAGCCTCTGGTGGATAGATTTTTAAAAAAATTATTATATTGGATTATACAGGTCACTGGACTAAAGAATCCAAGGAAAGATGGAATAAAGGGGTGCCAGTGAAAAAATTCTAGAATTTCAAAGCCAGTGTGCAGGAGAGGGGTAAGAGGAAATTAGTGATGATGGAGGGAAAATGGTGTGGAGGAATGAGGGGGGAGGGAAGAGGGAAGAGAGGGGGGAGATGACTGTGGAAGTCCCGTCAAGTCACCGTGCATCAGAGGGGGGGCGGGGTCACCGGGTGGCCCCGCCTCCCGTTATTTAAGAACCGTCAGGCGAGGAGACGCCGTCACACAGTGGGAGCCTCCCTCCATGCCAGCATGGATGCGGAGCGGCCCGGAGAAGAAAATGAAGAAGAGAAGAAGAGAAGAAGGAAGAAGAGAAGAACATGAAGAAGAAGATGAAGAGAAGAGCGGGAGCCTCCCCCCATGCCATGGGTGCGGAGCAGCCAGAGGAGAAGAAGATAGAAGACGCCGCGGAGGAGATGCTGGAGGAGAATGCCGGAGGAAGAACCAGAAGAACCAGAAGAACCAGAAGAAGAAGATGAAGGGAGATAGAAGAAAGAAGAAAGAAGAAGCATTTAAATAAAGGAATTGTCAAAAACTGTCTCTTGTCATTTTTAACATTTTTGACAGTTTTTTAGTGAAATGGTAGGGGTAAGATTCCAGATTCCGATAAGCCCCACGCCCGCAGACCCCCACAACCACCGGCCAGGGTTGTGGGGATGAGGCCCTTGTCCTCATCAACATGAGGACAAGGTGTTTTGGGGGGCTACCCCAAAGCACCCTCCCAATGTTGAGGGCATGTGGCCTGGTATGGTTCAGGAGGGGGGGCCGCACTCTCGCCCCCCCTCTTTTCCTGCGGCCTGCCAGGTTGCGTGCTCGGATAAGGGTCTGGTATGGATCTTTGGGGGGACCCCACGCCGTTTTTTTTTTTTTTGGGCACGGGGTTCCCCTTAAAATCCATACCAGACCTGATGGGTCTGGTATGGAATTTAGGGGGAACCCCACGTCATTTTTTTTTTAAATTTTGGCCGGGGTTCCCCTTAAAATCCATACCAGACCTGAAGGGCCTGGTATGGAATTTAGGGGGACTCCCACGTCATTTTTTTTTTTAAATTTTGGTTCGGGGTTCCCCTGTGGGGAATTCCCATGCCGTTTTTATCAATGAACTTCTATGTGTATTGTCGGCAATGCAATAGCCGCGAGTAGTTTTAAATGGGTTTTTTCCTTCGAAATGTCATTTTGCTTATAGACTGTTCTAAACACAGGAAACATGCGCCCCTTTACAGGCATACTATAGACACCTCCCTGCTACGAAATTTAAAGGGATATTACACTTTTATTGTTTGACTTTAAGCATTATTAAAATCACTGCTCCTGAAAAAACTGCCATTTTTGAAACTTTTTTTTGCCTTGATCCATGTCCCCTGGGGCAGGACCCAGGTCCCCAAACACTTTTTATGACAATAACTTGCATATAAGCCTTTAAAATTAGCACTTTTGATTATTCATGTTCGTGTCCCATAGACTTTAACGGTGTTCGCGTGTTCGAACTAACTTTTTTCCTGTTTGCATGTTCTGCTGCGAGCCGTACAGGGGGGTGTTCGGCTCATCCCTACTCGCGGCTATTAATGAATTGCCGGTCCAACAATACACATAAAAGTTCATTGATAAAAACAGCATGGGAATTCCCCACAGGGGAACCCCGAACCATAATTTAAAAAAAAATGATGTGGGGGGGTCCCCCTAAATTCCATACCAGGCTCTTCACGTCTGGTATGGATATTAAGGGGAACCCCGGACAAATTTTTTTTAAAAATGTCGTGGGGTCCCCCTCAAAATCTATACCAGACCCTTCAGGTCTGGTATGGATTTTAAGGGGAACCCCGGCCAAAATTTAAAAAATGGCGTGGGGTTCCCCCAAAAATCCATACCAGACCCTTATCCGAGCATGCAACCTGGCAGGCCGCAGGAAAAGAGGGGGGGCGCTCTCTTGCCCCCCCCTCCTGAACCGTACCAGGCCACATGCCCTCAAAATTGGGAGGGTGCTTTGGGGTAGCCCCCCAAAACACCTTGTCCCCATGTTGATGGGACAAAGGCCTCATCCCCACAACCCTTGCCCGGTGGTTGTGGGGGTCTGCGGGTGGGGGGCTTATCGGAATCTGGAAGCCCCCGTTAACAAGGGGACCCCCATATCCCGGACCTCCCCCCTGTGTGAAATGGTAAGGGGTTACAAAAGTACCCCTACCATTTCACAAAAAACTGTCAAAAATGATAAAAATGAAAAGAGACAGTTTTTGACAATTGCTTTATTTAAATGCTTCTTCTTTCTTCTATCTTCTATCTTCTTGAAGCTCATCCCTATTTGCACTTGTATTGCGAAATGAATTTGCCTTTTGTAAATAACCCCCATAGTCTTTTTGACATGTATCTGCCTACTCACAAACAAACTGTCCTTTTTGAATAAAAACACATAGTAAATTCTTTTTTGTAAATAAAATAGCCATTTATTCTGGTTAACAAAATAAAGAGGAAGGCAACACTGGAGACATTTTTGGAATTTGTGAAGCCTTTTGTCCCCCAGGGCACACATCAAGTCAGTGGAAAACAAAATTGGGATCTTGCGGAGTCCATATAATAGGGAAAACATTCTGCATCTTCTGTCAGACCAGACTGAAGACAGGCAATCACTTTCGACTCTTCCGTGGAGCCTTCCCTCCACACTGCCCTGCAGCCTTTCCTCCACGTTGCCCTGGAGCCTTCCCTCCACGCATCTCTGCAGCCTTCCTTGGAGGCTGTGCCTCTGGTGGTGTACTTGTGGCAGGAGGAGGAGGAGGAGTAAGGGCTTCATCATAAATATGGCTGGTTTCAGTAAGCTGGCCCCTCAACCCCTTCTGAAGGGCCTCAGAAAAAAGCCCCTCACAGAGGAGGCGTTGGCCCTTCTCCAGTTCCATCAACCTGGTGGCCAAATATGTATTATAGGCCTCTTCAGCATTGGGGGGGTTACTGAGGATTTGGGTTGCTTCCCGAATGAGGACAAGTGATTGCTCCTCTGTTCTGGTTATCTTCCTGGGCCTATTGATGGGAAGGCAGAGGGGAGGCACCTGGCATTCTGTGAGGCTCCTACTAGGCCCAGCCACCTCTTGCCTTCCACTGGGCATGGCCTCCTCCTCTCTACCACTGGGCATGGCCTTCTCCTCTCTACCGCTGGGCACGGCCTTCTCCTGGCTGAGCTTATCCTGTGTATAAAAAAAGGGACATAGTCCGTCATATGATGGCTGAGAGAAACAAACGGAACCGGCTGGCCATAATCCCAAAGCATTCTCCACAACTCTTCTCGCTCTGGCCAGCCGGTAGTTAAAAACCCTCCTCTCCGGGGTGAGGGTCCTTTGGGGGAACGACCTTATCAGGTGCTTGCCCAAACCGAAGGCTTCATCAGTGATGAATACAGAGGGGAGTCCCTCAACGTTCTTGGCATCAGGTGGCAATCCCAGGCCACCAGTCTGGAGACGCTGGTAGAACTCCGTTTGGGCGAAGACTCCTCCATCTGACATCCGGCCATTCTTCCCCACGTTCACATACATAAAATCATATTGTGCTGATACCACCACCATCAACACTACACTATTAAACCCCTTGTAATTGAAGTAGTAAGACCCCGAATGGGGTGGTGGCACAATGCGAAAATGCTTACCATCAATCGCCCCTACACAGTTGGGAAAGTCCCAACGGTCAGCGAACTGGGAGTCCACAGTCTGCCATTCCTGTGGCGTGGAAGGAAACTGTGGAGTCAAACAAGAAAAAAAATATATATAAGGATAAAACTTACCTTAATATAGTCATTCTGCAGGTCCTGAATAGTAGTAGAACAGGTGTCTGGGATAATGATCCCCAGAGCCTGGGGGAGATGCCTGTCGAGAACTTAAGGTCCTGAAGGCTTCTCCCAGTTGCCAAGTAACGCAACATGGCAACTAGCCTCTGCTCCGTAATGATGGCTTGCCGCATGCAGGAATCCTGCCTATTGATATAAGTGGTTAGTAAAGCCAGCAGACGTTGAAAAACAGGGGCCCTCATCCTGAGATAATTCCTGAAATCCTCAGGATTATTCTCACGGATCTCACAAAGCAAAGGCATGTGCAAGAATTGGTCATGCTGGCGCAGCCAATTCTTTGTCCATGAACTCCTCCTCGCCCTGTTCATGAACTGGGCTCGAGTCAAAGTATGAACCGCAACACCAAGCCCCCACACAGCACGAACTCGAGAACGAGTACGTACACACACCATGGCTTCAAAACGGTTGACTGGTCAAACAAACAAACTTAAACAAATGCACCGAAGAACAGCAAGGTCTGTGAAGAGTGACCTGAAGAACAGGAACGAGCGGACCAGAACGGCCTGATATACAGGTACGAACTGACCAACACGCACTGAAAACCAGATACAAACCCCACAAGCACAAACTGAACCGCAGAAAACGATCGAAATAAGCTGAAGTCTGAAAAGCGCGAATCGTCTCTAACCACTACTAAAATTAGATAAACACGAGATTAGCAGGAGCCCAAAGGATGATGTACTGGGGCTTGAACTTCCTTTTTCTAGTCCTGTCGTACGCGATGTACGTCACCGTGTTCAAAACCAGCAGACTTTTGGAGTGATCGTGTGTGTCCAAGTCCGTTCATTTGAAAGTCCGGTGGACCTACGCTGCAAAGTCCATAGAAAAAACTGTTGGACCTAGTCTGTCGAAAAGTCCACTCGTGTGTACGCGGCATTATGTGCAAGAAAACAAAAAAAAAAGCAAGGTTCCCAGCAGACTTTTATCGGTATGTGTTGAAATAGATAGGGGGGCTGACAGTATGTGATTAGGGAGAGATGGCTGTGTTATATCGTGTTATTTCAAACACAGTACTGTGTTGTGCTATAGTTTGCAGAAAGAGATAGCTGATGCTACAAAGTGATAAGAAATGCTATACATAATGCAATGCATTGTATGCAGAAACCTTTTGCCTGTATTTTCAGATAATGGAAGGATATGTCCAATGTGCCTTCAAACCCCAGATCACTGAAAGGAGGAGCATTAGTGGCAGTGGCTGCCTCCAACCACAGTCAAAGGCAGTACCTGAAGCTGTTGCTAGCTAGAAAAAGGTTTCCTATAATCAGCCCCTGAACCCACAATTGTACCTTTTACATCATTACCAGCTCCTGCCACGAAAGCTGAGCTGCCAACTCCCCTGTGCTGCCACCATTTCCAGATCCTGCCACCACTGCTGGCCTTCCACCTCTCCTATGTTGTCATCATTACCAGTTCTGCCACATCCCCTGGACTGTCACCATTACCAGCTACTGCCACATCTTCTTGTCTGCCACCATTACCATCTCTCGCAACCTCTGCTGACCTGCCACCATTACCAGCTCTTGGAGCCTCTCCTACTCCCTTTCCAGTGCTTTGGCACTGTAACAGTGTCACACACATAATGTTTCCACAGCTGGGTCTCCACCAGTGGTGGTCCGTGCATTGTGGGCGCACAGTCACCCCCCTGAACACCTCTGCCGCCCTCCCTATCCATGTGCCCGGCCCCTCTCAGGACGGCGGACACATGAATTTCTATGGCAGGGATAGGCGGGGGTGTGTATTTTTAAGCACGTGGTTAGAGCCAGAGTCTCTAATAGGCTTCAAAATAGGGTAGGCTCTGGGCACAGGGCACTGCGCCCTGATCCCACCCTGTTGTGTGACGATAACGAATGAATTTTCGCTATGGTCACACTACAGTTCCTCCCCGCCAATCAGGAGGCAGGTCTGTGAGTCCTGTTTCCCGATTGGCCAAAGCGCCAGGAGTCCCTATTGGACACCTAACGCTTTGGTGGAAGAGGAGACACACGAGGGGAAACCTGAGGAGCGGACACCGGAGCCGCCGCTTCCCGCACTGGAGGAGAGGAGAAGGACAGCCCTGCAACTGCAGGAGAGGAAGAGGACAGCCCCGCCACTGCAGAAGAGGAGGAGGACAGCCCCGCCAATGCTGGAGAGGAGGAGAGCCCCACCACACAGCGGGTAAGTGCCACCAGACACAGATGGTCCGGCTGGTGGTCAGTGCCACAGGTTTGTGCCAAAATGTTTGTGGGACAGAGTGTTTTCACCCCATAATGCCAATTCCAAACAAGGACATTTATCACCAGCTGATAAAGCGTATTCGACATTTTAATAGTTGGGTTTACATCTACAAACTATCATTAACCACTTGATCTCTGTTGCTATTCAGCAGTGTATGCAAATTAAATTTATATAATTTTTTTCTCACACAAATAGAGCTTTGTTTTGGTGGTATTTGATCACCACTGGGTTTTTTTTTATTATAGAAATGAAAGTCAGAACATTTTGAAAAAAACAATATTTTCTATTTATAAAACATATATTAACTGATAAAACCAAAGTTCTTTATTAATTTAGGCCAACATGTATTCTGCCGAGGCTGATCCTGCTAACACTGCATTTTTGGGGACACTATATTATTGAGGACACTAGTATAGTTCCAGACAGACATTATACTAGTAATAGAAGGCAAAGAGAGCTGTGCTAACCTTATTGGATTAAATTAATAAATGAGCCAAGGCCTTTCTCCTGAGGGGAAATCTGATGTCAGCTCATGGACGGATCGCACTCCGTATGGGATGAAGCCAAGCAGACGTCCTTATACTTTCACAAGGACCAAGGAGTCAACTCCGCAATCAATAGACAAATAGGCCAGGATATCCAAAAATAAAGAACTTGCTATAGTGTAAAACCAACTACACCTTTAATAGTAAAAATGGTAATGCACTTACAGCAAGGAGCAGAAATAAAAGCAAAGATAAAAAGCCAGCCGGCTTTTGATCATGGATGATGATGGATCTACATTGTCCCCCAATGTAGATCTACCATCAATCATGACGCCGCCACACCGCCGGAACCGAAAACGAAAAAAAAAATTGCTCCGCCCACAGTGAAGGCAAACCGCCCAATGGCTGGCTTGCCGTTTGACAGTTTTTATATAGGTAAGGGAGGGGCCACCTGGCGACATCACCTGGTGGCACCACCCCTTATGATGTCACTGACCCAGCATGCACCAGTTCGTGACATTACAAGGGGGGTGGTGTCACCAGATCATGTCGCCAGGTGGCCCCGCCCTTACCTATATAAGAAGTGTCATATGGCAAGCCAGCCATTCGGCAGTTTGCCTTCACGTGTCGTGATTGATGATGGATCTACATCAGGGGACATGTTTTAAAAATATTTTTAATAAAGGAATTGTCAAAAACCTGTCTACTGTTTTTATTTATTTCAACACATTTTTGGCAATACCCCATACTCATTACCATGGGGGGCATCTGGGGGCCCCCTTGCTAAAGGGGGATTCCAGATTCCGATAAACCCCCCACCCACAGACCCCCACAACCACAGCCCTGGATTGTGGGGAAGAGACCCTTGTCCCCATCAACATGGTATGGTTGAGGAGGGGTGGTGCTCGCTCCTCCCCCCCTTTCCTGACCTGCCAGACTGCATGCTCAGACAATGGTCTGGTATGGATTTCGGTTGGACCCCACGCTTTTTTTTTTTTTTTACTATTTGTACCAGCAAATGTTTTTTCTTTTTTAATTTGGCTGTCAGCGGGGAAGCCCATTGACAGCTGATGACGCATCAGTTGTTAAGGACTCCACAGCTTTAACAACCAGCTTTTACTACGTCCTTGCTCAATCAGGACTCAGAATGCACTGTGCAGCACACAGAGCATTGCAGGGCATTTTGGGGGGGGTAACACTCGCCAAACACACTGAAAATTTGGGTGTTTCCTGAATACCCCGAACCAATCGCCCAACGCTAGTTAGGACTTTTATAAAATTATAAAAATGTAAATCTGTATATACTGTTAGAAAATGAAATAAAATAAAAACAAAAAACTCTGTTTTCAGCCCTTGACTCTCCCGTTTTTTTAAATAAATGTAATGGCAGTTATGGCAATAGGAAGGTTAACTATGTTGTACTTTGGGTACCAACGTTTTTACATCACAAGTTTACATTGATGAGCTGTAAACTAAGGGCAGCTTCAGCTTTTTCAGCAACAAGTGTGTTCTTTGTTCCCTGCCAACATAAACCCCCCCCCCCCAAAAAAAAAGTCCATAGTAAAAGAAATTAGAATATCCCTCCACAATATAGAAACCCTTGCGTTAGGGAAGAGTAGGCTGCCTAGGGCCATAGATTTTTTTCTGCTTTTTGCCTTTTCCATTGTGTTGTGCAACGGAGGGCAGCCTATGGCTGTAGCCTATGGCAGTGGGGGTCTGCTTGCTCAATCAGAAATGTGGCAAAGATGTGAATTTGAAGTGTTTTTGTGAATTATCTTATGACAATGAATTGTGGTACTGCACAAAAAAATGCTCACAAACTATACAATAAAATGTTAAGTTTTATTTTTTGTAAGAATACATTTTCCTATAGATTTGAGATGTGTTGTGGCTTACACCATCAGGCCTGTTACTGCTGGATAACAAAAATCAGATGTCAGCAAAAACTATAAAAAAAAAAGCAGTTATAACAAATCATAATGTAATGCTAATGTTAATATAAAAGACCCTTTGCACAATCACTATCATTTTTTACCAAAAATATATTATGCTACAGTGTTCATGTATCTATTTTTTTATCTTTGCTGCGAACACTTAAATCCTCCAGTGCTCCACCCATTTCTAATCATATGTTTCAAATATAGAAGAAACCATCATCATTTCCTCTGAGGAAGCCATGGGACAAGGGGATAACATATTCCAGCAGCAAGTACTGACGTACAGTATCTCACAAAAGTGAGTATACCCCTCACATTTTTGTAAATATTTTATTATATTTTTTCATGTGATAACACTGAAGAAATTACACTTTGCTACAATGTAAAGTAGTGAGTGTACAGCTTGTATAACAGTGTAAATTTGCTGTCCCCTCAAAATAACTCAACACACAGCCATTAATGTCTAAACCGCTGGCAACCGCTGGTAACAAAAGTGAGTACACCCCTAAGTGAAAGTGTTTAAATTGGGTCCAATTAGCCATTTTCCCTCCCTGGTGTCATGCGACTCATTAGTGTTACAAGGTCTCAGGTGTGATAAATTTGATTTTATCGCTCTCATGCTCTCATACTGGTCACTGGAAGTTCAACATGGCACCTCATGGCAATGAACTCTCTGAGGATCTGAAAAAAAGAATTGTTGCTCTACATAAAGATGGCCTAGGCTATAAGAAGATTGCCAAGACCCTAAAACTGAGCTACAGCACGGTGATCAAGACCATAAAGCAGTTTAACAGGACAGTTTTCATTCAGAACAGGCCTCGCCATGGTCGGCCAAAGAAGTTGAGTGCACGTGCTCAGCATCATATCCAGAGGTTGTCTTTGGGAAATAGATGCATATGTGCTGCCAGCATTGCTGCAGAGGATGAAGGGGTCAGTCTGTCAGTGCTCAGACCATATGCTGCACACTGCATCAGTTGGTCTGCATGGCTGTCGTCTCAGAAGGAAGCCTCTTCTAAAGATGATGCACAAGAAAGTCCGCAAACAGTTTGCTGAAGACAAGCAGACTAAGGGCATGGATTACTGGAACCATGTCATGTGATCTGATGAGACCAAGATAAACTTATTTGGTTTGGTTCAGATGGTGTCAAGCATGTGTGACATCAACCAGGTGAGGAGTACAAAGACAAGTGTATCTTGACTATAGTCAAGCATGGTGGTGGAAGTGTCGTGATCTGGGGCTGCATGAGTGCTGCCAGCACTGGGGAGCTACAGTTCATTGAGGGAATCATGAATGCCAACATGGACTGTGACATACTGAAGCAGAGCATGACCCCCTCCCTTTGGAGACTGTGCTGCAGGGCAGTATTCCAACATGATAATGACCCCCAACACACGTCCAAGACAATCATTGCCTTGCTAAAGAAGCTGAGGGTAAAGGTGATGGACTAGCCAAACATGTCTCCAGACCTAAGCCCTATTGAGCATCTGTGGGGTGGAAATGGAAGGTGGAGGACTCGGAGCGCAAGGTCTCTAACATCCACCAGCTCCGTGATGTTGTCATAAAGGAGTGGAAGAGGACTCCAGTGGCAAACTGTGAAGCTCTGGTGAACTCCATGCTCAAGAGGGTTAAGGCAGTGCTGGAAAATAATGGTGGCCACACAAAATATTGACAATTTGGGTCCAATTTGGACTTTTTCACTTAAGGCTGTAGTCACTTTTGTTGCCAGCGGTTTAGATATTAATGGCTGTGTGTTGAGTTATTTTGAGAGGACAGCAAATTTACACTGTTATACAAGCTGTACACTCACTACTTTACATTGTAGCAAAGTGTAACTTCTTCAGTGTTGTCACATGAAAAGATATAATGAAATATTTACAAAAATGTGAGGGGTGTACTCACTTTTGTGAGATAATGTATGTATTCTGAAAGCACACCCTGCTGCTGTCAAAATAAACAGATCAGTGCTGCAGTTGAATGGCATTCCTGCAAAGCAAACAGCTATAAATAAAACACAGTAACAGAACATTAACTTAATAAAACGACAACTATTTTTGTGACTTTTATTCCATTTTTTTACCTTTTTTAGTAGTTTATTTATTTTTTATGTTTTTATTTTTTAATTTTTTTAGCTTTTTTTGCAACTTAAAAAACGGTAAACTTTCCAGGATGTGATTTTAGTGTTGGCTGAGCTGCTTTATGCGCTACTACCAGGTAAACCGACACACTACCCACTGCTTGAAAATGTATGAACGAATAAGTGTCTGTAGGTAATGGTGGCCTGGGCTCAAGTGTTTTTAAGGTGACAAAGTTGTCAATCCTTGATTTTAACTGTGACTGGAGGACTTTCTATGCCTTGATGGCTAAATATGTTATTTTTTTATATGTGACCTCAATAAAGCTTTTTCACTGGTTACACTGCTGTTGGTCCTCTGGTTAAGCTATTTTTAGGGTTGGTCCTTTCTTGGTCCCCAGTTATTAGTCGTAGTGTGTCTTTAGCGTAAGAGGTACTCCACTAATTTATTTAGTGAGACAGTGACCTTTAGACTGCTATTTTTGAGGTCTCCCTATATGGGAACATACACCCTTATTTTAGTATTTTGTTGTTTATAAAATTTTAGGGTCTCCCAAAATGTGATAGCCAGTTTCCTGACTAACATCATTCGAGACCCTTTGTGAATGTGTGCCCTAGACTGTGCCATGCTGTACCCTATATTAATACTCTACTAGTGTGTGGTAGTGATGGAAGCAGTCCTTGAGGCAGAGATCAGGTTGGCCAGGACAGGAGGGGCAGAAAAAGCGAGTGTCACGCCTAGTTCCATGTCTGCTACAGACATGTGTTTCTTTGGGTGACTTTTAGGTTGCGATACCAGGAATAGCATCAGGAAAATGCCTCTCATGCAGCCAGCTCACTGCATCTGGATTGGAGATTTGGGCCACAGCACCTTCTGGATAGAGAAGGGTCGTTATGATCTTTTCCTCAAATTTTAAGAAGGATCCACTTCTTCCTGTCGCTTTGTAAAGCACAAAAGCTTTATACAGGGCCAATATAAATATATATAAGGACACTTTCTTGTACCATCTGGCTTTACGGGAAACTAAGTACGGCTTCATCATCTGGGCGTTGAAGTCCACCTCTCCCATTTTAAGGTTATAGACGTGGGCACAGAGGGGCTTCTCAACAACACCAGACGTCGTGCAAATTTGGACTGTCGTGTCTGAGTGAATGAAAAAGAAAAAAAATCCCATTTGTTCTTCCACTTCACTGCGAGTGTATTGTCATTGAAATGCATAAATCACATTATATTCTCATATCTACCCCTTGACATGGCAGCAGAGAACACGGGCATATGATGAATTGGATCTGTGGACCAACATGACCGCCACTCATTCTTTTTAGTAATGCCCATGTTGGGGGTTAGGCCCAAAAATTTCTAAATTTGGAAGCCTTGATAGGTTTCCATGTGAATTGTCTGGCAAGGTTTGAATTTGGGTTGGCGGAGATAAAGTGCTCAGCATATAAATTGCTTTGGTCCACAATCGATACAGATCTTCCGTGAAAAACAGCTAAAAAAAATCAAGGGAAGTAGTTAAATTTGCTGTTTTCACTTGAATTCTGAGTTGGGCAGTGAATGGGGGAAGTACAGGTGCTGCAGAATCTGTGGGCTGCCAATCAGGACCTTCAAGCACATCCAGAAGGACACTATGGGCTCTGCGGTCTGTGTTCAAATTTTTGGTGGCTGCAGGATGCTACTAGTGCTAGCCATCTCACCAGCTTGGACTGCACTTATGGGACTCACCACGTCACCAAGTGATACTGCAGTGCTGGTGTGTAAAAGACCAGGATGTATTAGGTCGCTGGTGCTTGCCAACTCACCAAAAGGTAGCATGGCACTAGTACTGGCTGCATATGAGAATTATTGTGCAATTGTAGCACCTCAGCAACCTGGGCATGGGGTCGGGTACACCTGACCTTAGCAGGGACCTCTTCTCCATAGTCTGAGCTAGCTGTCAGGGAGCCGCTGCTCTCCCCAGGTTTGTATTCTGAGCCTGATTCTGTCAGTGAGGACTCCCCTGTGCTCTCAGCTGACATACTCAGAAAACCGTAGACCTCTTCACTAGTGTACCTTTCGTTGGACATTTTGGCCACTAAATTTATAGGTACCCAGTGCGACTAACGGGTAAAGAGCACCTGGCTGTCAGCGACTGCTTGAACCACTACAAATAAAATGCACCTGCTAGTGCTAGCAGAGATCAGGCCTGATCTTGCTAATGCTGCAGTTTTGTGTGCACTGTATCAGAAGTGACAGTTATCTACTGACACTGCACTTGTTGGAGGGGCATGGAGGGGTTAAACACAGATTCTGTCAGGGCTGATCCTGCTAACGCTGCATTTTTTGGGACACTATACTTTCGGGGACGCTAGTATAGGTCTGATCTGATCAAAGATACTGATCCGTTCAGACGTTATACTGGTAATGGAGGTTTATATTGTGTCTGTGATAGTGTTGCTGGCAATTAAATGAATATGTGGTGGGCAAACTGACGCTATCTGGGAATGACACTAACTGACGCTGACTATATCTGGCTTCGCCTGTGACTCTAATACAGTGATCAGTGATAAAATCTTTATACTGTACTAACGACACTGAAAGAAGGGCACTGAAAGGGTTAACCTGGGGGGGGGGGGGGGCGATCAAGAGCTTAAAATGTACCTATCTGTGTTTTAACTGTGAGTTTGTGGTGCTTTTTTGTGACCCATCTTGTCTCACACTGGAACCGAAAAGGGCTCCAGGAGAGAAAAGATTGCCATTCACTGTGCACATGCTGTTCTGTGATTTGGCATAACCGATCAGGGGGTCCAGGCGGGGTATCGAATTACAGGACAGCTGGGCCAGTGGGCATTCCCCCAGCTCTGGAACGCGCAGGGAGCACGTATCACGTATATGTATGTGATCCTGCGCAGAACGGTCGCCATGGAGCCATAAATCTGCTATAGGATGGTCGGCAACTGGATATAAGAATGCAGACGAATGCAGACGATTGGTTTTATGGTGTGCATTACAGTACATTAAATGCAGTGCTGCATCATAAGGTTTGAAACATAATTTAATGCTGCTGCTATATTTAGTTCAGTCAGTATGGTAAAAGAAAAAAATTACATGTCCAAAATATGTGATGCCAGAAAATGATATCACTGACATGAGTCTACGTGTATCGTACTGTTCTGTAATACTACATTGCAGCCTAAGGGCATCTCTCCAGCATTTTAGTTTTTCCCATGTCATCCTCAACGTTGCATTAAAAGTTGAACTCTAGCCACTGCACGGTGCTTTTTTCATTGTAATGTTCCCCAAGATAGTGAGCAGCTCCCAATGCCCTTTGTTTGACAATCCCATCTCTATTAGCTTTCAAAATGGGCAAAATTGTTTTTCAGAATTCTTCCTATAGACTTCGAAGGGGCTCAGATTTAGGTCTGCCTTTTTTGGACTTTACAATGGCTTCGACAAACTGCCCATGAACCGAACCCCGGCACATTCGCTCATCCCTAATTATAATGCGTAATTGGAAAAGCTTCTGTAGCGGTGTAGTTGCCACTAGTGACAAGCATCCACCAATTTCCCCCGCTGCCAGACTCCCATATATCACTTGCTGAGACAATGGACAGTATTTTTCTGGTTTTGTTTTTGTTTATTAGGGGGATACAACTTGGTTGGGGGAAAGGGGTATATGTGATGCCCATAGAATGGTTAATTTTGCCATCATACTTAAGGTTATTAAAAGTTAGCACATATTTTAGCCTGAAGAAGTGAAGAAGTGATATGCATATTTGGTAGCTATGATCTTCCTCCTGCATCACCATGCAGACTATTGCTCCTCCTCTGCTTAACTCCCGCAGAATATTGCTTCCAAGAATTCCTCATTTTTTCCACGTAAAGAATGAGGACATCACTCTTAACCGTGTAAGGGTGATGTTCCCAGAACTCCTCTCCTCCTGCACAAACTTATCATGAAATTATTAAAGTAGTAGTATGTCACATCTTCTTCTGTATGCTAAAAGGACCAGTCTGAATAGTTCCTCCTAACTGGCTCTGTTTGCTCACTGCTACTAGGCCAGAGGCCTGCAGTACCTCTGAATTCTCATCATTTACCCTACCCTCTGTGTCTGTCTTGGTGTCTTTAAGGTTACAAGAATGGGTGGGAAACATAGTGTTGAATCTCCCCTACAATCCATGATCTCCAACTTTAGGAAGGGATTTTCTAAGAACTGAAATTAAAAACATAGTACTGAGAAATTGATAACATTGTGTGAGAAAGATTGGCCCCACTATGGATCGTGGTGGCCCCCACAGGGAACCTTTGACTTAGAGACCATTGACCAATTATTTGAGAATATTATGTCAGACTCACAGAAACATGACCAAGACGCACCTTCCAGGAGGACTGTTCGTTTGGATGATTGTGCATCCCTCGAATAAATCCTCAGCCAGTCAGTTAGGAGCAATATCCATCCGGATGATTGTGCATCTCTCGGATAAATCCTCAGCCAGTCAGTTAGGAGGAATATCTATCCGGATGATTGTGCATCTCTCGGATAAATCCTCAGCTAGTCAGTCAGGAGGAATGTTCGTCCAGATGATTGTGCATCTTTCGGACAAATCCTCAGTCAGTCAGTCAGTCAGCTAGGTGAAAAAGTCCGTCGGGATGTTTGTGCATCCTTTGGACAGATGGGAGATAAAGACCTGCAGTGGATAGAAGCCACAAAAAGAGGAACAGTGTAGAATTATGGTTATGACAAGAGTAGTACCACTGACAAAACAAACAAAACACATATATTCTCAACCCGAAGAGACAGATCAGCCTCCCCTGTCTGTAGATGAACGGACCTCAGATAGAGACAGGTCAGAGCCATGTCCAAATGCCCCATCCAGTAGACAAGGGGCTCAAGTTGTTGTCCACCTACATCAGATTCAGCAAGTTTGTCAATAACAAATCTCAGTAAATATACTCCGAACCGTAACACTCTGGGTATAGGCAGGAAAGAAATACGGAACTCAGTAGTAGTCAATGGGCTCCCCAATCAAATGTCCACTTCCACTCCAAGAAATCCTGATGCAAATAGTTGGACCCTTGCCCCGTCTTTCAACATACCTCTGCAAATGCCCCTAAGAGAACAGGCGGTGGGGGAACATCGGACTCTAGTTTACACTCCTTTTTACCACAACAGATTTACTGAACTGGAACATTCATAACCCTGCCTACTCTAAGATGCCCCAAGCCATGACAGATTTGCTCCGGTCAGTAACTCAGACCCATAACCCCACTTGGTCAGACTGCCAGCAACTTTTATTGACCCTTTTTAATACTGAGGAGAGACACAGAATTAACCAAGCAGTGCAGAAGTATAAAGTCAAAAGACCCTTCCTATTAGAAAGACTTTGTAGTTTTGGGGGGGCATCAAGTCCAACATCAGTTCCTGTACATGCCGGATTCCCCTATTCCCTTGCTGGGCAGAGACTTACTTGCTAAACTCAGAGCACACATATACTTCCAATCTGACGGACAGGCTATCCTAAAATTGCCCCACCCCTTTGAGGCCCGCATACTGCAAGACATCCCCGGACTATGGGCAGAAGACAACCCACCGTGATTAGCCAGACACATTCCCCCAATCCTTATTGAATTAAAATCAGGAGCCACTCCAGTCAGCCTGAAACAGTACCCAGTCCCTCGAAAAGCCCTAGTAGGAATACAAAAGTACTTAAACAAATTCCTACACTATGGAATGCTAAAACCCTGTCAGTATCCCTGGAATATACCTCTACTCCCAGTACAGAAACCCGGAACAGCTCACTGTCGTCCTGTTCAAGACCTCAGAGCGGTCAATCAGGCTGTAATGACCATCCACCCAGCGGTCCCGAACCCATACAACTTATTGGAATTAATACCGGGGGAGGCCACCTATTTCACAGTTCTGGATTTGAAAGATGCCTTCTTCTGTCTCAGAGTGGCAGAACAATCCCAGCGCATTTTTGCTTTCCAGCGGGAGGACCCAGAGACTGGGGGTAAGGGACAACTGACATGGACACGTTTACACCAAGGATTCAAAAACTCCCCTACACTATTTGGAACAGCCCTGACCCAAGACCTGAAATCCTTCAAGTCTGATTCTGAGAATAGAGTCCTCCTTCAGTATGTGGATGCCCTATTGATTGCCGCCAAAAATAGAGAAGAGTGCCTTCAAGCTACTAATGAACTGTTACAATTGCTGTGGGAGGCAGGTTATAAGGTGTCCCGGAGAAAGGCGCAATTGTGCCAAGAGACTGTAAAGTACCTGGGATTCAGAGTATCACAAGGACAGAGAAAATTGGGAGAAGGCAGGAAAAAAGCTGTTTGTCAGATTCCCACCCGACTACCAGACGGCAAGTACGTGCATTCCTGGGAGCGGCAGGATTCTGCCGAATCTGGATACCGGACTTTGCCACAAAAGCCAGACCCTTCTATGAATCCACAAAGGGGGGAGAAAAGGAACCCTTTTAATGGGGGGAACAACAAAACAGAGCATTCCCCAGATATGGAATCCCCTCCTCCATAGGCTCAGACAATGGCCCTGCCTTTGTCCACAAGTGCTTCCAGGAATTAGCAACAGCACTTAAGATTACTTGGAAACTACACACTGCCTATAGGCTCCAAAGCTCTGGAAAAGTTGAACGAATGAACCGCACGCTCAAGTCACAACTGGCCAAGCTCTGTCAGGAAATCCAAATGAAATGGACCTTGATGTTGCCCATTGCTTTACTGAGAATTCGGAGTGCCCCAACAAAGAGGACAAATCTGTCCCCTTTAAGGTACTGTATGGTAGGCCCCCACCCATCATTAGAGGGATAAGAGGAGACTTGCATCATATAGGAGGGGTAGTTAACCGTGAACTGATACAGAGACTTGGGGAGAGTAAGCAAGACATAGGGAAATAGGTTCAAAAGAAACTTCCCATAAGCTTGTCGAACCCAGTACACCCCTTTAAACCAGGAGATACAGTGTGGATAAAGGAGTGGAACTTAACCAAAATGGAGAGGTCCTTACACTGTTCTGCTATCTACCCCAACGGCCATTAAGGTAGCTGAGGTGACACCCTGGATACACCACTCCAGGGTAAAATGAGCTGCTGACCTCACAGACTCCTGGCACAGTACAGTAGATCCCCAAGATCCTTTGAGACTGAGATTGACTAGAGAAATCAGAAGGAAGAACTCCAGCCCTGCAGCCAGCACACCCCTGGAAGCTGCTGGCTCAACGCACGGCGGAAGATAAAGGACATCTTCTAAGCTCTGCTCCAACCACAGCCCGGACGCTGGTTGGCCTACGCATAAGCTGAAGCTTAAGGATATTCATCGATGTAATGTTTACTAAAATCTTTATAATGAGACTGTTGATAGCCATAGTAGTGATACTGGCCAAGCTAAAATGGGGGGAGGGTAATTCATGTGACCCTTGTATAAAGACCACCAGAGTAGGATCCATAGCTACCAAGATGTTATTGAGGCACTCTCATTATTAATGCAAGGGCACAGTAGCTGGTACCTGCATACATAATGGGACTACCTATTCAATGTGCTCCGAAAATCAGATAACCTGTTATAACCCCACTTATGCATCCTATAAAACTTGGCTAACTGCTCGGAGCTTTAGCTCCACCGGTAAGCTGGTAAACCATACCCTGATCACCAACTCAAGTATTGCAGAGACAAGTTTTAATTATTTTCTGATTCTCCCTATAGTGTATGGTGTGCTAATACTTTTACTCTTTTTGTATTCTTATTGTTACCATGGGCCAAGGGTCACTATCCCAGTGTTTTATAAGTTAATGAGAGACCCGACTGGAGCTGACAATGGGGAATTGTCTTGGTAGAAGAATGTTTTGTGCCTGCTAGTGAGGCCACCATAAAGGAGAAAAAACAAACAAACTGTGTGTTATCTAGTGATGCTTAATCTCGCTCATATTAATCGCTATGATTATGATCAAAGGGGGGAATGAAGTGGCAACAAGGGTCAGTTTATATGGCCATAGTTATGTGTGTAGTAAGACTGATTTAGAATTTCAGCTAAGAATCATATTTCTTGTATTTCATGTTGAAACTACTTTTGACAGGTTGTGGTTCCTCTTTTTGTGCAAGAGCATACTGCAGAGAAACAAAAGTTTTACATAAGGTTTAAAAATATATATGTTTTGCAAAACTTGTCAGGGTTAGCATGCGTAGGTTGATTTTAGGTTGATTTTTAAAAGGTTAGAATGTTTTGTATAACAGAAGTGTACCGCCTGTTCGCTTGTGACGCAATATGCTGAAAATTATATGTACACTGTATGAGCTGTATTTGACACACTTGACATGTAGACACTAGTCGGGTCAAGCGTGTCCACTCTTTTTGGCCAAAAAGATGGAATAAATCTCCCATACCAGAGTTCTTTGTCCAGCAACGTCATTTACCGATATTCTGCCTTAAATCTGCTACTTCACCGCTACCAAAATGTATACTCTGATGGCAAAAGTGATCATTGTGGGGGGGGCGTGGCCAAGAGCAAAATGTGAGTGAAAGTCTCTCACAGAGTTTCTGCACCAGATCCTACTCCCAGCCTGATCGGTCGATCGATTCTGCCTCTTGATTGCACCATCTACAGCGTGCAGCCTGACTCCCAAAATGGCACCACTGCAGCCCTTCCACAGTGACCACGAGGTGGAGAAAAGCAGTAGGATGCAAGTAAGCCTCCAAAAAACCCCAAAAGGCAATAGCAAAGACCCCCCCCCCAAAGGATAATAAGGTATTCCAGGTAAATATTCAGGCAGATCCGAAACCCTGGATTGTGGGCATTTTAGATGATCTTCCAATCAAAGAAATTCCCAAACAAGCCATAGGTAGAGCTCTCTTCCAGGCCTGCAAGTTAATCTTCAGACACTGGAAGGATGCTGATCCACCCTCGACGAAAGAGTGGGTTGCCCAAATGGGAGATACGCTGCGTTTGGAGAAATACATTTTGAAGGGCAGAGGATGCCTGGGCAAATTTGACAAATTGTGGTTTCCTTGGCTTGATACCCCAGGACTTTCTCCTGTAGAATTTATTTTGGACCGTCTACTAATTTGATGTACCATTAGTTGTCAATAGTGCTGGTGCCATGTCTGAGTCGTGGTATATTTGATGATAAATGGAACCATTAGACCCTTCCTATGTATTTTTTGATGTGCATATTCTGGAACATGTACTGTTTGTGTGATGCTTTGTTTTGTTTTTCTTTACTAAAAACTTTATTGTGATCATTGTGGTTTCTTCCAGGGAAATTAAATAAGCAGCCCGCCTATGGCCAATGTGTTTTTTTTAATAATGTATTTTTTTCTATTAACTCTCAGAAGTTGAAGAACATAAAAACTCACAGTGCACAATATAAATGTATTCTTAACCAAGCTGTGTAAAAACATTAACATCCTTTGTTAATTATACATATATATAAACTGTGGTTTAAAAGAGAATTCTGTAAATCTTTTCGCTGACCAAATGGCTTTGTCAATACACTTAAGATGCCAAAAATGTGGGCATCAGTCACTTTAGAGTTTGTTTTTGTTTTTCTGCTATATTTTCTAAAAGATTTGTGTTTATTGGCCAAGCTTTGCTTTCTTTTAGAATGAAGATTTGAGGAAAGAGATTGATTTTTGTTTTCCAACTACCTTTTAAAAGTTTGAACAAGAAGTAGCTTTAATTTGAAGGGAGATTGGCTTTAACTGTTTTTTTTTCTATTGTGCTCTTGATGCTTGTGGCCTCTTTGCCAAGTGTCCCTTTGTTCTGTTGGCAGAGAAAAAAGCAGTTTTAAATTCTTAGGACTATTGTTGAAGACTTAATGGATTTTATTGTTAACTTTTCCTGGATGCTTTTTTTGTACATCATCCATCATAAATAAAAGGTTGCGCTACTTAAAAGCGTTATCTCTGTCATCCATGTAATAAAAAATATGTCAGTTGTAAAGAAATTTTGTAAATATGTTTTTAAATAAGATAGTGGAGCTTTACATAATCCAAAAATTTACTTTCATAAAGTTTACTTATCTGAATATATTTCCCATCTATCTTTAAATTGAAACTTCTACAGTAAAACTTCAGCCAAAACATTTTTTTGAACATTAAATGTAGTGGGCCAGGTTTTCAGAAATATATTTTTTTCTTTCTCTGTCTGCATCAGGGAGATTTTCCTTCACTTCCGGCCCCAGAGACCCAATAGGAAATACATGGGAATTCTCCCCAAACTGGGGCTAAATCATATTTGACAGCCCACACTATTTTTTATACTCCTGCTCAAGTGACAACTGTGAAATTTTGGATTTTCCGTCATTTTTGTAATTTTAGCAAAGGTCACCAGGACAGGACAAATGATAAGGGAAAATCTCCCTAGCAGGTTCACAAAAAAACAAAGAAGGTTTAGGTCTTGTATAAACTTTCCAAGACTAGAAAATGTTTTGGTTGGAGTTGCAGATAAAGGCAGGCTAAACTAGAAAAGTCCTATGCCCCGTACACACGATCGGATTTTGCGACAAAACATGTTGGATGTGAGCTTGTTGGTGGAAAGTCCAACCGTGTGTATGCTCCATTGAACATTTGTTGTCGGACGTTCCACCAACAAATGTTAGGTAGCAGGTTCTCAAATTTTCCGCCAACAAATGTTTGTTGTCGGACTTTCCAATTGTGTGTACATAAGTCCATCGGACAAAAGTCCACGCATGCTCGGAATCAAGTACGAGCCGGAAGCTCTCAGTCTTGTAAAATTAGCGTTCGTACTGGAGATATCACATACGTCTTGTACTTCACTACGTTCGTAATTGTTGGCCAACATTTGTGTGACCGTGTGTATGCAAGAGAAGTTGGAGCCAACATCCTTCGAACAAAAATCCATGGTTTTGTTGTCAGAAAGTCAGATCGTGAGTACGCGGCACTAATGTTACCCAAAACAGTAATGGTGCCTATAGTAATAAAAAAAAAGATGGTAGAATACACAAAGAAATATTAGATAATGTAATGCAATTATTTTTCATATTATTTACATTAGGGTAGATTTAGAGGTGTGTCTAAATCTCCCTTTCCTCTGAAGTATGATCCACATTCGGATTGTGCTTCAGAGACATTGACAGGCAGTGAGGAAGTGATGTGACTCTTCCTTACCACCTGATTTAACCCCATTTTTGCAGACAAACGTGTTTAGTTGCAGGGCATTTGTGGTGTTTCCCCATTTTCCTGAGTATAACGCGTTCAGCTGGCTTGCCGCCAGCAGATTGCTACATGTTGGACAGACTTTACGGCAGGTGATGCCGCGTACTCACGAGCGGACTTTCCGGCAGACTTTGCCCGGCGGACTTTTCGACGGACTTTGCGACGAACTTTCTGAATGAACGGACTTGCCTACACACAATCAAACAAAGTCCGTCGAATTCGTACGCGATGACGTACGACCGGACTAAAGTAAGAGTTCATAGCCAGTAGCCAATAGCTGCCCTAGCGTGGCTTTTTGTCCGTCGAACTAGCATACAGAAGTGCGGACTTTTCGACCAGACTCGAGTCCATCGGATAGATTTGAAACACGTTTCAAATCTAAGTCCGTCCAACTTTTGAGAAAACAAAGTCCGCTGGAGCCCACACACGATCGAATTGCCTGACGAAATCCCCTCCGCTGGGCAAAGTCTAGCGTAAAGTCCGCTCGTGTGTACGCGGCATATGAAGCAAAGCATCATGGCTGCAGCATGTAAACACCCCTGTCCACTGCCTATTGCCGCTTAAGGGGAGGCTGTTGGTGGGCAGCAAAAATGTGGCTTAACTGCACAGTTTTGCCCCCCCCCCCAACTACACATCTAAACAAAGCCATACAAAACCATTTTACTTTATGGTTTGGGCTCTTTATTTACTAATTATTTAAAGGGACAAATTGAATGTAAAGAATTATAACAAGTGTGACACGTAAGTGGTATTATATTTCAGATTATGGTACTGCATTTTTAAAATGGGTGGAGGTCTGGTCATCTAAATATACCACTTTTCAATACAGTCTATTATTTTGTGCTGTCACTTAAAATTTCTGGCAACAGCTCCTGCTCTGGTATTGCTAAAGTATGCCACAGTGTTATATGTTGTGGTGAACTCTAATGCCCCGTACACACGATCAGAAATTCCGCCAGCAAAAGTCAGATGTGAGCTTTTGGTAAGAAATTCTGACCGTGTGTATGCTCCATCAGACTTTTGCTGGCATAATTCCAGCCAGCAAAAGATTGAGAGCAAGTTCTCTATTTTTCGGTTGAAAAAAGTTCCTATTCAAAAATGCTTTTGTCTGTATGCAATTCGGACACGCAAAAAATCATGCATGCTCGGAAACAATTCGACACATGCTCAAAAGCATTGAACTTCATTTTCTCGGCTCGTCGTAGTGTTGTACATCACTGCATTCTTGACGGTCGAAAGTTCAGAGAACTTTTGTGTGACTGTGTGTATGCAAGCCAAGCTTGAGTGGATCTTGGATGGTTTTTCCGATGGAAAAATCCACTCGTGTTTATGGGGCATAAGGCCTCGTGCACACATGATGTTTATTTTAGTTCTCCTAGAAGCCAGCAGCTTTTTTGCAGAAAAAATGCCTGGTGCTTGCAAAAGTGTCTAAAGCTTATACAAGATTTTAGGAGCTTTTACAGGTGTCAAGCTCTTGGGTATTAATTCATTTCATTGGTCAGAGTAAATAATTTATTCTGGCCATTGAAATGAATTAATGCTCAAGGGCTAAACTCCCCTAGTGTTTAGGCACGTTTAGTAGCTTTTAGTAGCAGTGTTGGCTGGTGCTCAACATTTTTTTTTGGAGGGGGGGGGCGCAAACAAACCGAAAAAAAAAACTGATAGTAATGCAGAAATGTAAATAGCTATTTAACAGGTGATTATGTATCATTACTGCTAGATAAAATTGTGCCCATCAATTACAGCCTCACTGTGCCCGTCAATTTCAGCCTCAATGTGCCCATCATATGCAGCCTCACTGTGCCCATCACAGTAGGCCAATCACATCCACATTTCAAGTAAAATAAAATAAAACCACTTAACATAAGGTGTCCTCATTAGAGCCCCCTTTATAACAGGTATCCCCATCAGAGTCCCCCTATAAATCAGGTGTCCTCATCAGAGTCCCTCTTTACATTAGGTGTCCCTATCAGATTCCCCTTTATATTAGATGTCACCATCAGATTCCCCTTTACATTAGATGTCCCCATCAGTGCCCCCTTTACATTAAATGTCACCATCAGAGTCCTCCTTTACATTAGATGTCTTCATCGGAGTCCTCCTTTACATTAGATGTCCCCATCAGACTCCTCCTTTACATTAGATGTCACCATCAGAGTCCTCTTTACATTAGATGTCCCCTTCAGAGTCCTCCTTTACATTAGATGTCACCATCAGAGTCCTCTTTTACATTAGATGTCACTATCAGAGTCCTTCTCTGTACATTAGATGTCACCATCAGAGTCCTCTTTTACATAGGATGTCCCCATCCAATGTAAACCTTTACATTAGATGTTCCCATCAGAGTCCTCCTTTACATCAGATGTCACCATCAGAGTCCTCCTTTACATTAGATATCCCCATCAGAGTCCTCCTTTACATCAGATGTCTCCCCTCTCCACCCTCATGCTCACAGCTCTCACACAAGTCGCCTGTCATCCACCTTCAGACCTGCAGGGATGAGTCAGAGAAGCCGGAAGTGAAGGCACAGGACCCGCCAATCACACACCACAGCAGGGAAGAAAACTATAGGGCTTAGTGCCCTAGGACTTTCTAAAGGAAGCCAATAGAGCTTTTTGTTTGCAATCATGTGATTGCAAACACATCATGCTTCCCATAGCAGCTGTGTAATTGGAGCCCTGCACACACTTAAAGGGCCAGTATTTATTAATTAATTTTTTTTTTCTTTTTATGATGAGTAGTTTTGGGGGGGGGGGGGGTGCCATTGTTCAGTAGCGTAAAGCGTTTTTCCTGCCTAAAATCTGCTGCTCCTGAATGCACTGGCAGTGTTTTTTCCCTGCCTCTCAACTCTCCTGCCTCCTGCTACACATAGGCTAACATGCAGGGGAGTTTAGAGGCAGGATAAAAAAAAAAACAGCAGACACCCCTAGAAGCAGCTGTAAAAAACATCCAGTGTGCATAAGGCCTTACTGGCACCGCAAAAGGATCTATCTATATCTACACTATTGCATTGAGGTAACATGCATGCTAACTGCATTTGTGCAATGCCATGCCATTCATTCTGAATGGTATTCCGTCTCCAAAAATGGTAAATGCACTATTTTTATAGGCTGTTTGTTCAAATACCGTATTTATTGGCATATAACATGAATCTTCATGTTAGGAGGGAAGTTTCAGGAAAAAAACTTAAATTCAAATAAAGAACTTTGAAGCAAAATAAATGTCAATGCCCAGCAATGCAGCCTCACCGTTGCCAATCTGCAGCCTCGCCATTGCCCATCTGCAGCCTGATCAATGCCAACTGCAGCCTGATCAATGCCATCTGAAGCCTCCCAATTGTCCATCAATGCAGCCTGATCAATGCCCATCTACAGCCTCACAATTGCCCATCAATGCAGCTTGATCAATGCCCATCTGCAGCCCGATCAATGCCCATATGCAGCCTCACCATTGCCATAAATGCAGCCTGATCAATGCCCATCTGCAGCCTCACCTCAGATTACTGCTGCCTCTGAGGGGACAGGGAGGGGGACAGGATGAGCGCCGTCAGATTATATACAGCGAGAATCTCCTGTTTACTCGATGGCCTCTTTAATACAAAGTCCCGCCTCCTGGACCGGCTTCTATGATAGACAGAACACTGGTCCAATGCCGGCCCAGGAGACGGGACTTCCTATTACAGAAGCCGCTAAATAAACAGGAGATTATCGCTGTATGTAATCTGATGGTGCTCGTCCCGCCACCCTCCCTGTTCCCTGGCAGCCCAAATTACGGTATTGGCGTATAACACGCACACACTAGTTGCACTTGATTTTCAGGGTGAAAAAGTGGTTGTTATACGCCAATAAATACAGTAATTGCCCTACTGCAATGCACTTTAACATTTGTGTTAACATATCACAATGGTATGAATGGCCTCTAATGTTTTGCTCTTACTTGCTTTTTAAGGATGTTTTTGGAGCCACCTTAGTTCCTATAACATGCTTAATGTATACTTATGAAATAGTTGTTTGCTGTTTTTGCTGTTTGTGTCCCTGTTATAGACTATTTAGTTTAGTTGCTGTCAAAATGACAAGGGGAAAGGAAGTGATAAGAAATCAGTAACAGATATACCGGAATATTCTCACCTTCCATTGTCTCCCCGGTTGCTCCATTCAGCCAACAGGAGTGAATAGATATAGCCAGTACATATATATATATATATATATATATATATATATATATATATATATATATATATATATATATTAGAAAGCATGTGACTTACCTACATGACAGAGGTGGTGATTGGCCCACTACTTCCAAATGGAGATGGGGAAAGATTCTTTAGCCCCGTGAAATCTCCACTTACTCAGGGCTTCATCAGATTCAAGTGTTGGGGAAGTGAAAAAAATGTTGAGTTTGCTAGGTAAGTTAAGTGAACCTGTTGCTTTGCCTAGCACTTACTTAAAGAACAGATGCACCAGATTTTGCACTCTCCAGGTTTAGTAAATTAACCTCACAGTGCTCTGTACATGAAGCAGGAGCAGTCATGTCTTCAAGGCAATATCTCTCCATTTATATAATTACATTTCTAAACCAATACACTTTAATTTACACCTTAGGTGTCTGTGAGTAACTGTGGCAAATGCTTTAGCAAAGGGCCATATCCATCCCTTTTGTTCAAGATCCTGCTTACTTCATCATAGAAGAAGAGATTTTGCTTGACAATGTCTTCCTTTCATAAATCCATTCTGGTTATCACTTATGATATCACTTCCTATCGTGTGTTTCTTCATGTGGGCTTTGGAGATGATCGAATCTCTGAAAGCTCAGTCAGTTGTGGATCAGCCAAACGTTAAATAATTGGAGCTTTGAAAATATTGATTTTCGAATCTGGAGGACAATAGTCAATAGTGTAGCGCTATTCCCTTAGGAGATGCAGGATAACTGTCCAGGTCTTCCCCACAGGCTTTGCCCGCAGATAGTCACACAGGCTCATTCTCACATTTCTTCCATAACCAGTCAAAGAGATGTTGTTTTTGTGGTTTTTATTTTTTAAGAACTTGGATAGAGTTGAAGGTAGTGATGGGATACTCTAAAAACAAATCTATGTACAACTGAGGGCTTAAGTATTGTTCAGGATAAGCTATTTTGTGGTCCAGGCTTGAAACAAAAGGTAGACTTCAACTTAGTAGTAGTAGTTAGAGCCACAAGAGCAGAGTCCCTTTAAGAAGGAGTATAGGTGAACTGTCAGGGATCTTGTGCAGCAGGTGCTCATTCTTATGCACATGTGCAGAGTCAAGAGCATAGAAGACCAAGACAAGCAAGAACTAGAATGTGCATTGGCACATACATGCGGGCACGTGCATATTCACGTAGGCATGCACACACATCCACATATTCTGGCGCCCAGCTGCCTATTTAAATTGAGAGTCTGCCTGGCCTCAGTGCTGGATTGTCTTCAGCTCTGGTTCCTATGTTCCTGATTCTAGAAAGTCAGCTAACCTTTTTCCTGACCTGGCTAAAACTGAAACCTCACTTGGATAACACTTGCCTGTTACATCTGCTGTTTGTTTATGTTACCAACCTCTGCATGGATTTCTGACTACGCCTCCATTTCCTGATTTAGTACCCCACCACCAACATGTTACCGACTTCTTTCTGTTCCTGACCTTGCACCTGGCTGCCTGGCTGCTGTGGAACAAGGCTTGTGACCAGACTCTGTACCACCAATGGAAGGACTCTTGTGTCTGCTAGCTAAAGCTCACTACTACAGCTTCCTGGCACCTGCACCCTTCCACTGCCTTAGCAGTCCCTGTCCCAGGGGGTGCTTTAACAGGAATTGCGCAAGAGGGCCACCCTTGTCATCTAGGGCTCCACAGTTAGGTACGTGACATGGACAAAGCTCTTCAGGACACCAGCCAGTGTCCCCTTTAATTATCCCTATGGCTGACTGTGTAATTCCAGAGGGGTAACTAAAGCACAAAGGTCCCCTAGATCTCCCAAGCATCTGTACTCACAAGGCCCAAGGACAGCTGGTAGCCTCCATCCAACTTTCAAGCAAAACCTACCCATGATACCAAACATATCTTCAGCAGACAGCTCCCCTTAGTCAGCTCCATTTAGCTCCTTGGTCTCAGCATCCATGCCCCTCAGGTCACCCACCTGAGGTATCACCAACAGCAGCTTCCACCTGGGAGGGCAACGTGCCCCCCAGACTTGACTAATCGACTCTGGGAAAAGACCCAGAGCTCAGTGTGCTCACTGAAAATATACAGTTTCCCAGCATGCCATCAGAGCCTGCTTCTCTGGGATAGGCTGGGGCTGTATCAGTATTCATGCTGCCATCTGCATAGCTCCACACCTATCATCCAGAAACTTCTCAAGTTTCCTGGATACAGAGGAAGCTATAGACCAGACTGGTAGCAGCTGAACACACTAAGCAGACCTTACTAGCAGATTGCAGCTTCACTAGATACAGTGAGCAGAATATGCTTTTACCTACCAAACAATTACAGCCCCACTGACTACTGTGTGACAACTAAAATTGCCTTTCAAAAACACAACTAATACTAACTTATCTAATCCTAGCACTTACCTAGGAGGGTGCTACAAAAATAATCTGCATCAGGCTCCAAACAAGCTTGTATACAGAACAGAATTTTGTGATCAGTACTAGTTTGCTTTAAACAATTAGTCAAATATATTTCCTAAGTAAATGTAGAACTGTATAGTTTGCAGATGAAAATCTTGATCCTAAAATAAAGTACCAATTTTGGCTTTACAGAAAGCTGTTGTACCATAAAAATGTATATGAATAGATGAATTGCATAGCATCATTTATATTCAAGTTAAGGTGATCTTGAATGATGCTATGCAAACATTTATATCCTCTTTGGTGTCAGTGTTCCTATATAGGAGAACTATTGGTTATCTTAAAGCTTGAAAATGAGGTGAAACAAATGTCAATGCAAAAAAGAGAGACAAATAATTCCACAGTAGTGCACTGAATGAATCTACAAATCTCCTAAGCCTGGGTTGATACATGAGCGGGGGGGATTGAAGCTCAGGTTTCACTAGGAAGATAAAAATCAGTTGTTCAGAGATTCCTCTGCATTCTAGCTGCAGATCAGTGAGCAGGGGGGGGGGAGGGAGGTGTAGTGAGGAGAAGAAGAAAATCCATGTTCAGAACGTAATGCATCTGTGAATCAGATGCGTTCCCATAGAAGATAATGGGCTTCTAATTCACACCGCAATGCCCAGAAAACGCACACGTTTTTTGTGCAATGCGCAGTGCGAATGCAACGCACATATGTGAACCAGATGCATTCATATGAATGTATTTTAAAATGTCCTGCGAATTGGATGCGATGTAAGCCGCATCTAATTCGCATAGGTGTGAATGGGGGCTTAATATTAGCATTGTGAAATGATTAACATAAAACACCCATACATAATGAAAAGTGTCCATATGGCATATCCAAAAAATGTATATATGCTCCAACATATTTGAATCAATATGGTAATACAATCCAACTTAAAGTGATGAAAAGATAGTGAAACAAAATCTCGTTGATCCACCAAAATCCTTCATCAAAGTGATGTGTGCTAATTACACTCCATTAAAGAGTTTGTTAACCCATATACATAAAACTATGCCAGCCCCTCTATTAGAGGCTGGCATAGCACACTGTGTCACTAGTTTTACAAAATGAGTGCTGTAAATACCTAATATCAGCTGTCTTCAGGCCGGTGACATGACTCACGGCTGCTTTACAGCTCTGATGAATGGCTTCTGAGGGAGGGGCCGTGATCTCCCTCTGACATCAGCTTGGGAGATCACGTGACCGCTCGTCTCCTCCACGGAAGCTGTGTCTTATAGCTGTAAAGCGGCCATGAGTCATGTGATCGGCCTGAACACAGCTGATATTAGGTATTTACAGTACTCATTTTGTAAAATGAATGACCCAGTGTGCTATGCCAGCCTCTAATAGAGAGGCTGGCAGGGAAAATTTTATGAATTAAATTTACAAGCAATAGCCACAGGGGGGGGGGGCAGGGCTGGGCTGGAGACAGACACAGAGGCAGATGACAGGGAGGAAGGAGGGGGTGAGGGGGGAGAGAGGAGAGCAGAGGGGACAGCATATGATGGAGGAACACACTTAGACCACGGTGATCAGGGCGGAGCTACCCTGGTTATCGTGGTCTATATAGAGAGGGCATACAGGAAGAGCAATATTCAGGGTTTTTTTTTTTTACAGTTTAGGGGGGGAGATTACACAGCACAAACGCTGTGCTGTGTAATCTGCTTTAAGGGGCCAGAATCTATTTTTTTTTGTTGGGTTAACAAACACTTTAGGAATAAAGGTCATCAGATGGTGTTGCCATTCACTCTCGTGTCTGTCAAATATCACCTTATTAGATGTTATTGAAGAGCCGCTTATACACGCCAATCTCCATCTAGATTAATAATGTGGGGATAGAAATTGAGACAGAGCCTCCAATAGTGTAAAAACACCTATTGGTTTATAACAAGTAATGCGCTTACATCATAAAAGATTCAAAATCGCCTTGTTAAACTTCCAAACATGCCAGGTGACTCAGTGTTGCGATCTCCTCATAGCTTTCTTCATAAACGTGGAGTCACCATCTCAGCTCTGGAGTGTAGCCACGTCTGACGCGTTTTGCCACTTCGGACTTCGTCACAGGGGGTGGTGACATGGTACGGCAATGAAGCTTAAGTAGCTTCCTCCTCATCACTTTAACTCATAGTGAGCAAATTTTTAAGTCAATGGACATGGACCACCACAATTTTGTCCACCTGTCCAATTAACCCGCCTTGTGCCACTAAAAATTTTAATCATAAATGATAAAATATTCACAACCAGCTAGGTGGTTAACAGCGGCATGCACATTACTGTATATGAATAAAGTGTTCTCGCGCAGAAACAATATAATCACTGTAAAAACACACAAAGTATTCTACTAGAGATGGATAAAGTGCAAAATAAAAGTGCACAAAAATAATATCTCCTCAAGGAGAAAAAACAAAATTATATAAAAATAAATATATAAAAATGTTGCATAGCTGTTTGACAAAAAATACTTGCAATAAATGTCCAAATAAAATGAAAGTCCTGAATCAGGTGAATGAATTGCACATTCAAGTCTTATAGGAGAAAAAAGAGAGAACTAAGTTCATATAATGGTGTATCCGATATATGAATAAAGTGGTTGGCAAAAGAAAAATAAAGTGATGTCCATGAATAATTCCACGAATTGCCTCTTCAAATTATAGTCTCACAGAACTCTCACCTTGTTAATATGAAGAAAATTGCATCAACAAATGGATTTGACTCTCCACAACCTTCTATTGGGACCTTTTTCTGTTCGCATATACTGTTGATGGGGCCCATTGGTACTACTCCGGCTATGTGAATCCTCCACTAAGCCGTACTAATCCGCTCCGATATAATCTCACAGTGTGGATATAGGGGAAGAGAGAAAAAGAATGCCTCCAATGGTGTAGTATGTTTAAGGGCAAAAGGTCTATTTATTAAATACCCAATACCCAATAGGTATTAATAGGTAAACTTATAAAAACCAAGCAGAGATCAAGAAAAGAACAAAAACGGCATTGTTCAGTGCCTTCTTACGTCACTTCTGGTGTGCGTCTGATTCCGGCCAATCCCTACGCGTTACGTTACAAGACATGACTTCATCAGGGGAGCCTGATTGGTTGTTTAGACGTCATTTAAATATGGCATAAACGGAAATGGTGTAGTGGTCATTTTCTTGTAGCCCGCTAATGTTTACATCGCGGCCATTTTAATGGTTATCAAGGTGATGTGTATAGCGGCCATTTTCTTGAAGTTTAGTAGCTACAACATAAGACCATTTAGAAGGGCCATATTTCTTATTTTCTTGTAGCCCGCTAATGTTCACATAGAGGCCATTTTAATGGTTATCTATATGACAAGTCTAGTGGCCATATTTCTGAAGTACAATGACTTGAACATAAACAGTTCAATGGGGCCATATCTATATAAAAGTAAATCTTAAAAACAAACTGAATAATATAACTAAATTACTGAACCAGTTCCTCTATCGGTCCCATTGTGGAACATGTTAGAAAACTAAAAGGGGGGGTAAAATAGATACTGGAACGGTAGGTAAAAATAAAAATAGAATTAAAAATAAATGTCCACCCGGATAGCCAAAAACCGGTCTTTCTAGGGAAAAATCCCAGAAACTAAATCCAAAAAAATTAAATGAAGTATAAATAATAAATAATAAATGGCCAAATAGGCTCTAATTCATTAAGGGCTATATCAGTTGCACAGCGGGAGTATAGCGAGAGGGCGCCCAACATTATAATAATAATAATAATAATAATACATGAATAAAAACAATAGTGAAAAAAGTATAACAATATATATTAAAACAATCAGCATAATAGATTATAATTTTAATAAAAAAAAAAATATTTATATATTTATAAAAAATTACTGAGAAAGCAATTGAGGTCGAACTCCACGTTCATGTCCCCAGGTGTGAGTGTACACATAGTATATATCCATTTTGATTCTTTCTGACTAATTTTCCTAACCTTATGGCTTCCTCTCCATGCCCTATTGTATTTTTCTATACCCCAAAATTGGAGTTGTGAAGGGCCTTTGTAATGTACTAATGAAAAATGCCTAGATACATTATGCTTAGGGAAGCCATTAATGATATTTTGAACATGCTCCTGTATTCTCACTTTGAGAGCTCTCTTGGTTCTACCAACTTATTGCAAATTGCAACTCCACTGGAGTACATAAACCACTCCCTCAGTATGGCAACCTATGAAATCTCTGATGGTGACGGATTGGCCTGCATTAGTAGCTACAAATTCTGTTCTTTTTTTCTGAAATCTTCGTGAATGCCGACAAGCATAACAGTTCTTGCAGGGGTAAAACCCCTTACCATTAAAGAATGTATATGTTGGTTTAGCAGGTGGTTCAACTACCGATTTTACAATCATATCTCTGATCGTGGGTGCTCTTTTATAGATAATATTGGGATGGTCAGGTAGAATCTTCTTTAGATCTTTATCATTTTTTAGAATGTGCCAATGTCGTTGAACTAATTTTTCTAGCTCTTGGTGCTTCTTGTTGAAATGTCTTTTTTAGCTTGTTTTTTAACATCTCTGTCCTATCCATCTCATTCACATACTGTATTTTATTATCTATCTATGAGTCGTCATTTCCTTTTGCTTTAAATCTTCCCCCAATTTCTTTGGCTTGGATCCTGTAGTCTTCCTCTCTTGTACAGTTCCTTTTTAATCTTATAAGTTGTCCCTTGGGAATGTTATACAACCAAGGTTTAAAGTGACAGCTATCAATTGATAGATAGCTATTGGTGTCAACATTCTTGAAGAATGTTTTAGTTACAATCTTGTCCCCTTCTAGACTGATGTTCAAGTCCAGGAAGTCAACAGCCTTCTCGTCTATTTTCCATACCAAGCGAATATTTTTATTGTTGTTTAGTTTATTCAAAAATGTTTCCAAGGTATTCCTATCACCATTCAAAATTATGATCAGGTCATCAATATACCTTTTATATAGAGTGAGTTCGGCAGGGGTGTCGGCATAGACTGATTTCTCCTCCCATTGAGCCATAAAGGCATTTTCCACACCTGGTGCAAACTTTGCACCCATTGCAATTCCTGTAATTTGTTTGAAATAAACCTGATCGTGCCAGAAATAATTGTGCTTCAAACAGAAATCAAGGCACTTAATCAAATACTTCCTTTGTTTACATACTAAAGTGCTGTGATTCCTAGGGAACGACTTAGTGGCTGAACATGCTTCATGATGTTGAACAGTCGTATATAACGACGTTACATCAGCCGTGGCAAGTAAAGTTCTGCCTTCTAAAACTGGCACTGTAATAGTTGCAGCATATGCTTGGTGTCCTTGAGGTAAGCTTGAGTATGTTGAACGGCTGGTTGTATATAGTGATCAATATGATCATATGATGGGTCTTCCTGATGGTTTTCTTTGCATTTGTGAATTTTTGGTACAGTATATATGACTGGGATTCTACATAACTCTGGTATAAGATATTTTGATTCTTTTGTGTTCAAGATATTTTTTCTTAATTAATAATTAATAATAACTCCTTCTTATATTTGATGGTTGGATTACCCAACAATTTGATATATGTGTCTTTATCTTGTAGTTGTCTTTTAAGTTAACCCTGATATTGTTCTTTAGATTGTAGAACCACTGCTCCCCCTTTGTACGCTGGACGTATTACCATATCTTTTCTCTCTCTCAGCAGTTTAATCCCCTTCTTTATGTGAATCGGATCAGACATCTTCTTCAGTTTCAGAGAATCCAAGTCCTGTAAAACAAATTTCTTAAACACATCTATGTGCTGATTATCTGATGTTTGTGGGTTATACAGTGAATTATTTTGCAACATATTATGGGCAATAGCAGGAGAGGCATTACTTACTGTATTTGTTGGCTTAAAGGGGTTATTCATAATATACTTCTTGATATTGATCGTCCTTATGTACTTTTGTATTCCTATATATATATCAAATTTGTTGAGGTTTCTCACAGGTGCATGTTTCAATCCTTTATATAACACCCCTAATTCATCCGCTGTGATGGATATGCCACTCAGATTCACAACATTATCTCCTACTATTCTCTTTTTCTCTTTGAGTCTCTTTCCTGCTCTGTAACCTCTCTTCATTCTGAGCTGCTTCTTACCCTGTCGCCCTGAGGTCGTCTCCTGGGTGATCAATGTGTATCTTGTGGTTGTCTCCAAGGAGAGTGATCTCTCCTCTCTTGGTCCAAAAAAGGATGTTGTGTATTGTAATCATATTGGTTCTGATAGTGGCGCTGGTCATTGTAATGTTGGTCATGGTAATCTCTAATTGGGTCAAATCTGTTATAGGTGTATATAGGTGTTCTATCCTGTCCTGCATAATGATCTTGTTGATAAGGGGGTTTTCTATTATCCCTCTGGTTCCACTCATTGTGTTGCCAGTTGTTATAGGGTTTCTTGAATGGTTTCTTCCAAGTTTTCTTTGGGGTTTGATACCCATAGTTGCCATTATTCTGTTGATCATATTGGGTTTGGTACCCATGATTGCCATTATTCCGTTAATCATATTGAGGTCTTGTTGTTTCAATATAGGTTTCTCTTTCATCCCATCTTGGTGGATTATATGTATGGGATGTAGTAGGATCTTGTATTTTGAATTCTTTTTCCGGGGTCATTTAAAAACTTGGTCCGTTATGTAATCTGTCATATCCCGTTGATACTTCTTCATTTTTCATTATTATACTTCCAAGTCTTTCGTAATCAGATCTTTATTCAGTTGTGTGGCAAGCTTTTTAAAATCTGTGGACTCCTTATAAGATTCTAACTTTTGTTTAATCTCTTCAATTTGTTGTTCTATTATTCTCGTCTTCTTTTGCTTCCTTTGTAACAGAAACTTTAGACCATGGCTTTAGGCTTTAATTAGGCTTTTATTATTGAAAAATTCGAACCACTCTTGCATTGATTCTTTATCAGTTAGAACATCATTAGGTGGTAATTCCCACCGAAAACGTCTAGGGACAATATTTTCCCTTATGTATCTCTTAAAGGAGTTAGTATCCCACCATAAATTTACTTTTTTCTCCATATGATGTCCTGTTTTTCTAACTAGGCTTTCTAAATCCATATTGCGTGTTTTATGCTGTGAATTGAATACCTCATCTAGGTTGACATTTCTATTCTCCATGAATGAAGAAACATCCATCATAGTAGCAAAGGTAAAATATGTGAATATCAAGTGAATGTGTAAAAGTGTCCCCCGCGCTACTATGAGTAACTAAAAATGTGCCTAATGGTCTAAAATAAGTGATAATAAAAGGTGAAACTGCAGCAAAACCTTTTAGTGTTCACAAAACACAAGAAAAATACATATGAATAAAGTGATCTAGCGCAGGAACAATATAATCACTGTAAACTTAGGAATCGCAGCACTTTAGTATGTAAACAAAGGAAGTGTTTGATTAAGTGCCTCGATTTCTGTTTGAAGCACAATTATTTCTGGCACGATCAGGTTTGCTATAAACAAATTACAGGAATTGCAATGGGTGCAAAGTTTGCACCAGGTGTGGAAAATGCCTTTATGGCTCAATGGGAGGAGAAATCAGTATGCCGACACCCCTGCCTATATAAAAGGTATATTGATGACCTGATCATAATTTGGAATGGTGATAGGAATACCTTGGAAGAATTTTTGAATAAACTAAACAACAATGATAAAAATATTTGCTTGGTATGGAAAATAGACGAGAAGGCTGTTGACTTCCTGGACTTGAACATCAGTCTAGAAGGGGACAAGATTGTAACTAAAACATTCTTCAAGAATGTTGGCACCAATAGCTATCTATCAATTGATAGCTGTCACTTTAAACCTTGGTTATATAACATTCCCAAGGGACAACTTATAAGGTTAAAAAGGAACTGTACAAGAGAGGAAGACTACAGGATCCAAGCCAAAGAAATTGGGGGAAGATTTAAAGCAAAAGGATATGATGACTCATGGATAGATAATCAAATACAGTATGTGAATAAGATGGATAGGACAGAGATGTTACAAAACAAGCTAAAAAAGACATTTCAGCAAGAAGTCTCATACTTGACTATAATGTCCAACATAAAGAGGTAGCAAAATTAGTTCAACGACATTGGCACATTCTAAAAAATGAAAAGATCTAAAGAAGATTCTACCTGACCGTCCTAACATTTTCTATAAAAGAGCACCCACGATCTGAGATATGATTGTAAAATCGGTAGTTGAACCACCTGCTAAACCAACATATACATTCTTTAACCACTTGAGCCCCGGACCATTATGCTGCCTAAGGACCAGAGGTCTTTTTCCAATTTGGCACTGCGTCGCTTTAACTGCTAATTGCGCGGTCATGCAATGCTGTACCCAAACGAAATTTGCGTCCTTTTCTTCCCACAAATAGAGCTTTCTTTTGATGGTATTTGATCACCTCTGCAGTTTTTATTTTTTGCGCTATAAAAGGAAAAAGACCGAAAATTTTGAAAAAAAATGATATTTTCTACTTTTTGTTATAAAAAAAATCCAATAAACTAAATTTTAGTCATACATTTAGGCCAAAATGTATTCAGCCACATGTCTTTGGTAAAAAAAAGTCAATAAGCATATATTTATTGGTTTGTGCAAAAGTTATAGCGTCTACAAACTAGGGTACATTTTCTGTAATTTACACAGCTTTTAGTTTATGACTGCCTATGTCATTTCTTGAGGTGCTAAAATGGCAGGGCAGTACAAACCCCCCCCCAAATGACCCCATTTTGAAAAGTAGACACCCCAAGGAAATTGCTGAGAGGCATGTTGAACCCATTGAATATTTATTTTTTTTGTCCCAAGTGATTGAATAATGACAAAAAAAAAAAAAATATTTACAAAAAGTTGTCACTAAATGATATATTGCTCACATAGGCCATGGGCCTATGTGGAATTGCACCCCAAAATACATTCAGCTGCTTCTCTTGAGTATGGGGATACCACATGTGTGGGACTTTTTGGGAGCTTAGCCGCGTACGGGGCCCCGAAAACCAAGCACCGCCTTCAGGATTTCTAAGGGTGTAAATTTTTGATTTCACTCTTCACTGCCTATCACAGTTTCGGAGGCCATGGAATGCCCAGGTGGCACAAAACCCCCCCAAATGACCCCATTTTGGAAAGTAGACACCCCAAGCTATTTGCTGAGAGGCATATTGAGTCCATGGAATATTTTATATTTTGACACAAGTTGCGGGAAAGTGACACTTTTTTTTTTTTTTTGCACAAAGTTGTCACTAAATGATATATTGCTCACACAGGCCATGGGCATATGTGGAATTGCACCCCAAAATACATTTAGCTGCTTCTCCTGAGTATGGGGATACCACATGTGTGTGACTTTTTGGGAGCCTAGCCGCGTACGGGGCCCCGAAAACCAAGCACCGCCTTCAGGATTTCTAAGGGTGAAAATTTTTGATTTCACTCTTCACTGCCTATCACAGTTTCGGAGGCCATGGAATGCCCAGGTGGCACAAAACCCCCCCAAATGACCCCATTTTGGAAAGTAGACACCCCAAGCTATTTGCTGAGAGGCATGGTGAGTATTTTGCAGCTCTCATTTGTTTTTGAAAATGAAGAAAGACAAGAAAAAACTTTTTTTTTTCTTTTTTCAATTTTCAAAACTTTGTGACAAAAAGTGAGGTCTGCAAAATACTCACTATACCTCTCATCAAATAGCTTTGGGTGTGTACTTTCCAAAATGGGGTCATTTGGGGGGGTTTTGTGCCACCTGGGCTTTCCATGGCCTCCGAAACTGTGATAGGCAGTGAAGAGTGAAATCAAAAATTCACGCCCTTAGAAAGCCTGAAGGTGGTGCTTGGTTTTCGGGGTCCCGTACGCGGCTAGGCTCCCAAAAAGTCTCACACATGTGGTATCCCCGTACTCAGGAGAAGCAGCAGAATGTATTTTGGGGTGTAATTTCACATATTCCCATGGCATGTTTGAGCAATATATCATTTAGTGACAACTTTGTGCAAAAAAAAAAAAAAAATTTGTCTCTTTCCCGCAACTTGTGTCGCAATATAAAATATTCCATGGACTCGACATGCCTCTCAGCAAATAGCTTGGGGTGTCTACTTTCCAAAATGGGGTCATTTGGGGGGGTTTTGAACTGTCCTGGCATTTTATGCATAACATTTAGAAGCTTATGTCACACATCACCAACTCTTCTAACCACTTGAAGACAAAGCCCTTTCTGACACTCATTGTTTACATGAAAAAGTTATTTTTTTTTGCAAAAAAATTACTTTGAACCCCCAAACATTATATATTTTTTTTAAAGTAAATGCCCTACAGATTAAAATAGTGGGTGTTTCATTTTTTTTTTCACACAGTATTTGCGCAGCGATTTTTCAAACGCATTTTTTGGGGAAAAAACACACTTTTTTAAATTTTAATGCACTAAAACACACTATATTGCCCAAATGTTTGATGAAATAAAAAAGATGATCTTAGGCCGAGTACATGGATACCAAACATGACATGCTTTAAAATTGCGCACAAACGTGCAGTGGCAACAAACTAAATACATTTTTAAAAGCCTTTAAAAGCCTTTACAGGTTACCACTTTAGATTTACAGAGGAGGTCTACTGCAAAAATTACTGCCCTCGATCTGACCTTCGCGGCGATACCTCACATGCATGGTGCAATTGCTGTTTACGTTTGACAACAGACCGCCGCTTGCGTTCGCCTTAGCGCGAGAGCAGGGGGCGACAGGGGTGCTTTTTTTTTTTTTTTTCTTTATTATTTTTTTGCTTTTTTATCTTATTTTTAAACTGTTCCTTTCATTTTTTTTTTTTTTTTTAATCATTTTTACTGTTATCTCGGGGAATGTAAATATCCCCTATGATAGCAATAGGTAGTGACAGGTACTCTTTTTTGAAAAAATGGGGGTCTATTAGACCCTAGATCTCTCCTCTGCCCTCAAAGCATCTGATGACACCAAGATCGGTGTGATAAAATGCTTCCCCAATTTCCCAATGGCGCTATTTACATCCGGCGAAATCTAAGTCATAAAATGCTCGTAGCTTCCGGTTTCTTAGGCCATAGAGATGTTTGGAGCCACTCTGGTCTCTGATCAGCTCTATGGTCAGCTGGCTGAATCACCGGCTGCATTCTCAGGTTCCCTGTTGAGACAGGAGAGCCAGAGAAAAACACGGAAGACGGTGGGGGGGGGGCATGCCCTCCCACGGCTTGTAAAAGCAGTCTAGAGGCTAATTAGCCACTAGGATTGCTTTTACATGAAAGCCGACCGCTGGCTGAAAAGAATGATACCAAGATGATACCTAAACCTGCAGGCATCATTCTGGTATAACCATTCAAAGTCGTGAATGCCGTACCTGAAGACAAAAAAATGGTTAACAATAAAGCACAGTAAACGGTAAAGTATAAAAAATTGCATACCTGAAAAGCAAACATGATAAAACATAATAACAATAAAACATTGCAGAATAGAATACAGTAAAAAAGAGCAGAACAAGAGAGAGAGAATAGAGAGAGAGAGAACAATAAAACGACAACTATTTTTTTTTATTTTATATATTTTTTTTTTTTTTTACACTTTTTTTGTAACTAACTTTTATAACGGTAACCGGTTCCAGGTTCGGGTCTCTCAAAATGCGATGGCATCTTGGGAGACCCTGTGAAAGTGTGCCTAGTCTGTGCAATGCTGCACCCTACGCTAATACTCAACTAATGAATGGTAGCGTTCAAAACATTCACCAATGCAAAGACCAGGATTGTCAGGACAGGAGGGACAATAATAGAGGGTGTCACGCCTATATTCGCGCTTGCTGCAGACACGACATCTTTTTTGGGAGTTCGTTGGGTAGGGGTACTCGGGAGGACATAAAGAAAATGCCTCTCATGCAGCCGACTGCATTTGGTTGGGGATGTGAATGGGGGAAGTACGGGCGCTGCAGAAGCGGTGGGTTCCCAATTAGGATTGGCGAATGCAGCAGGAAGGGCACTATGGGCACGACGGCCTGTGTTTGTCTTCTTGGTGGCAGCGGGACACTACTTGTGCTTGCCACCTCACCAGCTTGAACTGCACTTATGGGACTAGCCACGTCACCAAGTGTTACTGCAGTGCTGGTTTGACTACGACCGGGGTGTACTAGGCTGCTGGCGCTTGCCAGTTCAATAAAAAGCTACCAAAAAAACTGTTAGCGATCGCAGGGATCAGGCCTGACTCTGCGAATGCTGCAGTTATGCGTTAAGTGTTTTGTAAGTGACAGTGATCGATCGATACTGCACTTGGGTGGGCTGGGCTGGGCGGAGGGGCAAAATGCAGGTGCTAGCAGGTATCTGGGCTGATCCCGCTAACACTGCGTTTTTGGGAACCCTAAACTGCTGGGGACGCCAGTATAGATCTGATCGGATCAGATATTGATCCGTTCAGATACTATACCACTAAGGGAGGTGTACGGTGCGTGCGTGGGTGTTAGCGGTACTGGCGCTAATCTGACGCTGCTTGGGGCTGGTGCTTGCCAGTTCACCAAAATACTACCAAAAAAACTGTTAGCGATCTCAGGGATCAGGCCTGACTCTGCGAACGCTGCAGTTATGCATTTAGTGTTTTGTAAGTGTCAGTGATCGATCGATACTGCACTTGGGTGGGCTGGGCTTGGCCGGGCGGAGGGGCAAAACGCAGGTGCTAGCAGGTATCTGGGCTGATCCCGCTAACACTGCGTTTTTGGGAACCCTAAACTGCTGTTGATGCTAGTATAGATCTGATCGGATCAGATATTGATCCGATCAGATACTATACCACTAAGGGAGCTGTACGGTGCGTGCGTGGGTGTTAGCGCTACTGGCGCTAACCTGACGCTGCCTGAGGCTGGTGCTTGCCAGTTCACCAAAATGCTACCAAAAAAACTGTTAGCGATCGCAGGGATCAGGCCTGACTCTGCGAACGCTGCAGTTATGCGTTTAGTGTTTTGTAAGTGACAGTGATCAATCGATACTGCACTTGGGCTGGGCCAGGCGGAGGGGCAAAACGCAGGTGCTAGCAGGTATCTGGGCTGATCCCGCTAACACTGTGTTTTTGGGAACCCTAAACTGCTGGGGACGCTAGTATAGATCTGATCGGATCAGATATTGATCCGATCAGATACTATACCACTAAGGGAGGCGTATGCTGCGTGCATGGGTGTTAGCGGTACTGGCGCTAATCTGACGCTGCCTGGGGCGACGCATATCACCGCCGGGCGATCAGGGGGCTAAACCTTTATTCGGTAATAAACGGCGGGTGCCCTGACACTATAAAAAATAAACAAACTAACCAGCGTCACCCGTAACAGTTATACGGTGATCAGTGGTGAAAGGGTTAACTAGGGGGCCATCAAGGGGTTAAAACATTTATTCGGTAGTATATGGGGGTCCCTGTCGCTATAAAACGCTGACGGCGAACCTAAATATTTAGGTCCCTAACTAGCGTCACCAGCGACACTAATACAGTGATCAGAAAAATGATCGCTTAGCGACACTGGTGACAGGGGGTGATCAAGGGGTTAAAACTTTATTAGGGGGGGTTAGGGGTGTATCCTAGACCTACAAGGGGGTAATACTAACTGTCCCAACACTGTAACTGTCACAAACTGACACCAATGCAGTAATCAGAAAAAAAAAAAAACTGCTGGTGTCAGTTTGTGACGGGGGGGGGGGTGATTGGGGGGGGATCGGGGGGCGATCGGGGGGGGATCGGGGTGTTTTGTGTGCCTGGCATGTTCTACTGTGTGTGTGTAGTGTTGTGCACTCACATACCTGTCTTCTCTCCTCGGGCCGGAACGGAAATTACCGAGCCGAGGAGAGATGACATCATTTCCTTTGCTGCTGTTTAGCATACAGCAGCAAAGGAATGATGTGATTGGCCGGCGGCGATCGCGAGGGGGGGGCCACGAACGGATGGCCTCCCCCTCATCTCCGATCGCCGTGGGACAAAAGACGACCACCTCGGGCACCGGGGGGGGCCCGCGGAAGGCAAATCACGTATATGTACGTGATTTTGCCTGTCCGTGCCACCTTGCCGACGTAAATCGGCGTGAGGCGGTCGTCAAGTAGTTAATGGTAAGGGGTTTTACCCCTGCAAGAACTGTTATGCCTGTCGGCATTCACGAAAACACTAATATAGGCCAATCCTTCACCATCCTTCACCATCAGAGATTTCATAGGCTGTCATACTGAGAGAGTGGTTTATGTACTCCAGTGTAGTTGCAATTTGCAATACGTTGGTAGAACCAAGAATGCTCTCAAAGTGGGAATACAGGAGCATGTTCTAGGACAGCTTAGTGGAGGATTCACATAGCTGGAGTAGTACCTATGGCCCCATCAGCAGTATATGCGAACAGAAAAAGGTCCCAATAGAAGGTTGTGGAGAGTCAAGTCCATTTGTTGATGCGATTTTCTTCTTATTAACAAGGTGAGGGTTCTGTGAGATAATTTGAAGAGGCAATTCGTGGAATTATTCATGGACATCACTTTATTTTTATTTTGCCAACCACTTTATTCATATATCGGATACACCATTATATGAACTTAGTTCTCTCTTTTTTCTCCTATAAGACTTGAATGGTCCATTTTCTTTGCAATTCATTCACCTGATTCAGGACTTTCATTTTATTGGGACACTTATTGCACATATTTTTTGTCAAACACCTATGCAACATTTTTATATATTTATTTTTATATATTTTTGTTTTTTCTCATTGAGGAGATAATATTTTTGTGCACTTTTATTTTGCACTTTATCCATCTCTAGTGGAATACTTTGTGTGTTTTTACAGTGATTATATTGTTTCTGCGCGAGATCACTTTATTCTTATATGTATTTTTCTTGTGTTTTGTGAACATTAATAGGTTTTGCTGCAGTTTTACCTTTTATTATCACTTATTTTAGACCATTAGGCACATTTTTAGTTACTCATAGTAGCGCGAGGGACACTTTTACACATGCACATTGCACATGCATAAAAAGTAACCAGCAAGACAAGTGGGAGGAGAGGCTGATCGGTAACCTGCACACTGCCTGATCACATAGATATCTGGAAGACACAGCAGTCGGTCAGCTACATGTTACTGTGCTCCCGATAATCCTGTTTCCATTTAGCCACAGCTATGTGTCCTGCAAAATGTGTATTGCTGTAGTCATACCTCCTTGTGTCTCCCTCCTGGCTCCCCCATTCAGCCCCGCTCCAGCACTGTTTACAGTCAAATGTGAGTGGGCTGGAGAAGGGGAGGGCTATACTTTTTTTTTATTACTATGCATTCTTTCATTCCCTGTTTATATTGCCTGGGCCCCCCCTGCTGGCCGGGCCCGGTACAACAGGGCCAGTTGTACTGGCTTATCAGCGGTCCTGCCCACCCCCCATGTTGAGGGCATGTGGCCTAGTAGGGTCCAGGAGGGGGGCTCACTCGCCCCCCCTTTTCTGTCCTTCCGGGCTACATGCAAGGATAAAGGTCTGGTATGGATTTGTCAGGGCTGGGCTCAGCCCTTCCTTTCTCAGAGCTGGCCACTCACTTGTTGGCTAATTGCCAGCTCCTATCCACAGTTACTCAGCTGTTGATGATATCCTGCTCGCCAATCCTGCCTACTTAAGCCGTCCAGCCCAAAGGATCTCTGCCTTCGCCTTGGTCAACATCACAGAAACTTGCTCTTGCGTTCTTGTTTAAAGACTTGCTTGGCTGATATCCCTTCTGGCTCCAGATCCTGATTGCTGTTCCACTACAATGATCCCTGACTTCTGGCTTGGCTAACTATTCATTCCGGTTACTGAACCTTGGCTATGTTATGGCTACATTTGTTCTTTTTACTTTTATTATTAAACAAGTGTGATTTAACTGTATTACTGTCTCGGTCTGATTTCATGGTTTCTGACAGTAGGTGAAGGCCATGAATTCAGAAGATGCAGACAATCCACTTGTTGGTAATATTTTTTCCAGATTGGATGAACTGGCTCACCACATGGATCAGTTTGCCATGGCATTACAAACGCTCCTGAGTCGCACGGCTCACCTGGAATCTCCCACTGTGGCCACATGGTACAAGCCATGTTGCAGGCCATCCCTGTTGATGTTCCAGTCTCTGTGCAGGCACCCGCCTTGAGTATTACCTCTATAAAAGGTATGTCTGGTTCCGCTCCGCTTCCCCAGAGATTTGGAGGTGATCCAGTCCAATGCAGAGGGTTTCTCAATCAGGTTGAGATATACTTTGAGATGCTGCCCCAGGCATTTCCCACGGACAGAAACAAAATAGGTTTTGTGATATCTTTGCTTTCTGAGAGACCCTTGGCCTGGGCATACCCTCTATGGGAGACGCAAAAACCTGTTGTCTTGAGTTACCCTGAGGTTGTGGCTTAGTTTAAAAGGGTATTTGACATTCCCGCACACTCCGCTTCTGCAGAGTACGAAAACTGTTGTCAACTACGTAATTGAATTCCATACTCTGGCAGCAGAGGTTGCATGGAACAATGAGGACCTTGTGGCTGCTTTTTCTCATGGTCTTTTGGATACCATCAAGGATGAGATAGCAGCCCGAGATATACCCACTGAGCTGGAGAAGTTGATCACATTTGCCATCTTCATTGACTCCAGACTCAGAGAAAGACTCTCTTTTAAGGAGTGCTTGTGGACGCCTCCTGTACGTTTGTCTCTGAGCTTTGCAGTCCCACCCATGCCTCCCTCACCTCCCATGCCTCCTGGAACCAAGTCGGTCAGTGAAGGTGAACCCATGCACTTGGGTTTCACGTGTCTCTCTGCAGATGAGAGAACCTTTAGGAGGAGGGAGAGATTGTGCCTTTATTGTTGCCAGGTAGGTCACTTTTTGTCTTGTCCTACCTGTCCAGGGAACACCTTAACCTTGAGGTCCTGTCACGGACAGACCTTAGGTGGCTTCGTTTCATCCCCAGTTATCCAGAAGGATAAGCCCCTGGTTTTCAGTCACCCTTTCTTGGGCTGAGTCATCCGCCAAAATACAGACTCTAATCAATAGACATGTGCATTCATTTTTGTCCGAATGCATTTTGGTCCGAATTTCAGGTATTTTCGTTATCGTTTTAACAAACGATAACGAAAGTGTAGAATACGAAAACCGAAAGATCCGACATAAACAAATGCTTTATTTTAGTTTTTGTTGCGACAACAGTTTGATATAGATAGGAGATTCGACATGACGCTGACAATAACAATCTATGTCTATCGAACCTGTAGTCAAATGTGCCTAACCTTAGCTCTATTAGTCCAAGATTATTCTACATAGAGAGAAAAGATTTGACATAGAGAGAAAAGATTCGACATAGAGAGAAAAGATTCAACATAGAGAGAAAAGATCGCTGCTGGAATTGGGTGGGGGAAGTAAAATAAAAATAATGATGATGATGAATGTTATTGGCCGATTGTAACCAAAGAGGAGGGGCAGTAAAATAGCTAGAACTAAATACACACGTACAGCCAACTTACTTTCACTTACAATTTGCTAGCAGAGAGAGACACACACACTGAATCATTTCAGAAGACAGTCAATCTTAGCTGGTCCGTTTGTCAGAGAACCTGAATTATTTAGCAATAAAGCATAAGCACAGCAGTAGAACAATATTGAAGCAAACTACAGTTCAACTTAACTTTTTCATAATAATCTGCTGCTATTGTGTTAGTGTTGTGAACTTGATAGTGATACTAGTGTTGCTAGTGTTGTGATAGCCTCAGAGGCTGCCCGTGTTGTGGGGGGGATTTATTATTATAGATTCTATATTATAATGCCATTTCAATATCTGACACAACGTCGGATGCCACGCCCGCCATTGCACTTGGAGATTGAAAAATGAATGTGAAAGTTGGCTGACTGTTGGGGTAGAGTAGACCATTCAACATGAACGACGAAGATTCGACAAAGCAACGAAAAACATACAAACTTTGAATCTTTGGATTATGGTGTCTGTCGAAAGTTCTAAGAAGATTCGACAGAGCAGCTAAACTGTACGACGCTGCAATCGTACATTTCCGGTCAAATGCATCCGCCCATAGGCTATAGAAAAATTCTAATGTTGGTTGACTAGTAAAACAATTAATAAATATAATTATTACTAGTCATACAACATTAGAATTCTACTACAGCTAGCTTGTAGGCGGAAAATTCGACTGGAAATGTACACGTACAGTTTAGCTGCTCTGTCGAATCTTCTTCTTCTTTGAACATTCAACAGACACCATAAGCCTTCAATGACAGATTCGACCTTAATAAATTTACTTTTCGGACGAAAACGAAATTCCGAAATGAAATATTTCAGTGTGCACATGTCTACTAATCAACTCTGGGGCTGCAGGCCTGTTCACTGATGCTGCCTTCGTACCAAAGCACTCGATTCTGCTGCAGTTGCGTGACACTCTACTTGCCATTGAGGCTCTTGACAGGAGACCTCTACAGCCTGTCCATGTGACTCATGAGACGGTTCCGTTGTCCATGGCCGTGGGGCCTCTTCACCAAGAGATAATCCAATTCCAAGTAATTTCCTCACCTAAGTTTCCGCTGGTTATTGGTTATCCTTGGTTACAGAGGCACAACCCTTATTTTGATTGGCTCCCTGCTCAGGTTCTCTCCTGGTTGCCACAATGCAGTAAGACATGCTTCCAGAAGGTAGCCAAGGTCCTGTGCACCTCCTCACTCTTCTTCCTCCCGGAGGAGTACCGCGATTTTAGCGATGTCTTTGACAAAGGTCAAGCCGTCAGTTTGCCTCCACGCCAGCCGTATGATAGCGCAATTGACCTTCAACCTGGTGCCATACCCCCTCGTGGACGGGTTTACTCTTTGTCGGTCTTGGAGGATAAAGCCATGGAGGAGCATGTTGCAGACGCACTTTCTTGAGGTTTCATCCACAAATCCTCATCCCCTGGCGCTGGTTTCTTCTTCATGAAGAAGAGTGGTGAACTGAGACCTTGTATTGATTATAGGGATCTCAATCATTTCATGATTAAGAATGCCTGATTCTGTTGATTACGGAGTTATTTGACCGCCTCAAGGGAGCAACAAATTGATTGATTTGAGAGGGGCATACAATCTCGTGAGGATTAAGGAGGGCAACGAGTGGAAAACTGCGTTTAATACCAGAACAGGTCATTATGCGTACCTCGTAATGCCTTTTGGCCTTTGTAGTTTTTCAGGAATTTATTAACGATGTCCTCCGAGATTTGTTGAAGTTATGGGTGGTGGTTTATCTCGATGATATCCTCCTATTTTCCAAGTCCCTGGAGAGCCACCAAACAGATGTCTGTCATGGGCTTCAGAAACTAAGAGAGAACAATCTCTATTGTAAACTGGAGAAGTGCGAGCTCCATCATGAACAGGTTAAATTCCTGGGCTATGTCATTTCCACTGCTGGTTTTTCGATGAACACAGAGAAACTTTCAGCTGTCCTACAGTGGCCCCGACTCATGAGTTTACGTCCTCTGCAGTGTTTCCTGGGCTTTGCCAACTATTATCTGAAGTTTATTCGTAACTTCTCGTCTCTGGTCAAGCCCCTGACTGATATCACCAGAAAGGACGATAACCCACAGAGTCCGTTAAGCCTTTGAGAGTGTCAAGGCTGCCTTTGTTTTTGCTACTGTGTTTGCACATCCTGGTCCTATGTTACCTTTTATCCTTGAGGTTGATACTTCTGAGACTGATGTTGGCGTCCTTCTGTCTCAACGTCCTACCTCTGAGAACATTATGCATCCTTGTGGCTACTTTTCCAAGAAATTGTCACCTGCTGAGTGCAGTTACAAGATTGGTCACAGAGATCTGTTGGCGATCAGTTTAGTCCTGAAAGAATGGAGACATCTCCTCGAAGGTACCACTGTGCCGCTTCTCATTCTTATGAAACATAAGAATCTCACATTCTTGTCTGAGGCTAAATGCCTCTCTCCCAGAAGGGCGCGATGGTCTCTTTTCTTGTCAAGTTTCAATTACATTGTCTCATTCTTACCCGGTACTAAGAATGTAAGGGCTGATGCTTTGTCACAACAATTTTCCTCCACTTCCAAGATGGAGTCAGTTCCGGTTCCTGTGATCCCTCCTGATCGTATTCTGGCAACGGTTCGCCCCAGTCTCACTTCTCCTTTGGGTGACAAAATTATTGCTGCTCAGGTTCTTGCTCCTCCTGAGAAACCTTGTGACTGCTGCTTTGTCCCAGAGAGTCTCAGTACTGCCGTGCTACAGACTTACCATTCTCCCAAAGCTGCTGGCCACCCTGGGAAAAATCAACTCTTTTGGGCCATTTCCCAACAATTCTGGTGGCCTAGTCTACGCGGTGATGTAACTGCCTTCGTAGCTGCCTGTTCCGTGTGTGCTCAGAATAAGACTCCACGACATCTTCCAGTGGGCCTCCTACAACCCATAACCAATGGAGAGATGCCCTGGACCCACCTGTCTATGGATTTCATTGTGGAGTTACTCAACTCCCAAAGCAACACAGTTATCCTTATGGTGGTTGACTGGTTCTCAAAAATGTCTCATTGTATTCCACTTAAGAAGTTGCCCACTTTTAAGGAACTGGCTTCCATTTTTGCTTGGGCGATCTTTTGCTTACATGGGCTACCCAAGGTGATTGTCTCGGACAGGGGTAGTGAGTTTGTGTCCCAGTTCTGGTGAGCCTTTTGTGCACAGTTGAGAATTCAGCTTGCTTTTTCCTCTGCACATCACCCACAGTCTAATGGGGCCGCAAAAAGAGCCAATCAGTCCTAGGAGCAATTCCTACGTTGCTATATTTCTGACCATCATAACAACTGGTCAGACCTATTACCGTAGGCAGAGTTTGCTCACAATAGTGCCTTGAATTCTGCTTCCCAATTGTCCCTGTTTATGTCGAACTATGGTTTCCAACCTTCCATGTTGCCTGACTCATTTGTTCCGCAGAGTATTCCTGCGTTAGAGGAGCATCTCTGTGGTCTTCTTTCCACTTGGGCACAAGTCCAGGAAGCTTTGCGATATGCTAAAGATAGGTACAGACTCCATGCTGACTACATACAAGAAAAAGACAATTCCATAGCTCAACTCACCAACCAGTCTGCTGACCAACCAAATTTACCTGTCTAACCGTATGTTAAAAGCAGGGGTTTAGTTAGCACACATTTGCAAACGCATGTGAAAGCTGCAAGGCCTCGTCAAGGCACCCTGTATTACTTGCAGTCCTAACACTAAATTTATAAGTGTCTCCACAGTGGAAGCACATGCATTGAATGGATAGGTGTGAGACAGGTGAGCCAGGAGGCCGCCCTAGCCCCCTTAAAGGGACAGGACACACACTGGACACCCAGCAATAGCAGCAGAGGCGTCCAGTGTGTCCCCAACCCAAATATACAAACGGTAACAAGACACTGGTCACCGCCCACACCCATAACTGGCCTTCACAGTAAGGAGCACATGGAGGGCATATACATACAAGAAAAAGACAATTCCATAGCTCAACTCACCAACCAGTCTGCTGACCAACCAAATTTACCTGTCTAACCGTATGTTAAAAGCAGGGGTTTAGTTAGCACACATTTGCAAACGCATGTGAAAGCTGCAAGGCCTCGTCAAGGCACCCTGTATTACTTGCAGTCCTAACACTAAATTTATAAGTGTCTCCACAGTGGAAGCACATGCATTGAATGGATAGGTGTGAGACAGGTGAGCCAGGAGGCCGCCCTAGCCCCCTTAAAGGGACAGGACACACACTGGACACCCAGCAATAGCAGCAGAGGCGTCCAGTGTGTCCCCGACCCAAATATACAAACGGTAACAAGACACTGGTCACCGCCCACACCCATAACTGGCCTTCACAGTAAGGAGCACATGGAGGGCATATACATACAAGAAAAAAACAATTCCATAGCTCAACTCACCAACCAGTCTGCTGACCAACCAAATTTACCTGTCTAACCGTATGTTAAAAGCAGGGGTTTAGTTAGCACACATTTGCAAACGCATGTGAAAGCTGCAAGGCCTCGTCAAGGCACCCTGTATTACTTGCAGTCCTAACACTAAATTTATAAGTGTCTCCACAGTGGAAGCACATGCATTGAATGGATAGGTGTGAGACAGGTGAGCCAGGAGGCCGCCCTAGCCCCCTTAAAGGGACAGGACACACACTGGACACCCAGCAATAGCAGCAGAGGCGTCCAGTGTGTCCCCGACCCAAATATACAAACGGTAACAAGACACTGGTCACCGCCCACACCCATAACTGGCCTTCACAGTAAGGAGCACATGGAGGGCATATACATACAAGAAAAAGACAATTCCATAGCTCAACTCACCAACCAGTCTGCTGACCAACCAAATTTACCTGTCTAACCGTATGTTAAAAGCAGGGGTTTAGTTAGCACACATTTGCAAACGCATGTGAAAGCTGCAAGGCCTCGTCAAGGCACCCTGTATTACTTGCAGTCCTAACACTAAATTTATAAGTGTCTCCACAGTGGAAGCACATGCATTGAATGGATAGGTGTGAGACAGGTGAGCCAGGAGGCCGCCCTAGCCCCCTTAAAGGGACAGGACATACACTGGACACCCAGCAATAGCAGCAGAGGCGTCCAGTGTGTCCCCGACCCAAATATACAAACGGTAACAAGACACTGGTCACCGCCCACACCCATAACTGGCCTTCACAGTAAGGAGCACATGGAGGGCATATACATACAAGAAAAAGACAATTCCATAGCTCAACTCACCAACCAGTCTGCTGACCAACCAAATTTACCTGTCTAACCGTATGTTAAAAGCAGGGGTTTAGTTAGCACACATTTGCAAACGCATGTGAAAGCTGCAAGGCCTCGTCAAGGCACCCTGTATTACTTGCAGTCCTAACACTAAATTTATAAGTGTCTCCACAGTGGAAGCACATGCATTGAATGGATAGGTGTGAGACAGGTGAGCCAGGAGGCCGCCCTAGCCCCCTTAAAGGGACAGGACACACACTGGACACCCAGCAATATGTATGTATATGTATGTATATGCCCTCCATGTGCTCCTTACTGTGAAGGCCAGTTATGGGTGTGGGCGGTGACCAGTGTCCGTTTGTATATTGTATACGAGGCCTTGCAGCTTTCACATGCGTTTGCAAATGTGTGCTAACTAAACCCCTGCTTTTAACATACGGTTAGACAGGTAAATTTGGTTGGTCAGCAGACTGGTTGGTGAGTTGAGCTATGGAATTGTCTTTTTCTTGTATGTATATGCCCTCCATGTGCTCCTTACTGTGAAGGCCAGTTATGGGTGTGGGCGGTGACCAGTGTCTTGTTACCGTTTGTATATTTGGGTCGGGGACACACTGGACGCCTCTGCTGCTATTGCTGGGTGTCCAGTGTGTGTCCTGTCCCTTTAAGGGGGCTAGGGCGGCCTCCTGGCTCACCTGTCTCACACCTATCCATTCAATGCATGTGCTTCCACTGTGGAGACACTTATAAATTTAGTGTTAGGACTGCAAGTAATACAGGGTGCCTTGACGAGGCCTTGCAGCTTTCACATGCGTTTGCAAATGTGTGCTAACTAAACCCCTGCTTTTAACATACGGTTAGACAGGTAAATTTGGTTGGTCAGCAGACTGGTTGGTGAGTTGAGCTATGGAATTGTCTTTTTCTTGTATGTATATGCCCTCCATGTGCTCCTTACTGTGAAGGCCAGTTATGGGTGTGGGCGGTGACCAGTGTCTTGTTTCCATGCTGACTACAGATGCCTGCCCGAGCCTTCCTACCAGGTTGGGGACAGGGTGTGGCTGTCATCTCGCAACCTCCGACTTTGTGTTCCCTCACTGAAGTTTGCACCTCAGTTTATTGGGCCTTTCCATATTCTTCACAGGATTAACTCAGTGGCTTGCGCATTAGATCTTCCTTCTAGCATGTGTATTTCAATTGTATTTCATGTCTCCTTATTAAAACCTTTGGTCTGCAACTGCTTTACCACCTCAGTGCCACGTCCTCACCCTGTACAGGTTGAGAACCATGAGGAGTATGAAGTACGGTACACTGTTGGCACCCGTAGGTTCCATAGCCTCGTTAAATAGCGTTTAACACCTTTTACCGGTGTCTGGCTTTTTTACAGCTCTAGCGATGGAGCATCAGAACGCACTGGTCCTGGGTTTTGTTTGGAGCTTAAAAACGCCTATGCCACTTACAGCTCCTAAACGCCTTAGTGGGCATGAGGCCATAGGCTAACATTGAGAGGCGTTTTTAAGCTGTGAAAAATGCTCCTAAAAGCAGCTGTAAAAACGTCCGTGGGCATGAGGCCTACCAGACCCATCACATCAAGTCTATGTCCTGTTAGGATAGATGCCACCAGCAGCCAGTTATTTTATAGTTTTTGATCTGGCTGAAAGCTTTCTGTTCTGTCATATACAGATTGTTGGTCCTTTTGTTTTTGTTTATTTTTGAAATCCAAAGCAGAATGTGTGGATTGTGAAAAGATGTGCCCCTTTTCCTTGTAAGTGAAGTGGTATAAGCAGAAGAATACTTTGGATTTATGGACATCTCTGCATGACCGCAGGGTATGGTTATCATTTATTATGTTATGACATCAGGAAAATAATGTTAGATTGAAACGAAGAACTTGTATTATCTATCTAAAACTAACAACAGAACACGCAGTGAGAATATATAATATTGCCAGGAAAAAGTTGTCTTTTTGAAACATGAAACTGGAGTTCTTACACAAACAGCATGATAGAAAACAAGCCATTGTAATATATTTGTGCAAGCTGGACCTAGTAATGAAGGGTTCACCCCGATATATCAGAGCAGTAGCTTTATGCAAAGGTGCTAATAGACAAAGTTACAGACATTATTTTGGTCAAATATTTAATTTTTAATGGTCCCACATTAAGCACGTTAAATATACAGCTAACTTAATGTTTGTCTAATGAAAGGTTCAAAATATGAATTTGTTTTGTTTGTTTATGTACAAACATAGGCCCTTCAGGTCTGGTATGAATATTAAGGGGAACCCTGCACCAAATTTAAAAAAAATGGTGTAGGGGTCCCCCTAAAATCCTTACCAGACCCTTCAAGTCTGGTATGGATTTTAAGGGGAACCCTGCGCCAAAATTAAAAAATTGGTCTGGTATGGATTTTAGGGGGATCCCTACCCCGTTTTTTAAAAGAAATTGGTGCAGGGTTTCCCTTAATATTCATTCCAGACCTGAAGGGCCTGGTATGGATTTTGGGGGGACCCCCCCACACAGTTTTTTTTTTTAATTTTGGTTCAGTTTCCTGTTAATATTCATACCAGACCCAAAGGGCCTGGTAATGGACTGGAGGGGAACCCATGCCGTTTTTTTTCAATGAGTTTTATCTATGTTGTCGAGACCCGACAATTTATTACAGCCTCGATCAGTTTTGAATGACTTTTTTCCTTTAGAAATGTCATTTTGTTGTGGTATTGTTCTAAACACGGGAAAACTGTGCCACTTTACAGGCATACTAAGGACACCCCCCAGGCACAATATTTAAAGGAATATTTAATTTTTATTGTTTCACTTTAAGCATTATTAAAATCACTGCTCCTGAAAAAACGTCAGTTTTTAAAACTTTTTTTGCATTGGTACATGTCCCCTGGGGCAGCACCCAGGTCCCCAAACACTTTTTATGGCAATAAATTGCATATAAGCCTTTAAAATGAGCACTTTTGGTTTTTCATGTTAATGTCCCATAGACTTTAACTTTGTTCTGCGGCTTTTGAATTTGCAGAGAACACTGCCTAATATTCGCTGTTCGATGTACAGGTGAACATCGGTCTCATCCCTAGTATGGACATGTTTTCTGGATGTCTAGTGGCAAATGCTACTGCAAAGACCACAGTAAAAAGTATTATCAGAAGTAGTTTGTATGTACAGAGTGCCAGAATCTACATAAGTAACAGAGGAAATCCCTCCTCTCTGCCTCCTTTTGGTCAGGCCCATGACATGTATGCTAGATTCAGAGAGAGAGGCTATAGTCACAAAGTACTCAGAGCAGCAAAGATAAGAGCAATGAGTTTAGAGAGATCCACTTTAATAGAGGAACAAAATCCCTCCTCTCTGCCTCCTTTTGGTCAGGCCACACAACACAGACCGGTAAGATTTATTACGCAGTTTGGTTCGCAGTGGTCCAAGGGGAGGGAGATCATCGAGAGGCACTGGTCCACTCTGTCTCGCTGTCCCACTTTGTCTGGGATAGTGGGTGATTACCCACATATGACTGCACAGAGGGCCTCA